>NW_027526407.1:76727143-77327143 GCF_048455015.1 Haemaphysalis longicornis
TTTATTGAGTACAAACAGTGAAGTACGGTTCGAGTTCGAACTGAGTTGACGCTACGGAAGAGGGAGCAAAAATAGCGCAACAAGGAGCACGAGACATTGCGGCACGCCGCTGCTGCAGCTGCCGGAGTGATAGCGATTTCTTTACAAAACCAGTGACGGCTGAAGAGAAATTTCCACGCCAGCGGCGGGTTGAAGCACCCGACGTGAGCGTTACTTGATTCGGCGACGACGACGCGGGAAACCGAGACGGCCGCAGAGACATACGGCGCACCAGGCAGGATAAGAAGCAACAAAATAAACTAAGAAAGACGGGTGAGCTATTTGGGACTTGCGTCGCCGGCGAACCAACCAGCGGTCGATGGAAAACCGAAAACACATCCCCCCTCGTGTGTGTCCTCCAGAGCTCCGCGTCTTCGTTCGGATGCAAGAAGGGCGGAAGACTCTGAGAGGAGGGCCGAACGACGTCGCTGCCGCCGCTGTGTCCCGCAGTATAGAGAAAAATGATGGAAGAGGAAAAACGAGAAGGATGCAAAAAAAAAAAATGATGCGGAGAGCACGCTCTGAAATCGCACGGACCGCTCCCTTCGAGACGCCCAGAAGCAGAGAGTAAATCGAAAGATGAGGAGCGGGAGAAAAACAGGAAAAGAAAGTCGGAGGAAGGAAGGGAGGGGGGATGGAGGACACAAGAGCAGCGCGAGGAGGCGGGAAGGAGATGGAGGGGGAGGGTAATACGGCCCGGCGAAACGGCGATGGGCTGGGCCGGGAACAGAAAGAGAGGCCGAAGCGTGTTTCCAAACATCACGTCGGACCACTTTGTCACCCGACAGAAAGAAATGACACGACGCCATGCCGTTTCGGAGCGGGGAAAAAGAAGAAATATAGGAGAAACAAAGAAAGCGCCGTTACGGTGGTCCGGACGGAGAAAACGCGGGAAGAGCCTGAGGACGGAACGGAGTGGGGTGGACACGTGGAACACGGAGGAACAACAAAAGGAAAACATTTTGCGAGGCAGGCAAAACACGAACCGCAAACACGCAAAACACGAAGTTATGAGGACCACAACATTCCGCGAACGGCACAGTATCGCTCGCAGTTAAACTCACACCATTGAATAGCAAAATGTTTTTTTGTTGTTGTTGCTGCTAGTGTCACAGAACGTTACGTGTACTTAGCTGCAGTGAAAAATTTTCTGGACGTACAGTTATCGTCAAAAGTTTCCGGGCCATGTTAAGAATTTAACGTCCACAAAAATTCGAGAAATTCCATACAAAAGCTTGATCTGGAACGAGTTACGCCAGAAATCTAGGAAACCAATTTGTTTTCTTAAAAGCATCGAATATTTCTTCAGCACTTAAACGTTGAGCTTTTTCTTCGAATTAATTGTGGCCCAGGAACATCTGGAGGACGTCTGGCGGACCTCAACTTTGACGGCAGCATTTCCTAAGGCAGCGAACGTATGGTACGCCGTTTCCGGCAACCTAAAGCTGGCAGCCTGCATCGCCAGAAGCTCGAATGCATGTTGTGCAGCGTTGGCTGTTACAAGGAAAGTGTCAGCCGTTTGTCATGCCCGTGCTTCGATTACAACGCTTGCCTTAAAGCGTGCTTCACAGCCAACACGGTTAGGCTGCGGTGAAGCTAACTAAACGATCACCAGCGTAGGGAAACAATTACGGCGGTGACTCCTACGTGGTAATTTGCTTTAATACGAAAACATTAGTTGACTCAGTAGGTCATAAATTCCTCGTCTCTGTAACAGAGACGGCGCGCAAAATGGCCGACGGCTCGACGATTAAAAAAAGCGTATAAAGAATGCTCAGAATTATACAACCAAGACCGTTCCAAACTACTACAGCTGTTCCCATTGTTCGTAAACAGTAAATGTTCACATTATTCTGTGCAAAGAAAACCTAAGGAATATTTACCGGAAAATATTAAGCGCATAACCGAGAGTAACACTGTTCTATAAATTAAAAATAGACACTGGATTAGTTTTTACGATAGTAAGCTTAAGGAAAACACGTCAAGACGAAGATAGGGAAGTGACAAATAAATCCAAAAGCAATAGATATCCGCTCTAGCTGTTCCAAGCAAGCCAACAACAAAAGATAAAGGAAACCGCATGCTGTCCCGACAGACAGCGAGGGTTCAGCGCGAACGCGTGAAAATTGAGTTGAATAAACTTGACAACAAAAAGACGGCCTACGACCTAAATGGGGGGAAAGGAGAGTCAATCTAGGGTGTCTGTATTTCAAAGAAGAAAAGGCTTCAAAGAAAGAAGGGTGATCAAGATGGTGAGACGACCCGTCTGGCAATTGCACACTAATGCGTTCTTACTGCATCTTAAGGAGTGCTTAGGTGGGCAGATTCCGTTCCCTCGTCGGTACAAGCCCTGCGCTTCCGGTGCGCACCCAGCGCCATCTACCGCTTCCCTTGGAACACTCCATCTGTTCTCTTATACAAATGCTAAAACAGCTCCATTGTTCTGACTCAGTAAGCTAGGGTTCCGATAAAAAAACTCAGTGATTTAGGGGTAAAATTTGGGTTTTAAAACGGTTTTTAAAATGCAGCATCGAGCCAAACCGATGCCGCATTTTAGGGGCGAAGCCCCTTAGGAGCTGGGGCTGTTGGCGTCTCCTGTCGTCGTCGTGATCATCGTCTGATGTAGTCACGGTACTAAAACACCGGGAAACTTGTTTACGCCTCGCGCTAGAACGTAACGCGTACTAAAAAAAAAACCCAGGACACTCATTTACGCCTCGCGCTGGAGCGCTTCGTGCTTCGAAGACAAGAGCAAAGGTGTATACCTCTACCCCCCAATGGTTTCATCTCCGTTGGCAAAAACGCCAAGGCGCCGAGAATGCACGTATACACTGCATGCTTCACCCCTCTCCAGGTTTCATGTTAGTGGAGATGGCCCGGGATTTTTTTGTATTATTTGCGATTTTTTGGAGCAAAATGCGGTCCTACCTCAATTCTACACATTATTTTCGCAAATAGAGGTGGTTTGTCATCTTTTAGGTCGCTTTTACAGATGTGGGGCGCGGCATACCAACATTATTAATTAGCGTTTTGCACCGCACCGGTAGTAAAGGTTTTGTACCTGTCTTGGAAATGAATATCGCGCCTAGGTGATCGCTTTATTTTATAATTAAACGATGTTATGTGATAATTTAAGACGGACGAGGCTCCAGGGCGACGCCACAGCTGAGCGATCGCCTCGCGTTCTTGTAATCATCTGGGAATTAGTTCGAGCGAATACCCACCATAGCATAAATACGACCGCAAGGGGTATCGGGAGGTTATACACTTCTGAGAAGCAGAAATCCAAAGCGCACTCTCTACGCGACGCCAAAGTTGCGTAGTACTAACTCTGCGGTGTCCGTCTATACATCGGATAGAGAAAGCGCCTCACTTCCTGCGGTTCACCGCAATTAAGGGCATGCGAAAAAAACAAAACAAAAAACGAACGAGATTGATAGAAGACTGGAATGGAACGAACCCGAGCGTAATTGCGTTGACAACCGACCATCTGTCTTCGAGGAGGAACTCGACTGGAGGTAATCCCTAACACTCCGCGATAATAACTATCCCCGGCTAAATCCATGATGACTTCCTCGCGAGCCGGCAGTCACGCAATCACATGGGCGTCGTCCCCCGTGTAACAGATATAACCGCGCGGTATTATCAGTAGCGTCATCTAAGCGTCCAGCCATTGGTTATTGAGCTAAGCCTTGATGGAGCGGGCACGGGGAATTATATTTATGGCTAGAAGAGCCAGATGCGAAAGAAATGCGATTATCTGGAAGTTAGGATAACAATTGCAACTTAAAGGGGCCCTGCAACACTTCCGATAAACGGTTTCACTCTTTCCTTCGCGTCTGGAAGCACTGCGAAAATGTAGTTATTACTATATAAACCGCCTGTTTTTCGAAGCCTCTGTCACGGACTCTACCTATGTCCATTATCCCGCTGCGTCACCTGATTCCGGCAGTCACTTGACATTGTGACAACGAACGAGCTACGACAACAAGGGTAATTTGCTCGTCGCAGAAGATACGCTTTCCGTTTCTGCTTTGTGCTCGTTTCTGTCTTTTTGAAGTGGTTGCCGAATGCGTTTATCTACGTAATAGATGCGTCTGTTGAGTGCGTTCTGCAGGCATTTGAAATTCCAGAAAAAATTGAAAAAAAAAAGTGTTGCAGGGTCCCTTTGAGCGTCATTTAGTCTACCCTGGGTCTCCCAAATTCACAAGATACGCGGAACGTATACCGCTGACAGTCCCGTAAGCGACAGAACTCCCTGTGTGACTTCGCTACTGCAAACTCTTTTGGCCAGTGGGTTACACCAGTGCAAGCAAGACGCCGTAGCACAGCACTACGCGTTTGCGCAGGAGAGTTCCTAAACCAACACGGAAGGCCCACGACAACGGTACTGAGTTACAGACCACTAACTGTTTTCCGGCAGGGTTATGCTTAACTTTCGGCTTGGATTAGGCTTTGGATTTGTCTTCACTGTTCCGGCGCCGAAGACGAAGCGAAAGTAGCGCTTCCTCGCGCCGCCTTACTCAACGGGCGAGGTTGTGGAGCAACTTGCAAGAAATGAAAACGGGCGAAGATGGAAGGGCGTGCGCTCCCCCGCCACCGGCGCTCATGCGTTGCTATCTGTCCAAGATGCCACCGTCGTCTTAGACAGAGGGCGCCCAATTAGCGTGAGTTAAAGTGGCCAGATCATTAGTCGTTCGACGAAACTATAGGCGGCGCGAGCGCTCTTGTCTGTTTAAAATTTGTCTCGTCTCAATGCTGTTCTTCGCTTCTATCCAAAGCCCATGCCAACTGTCATAAACAGAAATAATTCCATGAGTATATTATATCTATAATCACAGACGATATGAAATCGACGATTTTTTTGCACTTTTTTCTGTCATCGAAACGAGACAGGAATTTAGCCGTAGACAAGAAGGCGCTACACCACGCAACGATAAAAAAATTAGCAATCGCCAAACAGCCAGTGGTCTGATTTTCAAACCACCCTTTTTACTAGATGGACGCAGCCTCGTTCAGCACCTTAAAGAGTGCCTACTATACTCCACCCGCTGGAGCAACGTTACGAGTGCAAATGCGGCGCAACCAAGCGGCTAGACAAACAGCGGCGACCACGACAGGTCTTCCCGTCCCCGGCAGTGCCTGCGGTTGCCCAATCTGCACGGAAATTCCGGCGGGCCACAGCGAGCAGCTCTTCGGGTCTCGCTGCTGCACGCGTGCGTGTCGAGCCGGCCGAAGGCAGCAGCATCGCCGACGTCCCTTCCGTGGACGACGGTCGTCGCGGCCAGGAATGACAGAACGATTACGGCCAAGGAGGAGGTTCCGCGGCCGTACTAATCGATCATCGGTTGCACCGCGCCGAGCGGCCTCCCCACTCGCTACTACTACACGGCCCACGAAGAAGGCGTCGTGTTCTTGCTCTTCCCTCCTGCTCAGCCCTGCTCTTTCTGTTCTTTTACCTCTTCCGTCTTATTCCCCTGCCTTCTTATTTTCGGCCGGCTCTGGTGGCAGCGGCGGCAAAGACGTATGAACCCGGCTAAGGTCTCGCTTATCGATCGCGGCAGCGCCGTCTTGCCGCTTGTTCGTCGTCCTCGTCGGTTGTGCCTGCTCGGGTGTCGGCCGGGAAAAACGTGCTCCTCGGTGTGTATAACCGCCGCCTTCTCCTTCTTAAAAATCTGCCCGACTTCCGCGGTTGGTGGCGGCTCGCCGGCATGAGAGGGATGTTAGGGTAACGCGTGTCGAACTGCGTCACCTTCTTTTTTGCCTTTGCGTTGTTGTTTGTACTCGCTGGTTTGCTTACAAGGGAGCAGGGACGTTGTTCTTTCTGCTTGTTTTTTTTTTCAATTCTTTTTGTTGCTTTTGTTGTTGTTTGTGCTGGTTTGTTTGCAAGGCACCAAGGACATGTTCTCTGTTTGTTTTATTTTTGCGTTTTTTGTCATTGTTGTTGTTGTCCAGCGGTAAACGAGGTACGGCTTCGTTGCGTTCTTGTAACGAGCAGCCTCTCTTGCGCCTTTTCCGCGGTCCCTACTTATTGCGACTCCCTCTGAAATGGTAACAAGAGACCGCGGTGCATTTCTTTGTTGTTGTTGTTGTTGTTGCCGTGTTTTATTATTGCTTTTTTTTCACTTCAGTGTAAGGAAAGAAAACAGGCATAGAACAAGAGTACACCGAAACGGCGGTCACCGCGCGCTGAATTGGGCTTCTTTGCTTGCAAACATTGTTTCGTTTTGTCTGGGGCGTCGCGGTCCGTGATATCACAACAGTGGCCGTGCTGCACTGCTCACAGGAGAGTCCTTGAAACCCATTATATATATATATATATATATATATATATATATATATATATATATATATATATATATATATATATATATATATATATATATATATATATTAACGGGCGCCAGCAATACACCCTACAGGCGTGCATGGGTGCACGCGGGCGTAACAAAACACACCGCAGCAGGACCGTGGACATGTCGCGCAGGACAAAGACGGATCTCTGTTTATTTTCCGGTTTGGGCTGCGAAGCCTTGACCCGATGGCGGGTACATGTTTCTGAAGTGATTCTTGGCACTCCGGCCGCCGTTACTTGACAGGTTGTCTCGCCACTTTCAACCAAGCGCCCCACTTTTTCCAGCATGTATTTGTCACAAACAAGATATGCATGTGTGTGTGCGTGCGTGCGTGTATGCGTACAGTTAAGGGTACATTTGTCAACAAACCGCGCCCGCATACCCTCACAAGACATGCGCTTCAGTCTCCGAGTGTGTGATTATTAATCTCGCTGTTGGGCGAGTTTCTCCGTGTTTCTGTCGAAATTGAGGGCAAAGAAATGCACAGGACACAGGACCAGCAGATGGACTAGCGCTCGCAACTGTGTTTATTCTGCATAAAAAGAATTATACATGCAATATTCAGTTTTTGGATCTTATTTTAGAATTTGAAAATAGGTTTTGATATATAGTTTGACGTTTCTTACAGAATAAACGCAGTTGTAAGTAAGCGCTTGTCCCGTCTCTTGTGCCAACGTCCTGCATAAATTTTTGCACTCAGTTGTAATAGCTCCCCACGTTTCCGCAGAACCGCGTAAAGTAACCAGGCCCCAGAGTCCAAGGGCGAACGGTTAGAGAAAAGACCTAGCGTCAACCTGGCTGAGAGTCGCACACCCGAGGAGAACGTTACGCAGAGCGCGCCTAACTGGAAAAGAACCAGTTAGTTACCTCGGGCGGGAAACCTAACAAGCCATAGACGAGAGAGAGAGAGAGAGAGAGAGAGAGAGAGAGAGAGAGAGAGAGAGAGAGAGAGAGAGAGAGCGAAAACAAGCGCAAACCTTAACACGCTGCACGCGTCCAACTAAAACACTCAGCGTAGCCAACAGGTGTCGCGTTTCGAGGCGGTGTACACGCTAATGCTACGGCGAACCCCGACCCGCCACACGCAAAGCATGCACAATTCCGTCGTAGTTTAGCGAGGGGAAAGGAGGTTGAAGGGAGACGAATGAACACAGCCGAAGGAACTGCGTGCGGGGCGGACCGGCAAAAGTGCGCACACCGCAACGCTCGCATAGTAATTAACCCGAGGTTCATATCCGCGCCGCAGCCGTGCGCAGCCAAGCCGACGCCAGACGTTAAGCGAGCCCCGTGGCGGAGACCCCTTATTACGTCATCATTAGGCCGACCGAGGGCAGGAAGAAAGCTCCAGGCGATAACCATCGTCGCGCATGCGCAGACCTCCGGTCTTTAACTCGTAAGTTATACGCCACCGTTACGGCACTCGCTACGCGATCTCAGTAAATGAAATTCAACGACAAAGTGAGACATGCACTACCGTGCAAGGAGCACGCGGAACGTGCCGTGTAAGTTGTCCCCCGACGTTTCAGGTCCTTTGTGGAGCTCACGAACTAAGAACACGCAGAATGCGCAACAATGATGAACTCCGCAGTAGACGACGAGATAATGAAGAGGGTTCAGAAGTACATGCTTTGAAGGAACTCGGAGTGTTCTCTAACACGCCCAACTCTGGTGTGTAACACTGAGTGGACTCAAAAACGTTTTAATAATTGCTCGCAACAACGCAAGTTGGCCATTAATTTTTTTTTTGAAGCCAACGATTCAAGGCGCCTACCTACAGCAACCAAGTATAACGCCATGACACTTTACGAAAACATTTAAAAAATGGAGGAGTAGCAGCGTGGCCAAAGGAAAAGTAGAAATAAAAAGTGTCGTGCCTAGCGTGCCACCCTGCGGTACACCACTCCGCCTTGATCGCTCCCTCCCTCGGATTCAGTCGTTTTAACTGCCAGTTCCCATTCTCTGCTCCCCCGACCCCTCCTGCCCTGCTTCGTATCGTGCGCGTAAGCGAAGCTCAATTAGGAACCAAAACTGCTCCCGCGCCATTTGTGCTAATTTGCGGTTTGAAGCCGCCTGCCTGGTAGCAACGACAGACTCCTGCAGCAGCCGCCGCCGCTCAGCGTTTTTATTGTAACCGCGAATTATTATTTCTTCGCCGCTGTTGCTAACTTTTGTTCTCCCTTCCCCTCCTCTCCGGCTCGCGTCACGAAGCGCCGCTTGATTTCCGGCTTTTATTACTGCCCGGGGCGTAATTCGTGCTTCTGCACTAGACCGCCAGAGGGCGACAAGAGGGACGGCGCGCCAGGGGGGAAGGACGCTTGAGTTAATTTCCGTTACGCCAGCGCCCCCTCCCGTTTAGTCGGCTGCATTATGCCGAAGCAGCCATTTTCGGCTACGCTTGCTACGCGCAGAACCACGCCCCGAAACATATCTTCTTTAGCAAGATTTTTTTGTTACTTCGCGTTATACCTGTTTTTATCTAATGCAGATTATGGCGAGGCCGCATTCTCGGGCGGGAAAAGCTTGACGAAGTTGACCGAGCTGCTTCTTTTTTCTCGTAGCGCCGCCGTGCGTCCTGGGTTAAACTGCTTAATTGACTTCCTGTTGTTGTACTTTTTTAGAACTGTCCACCGAGACCCAAAATACTGCCATTAAAACGGGGCGAGTTTTTTACGATATAAATATATATTTGATCAACTTTGAACCTGATTTGCACGTTTTCTTTCTCTCTCGCATGCTCTCTTCTATGACACGACAAAGCAGCATCAACTAAATTCGAAGTTTCGGGTTTATATGCAAACAACAGCGCCTCCGCTCTGACTGAGACGCACGATGGAAATGGTAAGACGCACATGCTTTAGGCTAATTGGCAAACAAGACGAAGTTATTCACACATAGTAAGCACCTGATCTGTATTCGGCGGAAGCAACCTCAAATTATTTTCTTGGAATCTATACACGCCTCAGGGCATTGGTCCATTGAGAAAATTCATCGAATGGCAAAAAGAAAGGTGGAAAGGGGGGGAGGCGGAATTTTCCTATTTACATAAGGTTTCAAGACCAGGTAATACAGCTTTTAGCTTTCACAATGTAGTGCATATGAATGCTAATCTCTCGCTTTTTTCATCGAGCTTTAGAAGAGAGCTCTGACCAGCTCCGACTTCAATGATCAGCATCTGCTGATGTTGAGGGCTATTGAGGCTGGGAATGCTCACGGGGCCTTCGACTGAGGACTCCTCCCCATTGCTTTTCGCAATAAACACGTTTACTCTCTCTCTCGCTCTCTATTAGCATTCCCAAAAACGCACACAAATGTCAGAAATGTAAATGGAGCAGAGGAACGTCGATAATAGAGAAATGTCCAACGGCTCCAAACCCGAAGGCGACATTTACAGGGATGAGACAGCCCAAAGAGATTTGGGAGCAGTTTTCGGAGCAGCAAAATTTCGATTTTGGAGCAGAAGAATCTTGATTTGGAGCAGGTAGGGACATTTAATAGATCGTCTTGTGAGCTTAAAAAATCAATTTCAGTAATTTTAAGGGTCAAGTACACATTCCAATCAGTTTTGAATACCCAGAACACTGGAACAGCCTTACGCGAAAGAATTTTTTAAGAGTATCACAAAGTTCTAACTGCACTACCTTTCTCCTAACTAGTAGTGATTTTGTGTTGCGGATGTACGCAACACTGACAACAAAACTGCCGTTAACATTATCAAATTTAAGGGCTCTGCAATTGTGGCGTGTTTTCTTGCCATTTTAATGCTAAAAGTATTATTTTTGTAATCCCAGGCTGCGTTGTATGAACGAGTGTAGTCACGGCAACAGTTGAGCAACTTCGCGATAACGGTCGCATAGCCCAACCAGCCTACCCGTTGCAGTCCGTGGGGCGCACGTCCACCCGGTAATCATTTGAGTAGCGTTACTGTTTAGCCACGTAGATTTGGGCATTAAATTTCACTTCGCATACACCAAGTGTTATTAGTCGCGTGCTATGGCAACCATGCAGTCTTGCAGATATTGGGTGCTGCCTGGACAGGTTGCGGCGCCGCAGCGCAGCCCGCAACTTTCGTGCCGACCGTTCCGTCCCGGGCCGAGGCTCGCGATCGCGCTTCGAAGCACAGCAACACCTCAGCATTTTATAACACCACAACGAGCCAAAAAGTTCAATTCACGAACCCGATTATAGACGCACGCACCGCGTTTCGCACTCAAGGACAAACCACGTCGAAGTCATAGACCCCACATTTCAAAACTTTTTTACGAGCCGCGCAACTTCTCGTAATCTCGCACCGATCTCAAACCATATCCCCGCGTTAACGTCACTGTTCAGAGCCACAATTGATAGAATGAATAGACTGGAACCCAGCTGATAGTGTAAAAAAAAAAACTGGGAAAATATCGGCGATGCGCAGTGAGCGCGTGAAGTAGGCAGTAGCAGGCAGATCAGGCGGCGGCCATGTTTGTAGCCACAGCGATGCCTAATCGGGAAGGCCGTTTCAGCGAACCCGGACAGAAAGCCAATCGTGCTTTAGAAGCTATCGTTTGCTTCATTTCAGTCTTTCTATTTTTGCCATTTCTGTTGACCGACAATAAAAGCGGTCCCTGGGATGCGGGAGGCTTTCGTCCCGCCGGAACTGACATGAGCATCAAAATCCGTGCCTTTCAGGCTCTGCTGGAGCAGTTTGGCGCAATTTTCGCAATTTTCATGCTTTTGGAGCAGCTTGGCGCAGGAAAATGGAATTGTATCAAAAAGGCGCAATATGCGCAGCTGTCTCACCCCTGCATTTACACCAGGAAACAGTGCAGCCGTAGGACATCTCTAGGACATCTTTAGGAAAACCGTAGGACATCTTTAGGACGACACCAGGCAAAAGTGTGTGTTGCACGAAAAGTGTGTGTGTGTGCTGCAGGAAAAGCCAGCGCGCGCGCACACTATCGCGCGTTGGACACTTGAGCGGACTTTCAATACCGCACATGGACTAAATTCCTCCACAGCCCTCCAGTACGGCGGACGTCAGTAACCATGGCTACACGCCTAGTTTCGGCGCGTCGCGCCTCAATTCAAATTTGAAGGCACAACGGCAAAACAAAAAGAAATAATCCAGGAAATGAAAGAAACGCTACGGGTGGGCTCACAAAAGGCAAAACAAACGAAAGAAACGATCAGGGCCAGAAAAGTCCCCTGTTATCGCATATTGCCAACATCGCAGCAACGTCGAAATGATGATCAATCCCAAACGAACAGACAAAACGCACCTGCCCCGCTAAACACATACGCCCTACATATATATATATATATATATATATATATATATATATATATATATATATATATATATATATATATATATATATATATATATATATATATATATATATATATATATATATATATATATATATATATATATATATATATATATATATATATATATATATATATATATATATATATATATATATATATATATATATATATTAAAGTGGTGGGGGGTCGTAATGGCCACAAATTCAATTTTGATGCTTCGGTATCCGAACGCAGGCCGGAGCAACACGGGGAATACCGCATCCGTGTACACCGCGTACCTCCGCTGGTCAGATATACAGGTAATATATGCCTTCCAGGCTATACCACTGCATGCTCGCTAAAATACCGCGGCTGAAGGAAAATACTGCTCTCAGCGGTAACGCACGTACGCGCGCCGAATCAATTTTCGTGCTCCAATTTCCTCCACTTTCTCCCCACCCGTCTCTCTCTCTCTCTCCACTTCGTTTCACTTTGGGAGGCAATTTTGTACACGCTGCGCGAGCACTATTTATCATTCACCGCTCTCTTTGTTCAAAAAGAAAAAAAAAGGAAAAAGAAAAAAGGACGCGCGCTCGCGCAGCATCGTAGCTTCTTTGAAGCGAGCAGCACGAGGAGCGGAGCAATCGTTATTCACCGCGAATACCGACGAGGAAATGGAAGCTAATAACGCAACCACGCGCTGGTGAGGCCGCAGCCGGTAAATTAGCCAATTTTTTATAAGTGAAACGGCGGAAACTGCGAGCCTCTTCTCGAGCTTCCCACTTCTTTTTTCTTTGAGAAAAATCAAGAATGGCGGAGAAGTAAAAGGCGCGCGTAGAGCAAAGACTAATTTGGTTTTCTTCGGCGCTCGACGAGCGGCGCCGCTCCGCCTTCCTTCCGCTTTGTTCGAGCTTATAACACCAGGTGCGTTTTCTCAGCTAATTTACGCCGAAACGGAGAAGGAGCAACAACGGAGCAAGCGGAGGTAAGTGTTTGGAACAAAACTGCTGTCCGTGCAGTGCGTGGGAAGGGGAAGAGAAAAGGCCGAGATGGCGAGCGAGCTTTCCGCTATTATTTCGCCAAATGTCAGCTCCTCCTTTCCAGCCCTTTTTTGTTTTCTTACTAACGGGAAGAGTGATTCAAATTTCGCGGGTAGTAAGTAAACGACACGCACCGGAAAATAGCATTCGTGTCTTTTTTTTTTTTTTTTCATGTCCTTAGTTTTTTTCGAAACCACGCTCGACGGTGTTTGATCTGCGCTTTTACGCGGAAGCAGAAGTTATAGTCGAGCAGCAGCGGAGAACATTTCTTATTATTTCTTAGCGCGATGCTACGCGCGGAGGCGCTTACACTTCTCGTAGTGAGAATGCGGGTTGTTGAAAGCGGCTCTGCTGGTGGGTGAGCTGTCCTTTTTGTTCCAGCGGCACGCAGTGTTTCCTGCCCATATAAGCCTTTAAAATCCACGGTTTCTCATTACACGATCAATCCCTCGAATTCTCGCTGGCCGCCTGTTCTTTTTTTTTTTTTGTAACTTCTTACAACACTGGAAACGTTTGGTTCTTGCATTCTTGGGGGTAGTCTTGGCTGTTAGTAAAGTTGCCCCAGAATTTGTGTCCTGGTTATGAGTTTAGAGGTAGACTCGCGGAAACGCACCTCTCGGATTCAGTTCTGAACGCCGAAGAGCGGTTTAATGAACGAGTAACATGACCGCGTCGAATCCTTCGTCGTTCCACCCATAATTAAGTAGCACTTGAAACAGGACAACTGCAGAGAAGACACACACGACTGTCGTCCTGTTTCAATCGCTGCTTAATGATGTATCAACGCCAACTAGCCCAACTGTCGATGTTACTGAACTTCGTCGTTCCCCTTTCAAAGGCCTAGATTATACCAAGGCGTGGGACTGGGACAGTTGGTACATGTTTGAATGGATTATAGTTAGCGATATATAAGACGAGAAACCCCGGTCGCTTCGACAATCTCGTCAGCCAGACAGATTTTAACGTCCTTAACCCCGCTGAACTGCAAGACGTGGTTGATTGTCTTATAAGGCTAGACGTATAATCCCGTTATGAGATGTTTAACAGCGCTGCGGGCTCAAACTGTGACCGTTTCTTTCGAAACCATTTCTTCTCCGACCCATTCCCGGGAAACAATTTTCCAGGGCCGTTTATTAATGATCCTCTCCTCTGGAAACAATTATTCTGGGCCATTTTTCCCCCTGGTTCACGGGTCATCACCGTGTCGCTGTCGGTTGGCCGGTGGACATACAGAAAAAAAAATCGCCACTTTTTTATTTCGTCTTCTTATTTGAACCATACGATTGGCCTGGAAGCTAACTATCCGTACATTACAGTTGCCAGCTCCTCTTCGCGTGCAGTGTATATGCGTGGGATGCTCTGCTCAGCGACGCCTGGCAAGCAATCACAGTAAATCAGAACCACGCACAGCTGTTCCGATAGCACAACACATCCCGAGCATCTGCAAACCATCTTTGTTACCATACTCGGTGACAACTTAAGAACGGCACCGGAAGTTGCCGGTGTGCCTTATCACCGTAGCCGGATGTTTCTCCGCGCGGCGTAAGTAGGGCGTTACCGGGAATATTTTGAACATGGCGTGAGCGGTTCCCGTGATTTTTTGGGCTTAATATGCTCATAAACGACTCCAGTGACGACAAACAAACTGCGTGAGACAAGGCAGACGATATCACGCATTCATAGCAAACCCCTTTCAAAACGCGCGCGCACTGACGTCACGGGTCCGGCGCTTTGGCGGAGTGATACACTACATGAGGTGGTGCCGTTCTTGAGTTGTAACCGAGTATACCCCTTCCCAGCCCTGGTGCGCAGCACAGGAACATGTGCGCGGCGGCGTCTTCAGTTCAGGCACCCGCTTTCAGGCACGAGTTCTGCGCTTTGCCAAGAGAGAACTCGGAAGAACGACACGTGGGGCAGCAAAAAAAAAAAAAAAAAAAAAAAAAAAGAAAGGTCATTGTGTCTTCTGTTTATTTTAGTTGTTTGCGCCCAAGAATGTAAATAATTAGCAGATGTGTGCGGCCACCGGCGCACGCACAAGGGACGTGCGCAGCGCTTAACTAGAAACACGAAGAGAGGAGCCTAACCGAAACCACATGCGTCGAAATGAAAGCGCGCAAGAAATGGTCGGTTCACTTAAAGCTAGCCGCATGAGAGAATCAACTTGCAAAAGAAAACGAAACAAAACAAGACAAAAAGAAAAGAACGGAAGCAAAAATATAACGTAACCCGCCGCAAAAACAAGCACATGATGCGACGGGTGCAATGCGTCTGTTACGACGGAACGAGTTTTCTGCCCACGGCAAGATGGCGGCAGTCGGCGTCAGTGTTTGAGCGCCATCTCCACTACAGAAGTTTTATACAACCTCCTTGCACTCTACACGACCGATCCGAGTAAAAAAGAAAAAAGAAGCTTTCGACTGCGCTACGACGCGGTTTTCTCCACTGTGGCGACAAGCGAGGTACGCAGGGACGCATCTGCTTTCAGTGCTGCGCCAGCGACGCTAATGGCAGCGATACTGTCGACTAGACTGGCGGCCTCCGAAGCGTCGCGTAATGCATTCCTACCTAACTGAAAAGCTGCCTCGCTGAATAACCTATCCGGTATATATATTCGTTGCTGCTGTTTTTATTTTTTAATGCGTAACCATTTCTGCACAGGCTCAATGAGAAAACTTGTCTGTCCGTCTCAAACGTTCGATGTGCCACTCTTTCGCACCGTTAGAAAATGCTTTTGATAAAAACATCCCAGAGCTTTCATATGTTCATATATAAGCGTCTGAAGGCCTCTGAAAAAAAAACAATGCTTCCACAGCAAAGCATGCCACCTTAGTAGTGAAGCCCACTTTAAAGGGACTGCGTGTATAGTGCTCCGAAAGGATACATGGGGTCTTTGAAGGTTTTTAATAAAACGCCGTAAGGCGTTTATACGTTTATATCGTACTGCTTATACTGCCCCCCCCCCCCTCCCACTCCCCCTACAAGCATCTTCATCGTCCAAAAGCGAAACTGCCGAAGTCCAAACTCAAATTAAATGCTGGGCTACCCGAACGCAATGATGGCGCCATCAAATAGCCGTAGGCTACGTAACGCGAGAGACCAAGCCTCGACTTCGACTACGGGAAGCGCTTTCTTTCTTGCTTCATCATTATCACCAATCACGTGCCCTCTCATTGTGTAAAGTTGGCTTTCCTGCAATACTTCTTGGTTACGACATCGCCGTCAATGAGACCAAGAAAGCTTTGCGTTATTCTTTCTCGTCGTGCGTACATGTACCGGCAGTCTCGTATTCCCAGTATCTTCGCGCCAAACCCAACGCCTGTCCTTCCTCCAGCATCATGCATATTCGCATAAGGTAAACACGCCCGGACACATCCACCACCGAACACGGAAAACATTGTATCAACAGAACTCCATGCAAGATGCAAATGTCGCGACGCGCCCGGAACGGCGTTCTTTCATGTCTGCCGGCGGATGTTACGGTTGATGAGCACCTGGATACAAGTCGCCGGAAGCTGAAAAAAAGGAAAGACAGTGCACTTCCACCGGAAGTAAACGGCCATAAAGGGAAATGCGACTCGATGAATACTGCAGAAGCGAAGAGCACTGCGAGATCACATGTGTTTTCTCGGTAACACGGAGAGGGCGACACTAGACGACACAGGATCTCAACGGCACGGATGACCTGTCTAGGGGCGCCATTCTCGTGTTTGTCCGTTTTGAAAACGTCCGTTTCGCGTTCGTTTTGTTGTGACGTACTTCCGGTTGTAGGCGGGCTTTGGGTTGACTTTTGCGCAACTATTCTTGTAAACATATTTTACCCGACTAAACTTATTTTAAACTATACCTTATGAATTTATTGTTCCGCCAGAGAACCAACAACAAGGCAACTAAAAATCGTCTGCTCCAAATCGTCTGCTCCCAGAAGCCGCGGCTCATGGCTCTGCTTCCATAGCGTCACATCCGGGTGTTCGGCTTTAGCCTATCAGGGCTTGCTCAAAACGGACACTTCTGAAACGGACACAAAACGTGGGGCGGTACTCACGTGTTCTGTCTCTCTTGTGTCCGTTTCAAAAGTGTCCGTTTTGAGCGATCTTTTATTGGCTAAAGCCGAACACCCGGATGGGGCGGTATTCTCGCGTTTTGTCCATTTCGTGTCCGTTTCAAAAGTGTCCATTTGAGCAAGCCCTGATTGGCTAAAGCTGAATACCCGCATGTGACGCCATGCAAGCACTGCAGAGCTATGACTATGAGCCGCGGCTTCTCGGAGCAGACGATTTGGAGCAGACGATTTTTCGTCGCCTTGTTGTTGGTTCGCTGGCGGAACAATAAACACGTCAAAGATAGTTTGAAATGGGTTTAGTCGTTTAAAGTGTGTTTAAAAGAACAGTTGCGCAACAGTCAACCCAAAGCCCGCCTACAACAGAAGGTACGTCACAATAAAACGGACGCGAAACGGATGTTTTCAAAGCGGACAAATTCGAGAATACCACCTCCTGTCTTCTCCTCTCTTAGGCCTACGTCTAATAACAGCCACCGGTGTTACATCGTCACACAATGCAACTGCTGCGGCCAGCAAGAAACTGTTAACGAGAGGACATTTATTTTCCCGCCACACATTTGAATCGTTCCCTGGCGAGTCGTCGCCCGTATTCGCCATGGTCGTCCAGAAGAAGCTACGAGTGCGTGCGCTTCGACGAAGCGTCCTCCTAGTAACGTTGGCGTCCTCGGCAATCACGCGATGCGGCGATTCGCGGCTCTCGCCCGGTGTTTTTTTTCCGGAGTTAATGGCGGAACGCGAAAAGACGGATGCCCGCCTCCCCTGAGAAACGACGGCTTCATCAGGCAAGCAAGGCGTGAAGGTCTTCGCACTCGCAACACGGCAGGCGGTGTTTGAGTAGCAGCTTTTCGCTCTTATCCTTACTGAAGTCGCGCGTAAGACGGGCGGCACGAAAAGACGTCTTTTCCTTTTTCTTTGACTCCGCGAGCGCATCAGTCACGCGTTGCTTGGCTTAGTTGGCGAGACACGCGGTGTCCCAAGGTCGGCGTGACCGAAAAGCACGCCAGAAACTTTTCGGGAAGATTAAAATTCTGCCTAAACCTAAAACGTTTCTAGAGCATTCTTATTTTATACTACAGTCTAACCTCGCTATAGCGAACACAGACATGGCGAATTATCGGATGTAGCGAACTAAATACGAAGTTTGTTTGGTCACGCTTGATTTCGATGATACGTGTTCTTTTTATAACGAAACGGAAACCTCGTTATCGGTTATAACGATGAAATATTTGGTTCCCGCGAGGCTCACAATACGACAGGTAGCATAATATAAGCAAGATATAAAAAAGTGAGACAAAACAACCGTTTTTAGTACCTTGAAAAATTGCAGAAGTAGAAAGGGCCCTTTATTGCGCGAACACCGTGAAAAACTTCATTCCGCTCAGACTGTGAAAACCCACCAGGCGATCCTCCTTCAGGTATGTAAGAAGACCGGTCTGTTTCGCCGAACGAACTATGTTCTGTTGTAATTACACGTTCTCACGTTCCAGTCTGTTTACTTTGAAATGCCAAAAGGAGACGGATAAGGGTTACCTCGTTTATAGTGGGTTCGAAGCCTAAAACAATTCGTTTTTTATCTAGGATTGTTGCGTGAGCCAGATTGCCGATTTATTAGAGCCGATGTTTATATCTACGGTTATAACGAATATCGGATATAACGAACTGATTTGCTGCCCCGATACTACTTCGCTATGACGAGGTTCGACTGTACTGCTTGTATTGCCCCTGGAAACAGGCTTTCCAGTTTTGCACTCGTGTAAAACTGCGAAGCCGACGGTAAATAAACTAGCTGTAAAGATCGATTTGTGTAAAGCTGGCTTTCCTCGGTACAGTACTGCAGGGAAGCCTACTCGTAAAGCAAAATCGGGTTCTCGCGTGTGCCTCGACAATAATACACTCAGCAAAATTAAACTCGGCAGCCCAAAACTCAGCGACGTAACTCAGCGAGAAGTCACGCAAACGGATCCCCCACATCATAAGGGAATTATTAGATTGCCCCCGTATTTTTCTCACCGTAGGTATTCTTTGTATCGATAGGCAGGCAGAGCTTGCGGCGGTTAAAGGGTCGCAGGAAATTCAAAGTGTAATCTTCAAATCGTGTAATTATAAACTGAAGTTAATTTAATGAGTATGATTTGTATTTAGGACACATTTTACTGGCTACTGGAATTCAAACGGTTTTTGATTTCTATAGTTAGGTGACGCGATTTCTATAGTTAGGTGACGCAATGTTGGCACAGCGTCAGTTCCGGTGGTGACGCGTTTCCGCTGACGCTAGATGAGCACGTCTGAAGGGCTAAACACATGTTTGGAGAGGAAAGCGTTTCCTCACGCGTTTTTTTTTTTTCTTTCTAAAGGTGGTCCTGTAGCCTTCATGCGCGCTCCTGACTGTTGACCTACCGGTTTCCAGAGAGAAAAAACTGTGGTTGATTTCTCTGTCGCAGGAATCGGTAAAACACAAAAGTGAAATGTGCAGCGAAATCTGCAGCTGAGCATAATTTGCGGGTAGGCGGCTGTCTTGTGGGTGTGCTTAGCGAGCGACGTCCTGCTGACGGCTCGCTTCGGCAAAGGTGTACTGGCGTCATTTCCGTGACGGATGTGACGTCAGTGAAATCTTGGCGTATCCCGGCGTAAAACACTTTCGTGTTAAAGTATAAAACCCGTAGACGAACAACCATAAGTATAACGTACTCTTTAGTACTAAAAGCTTGCTTCCCCGCAAGAAGACCCTTTGTGCAGGGGAGCATCTTTTACAGGCAGCTCGCGTCTTTGTGTTGGCGTCATTCCCGTGACGGATATGACGTCAGTGAAATCTATCCGCACCCCGGCATAAAAAAATTGTCGTTTTAAAATATAAAACCAGAAAGCGAACAACCTTAAGTATAACGTACTCTTGAGGGCTAAACGTTGCCTCCCCGCAAGAAGACCCTTTGTGCAGGGGTGCGTACTTTACAGGCAGCTTGCTTCGTTATACTGGCGTCATTTCCGTGACGGATATGACGTCAGCGAAATATTCGTGTATCCCGGATTATAAAACACTTTCGCGTTAAAAACGCGCGCGGAAACCCGCCGCTCTCCGCGCGTGTGTCTTCGCCCTTGATGAGGAATGCAGGACGCGGACGCCCCGTGCACACCATAAATCGCTCACAAACAAGCCTAGTAAAGCCCGTTCTACACGGTGCGAAATTCGCTGCGAAATCGCAAATGCGGCGCCGCTCGTGCTGCGAAAAGACCGATTTTCCTAGCTTCGAAGGCAAAGGGAATAGATCGTTTCGCCGCGTTCGCTGCGAATTTCACCGCGAATTTCGCACCCTGTAGGACGGGCTTATTAACGGCAAACGAGGTACTCACTTCCAGAGGAGGAACGAAGCGACGAGGACGGCGACGAGGACGACGGAGGAGCACACGGCGATCACGGGCAGCGAGGGGAACGCCGACGGGGTGGTCAGCTCGGCGCCGATCGGCCGCACTTCGCAGAACTGGAGCTCGTCGGGGGCCACCGCGTTGGCCCCCGACGAAGAGGACGACGAGGAGCCGACGCCCCGGCGGCCCCCGACCACCGATGAGCACAGGTTGGGAGGCAGCGGCGGAGGGGGAACGCTGAACTCCGGAGGCCGGGGAAAGCAACCTGCGAACAACAGGCAAGGTGATTAATGCTTGCAAAGAATCGCGAGAGGAAAGGACACAACGGCACAAAGCTAAGAAGCGTAATATGGAGCACTGCTTCGTTAATCCTGTCGCACCTTTTAAATGCAGAGCATTTGTATAACTCACGATGTCACCCATGCGTCGGCGTCCGCAGCAGCCAGCCTCCCCCTACACTATAAAAAGAAATAACAGTTACTGGCGCCTGGTTTCGATCCCACGACCCTGCGGGCGGAACGCAAGGTACATGGTGCTCTACCCACTGCGCCACAAAAGCGACACAGAATCAAAGGCTACGAACGCGCCTTATATCCTTGACTCATTCAAACTACGTCAAGAAGCTGCTGATACAACGCATTCACTACCTGTGGGCGGAACGCGAGGTACATGGTGCTCTTCCCACTGCGCCACAAAACCGACACAGAATCAAAGGCTACGAACGCGCCTTATATCCTTGACTCATTCAAACTACGTCAAGAAGCTGCTGATACAACGCATTCACTACCACCAACTCCCCAAACACTAAACGTTAACGCAATACACCCACCCCCTATGCGACGCATTTACTGGAGTCCCCCTCGCGGGGAGATGGGCCCATTTTTTCCTGCAGCAGTGTCATCATTTCACCGTTGTTCATTCCCATTCCATCATCTCTTCCACCTACTGGGACCTGCGCTCGCGTCACGTTCCATTTTTGAAACGCGCGCAAGCGGTGACGGGGCGCTTCGAGACGCCGAGCGACGGGCCTATCGGACGGCGATGAGGGCGCACAGCGTTTCGACTCGTAAAATACGATACTCGTAACTTTACAATTATCGGCAAAAGGTGTAATTAGTTTCTCTCACTAAGAACTACACCTTCATCGCAACATAAGTCTATTTCCTGAGAACAACCTTTAAAGGGAAGTCTAAATGATGATGATATTGACGCAGACCTGGCGAACAAGGACATCTTCCCTATATCAGCCCGCGCTGTACTAACACTATCCCGAGTGTGACGCAAACGTACTTACCATACCTGAACCCCACGGAAAGCATAGTGCTGATTGGCTAGCGCAGCTTCAGCGCTCTCGAGAATAGGGTCAACTGTCCTGTTCACATTTATACCGCTTTTATGAGATATTTTTGCTACTGTCTCCCTTGAAGCCGCAAAATCGAGGTCGCTGTCCCGCCAACACGCGCTTGTGCTCGCTTTCACACCAACTGTTGATTGATTGATTGATTGATTGATTGATTGATTGATTGATTGATTGATTGATTGATTGATTGATTGATTGATTGATTGATTGTATAGGACCCGCCGCGGTGGCTCAGTGGCTAAGGCGTTGTGCTGCTGAGCACGAGGTCGCGGGTTCGATTCCCGGCCGCGGCGGCCGCTTTTCTGATGGAGGCGAAAAGCAAAAATGCCCGTGTGTGCGAGATTTCGGCGCACGTTAAAGATCCCCAGGAGGTCAAAATTAATCCGGAGCCCTCCACTACGGCGCGCCTCATCGCCTGCGTTGCGTCGGCGCGTTAAACCCCCACAATCAATCAATCAATTGATTGATTGTATAGGGTTGATGGCGTGTGTCATATTATCAAACAGGCTAATGTTGCACTACTTATTTTCGCGACGAATCCCGAAAGCGGGCTTTCTTGCTTATCTCTAAAGTGTAGTGGTTGAGCACGCCGCTTCTTGAGAACACAAGCCAAGAAGGGAAAAGGACGAATTCTCGTTGTTATTGTGGCATCACTACGAGTATGACGAGAGGTAAATAACGAAGTATGGCACTGAGAAACCGGGGTGGCATCAGCGTACGTGTGACAACGTATATGCGTTGCAAAATTAGCATCCACAGTACACTGAGGTTATTATGAAACACAGCGATGCCGGAGGTGAATGAAACACTCCAGGCTATCCCGGGAAAATACTTATACGTGAATATCCAGCCTATTTTTGTGCAGAACACCATAGTGGTCTTCCTTGAGTAAGCAAAACACCAGAGGTGAGCTGAAGATGGCAAAAAAAAAAAGAACCCTGCGGTTGATTCCTCTGTCATAGGAATCGGTAAAACACGAAAGTGAAATGTGCCGCGAAATCTGCGGCTGAGAATAATTTTCCGGTAGGCGGCTGTCTTGTGGGTGTGCTTGGCAAGCGACGTCCTACTTGCGGCTCGCTTCGGCGAAGGTGTACTGGCGTAGCTCCCGTGACGGATATGACGTCAGTGAAATCTTGGTGTATCTTTACATAATACACTTTCGTGTTGTAATATAAAACCCGAAAACGAACAACCCTAAGTATAACGTATTTTATATATATATATATATATATATATATATAAGTTTGCTTCCCAGCAAGGAGAACCTGTGTGTAGGGGTGCACCCTTTACAGGCCGCTTGCTTCGTTGTGCTGGCGTCACTTTCGTGACGGATATACCGTAAGTTAACTCTTCGTGAATCCCGGAATAAAACACTTTCGTGTTAAAAAACTCGAAGAACTCTCCTGCGCTCGTCTGCCTGTGTGTTCGTGAAAACAAAGTACGGACAATTTCCTTTTTCTTGCAACCTGGCACTCTCGCTTTTCAACTTCCGGTTGAGGTCAATGGGTGGTCGGTCCGGCTCACTGCAACGCTCCGGAATGTTCAATCATTGCGGAATTCGTTGCGAATAATCTGCGCAAGAAGGACAACGACGGGTACCCGCCGCATACGATCTGACTTATGTGGGCTACGAGTTACGTTGCACATACAAGCCCGCCATTTTGCACTGAGACGTATTTTTCAAAGGCATGCAACGGTGCCGCACGACGCCAGTGTCACCCTGAAAACCACCATGGCGGCCCCTAGAGCGCCAGACCCACTGCAGAGCAAACGGCTTTGCTGCCATGGCAACCGTCATGCTTCTGCGGCCCTTCGCGAACTGCAAACTGTATTTCTCGGAGTATATTACCACGTGGTGGCTCTTCGGCTCTAAAACTTCCCTGAATCAACTCGAAGTACTCGGATGGGCGAAGTACGGCCGCACCACACTCGACGCTGTTTCAAGTTCCCAGACCTGCCATTAGGGTCATTGGTGGCGCTGCACAACCCCCACTGAGCCTTCAATCCCACCTCGATGCTCTGCACGATTACCTTGGACAAAGGCGGCAGTCTGATTTTTACATTAAATCAGTAAGGTTTGTTCATTCATTCATTCGCTACTGGTAAACATGCTATCGTATTCAGTACTGCCTGAACTCAGTATTCAGTTGTACTACAACTTTTTCAAATAAACGGTTTCACTATTTCCTTACCCATCTCTTTTATCACCCCTTTCTCCTCTCTAATCTTTCATCCCCCTCCTTCTCCTCCCCCCCCACACTGGGTTGTATGCAGGTCAGCCCCCAGATGGGCTCAATAATATCTCCAGTGCACTTCCTTTCCTTTTCACCCGAATCACCATCTCTCTCTCTCTCTCTCTTCTTTCTGGCTGGACGCACTCAGTTATTTGCTCCTCGCAGCAGATACGCCTTCCTCCAGTTTGCGCTTCACTATTGTTGCAATTTTGTTTGAAGTGGATATCGAAGGCGTTCACTGCTGTAACTGGAAGGAAGCCGGCCAATGGCCGCAATATAGCTCGAGTGACGTTACCCAAGCGCGCTAATAATGCCCAGAGAGAAAAAGAGAAGGCCGTGTCTAGAGTGCCGTCAGACGGTATTATAAGCAGTATACTATATCGACGTCCACCGGCGTTTTGTAACAAAATTACCGCGTCTTGCACTACATGGGTCTAAATAACGTAAGGCTAGGCAACCTAACCTATACATAACATAACATGACCTAACACACACAAAGAAAGCACTTAAAACACCAAAGTTAACCTAAGCCATAAAAACTATAGTTCAATTTCAAGATGAAAAAAAAAAACCGAGGCAAAAGCAGGTCTAGAACCACGTCCTTGGGATCAGGAAGCTAAGACGTATCCTCTACACTACAACGACAGACGCTTTGGCCTGGGATAGCCTAATCTTAAGTATTCGAATATTGTCGGACGGCACTCTAGCCATGCCTGCAGCGATCAGCTAGATTGCCGTCAGACGGCATACTAGAAACTGCTAAAAGAGAAACCGGAAACGGAAAAAATGGTCCCGGAAAAAATGGTCCCGGAAAAAATGGTCCCGGAGAAAATGGTCCCGGAAAAAATGGTCACGGAAAAAATGGTCCCAGTGACCATCTAGGAAAAAATGGTCCCATGCTCCAGTCGACGTGTTTCTCTTCAAGTTAGTCAGATCTGAACTTTTTTGCGGCTTTGCTTTTGTGCGCTTGCGTTTTAAAGGGTTGAGAAAGAGATGGAATGCTTTAATATTCCTACAAGGGGCAGAAATTAACTCCTGTGGAGGCTAAAATATGGATGGATGGGTGGGCGATGTATGTACAGATGGATGGATGGATGGATGGATGGTAGGGCTGAGCATCGATTAAAAATTTAGTGCAAGTAATTGGATTAAAACCGCACAAACAACTGCGAGGACTGGAACCGCCGATTTAGAAGCTTAGTCGGACACAGCTATCTCAGTGTCTGGAAGGTCATTAAAGCTCTACGCTGCGAGGTTTTATCAGAATCGGTGTAAATTGAAATAGGGATTTACGCGCTGATGCTCCGCCTTGGTTTAGCCTTCGTTTCTGCGCAGCGCGGCCCAAACTCAACTCTCGAACGTAAAGTCATATCGAAATTAAGATATTAAAGCTAAAGCTTTAAGTTAATGTCTGGGACATCCCGTGCACCGAAATGATCGCACCGAGACATCGTGCACCGAAACGTCCGTGCGCTGAAACGACCGTGCGCTGAAAAGTGCGTGCACCGAAATGTCCGGCCACCAAAATGTAAATGTAAATACAATTCAAATATACAATCTTTAACTCCAAAGCATGAATAAACAAAAGAAGAAAGCATTCAAGAGAAACAAATATCAACAAATAGTGTAAGGAAAAGTTAAGGAAAAAAACATGTAAAAAATTGCAGGGGGTGCTTACAACTCTGAGAATGTGAAGGCGAAATTTTCTGTTGATGTGCCTTGAACTTTCGTACAAACTTTACAAAAGGTCGTACGAAAGCCCCCGTCCACGCCTGATTAGCCCCCTGGGCAGCACCCTCTGACGCTCGTTCCTTTCACTACACATCACCAGTATCCTGTTTTTCGTGTCGGTATACCTTCACCTGCCGAGGTTGTGTAGAAGCGGTTTATCCTTCACACAACGTGCGGGTTCAAAACAGAGATGTGCTGAGATTTATGCATGCTATATGTGGTGGAGACGTCATCAATGCGAAACATCTGTGGATTAAGCTAGCTTAACGGCAAATTAGAAAATAAATATGGGAGAGGCCATGAAAGCAACCCAACCTGAATTTCAGTAAAACAAACGTTCTTGGTGCGATTAACCGGATTTACTCGAACAAGACTACATTTTCCTGCCTTGGCTTCGGGACCAATTTTTCCGGGACCATTTTTTCCTACCTTGGATTTGGGACCATTTTTTCCGGGACCATTTCTTCCGGGACCATTTTTTCCAGGACCATTTTTTCCGGGACCATTTTTTCCGGGACCATTTTTTCCTACACCCAAGAGAAACGGCATCTTTTGAGAAAGCTCCTAATCTCTATGATGGTAAGTTACTTGATGGGCGTAGAGCTGTAATATCTGGCTGAGATACTTTGTGACCCCCTATCCCAAGTGTTGGATGCGGTTTTTGCTAGTGAATGAAATCTTTTTAGATTTCGAACAAAAAATTGGAAAGTGGTGCAGGGTCCTTTGAAAGGGAGAGTTAGTTTCAAGCTTTTATTTGACAGGAAGGCCAAAGCCAATGCGGGGGTGGTCGTCGCAATAACATGCCTAAGAGGCCTTACCGGGTCCGACGTCGTCTCCGCACTCGGACGACGCTAGGGGATCGTCGTCATCGTCGGCCGCGGAGTCTCCCAAACCTCCGCCTTCGTCCGGAGGCTCCGGGAAGCGCGGGGACTCAAACGACATCCTTGGACCCGCCTGGTCCGAGATGACTCCAGCTGCGAGAAAGGAAAAGGACGACACGTTGTACGACGGCACTGGCAACAAACAGCTCGCATAAAGACCAGCACAGCGAATAACAAAGTTCACTCCAATACTAGGACAAGTTTGTGAGTGATTGTGACTCGAGCGAGGACAACGAGTCGAAGCCAAGGAATACTGGACTATAGATGCCTTTCACGGGTCGAGGCCGATAACATCACCATCTGCTGGACACATGCAGATTTATTCTCTCTCTCTAAAGATGTTTATTCTCTCTCTCTCTCTCTCTCTCTCTGAACATGGAGGAGGATGAAGATGAGGAGTGGGAATCAACTTTATTATAGGAACAAAAAGTTACTTAATTAATTTCTAGACACATGGCGACGTCAGGTCTTATTTGGCATAAACTTTATGAAGCCCGGACTGGGGCGCGGATGTCGGAGCGCCTGCCTGGTGGTCGGTTTCCTCTAGTTCGGTACCATTGTCTGCGCTGACTACCCCATAAAAAAAATTTGCGCATGGGCCAGAACGTTTCTATTGAAAGAGACATTACTCATTTAAAATTTTCAGTGCGGTTAGAGAGAGAGAGAGAGAGAGAGAGAGAGAGAGAGAGAGAGAGAGAGAGAGAGAGAGAGAGAGAGAGAGAGAGAGAGAGAGAGAGAGAGAGAGAGAGACTTCATTTTCGGTCATATTAAGATCTGTTGGCACTCTTCCGCAAGAAGAACCATGGCCAGTTGAGTTGGTGAACCAGGCAACCAGGGCCGAGGACGGCAGCACGTTCGTGAGAAATTAGGTCTCGTTGGGAGATTACACAAGGTGTCCATGGCAGCTGTTTTTTTTTTTTTTAAACGGTGACGACTGTGTACAGTAGCAGTCACTGTAACAAGTCAATACTTTCCCCAATTTCAATGGCCTTTTGAACGAAAGCAAATCGGAAAATTCAAAAGCAGATCTTTCTACAAGCGGCCCCTGCCGGATGTTGTGAAATCGAATAGCAGAAAACAAATGTTTTCACTGGACAGTATTTAATACAATGGTAGTTGGCCTTCAAGAATTGATTGTGCGTACATCTGCGATTATTTCAACTTATTTTTATACCCCGTCCCGCAACGACATTCATGGAACGACACGACGCTGCAACCGGATGCAATGAGGAAGACTAGGTCACAGTCTTGCGACTGAGACTTGAGTGGTCTGTGTGGAGACTTGGGTACTTTGGGGACGATATTGATTTCGCATTTGTAACCAATATTTGTGTTTCAGAAGTAAATGCCGTTTCCTTACTGACGCCACTATTCCGACGTCTCCCTTTCCTACGTCATTGGTCGTGTCCACGTCGGTCCTCAAGACGACGTGCAACGCAACTTGTTTACGACTTCAAGCGCAACAACACAGACGCCGAACCCTTACGATTGCTGGCGCATGCGCTGCCGGCATCAGATGCGGGGTAGATTAGGACAGCTGATAGGAATATGGTGACGCTTACATTCAATTTGAGCAGTGCGGTCATGCGGTTGACGTCGTTAAAGAATGTCTGCCCAATGCTCTTTTCCCGGCCCATCACCGAAAGACGGATTCTGGGCGGAGGCCACGCTGGCCCCACTCCGGGAGGAACACGGACGAAAGAGAGCTACGGTAGCAGCATCGATGAGAGAGATCGCCGGGCTATCGAGAAACGCCATCGCGTGCCCCTGCCTCTCATGACCCCCCTCCCCGCTCCATCCCTGCCCAAACCAGAAATTGCCGGCAGGTTCCTCAATAGGCAGGACTGCTTTATTGCGAAGGTCAGTCGTCAGGACAGACACACGAAAAGCGCTTCTACCCTCCGCCGGCCAACGCACACACACACCGCGCGCGCAAAATACCTCCTCTTCAAAAGCAAGCGTCCATCATCACAAAAAAAAAAAAAAAAGCGCGCGCAGGCAGGCAGGCAACCAACTCGCTCTGGGGCTCGGCCGGGAGGGGAGGAATCGAGCAGGCGGTCCAGCGCCAACACAAATGCAGAAAAGACGTCTAATCCCTGCGGGCATCAAGCAATCAGAGGCAAAAGAGAATCTACCACCGCCCCTGCCAGCAGATAGGAAACAGACCGAGCGGCCAGAGCAGCCCTCCATAACGAAAGCAGACGACATCCCGTGGAGCGGGTGGGGGGAGGGCGCGACCGGGTTCGAGAGTCGGCGGAGCGCTGACCAATGGCGGAGAGGGCGAAACCGGCGGGGAGTTAGCGGGTGAAAGCAGACGAGCCCGCCGGCGGCCTGGAGGGATGGAGAGAGAGAAAGGGAGAGGAACGCTCGCTTCTTCTCCCTCCTGCGCTTCGTGTGTCGTGGTCGTTCCTACGCTAGCGTGCGCCTCTGCTTCGGGCGCGGAAGTCTGGTGGCGGAATCGGCCGCGAGAGGGAAGCGCCGTCGTTGGCGTTATGTCGTCCGCTCACGCTACGGGGCCATTCGGGCGCTCGGGAAAAAAGCGTTCACTGTGACCAGCCGCCGCATTACGTCGGTAGCCGGCAACGGCTTCCCCGCTATAAAGGTTGATTTCGGAAGCCACCGTCGCAAAACTATCGTCGGAGGAAAGCGGCACAGATTTTTCGGAGCGAATCGCGGCGCTGCCTTGGCGGCGCGCCGAAACTTTGTCAAAGCGAAGGGCGCGGTCGTCCGGGTTTAATGATCAAAGTTTCTCGTTGGAAGCGTGTGGGGGTTGTTTGGTGTTCCGCAACGGTTGGACCCACGATTTAGCTCCCTTCCCCAAATTGCTCGAAAGCTCCGAACGCGCAGGCGGCGGTAATGCAGCCGAGCAATAAGTCAACGACCTGTGCTTCCGGAAGCGTTCGCAGGGCTGGTCGTCCGATCCCACGGATTCAGGAGGGGTAATTACGGCCAGTTCGTACGCTACGCGTATCTTACGCCGTTTTAGCGATAAAGCAAGTGACATGACCATAGATTTGATGTGGCGGTGATTCTTCGGGCGAACCGTAAACGGAATGTTTACATGCAATGGACCTAACAAGCCGAGGCAAGTCTGCTGCGATCAAAACGCTTAGCTGCGTCCACACGCAAGTCACCATTTTTGTCGGCATTCATCATCTGTCCAGAGCAGCACGAAATCATTCCCCCGGTTGGTTGTCCGCTACTTCCCCTATGTCGTCAATCATTCCTTGCGTGTGGATATATGTACGACCCAAAAAAATCTGCCGCAGAAGACACTACGTTGACAGGTCGTGACACGACATTCCGACTAACTGCTTCTTCCAATAGGGCCCATTATTCACCACCACCATCATCATCATCATCATCAATCACATGCCCACTGCAGGACGAAAGTGTCTACCCATTGATGGAACGAGTCTAGTCCAGCGGAATCCATTATTTTCCCTGGGGACTTACATTACGACTTGACGGTATACATGTCTGTTTACAAAAACACAGAAAATGACTCAAAGAAGCCCACTGGAATAACTATTTCTTACAGAAGGCTAAACGTAAAGACAAAGTTTAACGCTGGTCGCTAACCTTGAAGGGGCTACAGAGTATCATTCTTATAGCTTCGATGCAAGCGGAGGATTGCGGAAGCCTTTTGAAAGTTGGCGCGAGCGAAGGCAGCAGTAAGCAGCTGCTGTATATTGGACCATGCAGAGGGAACGCAATTTCAACATCGACTGGCGCGTACCGAACCATAAAAACGCGCCGGAATCGTTAAGCGAATAAAAGATACAAAAAGAATTACGGAACTATGAACCATTTTTTTTTTCTTTTACTCTGCAGAGTTACGGAGGGGACACTGGAGTCATCGAAGAATGCAATTCCGGGGAGCGGTGCCGAAATTAATCCGTTCCGTCGTTTTAATCTTCCTCCCTTCCCCAACAGGCTTCATCCGCATTCGCTCTCCGTTTTCAACGCGAGGTCTTTGCTATCACGCGGAATCGCAGTGACAGCCCGAGTTCACTGAGCCCCCCCAAAAAAAAAAGAACGAGAAAATGGTAATACGAACAGCGTAGGGCATAGGGTAACCCCTTGGCGCTACCGCTGCTTTGTTGTTCGCTCGAAAGTGGCGCTTCCAAACCCAACACACCGCACGCGCTGGTGTTCCCATAATAGGCTCAAATATGAAAGAGAACAAAAATTACCGCAAAAATAAAAACTCCTTACTGATTTTCTTCTCACCCCACACATAGAAAAAGATATCTACGAAACCACGCAAGAAGAAAGTGGGCTAAACAAAGCGCCAGCAGTTGCACTTTCTGGCTTCGCGAGTGTATACGCTGCTGATCGCAATTTCTGTAGTTCCCGCCTTTTTTGTGCGTGTGTTTTCGCGCGCTTTACTGTCTTTCTCTTCCTGCTTTAGCGCGCGCGCGCGCTAAAGCACTTTGAGGCAGCAGCTATACTCCTCCGCCCGCGCGAAAGTGTAACAGCTTGACATCGCAATCTGCTCGCCTGCCGTTCGCTTCGAAGGCGAAGAGGAGTTCTTTCCTGCGCTTGTTTTTTTTTTCGCAAGAAGCTCTCAAAATGGGCACCTCTCATCGCTACGAGAGAATAGGAGTTCGCTCGCTTTTCTTCAACCAGTTCCGCGTCTTTCTCTCTCCTTTCTTCTTTGTTCGTTTCGTCTGTCTCGCTTTTTGGGTCTTCCCAGTAGTGTACGGTTTGACGGCTTAATGTTTCATTTGTTGCGCCGCCAGAGGACTCTCGGAGGAGCGGCAGGCAGCGGCGCTGCACCGCTAAAAGCCAACACCTCCTCCTCGGAGCACAAAAGCGCGCACCCGGCGTTGTTACAGAGCTACACTGAAAATGTGCTTGCACGGCGAAAGAGGAGCCCAGTTCCGAAGACAAGCGAAAAAGGAGGAAGCGGCCGGCCCTTCCAATTTTGACAACCCTTTGTGCCCGAAATGATCGTCGCGAGAGGGAAAGACTCCGCGAGAGAGAAAAAAACGAAAACGGAATCAGGAAGGCGGGAATTAGGGCAGCCCGAGAGTTGATAGGGGGAAAATGGGGGCACGGGGGATGATGACGCAGAATGGAAAAGAGTCTCCGCGCGGAGAAGGCCGGTAGGAAGAAATTGGGTGCAGATAAAGTTTTCAAAGGGCGAGATGGGGAGCTTTGATTGTAGTGCTTGCACAACTCCGTTTTTCTTTCGCCCCGGCAGCCCACACGGGCGAAGCTTAGATTCGTGCAGCAATACGAAGAAGAGAAGGACGCGAGGAAGAATCAAGGCGTCGTGGAGGAAAGGTTATTGCTCAATGCCTTCCAGAGAAGGCTTCTTTCTTGAGTCGCAATTCGAGAGAACTGAGCGTTTGGTGCGTGCGGAATATAAAGTCTATTGCGACACCAGGCAGGCTTCGCTTTGGAGTTGACACGGGCTGTTATACTTGAGTGAGCACTGGCATCTGTGATTGCCATCATCGCTGCCCAACACTCTTTGAGTTTGCCGTCACCAATGTGAGAGGTGATGGTGCCCGGACGGTGTGTTTGCGTCACCATTGCGAGAGTTGATGATAATAAAATGTGCTTTACTGCGCGGACCTCGTGAGAAACGTAATTCAACACCTTATATGCCCTTAAACCATAATGATGTTGCTTTTTGCCTATGAGCGGCGCAGGCATTATACGGTCAAGGGACAGCCTACCACGGTGTAAGGGTTCCAGGCGTCAGCGACGCGGCAAAGTCAAACGCGTGGGAAGCGGAGGTTCCCTGAAGGGCTTTATAGCAGCCAGCTTGCTAAGAGCGAGCGGGCTTTGGATCCTGTCGACTGCGCCAGTAAATGATGAGGTTCGATGTTGATGATGATCTGCGTTGGTGCCTGATGGTTGCGGCACTTGACGACACGACGACGATGGTTGATGGAGGGTTTTCAAAACTGTATATTTACACAGAAGATATATACAGAATACTGACAAACTGAAGATAGAGTTAACAAAGTAAGAAATAAAATGGGATGCTAGGTCAGCTAAAACTTTGTGCACGCGGCACCCTCATCAACGTCGAATCCTCAAGGTTTAATGTGCTATGCACGGCCGGCGTATTGCCGGGCTAGCCAGGTCAGGCTAGGGAGGATCTCACCACTTGGGTAGTTTTAAGGTCAGGGTCCGTCGCTGACGGGGGTGCCGCGTGCACAAAGTTTTAGCTGACCTAGCATCCCATTTTATTTCTTACTTTGTTAACTCTATCTTCAGTTTGTCAGTATTCTGTATATATCTTCTGTGTAAATATACAGTTTTGAAAACCCTCCATCAACCATCGTCGTCGTGTCGTCAAGTGCCGCAACCATCAGGCACCAACGCAGATCATCATCAACATCGAACCTCATCATTTACTCACGGCTACATCGCAACGTTAACGAGGACGACGTGTAAACGGAAAACTGCAACTCCCAGTAGTGGCTGCAACCTGCCCTTGCCGGACGAAAGACTTGCTAAGAGCATTGGATGCACTGGGTAGGCGTATAATCCTTACTATTTCAAACCCGTTACAAGTAACTACATAGTACTGATGCACTGGGTAAGGCGTATAATCCTTACTATTTCAAACCCATTACAATGTCAGTAACTACATAGTTCTGTCGCTACGTCTCTGGCGCATACATAAGGTTAGGTACAGTCTTTGTCAAAGTTTTCTAGGTCATGCGGAAAGTACGCAGGCCGAAACAAAGTGAATGTACTAGCTTACGCACCGAGCGAGGCTCGAAGGTGTTATGCCAGAAAGCTAGAAAAAAAACACCTTTCTTTCTTACTGTAGTAAAATAATTTTGTCACATTTAAAGGTAAAGCTTTTTTTTTAATTCTTTGTGGTCCAGAAGTCTTAGGATTGGCATAGAAAGTTCTGACAAAGGACGCACGTTAAGTACGAAGTTTCACGGCCCAAAAGGATATGAGACTCATGACGTCATCGGTTGTTCATCAACAACGAAATTGGCAAAGTGGCAGAGAAAATGGCAGACGATCACAGTAGTTGAGGCGCATGACGTCATCAGATGTTCATCAACGACAAAATTGGCAGAGTGACAGAGAAAATGGCAGACAATCACAGTAGTTAAGGCGCATGACGCCATCAGATGTTAATCAACAACAAAACTGGCCAAGTGGCAGAGAAAATGGCAGACGTTTACAGTAGTTGTGTTGCTATTTCCAGCGCAGCTGCAGGCAACTTTGCATGGCTGACGACGAAACGTCTGGCGACGCCGCCTGAACGTGGCAACATTCTTTCTGTGCCTGCCTGCCAATTCACAATGTTTGCAGAAGACGCATTGAACGCACCTGACTGGGCTATGGCCACGATTGGCACAGGTCACACTTTACTGGAACTCATGTGGAATTTAACTGGAGCGGGCGAGGAAGATGACGCACAAGGCGTACGCGCAGTCATCAAAGAGTGGCCTGTCGCCAACACGTTACCAGAAACCAAACGCCATGAAACTTTCTTCGCAACGACGCCGTTCCGATGATAAGTGAGCCGGTATTGATTCATCGCCGGCGACAAGTTGCCTCTGAACGTGGCAACGCACTTTCTGTGAAGATATGCTGGTTTGCAACAAGCCCACAAAAGTACTACTGAAAACCCTCCGCGTAAAAACGTTTGGACACGTTCGACACCGGTTTTGCTTCACTGGACCTTAACTTGAACCTCACTGAAACGCGCCAGGAAGATGACGCCCACGGTGGGTCTGCAGTGACTCAAACACTGGGCCTCGCCAATGTCTTATCCCATGGCAACCGCAACAACACCACACATTCTTGGGAACGTCACCGTTCCAGTGATAAGTTATCCAGTATTGACTTATGACCCTTGTAAACGGCACACAGCGACACGGCGATCAACTAGGCCTCGCAAGAAACAAAAGCCCACACCTCAGCGAGTTCCCGGCGAGTTGTAATGAATTCAATCTACGCGGGGCCCTTCAGCGCTTGGCAGCGGAGGCCCAACCCGCGTGCGGGTTGGGCCTCCGTGAAAAATGACCCGAGACGACGCAGCACACATCCCGTCGACCTCACTTCGAGAACGAGCCCAGCTCATTCGCCGCTCGACGTTGCGCGAGACCCCTGGCTTCTTTCTCGGCGCAACGCGAGGCATTTTAACTACTTCTAGTTCTCCTCACGCCTGCCCCCTGCTTGTCCTCACCCCTGGCGAACTGGTCTCGGCGGCGGCGTTTCCGATGCTCTCTGGCGGTGTTGGCATCCGTGCCAAGGATGTCGGGTGGGCGGTAATGTCTTCTGGTTGGCGATGACGTAGCCGAGGAGGCCACGCGGTGCCTTTGCCGAACGCGTGCGTTGGGATATAAAAAATGCGCAAGGTTGGGGAATACGCCCGACCGACAAAGAGAGGACACGTACTTTGCATTGCTATGCGATAACGATGAAACAAGACGTTAGTGTCTGGAGTAGAATGGTTGCTGCCGAGCGTCGATGGAAGCAGCAAGATTATTATCATCATCATCACAGTCATCATCAACAGATACTCTGATAGTCGAATGGAAATTTTTACCATATCGCCTATGAAAAAGACAGCGCTAAATTTCGGGAACTAATACAAGACCTAATCTAGCACTTTGCTCTTATTGTGTGCTTTTGTTCTTTCAAAGCGTACACTAATTTTTTTTGCTCCGTATTTTCTTTTTTGGATGTTGTTGTGGTGATGGCTTGTACATCGTTCTCGTATTAAAGTTTGACCCATTTGTATTATATTCCTGCCTTTGTTTTGCAGTGTTATTCCGCACCGAATTTTGCGTTATCATTCCTTTCAAGCTCCCAGTGTGTATTTGTTTGCCTTTTTAGTTTGAACCTTCCTGTTTCGTTTGCTGTTGTTTCTTTACCCTTCTTGCGCTAATGCAATAGGTGTGCTAATGTATCCCCTCACAGGACGCTTTAAGAGTGTTGAAAATAAATAAATAAATAAATAAATAAATAAATAAATAAATAAATAAATAAATAAATAAATAAATAAATAAATAAATAAATAAATAAATAAATAAATAAAATTAAAGCCGTTCCACTCAATGTGAAAGCGGACGGAAGTGCAGAGCAGTGATTCGCCATAATGGACTGTAGCGCCGTTAGCCGCTCACTGCCATCACCCAATGAAATTCAAATTTCCCGCCTTCGCAGGGCTCGCGCGCCCCCTGCCTGAAACTGCGCCAGCGGGAGTTCTGTTCTTTTTTGTGCTTGCTTTTTCTCCCGCGTGCCGGCGTTGCACTGCCACTTTTTTTCGCTTACTATCGTAAATTGGGCCCATCTCCCCTCGAGGGGGACTCGAGTAAATGCGTCGCATAGGGGGTGGGTGTATTGCGTTAACGTTTAGTGTTTGGGGAGTTGGTGGTAGTGAATACGTTGTATCAGCAGCTTCTTGGCGTAGTTTGAATGAGTCAAGGATATAAGGCGCGTTCGTAGCCTCCCATTCTGTGTCGGCTTTGTGCCGCAGTGGGTAGAGCACCATGTACATTGCGTTCCGCCCGCAGGGTCGAGGGATCGAAACCAGGCGCAGGATGGTATTTTTTTATATATAGTGTAGGGGGAGGGGTGCGGACTACGACTACGGACGTCAACGCGGGTGACATCGTGAGTTACTGAAATGATCTGCATTTAAAATAAAGTCAAGTAAAATAACCGCTGTCGTCATCATAATCAGCACTGAAGAAGAAGCCTGTTTGTGTCCGCCGCAGAATGACGGCCTCTCCCATGTTCCCCTACAGCCGTTCACGTCTTTCGGTGCCCTAGTTAATTCCTTCCCAACCAATTTTATGTTTTCATCCTCCCATCGAGTTAATGGGGGCTTCCTCTACTTCCAGTTCCGTTTTCCGGTAGCCACTCTGCCATCCTGGAAGTGCACTGGTTACCAGTTCTATGCATTGCATGCCCGGGCCAAGTCCACTTATTCTTCCTATTTTCACCGACAGAACATTGAGTATAGGAAATAAATTTCTACTGTATAAAATGTGGGGGTAAATGTATACGACTTCGTAGCGCAGGAGGAGTAGTGTCGACTGCAGTACCTCGCGTGACAGCGGCGTTATAAACGCGCATGTTTGGTCTATCCCTCCGTCACAAAGAAATATTGACCCACATGACAAGCAGCGTTGTGCACCTAATATGCTTTAGGTTTAATCAGCAGCCGAGACGATTCGGAAGTGAAAACGTGAGGGTCGCTGTACACAATGTCTTCCTCTGTAGTTCGTAGGGAATTCGTATACTCAACTGCCGTCGGTTAGGATACCGCTGCAACCGGTTATCTCTCTAAATGTCCTCCTATACTAAACCATTTCGCCGTGTCGTGAGTTCGCCCTAGGACAACCGTGAATGAAAGCCACCGTTCAGACATGTCTTTTTGACAAAGCAGCACGTTAGATGGGTCCGTGCGTGTTGCCGGGGTCTTTCACGATGCCCAGCGCCTAACAGTACACTGTAAAATCATTTACACCCTTAAAGGGACCCAGAAAAGCCTTCTGTAAAAGTTACAAAAGGCCTGTATTGTCACGTAGCACCAATATAGCGATGCAATGCCGTTGGAATTATTGATCTACATTCAGTATTAGCTTCGCCAGAAGCAATTAAATGCACCTCTCCCCACTTGCCGATCGACTCCTCCTCCCTCTCTGCCTCCTTCAAAGCAGCTAGCTACATTCCTGCGCCTAGGCTCGCGTCAATCACTGCGGACCCGCCTTTGCCGCCTTTGCCTCGGGATCGCGCAGGAAGGAGGAAGAGCAGCCGGAAGCCAATGGCAGTGACGCCGCCGGCGGCCGACCTTGCCGGCGATTGGGCGAATCAGGGGGCGCCTTCGCCGTTGCGTCAGCAGCGATCGCCGTTGCATCACTCGCGGTCGCCGTTGCGTCAGCCGCGGTCGGCTCGCTGTGGCGTCGCGCTCATCGGCTGAGAAAGGCGATCTTCAAAAATTGTTTACAAATTATCTGTACAACGTATGGGGCTCACACTTGGCTCAAAAATCCCCCGTTATGCGTTCTACCACCTGAATGCATTTGATTGCCACCTTCACAAAGCTTTTCGGGGTCCCTTTAAGGGTGTAATGCGATTACCCCTAAATAATTACACCCCTAAGGGTGTAAATCATTTACTCCCTATATGATTTACACCCTACGGGTGTAAATTATTTACCCCCTAAATGATTTGGTGTAAATCATTATGATTTACACCATCAGGGGGTAAATCATTTTACAGTGTACCATATAGACAGTGTACCATTTTGCAGTGTACCATTATACTCATTATAGACAGCGATTTACATCCTGAAGGGTGTAATTTACTGTCTAATTACCACCTTTACACCCTAGCATAATTAACGAAAGAGAAATGTTTTGTCGTTTATAACATTCTTACACCCTAGCAAATAGGTAAGAATACACCCTTTTAAAGAGCGCTTTACCGTTGAATACATCCTCCAAAAGGGTGCTGTTTGTTTTTTGATAGGATTTAAGGTTGTTAGTTATAGACAAAAAGGGTGTAAATAATTTTACACTGCAAGATCTCTCTTCCGGTGAAGTTGCTGCCAAATATCTTGTTTCAATTGCCCCGGTAGGATAGTTTAGCACGGTGGGATAACTACCACGATAGGAAGAAAAATGGTAAGATAATAAAAATGCAAGTAAACATCCAACGCCCCTTTGACAAAAAGGAAAAAAAAACGACAGCTTTCAAGTCGTTCCACCCTGTACTGCGTGTACGTTCGCCAGTCAGTCAACCACCACGGCGTTCTTCAATTCCAACCGTCCGACGCACTTCAATTTCAAAATCTCCCGCCGCACCCACGGAGGCCGTTATTCACGAAACCATCCCGAACACGCATTCCGTTCCAAACGAAGGCGAACCCCCAACAAACGCAAACTTCTACACGGCTGGGTGCGCTTCAAGGCGTTCCTGCGTTTTCAACGTCGTCCTTCAAGGCTGCTCTCACGGCCACGCCAAAAAACAACGAGAGGGGGCCGCAGCGTCGCCCAAAGACAACAAAAACGACGACGAAGAATAAAAGGAGAGACAATGGTTAGTCCTGAATAAAACGACGCCGCCAGCGGAGGTCCGAAAGTTTTCGGGCAACTGAGAGGAAGAGGAGAACGACAGAAAGAGTAGAAACGTGGACAACAAGAAGAAGACGACGTCAAGCAGATAAAAGGGAAGGTGGTGGTCGTCGTCGGCAGGAGAAGGCGTTAAGGGGGCCAGCCGTAAATTACGAGTGCGTGAGGCGCATCCTTGCGCCGCACAAAAGCAGGGCGCCGACGCAAAGAGGCTGCCGGCTGAATAGCGGAGCGAAGCAAAAGGGCCGAGAAATCCGGGTAGGTGAGCGGAGAAACGGCGAAGAAGAAAAGGAAGAGTAAAAGCCAAGCGGAACGAATACGGCGTGAAACGTGGCCGGTGTCTCTCTCTGTGGTAGTACTCGGCTTCGTCCCGGCTGTCATCACTTGTATAACGCGATGAATGGCCGCACACTGACTTCAGAGGAAGCTTTCTTATTTCCTCTTTGGTTCTTCTAAACGACCAACGCGGTCCGCGCCGCTGCTAGTCGCCTCCTCTCAAGGCTGAGATTCATGGGATAGCACTTCCTGTCACGGACGTAGCGAGGTTTCACGGGGCACCACGTACGGCTCATCTCATTGATGTCACGTGGGCACTTACGTCGTAAGAGTTGCAATTCATCAAGTGAGTTGATCCTTACCATGCACTCTTTGATGTTTGTCTTAAAGCGGGTCATCATCATCATCATCATCAGCCTACCTACGCCCAGTGCAGGGCAAAGGCCTCCCCCATAGATTTCCAATTATCGTGGTCCTGTGCTAACTGCGACCAATTTATCCCCGCAAACTTATTGATCTCATCTGCACATCTAACCTTCTGCCACCCCCTGCAACGCTTGCCTTCTCTAGGGATCCACTCTGTTACCCTTAATGACCAACGGTCACCTTGTCTTCGCATTACATGCCCTGCCCACGCCCTTTCTTCTTCTTAATTTCTACTAATATGTCCCTAACACGCGTTTGTTCCCTGACCCAATCCGCTCTCTTCTTGTCCCTTAATGTTACCCCTATCATCTTCCGTAAGTCGGGTAATGGCCTTCTTCTTACCAAATTAATATTACACAATCGCGACAGCAATCAGAGCTTGCAAAACAAAACGCGTTATCGCAGCACAAACTCGTCGTACTTGCGCAGTTTCATCCATTAAATCTATTGAACAATTAATGATTCGTTTGCTTTGTCTCTTGAGGTTAAAGGGCGACCGCAGACGATGCCACACGCGCACAACAGCTTACCAATGCCTTATGTGCTCTATGAGGCGAAACTTCCGGCGTTTTCGGTTGTTCTGCGGTTAGATAGTTGCACCGTCATCCAACTAAAAAATAAACAAGACACTAAACAAGCGCGAGTCTCTCGTGGTTCCATAGCGCACCAAGGGAAGCTGCAAGTCTTCCTGGTGTTTGTCGGATCCGTCTGAGTCACTCGCGCCATGTCTCGCGATGAAAAGTGCTTCGACGTCAGCCTCTACGCCGGCTAAGCGCGGCCCACAACTCAAGTACACCAAAAATGCCGACGCGCAATACCAGCGAGGAGATCCAGACGCCAGGAACTCGGTGCTACTTTTTGGTCACTAGCAACTTGGTCTAAATTTTTGCATACCAGACAAACGTGGCAACACACAGCTTCGCAGTAAAACTGACGTAAAGCCGTAGACAGCAGGCCTTCTTCTCTGAGTGGCGTCCAGCGCCTCCGACGAAACCCTATCGAAACAAAAGCAAGCCCAAATCCGCCACGGAATACAAATGACTGCGGTCCTCAGAATGCCGTCGCTGTCGGCGCGTCGTCGGCGGCGCTCCTGGAGAATTCGTTCGCCCTTCTATCCGGCGACCGGGGAGCGGAGGATGCACGGACGGGGGAGACTGCGTTGTTCGTGCGGTCTGGTGAATTCCACACTCCCCCCCAATGCACCACCCTCGCTGGTCTTCTTTCAGAGTCTATAACCCAGGGACCCTCCCTCGCCCCGCTACTCTTCCTCAATTTCCTCCGATTTGGCATAGACAGCCCGAACAGTTCGAGGAATTCGCGCCGCCGCGAAAATGCGAAACAGCAGGGGAACGGAATTGATCGTTTCGTCCCACGCTCCAGCTTTTAACCCAAACCTCGAGCACAAAAATAGACGCGGGGGGATGCAAAAGGCACTGGAAACAGAATGAGCCAGCCGCGGCTGCCACATCCCGTCCGCACAGAAGAAGCGATTTTTCTTCGGCCCGCACGCTCATTTCACCCGTCCGATTCGTAATGCGCACGGGAAACGGAAATGACGTCACTGTACGGGAATTGGCCCCCGTCCAATGGGGAAGGCCCTGTTTCACGCCGGCGCATGGGTGTCTCGAAAGTGTCGCACCCGCCGAATAGCCCACACTTTACGCTCGGTTCAGTGTCCTGTACAGAGGATGGACGCAAAGAGTCCAAGAGCGGCCGAGAATGCGACACTGTTACTAAAACGATCAATGGAAGCAGCTCCGCAGTCAATCAATTAAACAGCGCCAAACCCAACACGAGGAAGAACAAAGTTTATTGAGAAAACGGTGTTGGAGCCGTTTCCCCTGTGAGTGAAAGCACCTCAGTTCAGGTTCCGTGGAAACTGGCCTCTATCCATGCTCGAGAGACCAGACAATCCTGGTCCTCCAACCAGGAGCTGGTCAGTACGCCCTCCCACTGCCCAATGGCAGGAGAAACGTAGGATAGGGGGAACTGGGGTGTTTGTCATTCCCACGACATGCTGTACATGGTGCCAAGTGTGAAGCAATGGACGAACGTTGAGTAATACTGCGTTTGGGAACATGAAGCGAAGGCGTATTCTGTGGGAAAAAAGGTTCTTTTTTTTTTTTTTGCATACGGCGTAAGGTGGTCTCTCCCTCCTTGGTAAGACCGAGGTGGGGGAGGAGGAAGAATCACCTTCGCCTTTGCAGAAGCACAAAAACACGCGGAAACGCCTAGAAACCTGAATGGCGCAACAGCGAAGTTTCTGACTGGAACGTGACTGTGTAATATGGCACGCTCCGGAAGCATCAAATGCTGCTTCTACCGTAAGCCTGAGAGTGTAGCTCTGGAGAACCATTGAGGTACTTAAGAACCTTACTTGTCCAGGCTAAGGACGGCGCCGAAGAACGTGGGCAAAAGTGCGTGAATGTGGGAACATGACGACTGATCTTAATAGTGGAGGAGACCAATCTCTTCTTCTTCTTCATAAAAAAGGTTGTTGACCGTATCAGCTGCAACACACTGAAATTCGTTACACGCGGACCAATCCCGCTGAAACCGATTCTTCGAAAGCCCCGCTCGTTATTCGAAACACTGTACTTTTCCGGCGCGATGTATATCAAGCCCGTCCGGTCACCCCCCCGGGCGAACTCATTACCGTTCACATCGCAAGGTGATCGAGCTCACGTTTGTCGGCGTCAGTGCGTGTTTATATACACGGTGAGCGATGCAAAGAACCCTGCAGCCCACAACGACGCTGCGATATCCCTGCCGAGGTCTCCGGGGTCAAGCGGAATGCGATTGACCTCCGACCCCGACCCGCCGCCATCCCCACCTCCGCTTCGGCCCGCGTTTGCGCCTATTAGCCCAAAAGCAGTTACTGCGCCTCCCTGCAACGCCCGAGGGCAACACATCTATCTAACCATCCGGAGGTACGTCTTGATAAGTGCGCCAACAGAAGGATGCAGCAGACGACCGTAACAGACGATACGATAAACACGACCGAAGCAGACGACAGAAAAAAAGTAGCAGACGATGCTAATGACATAGCGCGCTCGACCGCCTTATTTCGGCGAATTCCACCGAAAACGGCCTTGCACGAAGAGGTGCAACAGCGAAAAGAAGTTCAGCTCCCTCTTCAGACTACTCTTAAGCAAGACAGCTGCGGAACAAATGACCAGAAACGCCCCCTTTTAAATACAGCGCAGGCAGACCGAAAGTAAGAGTGACCAAAATTAAACGATTGCTTTCTTTCACTCCAGTTCGCCTCACCTGCTGTCGCCTCTAAATGCTGCTTGTTTTCGCACACAGCCCACACTGAAGCGACAGAGAAGATTGCAGGCGTCTTCTGGCCCGGGGTCACTGCCGAACAGTCGTTTAATTATCTTTCCGAGTTCTCGGAGTTCCGTTTGCGATTGTCGGCCTTGCGAGGGCAGATGCGCGCAACAACGAGAGAATTCGAAGTGCTGCAAAAGACAGCCCGAAGCGAAATAAAGATTAGAGAGGTTACTGGGGAAGGTGGCCGGGGAGGGCGGCGTTGGGCTGCAAGCGGAATAAAAGAGCTCCGGAAATACCTCGTCTCCGGTAGGTCTCTTAAGGAGAGGTCAGGCGAGTTAAGGTGCGAGCGGAACAATTACGCCACCAGGCTAGCGAGTGCGGGGAAACAAAATGGATGGACAAAACTGAAGTCGATAAACGCAGGTTGCTAGGCGCGGACGGAAACGAGCTAATGGGCAAAAGCAAGCAACGAAGAAACAGAAACAAAGAGCACGCGACGCCATGTTCGGTAAACGGATTCGAAAAGAGCGGCTCGCGCGCCAAGGAGATCATTTCCACGTAAAGCCAATCGGCGTCCCTACCCTCTCGCAAGCGCACACACTCAGACACGTTCGTTCGTTCTCTCACTGAGGAACGAAGCTACGCAGTTCCCGGGAAATCGTTCCGCCGACGGAGCGCAAGGAAGGGAAGGTGAAACAGAGACCGCTCTCCCACAGCTTTCGCATTTTGCTTTCTTTCTCTGGCCTCTTCGTTTAATGCGCCTTGTTTCCTTCGTCCCGGAGTCTCTCCCGTCGCCTGCGCAGGGTTCTCTCAGCCGGCCGAGATTGCCTGACCCTCTCCGTATACCCCGACTCTGTACTGGCGAATAGCGTGAACAGCAGCGGCGGCTGTGCAACCCCTCCCCTGCTGTGGAATCACCTGTCAGCCATTAGTCTTCCCAGTCACGCGCCGCGTCGCGCTGGGAGAGCTTTTCTTTGCTCCTGTCGAGTCCTCCCAGGTAATATAGTGGGGCGGCAGCGTCGTAGCGAGTTCGTGGCGTTGCACTGTCCCCGAGCAATTCGCGGAAGAAGAATTCCCCGACGCCGCTGAGGCGAGAAATGCGGCCACTCCGTGTTCTTCCTCCGTAACGAAGAGGAACTATTTCGGCATTGCGTTGGAGCGTCTCGAAGGCAGAGCCCGGTTTCCGGTAGAGAGCGAGCTGCCAAAGGATTTATATAGTTCACCCGTTGAGTTTGGCAAAACACGGACGTATTCACCTCGAAACACTTCTGATTTTTTTTCTTTTGTCTTTCTTTTCAGCCACAAAGTCCGGCACAATAGGGCGCGACGATTAACGTAGACCGTTCATTTTATCTTGAAAAGCTTGAGCTTGGTCCGGTGGCGTTAGCAAAAAAACAGAAAAAAAAAACTGCGCCGCCTGTAAAGGGTGCACCACCGCAGATAGGGTAATTGAACAGTGAAGCCGGCTTTCGCGCCTGCTCCAGTGTGCGCACAAGAGGCATATTCGTATTCGCAACCATTACCACACCATTTTAAAGGTGACAGTCTTTCTCGGGATACTAAAACGCTAAACAAAATTGGCTCAGCTTTCAATAAGGATGCAAGACTGGGGAAACAACGGAGATGGGGGGTCGCGCTCGCTTTTTCCCCCATGGGATCCGCTATGTGGGGGACCGACCGGAAGGGCCTTGCAAAATCCGGCTAAACTTGGCTTCACCCCTCAGCTCTTAGCCTAGCCTAGCAAGAACACCGCAAGACCCAAGAGAATTGAGCAAAATATAGCAAAACTTAACGAAACCGGAAAAAACCAGGTCGACACCCAGCTCCGCTGTTTCTCCAGCCTTGCACCTCTAGTGAAAGCTCGGTCTTTTGTTTTTTTTTTGTCAGGCACTAACTGCGGCACAATCGCGCGCGACGAATAACGTAGACGGTTCGTTTTATTTTTGCATATTTTTTCCTCTGCCTGTTGAGGCTTATGAGTACCATACCAGCTGAACGACGATGTCAGTCTGGTTAATTCGTTCGACATAGAGCAAACAAAACCGGCCTTCACCACCTTTATTTCTCAACAAGGCAAACGGCGACTGTCCCAACTGTGCGCACTCTTCGACTGTTTGCTTTCGAAGGACGGTGATTTTGCAACAAGTAGCTGCAGTGAGTCCTATGTTGAGGCATTACGCTTACCGTCGACATCGATGTCGACGAACCTTGCCAAAAGAAACTTTCGCGCTCTCAACCCAGAAGAATATACCTAGGGATCCTCTACAACTTTTTCTGCATGCTGCCATCTCGGCGCATCGCAGATTATTCTGTCTCTTCCCACCAACGCGATGCTGAGGAAAAACACGACGTGTGACTAGTCTTCGACCTTGTCCTCGAATACGAGTATTGATTCAGGTCAGCGTCTAGCCGCGGATGCGGGGACAACTGCGAAGACACCAACTTATACCAGACACGTCCCGCATTCTAAGCGGACGTGGGCGCGTGGGACACCGAATTACAAACGCAGATAAGGTCCGCTATACCCACGCCTCCATAGATGCGCAGCTCGTTCCACGGCACCCCGCGAAGTAACCCTGTGCCATTTCTCCAATGGCCGAGTTGCGAATCTCATCGGCTGATGTCACGTCACTTCGCGAAGGGGACCTTGGTCTATAAAAGACCGCTGAGACAGCCGCTCTGTCACGACCTGTCCTCTTCCCTTCTTGCTATGGCGCCAGTCGACTGGACCGGAGGTCTTCTTAGGTCAGGCGTATGCATGTACGTTAATTCCGAAAAGACAGAAGCGACTTCGGGCATTATGAGCGAACAGCTGCGATGACATTAACTCGCTTCTATGACCTCACTGGGCGCTGGCGAGAACATCTGCCAGAAAATGTCATCCCAGTTGAAAATGACAAGAGACATTTCTGTAGTTTGTAGCATTTTTGCGTCTCGTACTGTTGTCGTCTTGTCGTGTCGTGATTCTGATGTTCTGTCGCGGGTCGTATTCTTGTCCTGATTTTGATGTTCGTCATGCTGAATTCGTGTCTTGTCGTGATCCTGATGTTCTATCAGTAGTTGCACATGGTTTGAATGTTATTGCCCACCCTGAAGAGTAGAGTAAATGGCAGTACTGTTGTGACTACAGGAATGTTTGTCGTCGAAAAAACTGACTCTGTCGTTCCGACAGAGGGGTTGTGGTTTGCGACGGGAAAATGAAAGGAAATTCACTGGGGATATTTTGAGCTCGGCAGGGAGCTCACCTGCATACAACCCAGTGCAGGGGAAGGGAAGTAGAGGGGGAGTGATAGGATAAAGTAGAAAGAGAGAGAGAGGGAGAGAAAGGTATAAAGAGAGCTGTCAGTCCTAGAACGCTGTCAGTCCGGGCCCGACAGAGATGTGTGTCGTAACAATAGATGGCTTTGTCGTAACAACAGGACCTCTGTTGTCACAACAAAGGTTTTGTCCTACGACTAGAATTCTTGTTTGGTTTCTGAGGTATTCGTGTTGTGATTTTAGACTGGGAGGAGGGTTCCTTGCGGAGTCCCTCAAATGGTCCGTCCATGAGTATACGCCTTGAGCCTTGCACCGTGTCACATCAGACTCACCGGACACCATGCATTACATGGCGCATCTTACAGTGTCACGCTCCTTTCGCTATGCACCCGAAAAGCACGCCTCCCAAGTCAGGTTTTTCTATAGTCCCATGTTTCGAGTGCATGCCGGACTACGTGACGTCAACGCCGTAGCTTTTGCAGAGCTTTAGTGGCGAAGCTTCTTAGGGGCTGGGGCTGTTGGCGTCTCCTGTCGTCGTAGTCGTAATCGCCGTCTCATGTAGTTCCGATACTAAAACACCGGGACACTCGTTTTCTCTTCGCGCTAAAACGTAACGCGTACCAAAAAACAAAAAAAAAAACAAAAAAAACACCGGTACACTTTACGCCTTGTGCTGGAGCGCTTCGTAGCGCGTACTAAAAAAACACCTGGACACTCGTTTACGCCTCGCGCTAGAGAGCTTCGTGCTTCAAAGACGCGAGACTTTTCCAGCAAAGCTGTATACCTGTACCCCCCACGATTTCATCTCCGTTGGCAACCTGGGGATGCTTCGCCCCTCCCCAGGTTTCACGTTCGTTGAGATGGCCCGGGATTTTTTTTTTATAGACTAACGCACAGCTGTAAGCCCCTCTTAGTCTTAATTTCTCCCATCTGGATTTTTATACAACCGGTCGACGCTGTGAATGTTTTTTCGCGGCTCCAATGATGTCAACCCCCCGAGAAACGCCACAGAGATGCCACTGACGCGACAAGAATAAGACAACGAGCACGAACGGCTTTCCTCTCTCGTTCTCTCCTCCCGGGTCGTACAAGCACAAACCATAAACGCATTCGTGCGAGGCAGGACAGTGTCGCACTCTTCTGCCGTGCAGTGTTATGGGACCAACACTGACATGACGCCACTCTTCGCCCCCTTCCCCCTCCGTGCCAGCAGCCTGCGTAATATACAGCCGGCCGGCCGACTATCGTTGCGCAGTTGTCAGAGCCGCCTGCCATCGTGAAATGTGGAACACGGCACGCCGCCGTGGTCGTACGGCGAATCGGGCGAACGAGCGACGCCGAGGCCGCACTGACGTTCCGCTTCTGCATGATATCACGAACAGAGCGAGCAAGACGGATGAGAGGCGCTCGCGTTTCCCTTTCATTTCTCACTTCTGTCTACTTCTTGTCGCTGTTTTTTTTTTTTTATTCTTCGCTCTTGTTTTTTTTCTTGACGAAAACTCTAAATGAGCGCAAACCCACGCGCGCGACCTCATAGTGCGAGGTCAGTCGGAGGTAGAGAACATGCTGGAAAGCAGCAAATGAAATAAGGTTTTTGATTAGTCCCTCGTTCTCTTTCTGATTTTGCGTTTTATGTCCTTTGATGTTATCTCAAAGGGCAACACCGCGGAAGAGAATATCCCGTGTTTACTTTGGCAGTGTACGCATTTCGGCTAGATTTGTTTCACGCAAGACGCATACCGCGGCTTCGTTGTCAGTCATTTGTAGGTAAGTGTACGAGTAGAGGCAATATCAGTAGAGGCAATATCTCATTCACTCGCCTTGCCCCTCCATACGGCGTTGTTGTCCGTCCACACCCCTCCCCCATTCTCCTCGCCGCGCGAGCTGCGCTCTCCGCCGCTCACCCCCTCTCCTCTCCGATAGCGAACACTCTCTAGCGAGGGGCATTGGATTGGATTCGATTGGATTGGCTTGGATTGGATTTGGATTAAAGTGGATTGTGTTGCGTCATAGCCGCGCCACGTTGCGTCATAGCTGCGGCCGGGGGTTCACGGCACATTTCACGCGATGGGAGAATCAACCTAACGGAAACAACAACGGAACCCCCTATGCGTCGCATCTACACAGGGGTTCCCGCGAGGGGAGGTGGGAGTAATTTTTTGTGCTTGACGGTTTTTCTTTGTGGGAAAACGTTCTAGCACCCCCTACGTGTCCCCCAAAATGGCGAGCCTCAGTTCGAAGTATACAATACGTAAAACATTTCTAAACTACTATACGCCGCTAGTGGCACCGTCCTTACATGTGGACCTTGCTTAGCGCAAGGATGGCCCTTCGCAGGTGCTGGACCAAAACACATATACGCAAACATACGGCGTTTGCTATCTAAACATTCACGCCGTATCGGCTTTACGAAGATAAAGCCTAAAGGCTCCGAAGAGATGAGAGACAAGAACGGAACAAAAGCGCAAGACAACGGCATTCTTCCTCGCACTGTCGCGAACGGGGCCAAAAAACAAAACAAAAACAAAACATACAATCTGTGTTCAGCCGGTCAATGTGAATCGGTACAGCTCCAATAAGCTACGTCCCATCGACTCAAAAGAAATCCCGGCGAAGATGATTCAACTATGAATGCTACGTCTTGCATGGCTGTTGTGCAATAAGGAGTTTTATACTAATTTTTTTTTTTAGTTTTTTTCTTCAGTTTTCTGTTGACCATTGCCGTAGGTGCGGGTGCACGCCCAAATTCATGCAGACGAGCGTCTTGTTTAGATGTCGTTCTCAAACTGATAGGGAAGTCTTCGAGGCTTTTGTGACTAATAGGGAGGGCGAGAACTGCGTCAGTGCCCCATCTTTGGCCCTTTGAAACAGAGAAATCCACTTTTTGGTGAGAGAAGGGGCGTCCCTTGATCATGCGCAATCGGCTACTGGTGTGCACACGTGTCGGTAAAGATCATGTCCTGTAATGTGACCAGGCGTTGTTTGTGCTTCAATGTTAATAGTGATAAGAGCGAGTGCAAACATTGCGCCGTTTCCTTTCCGCGGAATCATGTGCTTGTTTATTTGTTTGTTTTTTCGAATCACGTACTATCGGCGTCAAATGAAACGCCAACACGAAAATATGAACCTGAACACACAAATAGCGTGATTGCTTTCCATGCAAGCAAAATGACGCGTGGATTAGTTACAAAAACAAAGTTGGGAAAAGTGGATTTCAAACGTACCAATAGCGTGCCATTATACATGTACTCTATGAACAGTATTTTTCAATTTTGCACGTTATGGTTCATATTTTCGTGTTCGCGTTTCATTTGACGCGGACAGTACATATATGCGTGCTTTCCTGTTCCCTTTTGCATAAACCAAGTTGAAGTCTAGCGTGTGTTTCGTCGCTTCTTTCTTCATCCTGTGTTAAAGTTCGCCAGAAGTATGAGTTCATTAGTTAGTTTTCTCCACTCGTTCGCACCAATTGGCACATGGAACTGGGCGTGACTCTGCTAGTGTAACTGTTTCTCTTGCTGTGAGATAATCCTGATCTACACGTCCATGCGGGGAAGATTTACACGTGGGTGAGATCGTCACCTAAACGGGACATTTTTTTTTTCATGTCATGCAATCAGTGGCGAGGACTGAGAACAAAAACAACCGAAAAAAAACACGTGACGAGCGACACAAAGGCTGGAACATCAGGCTCGCGGCTTATATTCTTTCGAAACTCCTTCTCGGCAAACAGATTTCTCCTGTCCTTTTTTTCCTGCGAAGAACAGCTTACACAAGAAAGGGTTGAGGGCTAATAAAGCCTAGAATAGAGTTTCGGCCTTTTGCTGCTCAGCTCGCGAGCGCGCCACTTTCCTATATCCTGAGCTACGACCATCTTGTGACATACACTCCGCTAAAGGCGTAACTGCTTCTACGAAGAACAGAAAAAAAGAAGAAGTGCTACTTCCCACCGATTACCTCGGAAAATGGCGTTTCGTAAGAGATGTCGACAGCGCTTCTTCATCTCCGCGAATGAGCGGTGACGTCACAGAATGCCCAAGTTCACCGTCGTCATGGCTACTTCCAGTAGAGCGAGGGTGATAGCATTATTTCTGAGCGTGGGCCGGAGAAGTTCGCGAACATCCTTTCGGGATTACGGATTACACGCCGGTTTTCGTCCTCGTCGTCGTCTCCGCGGGAAACAATTGACATCTTCGCCGTGTAGAGAGAAATGACTGCGACGGGAACTGCGGCGGGATTAAAAGGACGGCGACACGACGACGAAATAAAGGGCGAAAACACATGGGCGGAAAACGACGCGTCTGCGCACGCGTCTCCGATCCGAGAACCGGTTTGGCTTGCGGCAAAACCGTCGGATCGGAAGCTCCCGCGAGTGTCCAACCAGCTAATACTTTTTCGCGTCGCGTCTCCAGCCAGATTGCTCGGATGCACGTGTAGTTTAACGCAGATTTCGGGAATAACACGAAAACGCTGCCCTCGTTTTAAAATTTCTTCCCTCTCTACCCTTGTGAAAAGAATCGTAAAAAGAGACAAATGGAAGAGTCTTACGAATACGAAATTATCTCAAATGTAGACAGGCGTACAGAATGCACGGCGGATTTGCCGCAACTTTGAGTGTTTTTCATTGTTCGAGAAAAAATACAGTATTCTTGTTTTTAAATAAAACTACCCGCGAAAATAAATCGCTAGTTTACTACGACCAATATCCTCTGCGGTGGAGTGTTTTTACGACCAATAAGACAACTCCCAAAGCACTTCGTTTCTGATGGCGTAAGAGGTGTATATAAACCCGCAAAGAACCGTCATGGGGTATTTTTGTTTCTTTACTCTCTTGTGTTCATTTATTTATTGCTTCGAGATGATCGGTCCGTTAAAAATTTGTTTTTAAACGACTAAATCCGCAAGCCCTATTTATCTCCGAACCCGAACGGTAAAGCGTAGCCTTTGATTGATTATGGGGTTCAACGCGCCGACGCTACACGTGGGCTACGAAGCGCGCCGTAGTGGAGGACTCCGGATTAATTTTGACTACCTGGCGACCTCTAACATGCGCCGAAATCTCGAACACACTGGCGCTTCCTATTTGCGCCTCCTTCCGGGCTATAGGATGGCCGCCATCGCCCGTCGTCTTTAACGCCCTCCTTTGCCCTCCCCCGATTTTCAGAAATAAATGTTTACATATCTCTCCCTCTCTATCCTTCAGAAAAGCGGCCGCCACGGCCGGGAATCGAACCCGCTTCCTTGTGCTCAACAGCACAACGTAATTGCCTCGAGCCACTACGACGGGTCCAGCGCAGCCTTCAGCCTCGGCGAAACAATGTCAAAGGATCAATAAAGGACGCACAACCAAGGACAGTCCCGTTAGGAGAACACAACAAAGTATCCCGCGCCACAATAGGCCGGTCCCCCGCGAAAGAACCGGCGCCCCTTTTGCAATGACGTTTCCGGAGTACGGACCTGTCTTTTCAGCTTCCTACCGACCACCGCTACACAGACGCTCGTATCAGCCATAGGTCAGAAAGCTTTCGAAACCCGTTCATTAGCCGGCCATACCATCAAGCGCGCCTAACCGGGCCTCACCGTGCGCGCGCGCGCCCCGGCAAGTGAAACAACGAGGACCAAACGAGCCGTTCATTCCGCGCTCAGAGGGTCGCTATGGGACGCCAGCGCGGCTAATGGGCGCGCATGAATATTTAACGGACGCGATCTCAAAAGGAAACCGTGCCTATCCGTATTGACTACTCCGGTCGAAACGCGGCCCGCCCCTCCCTCCTTAGTATAGCCTCGTCCCCCCGTGCGCTATGCCGTGGCCACGTCATCGTTTTGAATGCGCACCGGATGCCACCGGGGCCTGACATCGAGCGGGAAAATAGGTGCGACGTGATTGGTCATTCGGCGGGCCCAGACAAATGGCGCAGTCGACAGGATGGCCCCGGCAATCGGACGCCGATTAAGCTGCGCCCTTCTCCGTTTAACGACAGGGGCGGGTGTACGCGAAGCAGCGCTGCGGACGTTTATTTGCGTTTTGGGTACGCGAGATGCGCGCTTTGTTTCGTTTTGTATTTCCCGCGCGAGGCGGTGTCGTCGCCGGGGCCGTACCACTGCGATCATCTATTCATTAGTGCCAGCGTCTATGCGCTGCCATCGCTCTATAGTGTTTGTAAAACGCACTCCGCGGTGTTCTTCGTTTCAGCAACACGTCGCGCCAGCATTTATGACATGGTAGAGAGAGACTGGGTGGCCTTGGCGGTGATACGGCCCTCGGTATGCGTTCCAAGTCGAAGATAAACAGTGCGCGATTAAGTGTGGCGATTAAAATTCAGCAGGCATGGTCGTTAGAGGGACAGGTGAAGCCATTGAGGGCCACGGGCAACGAATGGTTAAGCATCTGGCTCTGCAATCACCGCTTAACAAGGGGTCGACGGCTCGATCAGTCACTCGTACGCAAACGGAATACGATAATCGAAGGCCGTCGTTCTGCGGGAGCTGGAGATTACAGGACTTAAAATAAATGAATCTAGCTGCTGTAAAAACAGAGGATGAGGATTTATTTCTGCCTGAGAAAGAAAAAGAAACAGGCTGCGAATCTGCCTGCTTTGTCGCAAGTGTCGTTGAGAGGCGGTATTCTGTCACCTATATTACGTACCACCCTCTCCTATTTCCCCCCTCTCCCTCTCTCTGAATAATGAAACCGTCCTATACACAAATACCGTATTTTAGCGCGTATAACCCGCACCGAAAAATGCGAAAATTTCAGTGGCAAAGTACGGGTCCGGATTATTCGCGGGGTTTTCCCTTTAGTGCAGCTTCACGGCAATGCGCGTTGTGCCGTGAAGCTGCACTGCGTGTTGTTGGGTGAAGATGACCTTGGGTACAACAGTGAGGACTGCGCCGCGGCTCAAGCGATAGCTCTAGCGAGAGCTGTTACACTGAGTGAATTGTGACTTTCGCCTTGCAGCCAAAGCATTACACTTGCTAAATATACCCTTTTTCTCTCTACATTGTATCCGATGTGTTGCTAGTAGCTTTGCAGTAGCTTTGCCTTTCCTGTATCAAATGTGCGGGCAATACGCGAGGATTTTTTTTTTTCTTTTCGGGCGGGCTGAAAGGGGGGGTGCGGATTATATGCAGGGGCGGGTTATACGAGTGAAAATATGGCACGTGTTTTGGGAATACGAATACGTTCTTTAAACGAATACGAATATTAATACATCTGCTGAGGGTTCGCCTTTGAAGAGCAGTGCCGTATATTCACCAGAGGGCCCAGACACTGTATGTGTAGAAACAGAACCAAGCTTCAGTAATTAAGGACGGAAAGTTGGGCTGGCTGGTTATTGACACAGAGGACATTGTATTAGAGCTGTAAGGCGGGACACGAGAAAGCAACACACTAGCGTTCGTCCTGTGTATTTCTCTCTTAAAAGCGCCAATACAACGTCCTCAGTAAGCTTCAGCAGCAAGGGAAATCGCCAACACGATCCTTGTTGAAAACCAACGACGTCGCGAAGGGGAGAACACAAAAAAATCAAGATCAAAAACCAACAACGACATCGTCCCTTGCTGACTATGGGCACTTGGAGCGGAGAAAATAATAGGTCATTACACAAGCGCGAACCGTGGCCGCTGGGCTGTAGGGCATTATAATGAGCCCTCGTGTGTGTGCCCGTAACGGTACGACACGCCAGCTCACGGCCGACGCCGCAATCGGCAGCTGCTCCCGTGTCCGCCATCTTTCTCGCCTACACGTGTACAAAGAAGCGTTGTCTTCGCCCTTCAGCCCCTCACCACCGAGACTCCAAGGCCTCTGATCTTTCTGTTTGCAAGCAGCTCGTCGATAGCTAGGTGTAAACGCGAAGCACAGGCGCCCCGTGCATTCAGCCACCCGGCATAGCTGAACGCGGAGAGAAAACTTAGATCATTCGGTTAAAACAAGTCGCGGTTGTCGCTGCCCTGCGCCGTGAACAGAAGGGGACCAAGAAGCCGACCTTGCGGGCTGCCAGCGAGCGGAGCCGAGCGAGCCAGCAGCGTCCACATCGGGAGTCCGCGAGGAGGCGGACGTATTACCACGACAAAGCCTCTTGGCGCTCGCTCGCAGGAAATGGTCGTCGTCGCGTCCGCGAGAACAAAAACCGAATATAACCGGGAAAGATAAATAAGGCGGCGACAAGATGGCGCTCGCGTTTCTATTGTTCGCCGAGGCGCGATCCTTTTGTTCTTCGGTGCCGAGCCCGGTCGCTAGGCGGCGCCGGTGTAGCTGCTGCTACGCATAAAGCACGAACACAAAGCAGACGATACGAGCGGCAGACGATCGGATGCGACGAGCCGCTGGGGATCCTCGATACTTGAGGCATGCTTACAAGGCGCTCGGGGAAGTGTGCGAATAATATATATGTATACTGCCCCTGAGTAATGTTCTTTGGTAGGCACGGGCTGCAATAAGACACACGAGGCGGCCGATGGGAAGCCGCGTGCTCGAGACAAAGCACTCGAGATGCCCTCGGGTTGTGTCAAGGTTAGGACGGTGGCTATGTGTATTGCTGAGCGACGTTCTGTTAGGCGGACGGGAAAGAGTACATGCCGGGTAGCAAAAAAGAGAAAGCAAGAAGGAGAACGGAAGGACGATCGTTTGTTGCACGGCGCGTGCGAATAAGGTTAACAGCGTTCGGGCCGAACAGTGTGCCCGACGGTATTTTTAGTGATTTGTTTGCTTCTTTGGACAGTACAGAGAGCCACGCTGAAGGCATAGACGACGCGGCTAGGAAGGTAGGCCACACGCCATCTGTAATGGCACATTTTAAGTGGTAAAACAAACGTTTTTACTGGAACTCGGTAACAGGGTGAAGCCAGGAGAACGCGTACAATGGCGTGCAATGACCGCTCGGACGTGTACTGTAATTGCGAAATGGTATGGCATGGGAAGGCAAGCGTGGCAGTGGGCGGCAGAAAGTCAGGTGGGCAAATGAGACCAACAAGTTTGCGGGGATAAATTGGTCACAGCATAAAACCGGGATAATTGGAGATCTATAGGAGAGGCCTTTTCCATGCAGTGGGCGTAGTAGGCCGATGATGATAATGGTGATGATGATAACAAATACACCAATAATCGTTTAAAACTGCAAGTTTCTCAAAGCCATGACGGCGTGATTAGGTCTAAATGTAAACTCTGCACTTCACCGGAATGAGCTGCCTCGTCCCCACGCCCAACTTTTTGTCGCTGTTTTGTATATAGCATGCTGTCAAAAGCCAGCAAAACGAGCACAGGACGCGTTCCCTTTGAAATAAAATTTGGATTCAATTTATTTAAATTTTAATTAAATTGTGTCGCCAGAATAAGGCTCAGTTAGATTCCACGTTTCGCGATATCGAAGTGGCACGTTCGGTAACACTACGTTTCGAACGTGGACCGACGGCAAGTAAGAACGCCTGAAAAACCCAGTACACACACACACACAAAAGAAAAAAAAAGCTGGAAAACAAATGCATACAGAGTGCATCTATTCGATCTTCCTCTGTATTCTTCGCTTTAATAGGTTTGGAACGACTGCCAAGGCTCATTTGGAAGGTAAGTACAAAACCCTTCGTTGGAAAGAAAACTGGTTTCTTAATAAGCAACAGCTTCGTTAAAAAGCGTAGATGGTGTCCTTTCAACGCACTGCAGTGAGGGCCCCGAAACACTTATAATAAAGCGAGCATTTCAATAAAGCCACTTCGCTGTAACCAATGTTTACTTTATGTATAGTTCCCGCTAGGCATGCATTTTAATGTCAATAATGATAGGACTATGAAACAAAAATTCCGGGCCTTCTCCACTAACGTGAAACCTGGGGAGGAGCGAACCATGCAATGTATAAGTGTATTCCTGGCGCCTGGGCGTTTTTGCCAACGGAGATGAAACCGTTGGGAGGTAGAGACATACAGCTTTGCTGTAACAGTCGCGTATCTTTGAAGCCCTAAGCGTTCTAGCGCGAGGGGTGAAGGAGTTTCCGGGTGTTTTAGTACCGTGACTACATGAGACGAACGACGGTTACGACGACGACGACAGGAGACGCCAACAGCCTCAGCCCCTAAAACGTTAAAACAAGAGAACAAAGGGAGACAATGACAGAGAGAAAAGCGGAGGTGTAACGAAGAAAACCTCAGTGGAAAGGAAGCCGAGATAGGGAGAGAGGAACGAAGGAGAAGCGGAGGGAGGATGGAAGCGAAATATAGAAATAGGTTCCGATTCGCTGGCTAGTAAGCGAAGCGAATTTAAGGACATAAAAAGGAAACAAAAAGGAAAATTATACAGGTAATGCAGGAACGGCGCCAGATAGCGGCCAAGGTTATCGCACGAAGCGTCCTCATCAAAGGACTTGCCGCAGCGAGATACACACACACACACACATTGAATCGTCGGAAGGTAAAAGGTTTAGCGAAGACAATTATCGCCATCACTTCTAAAAAAAAAAGGGCGGCTAGAATCAGCCAGGCTAAGTGCTAAGAGCGGGACTTCCCCCACAGCGACACAAGTCCACCCAAACAATTTAACCGCGACGACCGCGAACGCATGCAAGGAGGCAGCCGCCTCCCAAGAAAAACCGGAAGTCATTTCCGTATTCCCGAACGCTGCCAAGTGACCCGGCGTCGTCTTGGCTCGGCTAGGCGGCGCCCAAACCAGTTCTACGAGAAGCGCCGCGCTACTGGAAACAAACGATTACGGCCTTAAATGAACTTGACATTGAAAAGAGCCAGCCGCGAGGACCCCCTGCCAAGCGGCTGTGAATGCCTGCACGTGGGTGCGACTGCATGCAAAAGCTCTCCGAGGGCTCGTTACGTGACGGGAAGTTGTCCTCTAGGAATGCCGCATAACGGTTGTGCATAGCAAGTATGTATCGAGCATTTTTTTTAGGTGCGGAGCATCCTTAGGACTGCACAATGTCCGCCCGCGTCCGTGCGCATAGCGTTTACAACAGCAAAAAATCACCCAGGCACCGGCAGGATTCAAGTGTGTGTGGTAGAGCAAACAGAGTTAGCGTCAGTCGTCTTACCCATTTGGCTACGACCGTGAGACAGTACCCCGAGAGTCAAACGGCTTACTCCCTCGCCTGTGACGGTGCGGAGTACCTTAGCACCTCCCAACGTCCATCCTCGTCCATCCGTGCGCACGCCACACTCAGACGAAAATCAAGCGAAATTTGATTTGAGCCGTGAGTTGCAGTTTCATTTAGGGAATAATCAAGGTGCAACTCACGGCTCAACTTGAGTGACGGTCGGGGCGCAAATCGGATGTACTCGGGGCGCAACTTGGATGTCATTTCGAATGCCCGTACTCCGCACCCTCGCCATCATCAACGGAGTGCAGATGCTGCTATTTTTTTTAATCAGCCCACAGTACTCAAACGCAGTTCTTCTGTGGTTCCTTTGCTCTTGTCTTTCAACTGGTTTCGTCTATCGTTGAAGCTGAAACTCCTTCTCCCAACCTATTAAACTTACCTTAAAATTCTCACATTTATTCTCACAGATGTATTCTCATATACACTCGGTCGCACTGGTCCGTTTTTCGCTTGCGAGTTGCGTTTTCGAAGGTTTGACAATCGATTGGACGAACTCTCAGCGACGGCTGGACGCACTTTGAGCGAAGATTTTGACGCACTTTTGATCTCAGAAATCTTCCACGCTGCCCTCAACATTCTTTAAGAAGGAATGGTATTTTCTTTTTTCATTTACACTCGACGTTTCGCAACAGGACGAAAGAAACGCCACAACGTTGGCGAACAGATAAACGCAGAAGAGTTGCCCGAGTGCCGTCCGCCTGAGCCCGCGCCGGCCGGTGCTGGTTGCCCATATAAATCAATTGATTGATTGATTATGAGTTTTAACGCGCCGACGCTACACCGGCGATGAGGCGCGCCATGGTGGAAGTCTCCGGATTATTTTGACCACCTGAGGATTAACGTGCGCCGAAATCTCCAACACACGGACGTTTTTGCTTTCACCTCCATCAGAAAAGCGGCCGCCGCGGCCGCGAATCGAAATTCACGTCCATGGGACCAGCAGCACAACGCCTTTGCTATTGCACTGAGCCACCGCGGCGCGTAGTTGCCCATATATAGCCGGTGTCACCGCCAGATGGCGATCAGTATCACCCGCATTCAGCGCTGAGTCATTCAAAACTCGCCCAGCAGCGGAAGCACGGAAGAAAGGAGAAAGACAGTTGCGGGGTGTAGATATTAATCCAGACCCGAATGTTGCTCAGCCGAAGGCGGGCCTCCTCGATCTCGCAAAGGAGCCTCACCGTCCATCAAGGCGCGCTCCGAAGCGTGGAGGCCGTAATGGTCCGGGTCACGCGACTTTACGTACACAATACCCAACCGACCGCCGAGAGGCCGTGGGCGTCCGAGGCTGTGTGAAATATAAATCCATCCCGAAAGCAGACTCGGCTGTCCGCGAGGTTGGCCGCATCATGCATACGCAGTTATCGCCGTGAAGGACACGCGATATCGCGCTGTGCTTATCAAGGGAGGGTGCGGTTGGCGCATGAGGCGGTAAAAGAAGAGCCAAGAGGATAGCACACGAGGAGCTCATTCCAATTAGCACGCAAGACGAACATTCCAACGTCGGAAGTTAGCCAGCTGTTAGCCTTGAAACTTGCAATAATGAAAAAAAAAAAAAAAAAAACGGGGCGGCGGAACAGAAAAACGCTCTCTCGGCATTTCTTTTCTCTCATCTAGGTTAAATATGACAGTATTACTATGATTATTATTGTTTATCAAGTACATTCTTTATCAAGTACGCCGAGCTAGAGAGTATTGTTTATCAAGTATTGTTTATCAAGTACGCCGAGCTAGAGAGCGCATGCGGAGAGTGACGTCACGTCAGCATCGGGCAAGGCGTGACGTCACTCCTCTCCGCACGCCCTCTCTCGTTCTCTGTTCTCCTGTCGCTCTGTGTCCACGGATCGACGGCGCAAACGTTTTCCCACATGCTCCATCTACTCCTCCCGCAATAAGTAAATGCCCCATGACGCGGACAGTAGTACCGCAACTGACGGAATGTGTCGTTGTCCTTAGAGCTGATTTTGCAAAAAACACCGGTCCAGACGATAAGGGAAAAGGACCACATACGCAAGCAGGCAACAGCCTAATACCGCGAGGAGTGTTGTCAAACGAGACCCGAGGTCACAATTACTCCTTCTCTACTTCTTCCCTCGTCGTTCGCACAAGAGCTTGTTATTCCCCGCCACGATCATTTCTGCCTCTTCGCTACGCACATGCTCGTTTTGCTCGTGTTACAAGCCAAACAAACCCGCCATTTTCCCGCTCATTAAAATCCCGGCCGCCGACATCACGAGATGCGCGTGCGCGCGGGTAAGATGAGAGAGACGTCGTTGTTTTCAGCGCTCCCCGACGAATGATGTATTCCGACGCCTAATAGAGCAGCAGCAGCCGCCCGCGCTCGCTTCTGCAAGCTGCCCACTGTTCACGTTCGCGTTCCTAAGCCCGGCTCTAAACGACTGCGCGCGGGGTTCTTTCGCGAAAGATGGCGTGCGGTTTTTCATTTGCTTCGCGCTCGGCGGCAGCTGCTTTCTCTTCGCAGTCTCAGCTGGGCAGCCAGAATCCGTGTTTCTCCTTTATGTTTTCTACCTTTCTCGTTCGGTACCATTCAATTTCGGTTTCGTTTTTGCGTGTCCGTTCCGAGAGTCGTTAGACCCCCGCTTTCTCTCTTCTTTCTTTTTCGTTTGTTTCGTTTTTATGTGACCGCAAACGTATGTACAGCAACATATAATGCAATAGCGCAAGCGTCTGTGTGTGTGTGTGTGGCAGAGAGAGAGAGAGAGAGAGAGAGAGAGAGAGAGAGAGAGAGAGAGAGAGAGAGAGAGAGAGAATATGACTGGCGATGTTAGCCCGGCAAAGACGGTCGGCTTTCTGCACCACATGACTAAATGAAATATAAAATGACGATGCATGCTTGCACAGAGTTCTTGATGTTCCTTGTGAGTGTTTATTAGCTCAGAGGGGATTAGATTCGCCCCCCCCCCCCCCCCGGCACACACATGCACAAAGGTTTCTCACAACCGAATATTGCTAACGCACCATGATGTTTTTCGCGAACCCAGACCGATTTTTTCTTCTGTCCCCTATCTTCACAACGACAAAAGAATAAATCTAACAGATCAGTAACGATACAGGGATGAATAAAGACAGCCGGTGAGCACAGAAGCAAAGCAATAATAGTTTAGTGAACATAAAACCCATACGATGACTATGGCGGTGAACATAAAGTGCGACATGTTCCATGTCGACAGTCGCAGTATCCTGCAAGATTTGATTTGCGCGGCAAGCCTATTCATCTAAAACCTGAACCGAAAAATAAAATGGCATCGATAGAAAAATTGGAAATATTCCTGATATCTAAGATATTAGAAAAAAAAAGTTTAGCTGAGCTGGGAAGTCACGCAAGAAGAGCAATCTAAAGGTTCAGCGCACACGAACGCAGAGCGCCACGCGACGACCCGAGCATAGGATGAAAGGTATCTTCCTCGCAGATTGATAGACACGGGAAAGACACGCGCACCCACGCTAGATAAATGAGGGAGGGGAACATGGGAGGAAGACAAAAGCGGGGCGAGATACGAATCTGGACAGATGAAAACGGTCGGAAGACGAGCACCCCGACGAAGCAAGAAAAACATCCTCCCAGCCCGCGTCACCCAGCCTACAGATAAACGCAAAGAGAAAGCAAGCTCCAGACGCGAAGACAGCCCGGCATCTGGATATAGAAGCAGCCAGCGGAGTAAGAAAAACGACGTGTTCCATAAAGGCCACCAAGAGATGAAATAAGGATGGTCGAGATGAAAGGACAGAGGGCGGAGCGACGGCAAAAGCGGTGGTTGGTTGCGCGCGCGCGCGCGCGCGCGCCAGAGAAGCAGACGATAGAGCCGGGCGCAGCAGACGACACCCGGGCCGAGCAGACGAAAACGGAGCTGCAGGCGAGACGAGAGCAGCAGAAGATCTGCGAGACGCAGTCAGTGGAGCGCGCGCGATGGATTGGAGCTGCGGGGCTAAATCAAGCGTGGCGGGACTTTCTACGAATCGAGCGCAAGATTAAAAAAGAGAAATATATAGAGTGCTTCCGCGCGTGTAGAGAGAGCGCGCCGCGCCGAAACACTCACTCGTCGTCACCCGGCGCCATCTTGCTTCCCGCTGGTCTTCCCAACGGCGCACTGATGGATTAGCGTACGCGTCAGTGGCTGCGTTCTGATTCGCGGACAGCATTGCAGATAGCTTGGGGAGTAGTCCGAATAGACGCCTAAGGCAACAGGAATTGCAACCGCGCAGCGGCGGCCACCATAAAGCTTCATACTAATATATGAAACTCTCTGGCCACCACCATCGCAAACGATCAGCAGACGAGCACATCACAGCAGATATGCTAACAAACGCACACCGCAGTCTCGTAGAAAACGCATTATTGTGATGCATACCAGTAATTAAAACACAAGCGAAAGCACGTAGACAAATAACAAAATACAAGAAACGTCTCATTCGAAGAACAAGTTGGTTGTGAGTTGGAACTTTAATTAGTAGGCATAAAGGTTGCGCTGCCGTTGCTCTTCAGTTTAGGGAGTCGAGTAGCATGCATCGTTGTTGGCTTCAATGTTGTTTTTGCGAAGCGCAGCCTCGGTTTCCGGCATCGGGGTTCGCGGGGTTTTGTCAGCGTTACAATTAACCTAGCTTAATTAATGTATTCAAACCAACTTCTAAGGCGCATCACCATCAAGCACAGAAGATAACAAGAATAAAAGTTGGGCGAGTTAATTGGCTTAGCGAGCCTCGTTCGTTCTTCCTGTTTTCGTTATTTCTCACTTTTCGTACCACCAAGTACACACCAACTACAATCTCTCAAAAACCGCCACCGATATTCATCCACTTGGCTCGCATTTACCTTGCATGCAATTAATCTAACGCTCAGATAACGATAATCGCTACACGAAAAAAAAAAAAAATCTACGCTCTGCTCACCCAAAATACCGGAACTGGAAAGGTTTATACGTGAAAGCTCGCGCGCACGTCAGGTATACGCTTTCGTACTGCAATATTTTTTTCTATTGCGCCATTCTGCCACAGGCCATCAAAGGAATGGAAAGGTAAATGAAAAGTAAAGTGACGGGATGCAAGATTTCATGCACTACAGAATACTGCATAGGCCGCAGCCTCAGCAAAAAAAAAGTCTAACGTCTGCAATTCGTTTCCGCCTACAGCGAGAACAAAACAGTGCAACCCAAGCGCCATCCCACGTTCGTCCGCGCTATAATCCTAAAACAAAGCGCGCATTGTGCTCGCACTAAGCACCCAGCTTCCCATCCCGTGACACAGAAATCGGTAAGTAAAAACAAAGAAATCAGGAAAGACCCTCGCGACGGGATTTAGTGAGCACCGGGCGACACAACGGAAACCCAAACCGCCTACTCAAATGGAACTCGCCCACGCGCTAAAGCTCTCAGCGAGGGGGGAGGGACAGGGACGGCAAAAGCGAGCCAAACGCAGCAGCACACCGTCCCTTCTTCCCACGCAAAACAAAACCTGGCACGGGCGCGCAAAACATGACTGCGCATAAACAAAAGCAGCGGCCCCAGTGCGAGACCCTGCGGAAACACGCGGCAAACAAATGCGTTGAAAGGGGACGTAAACGTGGAGGGGGCAAATAGGGGTGGCGTCAGAGCGAGAAGCCCGTTCGTCAGTGTTGCCTCTCGCCGAGTTCGGTGCAGTGAGGAGAAGCCTGCGGTGTGCTGCGGACGCGCGACGTTGAGCTGGAAGGGAACGTTACCGAAAAGTTTGTCCAATGCACCGCTGAGGTGTACCGAAAGTAGCGACCGTTGCGGAAGGGCGCGAAACGAAGTATGTACAGCTCTTTTAGGGGTCACCCAGAAAAATAAAGGTCCCCGTATCTTGTCAGCAGTTCTCACGGTTGAAGTTGTACGGTAGGTCACTTGTCATCACCAACATCATCACCATCACCACCATCAGCAGCAGCAGGACAAGGGCCTATTCCACGTTCTTACAACCTCTTCTGTCTTTTCTGTCTTGCACTGCCCGAATCCATCTCTCAAAAGCCACTTCTGCTACCCTGATGGTGCACCGGTCGCCATTTCGTCGCTTTACATGTCCAGCCTAAGTGCAGTTTCTTAAATGGAGCTAGGAAGCCTTCCACCCGGACTTGCTTCTTGACCCAACACACTCCTTTCTTTTTCCTTAGCGTTACTGCTCTCGTCCTGCCTTCCATCGTACGCTGGGCATGCAGACCGAAGTTTTCTTTGAATTGGCACTTCGCAAGGCGCCAAGCTTCGAGCAGCAAAGATATTTGCAGCCCACATGGGGACTGCACGGCTATCACACCACCAAAACTAACCGTCCGCTTCCATGAGTACAAAATCTCCAGGATGTGAGCCCATGACACGCGACATTAGGGCAAAGAACCGACCGTGCAGGCAAGCCAGAGTTGCGCTGCTGCAAGACGGGTTGTTGGAAGAAATGTCGGAGCAGACGACCAAATACTCGTTTAGATCAGTGTGTTTCGTTCATTAAGCGGCCACAATAAAATAAGCGCCAACTCCAGCTTCCGCGTTAGATGTTCGACCTGGTTAACCCCAGCAGTATCGCAGAAGTTTCCTGCCATGCACCAAACCTTTCTTGAACAAAGCAGACGATTTTTATAGGGACGTTCCGATACAGAAAGGGGGAAGGGGAAGGGAACGAGGTCTCCTAAGCCTATCAGCACGCCTTTTCTCGCTATCTGAACCTTGTACTTACGTTTAATGTAAACAGAAAGGATGACTACGGTCGATTTCAATTAGGCGTGTCGGCAGAGCGGCGTTTCGGTAGCAGAGTACGCAGGACTCTCTCGGGGCGAATAACCTGAGCCGTATTGATCTGATTTCCCTCAGAGCACCGCGAACAGAACAGCTTTCAGGTCGCACACACAGATGTCCATTTGAGGGAATTAGCAGCCACGGCGAGCTGGAGTGGAGTATGAGTCGAGCAATCTGCGCGATTCACAAACGACGCGCAAAGAACCGGCATGCAACTTTTGCATTAGTCGCCCTTTGAAAGCCATTGGATAGTCCAATAATGTACCATGTCGGGCTTGTTGGTGACTGGATACTGAGGACTGAGCACGACGCACATTCTTTGACAAGGGCGACGCAGCTGGGTACCCAACAAAAGCGCTGACTTTTAACTGATCGTTTTAATTAAAAGGCGCATAACAAATACCACACACTTGCAAAAAAAGTCGCGTCACCAACATGTGTTGCTGTATGTGTTGGATGCGCGGTTTTTATGTACGTTTGTGGTATTTATTAGGCACCTTTTGTTTAAACCGATCAATCGGAACTGGCCGTTTGTGTTGTGTACTTATCTCTGCTTTGTCCTCGCCGAAAAACGCGCGCAGTTCAATCTCCGTTAGAATAGATACCCGCCATTCCGCCATTAACGTATCTTTTGGCTGTTCCACAAGTGATGAACCGTACGCCTAAATCAGTACAAGCTAAAAAAACGCCCTCAAAAACGGTTATTACCCTTACGGTGGCAGTGACATGATTGCGGCGAGGATGACCATGCTATCGTGACGACAGTGACCTCCTGTATGGTTGTCCATAATCTTACGTCTTTCCATCTAACAGTCTATCCCTCATCTTTCATCTTTCGCTCTAACGGTCCAGCCACAAAACACCAGGCAGTTTAGAACGGCCCGAACACAATACGTTTTCTCTCTCATGCACCGGAGGTGGGGCGCAAGTTCCGGAACTACGATCAAATCGCGAACGTACACATGCCCAGTCCTGCAGGCGACTGACATTAACAGACCTTGCAACACGCCTCAAATGTTCCCCAGGTCCAGATCCTGAGGTCTTTTAGAGTAACTAGTAGTCTGGGAAAAGGTGTGAAAATGGCGTGAGTGTTGTCCCCCCAACGGCGCCAATTCAACGACGCAAAATTCTTTCGGCTGACGCATTCATTTGACGACTTCATGGTCTTGAACGACCAAATCAAAACCCCGGCGAGTTCGGTGGATCAACGCGAGTGTACCGCTGTCACGACAAGTCATTCCCAAGGGCAGCTGATTCGCGCAGTAGGGTTTCTCACGGGGCATAAGTTGAATCATGCCCGTCTTTCGCTCTGTTCCCAAAACTTCGCTAACCCCAATTAGGCTTAAAGGGGCCACGAAGACAAAATGCAACCTTGATCAGTTTGAAATAAGTAGCGTTTATAAACTCACTCAGCCCCATTCCCGCCACACAAGATGTTGTTAAACCGAGAAAGCGCGAGAAATAACGAAAAACTTTCGAATTTCGCGCCACGGTGACGCAATACGGCCAGTAGTGACGTCATAACAGTCAGTACTGAAAACTGCCATGTTCCTTGGCCGTGGATTAGGTCGGCGTCCGCCAATCACGCAAAGAAGGTTTTGTGACGTCACAGAAAAATTGCCAGAATGTGGCAGGCGAGTCGCCACTGCTTCATATGTTTTATTCAATATCTCTATTATCTGTTCGCACTTCGCGATAAAATTAGTAATACTGTTATCAAAACAGAGCAGTCTCTTTAACGAACCAAGCTTGTATTTTGTCGTCTTCGTGGCCCCATTAACGCGACGAGCGTTCTCAACGCTATCCGCGAGGGCTGCACGCAAGTACCTGGCTAGACAAGCGGAAGGGCCATCGCCAGCCGTGCGGAGCCGGGACGCCGCCGCCGTTAGGGCAAAACGGAAGACTTGTCGCCGCCTTCAGCATCCGCGCCACTTTGTCTCGGGCGCTCAACTTGTCAGGCTAAGTATATGACGACGACGGCCAAGCCGGCCTCGGAGGAGGACAACGCCAAGAAAGCCGGAGGGTGGAAAGAAGACGTCCCCGAGCCACGGCGAAACGCCCACATCCGTCCGCGGACCCATCCGTCTCGCGAGCGGCCCCCGACGTGCTGGTATATACGCTCCCGCACTAGCCCTACTCCCGGAGCCATCACACACACGCGCTGTTTGGAGGAAGGGAGGGAGTAACACCCCTATTTTGCCAAGCCAAGCCAAGCCGAAACGAGCCGAAGCGAGAAGAAGCAAAAGATGGCCTGTTTTTTTTCGGTCTCGGGCCACAACGGCTCTGTGTTTGTGTTTCTTTTTGTTCTTTTCCCCAGGGGGATTGTCGTTTTCCCGGAGGCGGTATCGTTTTCTCTCGCTGATGCGTCGCCGGAGAAGTCCTCTTGTTCGATTACGCCGGCAATAAACGACCCGAGCCGAAACACGGGCGGCGATTTCCAGAGTCTCTCGGGGGAACAAAAAACAAACATCCCGAGGACATTGCAGGCTGCAGACAACAGTGGCATCAAAAAATACCCACCGAACTGCGCCGATGGCGGACGATTGGGCACGATAAAAGCGGCGTAAACTCTATTATCACTACTATTACTACTATGATTATTAACTTTACTGTCATCTATGTTCAGACGGAGTGTTATTATTGGAGCTCTTTGCTTCAACTGTAACGGTGCCGAAGAGCGTAGCAACAAACACTTCCCTTCACCAAACCTCCAAGGGCATGAGCAACAGTAGCAGCAACCTGCTCTCGTATAAAGTCTTGAATTGAAGCGACATGACGGATATTTAGAACGTTGAAGACGCAATCCATCGCTGCTTAAGAAAACTTCAAGCGGCGTACATTTTTCTTAATGAAGAAATCTCGTATGGTAGTCTTTGATGCGAGCAAAATCGGCTCGCATCCACTCGTTACTGAAAAACGCTCCGGATGGACTCCACATATATCATTCAACGGTGAAAGTTTATTCTTCAAAAGCGTCCAGATAGGCTCTTTCGGTGTGGGATTGCAGATTAATCAGTAGGAACGTGCAAAAAATTCGTGTCTGCTCGAAAGAGATACAGTTTGGCTACTCGCTACTTCCACCGCAACGTCGCAAGCAACAAGCGGAGCAATTGAAACATCTGTGTCGAGCTTTTTTTTTAAAGTACGCATACAAGGCTTCGCAGTGTCCGAAGCCCCCCGCTAATCACTTCGCTCGTCGGCCCTCCTTTTACGATTGAAACACCGGACTCCCGCACGCGTGTATGGAGTTACTACACCGTTAAAACTTCGCTCCTAACTTCCAGCGCCAAGCAACCTGTCACGGGCCACGTTTTATTGGCCCTCGTGCATTTCCCGCGACCTGTGTCGCGGCAAGCCTCGAGCCACGACCCCTTATCAGCGTTCGCCCGAGCGCGTCCTACCCAAAGCACGACGTCGTCACCGGGCGACGCTCTCTGTATCGGCCGATGGCTGGTCGTCCGCGACGCCCGAATGCGCCCTGACGTTTTTGCGGTGCTCGTAAAACACGAATGCGTAATTTAAAGCCGCCACAGCCGCTGTCTCCGAGCCTTCCTCGACCTTCTCCTCCCGTCCAACCGGAGACATCGCCAGAGTAAAGTTTTATTACGTTTTTCCTTTCATCCCTGCGGTGCAGCGCGTAGATAGGAGATGTTATCGAGCGTTGCGATCAGTGCCGGAGCTCCGCATCGCCTCGCCGGCGCACCTGGCGGCCGAAAGACGAACTTTAGGTGTGTCCCGGCGGACGTCGGCGTCGTTGAACAGGCGGCGAGCCTGTCATTTCACGTCTTGTCAAGATTAGCTTTCTTCAAGAAGGCGTTCTTTGGACGGCGTCGTAATCTTTCCCAGGCGAGGTCGAGGCGAGAGAGGGAGTTGGACGCAAGCGCACCGGTGGAAATGTCCAGCGCGTACAGCTGGAAAGCTTGTATAGAGCCCTTCCCAGGAAGAAGTAATGTTGGGCGAGATTTATTTTTGAACCGGAGATAAGTACGTGGGACAACGTCGCGATAATGCGAGACAGGGCGAGTGATCACAAAGCGATTGTATCCGTCTTTGTACACGGAAACTTTCGGGCGCTACGTCGTAGCCTTTTTTAAAGACAGCGAGGAAGCAATAGTCTATGAAATGCCGAAGTATAACTGCATAACAAAGCTATCTAATGAAGCATTACTGAAAAAAATGGCCGCGTATCTGCTCCTTTCGTTGCAAATGTCGTCAAAAGACGATAGTCTTTGAAGACATTTGCCAAGGAAATGCCTCCCTTTGCTTTCCCGCTCACCTCTCATGCTGTTCCTGTACAGTCGCGCTCATCCCAAGGTAAACACACTAAAGGTTTGCGCAAGGCGATTTGAATTTACCGCGTTCCACTGCTACAGGCCGGGTTCCTCGATGCCAGCGCTGCAGTACGGCAGAGACGCGCGTGAATGGAGGCGGCCGACTACAAGGTTTATAGAGCCGCGTGGCCGCGCTCCACGTGCTGTTCCAAGCAGAACGTGGAACCTAGGTAGTGGAACCTTTCGTTGGTGTTGCCACGTGATTTTTCATATGCCGCCAGGAGGCGGCGGTTTTCTGCAGTAGATGTAGAATACCATTTGTTATCGAAAAACCAAGCATCCATGAATTTTTTTAATAAAGGAACACTGTAAATATCCCTTGTGTACTAATTTCCTGTATTATATTTGCGTAATGTTTTGTTCTTTTTCAACAAAGTTGACAAGTATGCACATATAAACCGGGCTTAGACATTTACATTTGGCTGTGAGTATATAAGACTATTGCGCAATATCAATTTTACTTTGGCCGGGTGGCTGAATCGATTACAGACAGACAGACAGACAGACAGACAGACATACAGACAGACCAATATTTCTGAGTTTAAGTAGCCCAAGAAAGACTATCGTCTTTGAAAACTAAATCAAAGGGCAAGACATAACGAGTCCAAGCCTGAGCCCAAGCTTACCACAACGTCTACAGACCATTAAGCGGAAACAATAGGCACGGTGAAGGCACGCAGCTGGTTCATGGACTAAAGTCACTATTGCTTCCCTATTTACAATCCACAGCATTCAGCACTCAATGCTATCGCCATTGAGTATTCACACAAATCATGAACGGCGCACAGTGCGATAAAATACAGCTGGAAATGTTATCAGAAAACTGATGTCCGACAAAAAAGACTCAGTTCACATGTGTGCGCGGTCTGCGCTTGACGTATGCTCGAAAGTCGACCGTAAACATTTGTTGTATTATCAGAAATTAGTCTTAAGCGTAGGCTTTTTTGCATTGTGGACGTTACTAGAGAGCAAAAATTTTGTTCGTCTTAACTACAGTGTTCGTCTTATCCGAATTCATGTTAACGGGAGTCCACTGTATATGTAAAACTTGGAAGATGGCAGGGAACACAAGAAAAGAAAACTTGTAACAAGGTTGCGACCACGATTGTTGCCAACGTTTCAGAAAGGACACTTGCCTTCGTCAGGGCGAAGGCAAGCCTCTTTGCTAAAACGTTGGCAACAATCGAGGTCGCTACCTTGTTCCATGTTTTCTTTCCTGTATGTATGTATGTATGTATGTATGTATGTATGTATGTATTTATGTATATATATATATATATATATATATATATATATATATATATATATATATATATATATATATATGTGGCGTTGTAGACTGCTGACCTATCTTTCTGTATTTCCTCAACGAGCCCCTCATTTCCTTAGTATATATATATATATCCAGAAGATACCAGACATTCGACTGCATATATACCTTGTTGCTAGGCTGGAAGAAGAGCTCCTCTCCTGGCGACGGCGCAGCGCCTAATCCGCTCAAGGAGCACGGATTAAGCTCCCTCAAGAGGCAAGCGTCAGTCACACTCGACTCTTGGAGGGACGTTGCAAGTACAAACAGCCGAGCCCTAAAGAACTGCCCGGATGACGAGGATTTCTTGGTCGTCCGAACATATTGAGGCACTTCAGCTGGCGCCAGCGTGTACAGGGGATCCCGGGCGGCTTCGGCAGGATTATACTAGGGAGGAAGAAAAAGATGCGCCCCGAGCGACCTGCGCATGGCAACCCGGTGCAGTGTTTGGGTTCAAGCGGTGGTTCACCTTCCTCGCCGTATATACAGTCCGAGTGGTCTGTTCTATGCACCGGCGCCACGGAAGGGAAGAACCAGCCGCTCCTGTGAAGCTTCTCCGGTACGAATATAAACGGACGGAAACTGTTGGCAGGCCTGTGGGCATTCTTCTAGGCAAGCGCATTAAACGAAGCGTTACGAAGAAGGTAGTTTCTGCGAGGAGTCGTGTCCGTCGTCTGCGCGCACACATGCACAGATATATATATATATATATATATATATATATATATATATATATATATATATATATATATATATATATATATATATATATATGTGTGTGTGTGTGTGTGTGTGTGTGTGTGTGTATATACACGGCGTGTGTATTGCGAACAATATACACTGATCCCTCCTTACAGACAATTTAATTTATTATAAGCGATATTTCAACCAACTGGATAATTTCTTAATGGACTACAGTGATGACCATGAAACACTTCGTAGCAAGCGACATTTTGAATAAAGCAATTTCGTTATAACGAGTGTTTACACGTGTGTGTGAGTCGGTGGGGGGGGGGGGGGGGGGGCGTTGTCGAACGAGTAATAAATGCTTACTTACGTGCGGTTCCCGTCCTACTGCAAAAAAAAAACGAAGAGAAGCTCCAACACAGCAAAGAAACCGACAAAAGCGTGAAGATATAAATTGAAGGAGCACCGCAAAATAAATTGGAAGCGTGGAAGACTTCGTCGCTAGGAAAAAGCTGGTGAATCAGTTTCATGTTTCCCGCTCATGTATTTGTTTAGACTCATTTTCCCGATCTCTCTCAGAAACATGGCGGTTAAGCAGCCGGCCTCATGCTGTGTAGCCGTCTTTTAGACCCTTTAAATACTGATAATATATTGGGACGTTTTGGACTCCGTTGCTCATGCGCAGTTAGATCTTATCCTGTCGACTGCGCCAATCAACATCCTCCTTCTAATTCCACTTCCCCCCCTTGACCTAGAGTCTTTCTTCCAAATTAGACTTCTCTCCCTCACTCTCTCATATATACGCGCTATCTAAGCCGAAATCTAAAATGACATCTTTATAAAGAGGAATTTGGAAATGTCTATATATGGCTCCAGCCACAAAAGAAGTTTACCCAGGACGCTTCTAGCGTCACTAAATAAGCTACGCTTAAAAGTACCGCCACTTCGTGCGTCCGGGAGCGTCTAGGAGCCATTTTGTTTTTGGCTTGCAGTGTTGCCATCTCTCGACGGGCAGGGTGCGACCGGCCGCTCTAGCGTCCGTGCAGCAGAGAGAGAGAGAGGGGAGAGGCCCTGAGAAACAAAATGGCTGCGCCCATATGTAAACCAATATCACGTGGTGCCGACCGACCAATGAAAATCCTAGCGGCACATAACAATGAGAGAAAAGAGTGCCGATACTCTAAAAGCCTTTATTTAGTGACGCTAGACGCTTCCAACGCCCACATATTTCGCTGATGAGACGCCCCCCCTTCCACCAGTGAGACTCGGGGCTTCAACAGCGGTGCATGCAACAGCAGCAGCATACGGGCTTGCAACGCAGGGCCCTCGCGATGAGGTACACAGGCAAGGGCGCCTGGTACGGCTCGAGAGGCCCGAGTTCAAACAAACCCCGCGTTCCTCCTCGAGCGTTCAACGAGCCTTCCAGGACAAACAGCATGTGTGCCCAACGGATCGTCTCATCGTGGCCACGGCTTGCTATTCTCGTCGGGTACGCTGCTGCTTAGTTCGCGCCTCGAGCTGTGGGAAGACAAGAGCTGGCCGAGCACGTGGGCGAGGCTTGTTCCATGGCGTCAATACATTTTCATTCCTGGTGTATTTCATTCAGCCGGATGTGCCGGCATCGAAGGAAACCTAACTTCCTGGAGTCAGCTGTTGCTCTTCATCAACCTTTCGTTTCGTGACCACGCCAGTCCCGGTGCGAATATGCATCTACCGCTTTGTGTATACGGAAGGCAAGGCAAACTCCGGCGAAGGCTATGGTGCCCACGTCCGGGCCTCGTGGCCGAACAGCCGAACATTATTTTGTAGATGCCGTCTCATATACACAGGCGTCCAAGCTTACATCCCCAATCCGGCTCAGATTGGCCGTACGAATCGGCGAAGTACAAGTTGCAGCACTCGTTAAGAGTAAACGAAGAGACTTTGAAAAGGGTCGACGAAAGTAAAGTGCAAAACAGTGTTGTGAGGTTTACGTACGGCAAGTCGAAGACGAATATTGCAGGCAACGGCCTCCCCGCCGCTATTTTTTTTTCTTTCACGCAGAGACGCGGGCTACACGACTACACCTAGACTCTTTGGCTGAACACCCCGACACTTATTTTACGGAGACGAAAATATGTGTCGTAAACGCTGAAAGTGTCTAGGAGGTAGACGCTACAGAAATCGCCAGAGGAATTTCGCTTTTCCCGGCTCCTCCTCACCGATCCGCATAAGGACAAAGAGAAAAACGACACGCACTAAAAAGCTTGCAGGGGTGTCATGGCTCCAAGGAGAGAACAAAAAAAAAGGAAAACAACAAACGCGACGAGAAGAAAAGAGCAGCAGCGGCGTTTGCCGGCGTCTGTCGCCTCCGTAGACGAAGAAACTCCTCGGAGGGGGCGACGCACCCGCGCAGCAGACGGGCTTTTTTACAACCGGGCATAAAAAGAAGGCGAGGCGCGGAGCGGAGCCCCTCGCGAAGCCCAAGCCACAGGAACAGCAGCGGCGGCACTGCCGAGCCCTGCGGTACGCCGAGTCTCCCCACCAAATCTCTCCTGTCGCGGCAGCCGACACAGTTGAACCTCGCACTCCGTCACCACACTTTTTTATTACACCGCAGGCGGTTCTCCAGCACTACACATCCCCCGTCCAATGGTCGCCCTGAGCACGGAGCTTTAGCGGTCAAACACCCGTCGTGAAACACCAAAGCTGGGGACACTTCGCGCCCAGTAAGCGACGAGACGCTCGCCGCATTAACATGACGCCGGTGTCTTATTTGCCTCTAAATGCCATCGGACGTACGAGCCATTAATTCCGAACTCTCCAATACATATGGCGCGGGCCGCGCGCGCGGCTTCCGAGCGCGCTAAATGTACCCAGACTCGTTCTTTATCCGCAGGGCCAGCTTTTTCTTCGACGCGCCGGCTGCCACAAACACGGCATGCACCGTCAACAGTGCCAGACTAAACGGCCGGGCAGCTCTTCCAGGAAGCCAGATGGGGGCGCCTGGTATCGAAGTAAATAAGCGAAAGATGGCCGAGCGGAGGGGGGCAGCGACGGAACGGGCGGGTTCCTGAACAGATATCCCCCGGCCGCAGAGTCCGGTTCGGGATGCTTTGAAGAGGAATGAACGAGACGCGGGCGAGTTTTGGGTTGCGCGGCGGGGTGGTGGCGGTGGTCGTGCTGCTGGAAAAAGCGGTTTGGGTTAGAGGACAGGAAAGAGAGAGAAAAAAGAGCGAAGAAGAGGAAGGGGCAGAAAATGAGGTGTGCTTATTCACCGCCAGGGGTCGGCAGGGCGGTCAAAAGCGTGCGCGCGTACACGAGCCATCGTGGTCTAGGCGGTGCCCCGCGGTCCCTGCGCGACATTCTTCCTCTCCCTTCCTCCTTCTATCTGTCCGCATCCTTCTTGCAAGTTTTCGTCTTTGCGCGCTTTCTAAGTTGAGTGGAGCGGACATGACATCGGCTGCCACGGCGGTGTTGCCCAGCTCATCTCGCGCACAGCAGAAGTCTTGGCGGAGACGCAGTTTTTGGGAGGCACAAAAGGAGCTGACGAACTCTGGCGAGCTTGCACGCACCGTAGCGGCACTGACACGTGACCCCGGATGGACGAAGGGCCCTCAAAAGCGAGGCGCGACACGCCAGCCCGGTTTGGCAATGTATTGTGAAGTCAGGGATAAAAGAAGTGAAAATCCCGATAGCGCTGCGCTGTAATACCACAATTACGGCAGGAGGTAGAATCCTCGGCGGGGGCTCAGTGGTGAAGTTCATTGTTCTGCTGAGTGGTCTAGAATAGTTCGGAGTCCTCCACTACCGTACACACCATAACCTTGTACCCCAGGTGTACCTTTGGCGCGTAGACTCCCCCTTTCTTCGCTTTTCTGATGGAGGCGAAAAGCAAAAACGCCCGTGTGTACGAGATTTCGGCGCACGGTAAAGATCCCCAGGTGGTCAAAATTAATCCGGAGCCCTCCACTACGGCGCGCCTCATCGCCTGCGCTGCGTCAGCTCGTTAAACCCTACAATCAATCAATCAAAATCAATCCCCCTTTCTTCCATCTAAAAGGAACAAAAGAGGCTGCGCGTTCAGGGGTACTCCCATATGTTACAACAGGGATAACGAAAATCAATGCGACCAACAGCGCGAAAATCTGGGGATCCCAAGACCAAAGACAAGGCGTCCGGTATAAGTAGTCTATAAGCCAGAGCGCTTAGACGAGACCCAGGAGACGAAGAAGCACGGGCACTGAGAGCCGTGCTCGTGCTTCATAGACATACATTTGTCCATTCTACATACCCGCCACCTAACCGTCATCAACATCACCAGCACCGTTGGGAGATCACTGCAGTGCGAAGACTTCTCCCAGTGTCTTCCACTCCCGTCTATGCCATGCACTGTCGAATCCATCCTCTGTCCCTGAATGTACTCGGCTCGCCAGAAATACTTTACTTTCCTCGGCCTCTTGCTCTGTCAATTCGTGGCCTTAGTTGCTGTACACGAAGGATCTATGTTCAATTCAACCAGAAACCATCTTTCGCAGCCCAAATTTCGCAAAGACAAGACGATGGGGAGATCTAAAAGCACCGCAACGAAACTTGGGCGAAAGCTGACCACATTGGAAGGCAATGAACGCCGAGTCATATTCCGAAAACCACAAAGAGTCGCTGAAAACTTTCAAACGCCTGCGAAGGGCCAGACGTTTCGTAGCATTACTAACGAATAAAAAAAAATCCAGTACAACATTTCCCAATGCACCAGATCGTAGTAAAGACCTCACAAGGGCACCTCTGTTACCCTTCTTCCATTTCCTTTTGGCACGTGTAAATCTCCCCCTTCCCTCCTTTCTGCCATTTCCGCGAACCGGAGATTGGTCGGCCCGTCACGACAGCCGCAGACTACATCCGAGCCAAGTCAAGCCAAACCTCTAAGCCGGTGAGCCAGCTTCTGGCAGCCGACCCCATCGGGGTTGTGGTGCATGCGCGACAGCGAGCGGCTTCCGTCAGAACCTCCTTTTTAAGGAACTCAAAAGCGAAACAATCCAAACCCTAAGATAAAGAAAGAAATGGACATGGACAGAAGAAGCAATAGCGAGGAGTACTCGGGGGACGTCATTTCAGAGGAGATGCGAGTCGGCTGTCCCCTACACTACGTGACTTGCTTCTTTGAAGACCACACGCGTGTCCTGCCACGACCGACCCGCACACGTCGACCGCGTCCGCTTCGTTAGTTTCTTCTTTTTGCCGCGGCTGCCCTCAGGGCGCAACCCTCTCTCCCCTCCTGTTCATTCCGAAGTACGTCGCCGCGGACCTCCTCCCGCCATTGCCGCCCCTAGTTTTTTTTCGATTGCCAGCCAGTCCTCAGCCTGGTGTGTATAAAACGCGACTGCTGCTGCTTACTTTTTGAAACGACGGCGGTGTTTTTTCCGTCGGAGGGGTGGCAAACTGTCACGCGGTATGACCAACGCGACCCCGATTTACGGCCTCCTTCGGAGTAGCCTGATTTCGGATGACAGCGAGCGCCAACCAGTGTATGCGTATGCAGCCTGGCCGACTTAAGTTCACTTGGGACAAGACGAGGCGTATGCGATAAAAACGTGCCGAGACGGTTTCGACAGACCTAGGAACGGCCGTCGTAAAAACAATGCTAGGCATTGCTTTGATTATTCGCTCGCATCGGAGCTATTCTTGCATTCCTTGCCCGTTTCGGCGGGCAACGCTGATAGACGGGCGCTACGTGCGGTTAAACGTAAACATGTTCCAATGTTTTCTATGCGCGCTCTTGATTACTCTGACTGGCCAAAGCGACGGACGACATAGAATAGAACTTTAAGGGTGGAATTGTGCTCCTGGAACGAACTTCACCGCAGATGTCAACGTATTTAAGTGCTCTCCAAGAAAAAAACATACAAAAAGAAAAACAGGATTTAAAAACACGACGTACATCTCACGTCACCTATTTTTAAAGATATAAAGCCTTTCTCCTCCAGAGTGTGGGCTGATATATTTCGTTGATACTATGTTGATAATGTGTTGATGGATTTCACCTATCTGTTGCCGTGCATTATGTTACCATTCAGTCATAATTTGCAGTCACTGTTTGTTGAATGTGCTTTGTTGAGCTGGTACTGGTGTTGGTGTCGTTGTGCTACTTCAGGGACGGGGCGCGTCCTCGGGCGCCTCGAACGACCGTATACCCCAGCAGAAGATTAAAAATTCGTATGTTTCGTGCGATGTATGTGTACCATGCCTAAATAAAGCAAACAATATGTAACTCCCAGAAGGTTTCTTTGCATAAGCTAGGAACCCCTGTGACTGAAAACTTCAAAAAAAAATGAAAGAAAACAGGCCGATATACACGCTCGACTCAGTGTTCCCGGGCACAACTATCACAACTGATAACGTATTATATGTTTAGCGACATCTCTTTAGTCTGACTCGGTAACCAGCTTCACTGCGTTTTGAGTGCGTCTCCTTTCAACGCTGGACAGTTCCTCGATGCCTCCCTGAGCCGGATGTTCTTCCTAGGCGATGAGCTTCAATGAATGCGGTTGCTTCCTCTGTCTATTACCAACAATTAGTTTGTACAAGTACGGGAGGCTACCGCTAAGCAATAGAAACTTCAGCACAATTAAGCCACCGGTAGATCAGTTGTCGGACCAAAACAAGCATTTCATAACGAGTGACGACGTTTCGCCTATTGATTTGGGTATTTTCGAGCGAAGGGTGCGGAATTGTGTACTTCATTGTTTCATGCCTGCAAACTGTCGGTATTTCCATTTTCCTGGAACCCACTCCCTGATATTTTTTTGTGTCTTTGTGTACACCTCCCTCCTACAGCTCGTGGCTAATAATGAGAACGTTATACATACACAAGAAAATAAAAGTGTAATTGGGTTCTATATACTATGTTCCATATATTATGTTAGGGCAGTTCGTAATGACCAATAGTCCGCAAGAAGGACTAGTAATCTACAAAGGCGAAGCTAGAATCTCTCCTATCGCAAAAGTCCCCCTCACCCTCCCACCCTCACTCACCCATGACATTTTCCCGACGGGAGACAGCACGGCTAGGCTAAGCGCTAAATAAATACAACCCAAAGAAGAGAACAGCCTCCTCGCTTACTCAAGGTCCATGTTACGCACGTATCGCTTTCTCGTCTTCGTTAGCGCACAGCCTTTGTCTAAATGAACCGTGCACCTGTGACGCAAACGACACGCCTGCCGGTTCTGCGTCGTCCGCAACCTGATACATTCCCACCGTTCGACAAGCACCGTCGAGGAGCGGCCCAGATTGATACCAAAAGTCGAATCCGCGGGAGTTTCCGCGCAGACCTACCAAATGCTCGCTACGTACAAGGCGTTAAGCACTTCAGGCGACGCAAATACACATTCGCCGGGGACGCCTCCGCCAAATTTTCCCCGCCCGCACCTGACGGCCCACCAATCACCCCGCTGGCAGCCCGGACGACGACGACTGGAGAAGATGGAGAGCCGAGCGGGTTCCTCCATTAACCGGAATCCCGCTAACGAGAAGGCATCGCAACCCCCGACCAGAACAAGCGCCCCGCGGGACGCAAGAAGTACAAGGGGAACGGAACGAAAGGACTCAAGCGAGAGTGACGAGGCCCGCAGGAACAGCAGCGGAGAGAGAACGGGTCCCGGCGGCATAACCCAAACCAACGATGCCAACCGCGCGGACGAAAGAGAAAGAAGGCGCGGGGAAATACGAACAACGAAAGCGCTGCGAGACGCTCAGGTCGTTAGCGGCAGCTGCCAAGGGTTCGTCACGTCCAGATCCGCACAGAAGGAGTGCGCCGGGCACACGCGCAAAGGGAGAAAGGACACCGGCGTGATCGCGCAAGTTGCAGCAGCGACGATCGACGAGGAGGAAGCCCGCACGTCGTATCGGGTACGGGCACACGCCCGAGCCCCGGATAGTTGTAATTGGCGGGGCTAATCGAAGGTTCGCGCCACTATACCTTCAGTACCGGGTTCCTCCTCCTGCACTACTGCACTCGGCGTTGCTGCTGCTGCAATTGCTGCTGCTGCTGCATTCACGGGGGCTCGTTTCGCGCCGGCGCCGACGGAACGCGGGGAGATCTAAAAATAAACCAGAACCATCTCTTCTTGGTCGTCTCGAGAGGGGGATCCTTAACGCGCCGCCACGCTGTAGCAACGTCCTTATTACGCTCGGCCGTACCCAACGTCTGCACCCGTTCCTGCTGGTAGCAACGCCGTTTCCGCCGTGGCGCAATGGTGGGGCGTGAAGGTGAAAGGCGGGACGCCACCCAGATAGCAAGGCCTGTTGCCCTCCGTGTCATGACTGTCGAGTTATTGGCTACACTGGATACACTGGCTGTTAGGCTACTGGCTACATTGGATACACTACCTCTGCTGCCAGTCCAGTTCCTGGGTTATTGAAACAGCGGGCATCAGCGGCAAGTTTTTTGCACTGGAGTGATCGGGGGTTGGAGCCTCAAACTAAACCCAGTAGAAACCGGAGCGCTTCGATGCTGCATCATCAACCGTACTTTTAAAGACGATAGTCTTTTTTTGGGCTACTTAAACCTACAAATTTTGGTTTGTCTGTCTGTCTGTCCGTCTGTTACTCGATTCAGCCACCCGGCCAAAGTGAAATAAAATCTGCGCGATAGGCTAATATACTCACAGCCAAATATAAACACGTCTAAGTACGGTGTCAGTGTTCATACTTGTCAACATTGTTGAACAAAAACAAGACATTACGCAAATATGAGGCAGAAACTCAATACATACGTGATATTTGCAGTGTTCCTTGATAAGAAAATTCATGGTTATTGGTTATTGCGATGGCAAACAAAATACTACATCAACGGCGGAAAACCGTCGCCTCCTGTTGCCAGCGCTACCACCTGGCGGCATTTAAGAAATCAAACGACAACAGCAACGAAAGGTTCCACTAGATGTCATCCACGTTCCGCTTGCAACGCTCGTGCAGTAGGGCATCGTAGTTCTATAAATGAGGCACCCTATAAAAAGGTGCCTCAATTCACGCGCATCTCCGCCGCACGGCAGCGCTGGCATCGAGACACCCGACTTGGAGCAGTAGAACGCGGTAAATTTAAATTGACTTGAGCAAACCTCTAGCCTGTTATCTTGGGAGGAACGAGACGGGAAAGGAACAGCATGAGAGGTGAGCGGGAAAGAGAAGGGAGGCCTTTACTTGGCAGGGGCGCCAGTCGACATTTCGTCTTTCGGCGACATTTGCAACGAAAGGAGCAGATACGCGGCCATTTTTTTTGGTATTTTTTTCGATCATGCCCAGTTCAACCAAAAGTGCAAATCACACAATCATTGTAAGCAGAAGAAGGCCCACGACTTCACTTCAGCGGTAAGTGAGAATGGGTGACGTCACTAATTTGAACGTGGTGCGGCCAGTGGGTACAAAAACGAAGAAGAAAACGAAAGTGCTTTGTCGCGAGCTTCTGCTACAATCGTTGCTGGGTTTTCCACGTTACTCACACTATTTAGTAGGAACTAAAACTACCGGATTCTTCGAACATCGCATGCAAAATAGTTAGCTTACAAAACACCCATGGGTACGAAAACTCGGAGATGTAGGCGTGCCCGATGCCAAAGGCAAGTTTGCATCAAAGAAAGACCTGAACGATCGCCTCAGAACCGCGCCCCCAGCAGGTGAACATCGCGGGTAACTATACGTAATTGCTGGAACCAGAATGCAGCAGGCACAGAATCAAAAACGCGACCTCTAAATATCGCCACGTCGCCCGAGGTTGAACTCTATCACGATGCATAACACTGCATATAAAAATACAGATGAGCTGTCTACAGCTCGCGTTGCATTGCTGCAATTGTTGATATACCCCGACTTCACAGCTGGAAGGTATTTGAGTGGAGCATGCCCTGAGGAGGAGCCATACAACCTACTACCTAAAAAAGCCCTGTAAAGGATGTTTCACGGCAAGCAGACTCATAATACGGGAAAGTCAAACATCACGCGTCACTTCGACATGATCGTAACGGCGCTTTCTTTCGGATTTCAGTAACCATAAGTTCAGTAACCATTTAGGTAGTTACTTTTTTTTTTCAATAAAAAGAAACTCGCCTGTGTCACTGATAGTAAACCCAACGGCGCTACGTGATATTCACTATCACAAAGTAGACGGTGAGACGCACTCTAAGAGAATACTAGGGTAGCACGATGCAACCGACTGATCAATCCAAGCAGCCAACAATGAAATTTCAACGAATGACAAGGTCGAGCATACGATATGACTCGAAAGTTCGGTCTGCGCGGTTGCGTAACCCACTGTAAGCATGACGTTCTACCGCTGCGCAGATCACATTTTTGAGCGCAATGGTGTGCACGCTGCTGTATCATTCGCTTGGTTTGCTTTGTTGGTGGTGTGTATCGGTCACTCGAGTGCATTGTGCTGAGGCTGAACCATGGGATTGCCGAAGAGTTCAGCAGACTGTGGCTGTGAGGGACTCTAGGACGCTTCCGATAAACACTTTAACCATTTCTTTCGCGTCTGGAAGCATTGCGGGAGCTGTAGTAGTTATTGTCAGCACGGAGAGGCGCTGCGTGATTTGCTGGTCGCAGCAAATACGCTTTCTAATTTGCTTTGTGGCTTTTTTCTAAAGTGGCTATCGAATACGTTTATTTCTGCAACTGAAAGGAAGCCGGCCAATAGCTCCTGCATTGCTGTAATCACGTCATTTGAGCGCTCGAAGAATGGCAAGACCGAGAAACAGAGAAAAATCTTTTGAGAAAGTTTCTAAGTTGTCTGATACAGCAGCAAGATTTGCTGAGGCACTTTGCGACACCCTAATGGGATGTGTTGGTTGGTACTGGATGTGTTGGCTGACTACAGTCTGAAATCGTTTGAAATTTAGAGAAAAGTTGACAAAAAAAAAAATCCCGGGCCGTCTCCACTAGCGTGAAACCTAAGGAGGGGAGAAGCAAGAGTGTATAAGTGTAGTCTTGGCGCCTTGGCGTTTTTGCCCACGGAGATGGAACCGTTGGGGGGTAGAGGTATACAGCTTTGCTGTTAAAGTCTGGTGTCTTTGAATCACGAAACATTCTAGCGCGAGGTGATGGAAAACGAGTGTCCCGGGTAATTTTTAGCACGTGTGTTTATGCCCACAGAAATGAAACGTTCAAGCGCGAGGCGTTGGGAAACAAGTGTGCCGGTGTGTTCTTTTAGCACGCATTACGTTCTAGCGCAAGACGTTGGAAAGCGAGTATCCCATTGTTCTAGTACCGTGACTACATGATCCCAGATACGACTACGACGACAGGAGACGCCGACAGCCCGACCCCTAAGAGGCTTCGACCCTAAAAGTGTTGCGGGGTCCCTTTAACAATGCGTGGAATATGAACAATATAACGATTCCAGCCAGTTGGTATTCCGCGATTCAACAAACAGCGTATGTGAACTCCTACGCTTGCGTTCACGCCGCACCTTCAGCAGCTGTTGCTCGGCATTTTTTTGGGACGCCGCCGTACTGATCAAAGTCCAAGATTTCTTGTCTGACAAGGATTTCTGACGCAGTTTCAATGCAGTTTTGACCTGACAAACTTTAGCGCTTCTTCTAACGTTCTGTAGGAAGAGGTGGTGAAGTTTTTGACACATAAACAAGGACTAAAAGCAGGGAAAGTGACTGTTGGAACTTTCGACGACGATGAGGAGGACGCAAGCAGAGCGCGCAACAGACCCATAGGCGATGAAGACGAAGACGACCAAGCGAGGCGACGAGATGGCTGCTTAGCACCCGGTTCTCTGTACATAGTGTAAATATATCTGCTTTATATCGACGACGGCCTCCTCCCTTGCTTCCCTGGACGTTCCTCCACAGTGACTAACGCTAAGTGAAGCATAAAAGGGCGCTCCGGTGAAATCCAGAGCACTCTTCGGCCGGTAGCCGTCAACGGGAGGAGCTGGCCTCCTTTCTAAAAGTGGTTCTTATGCGGACGAGAAAGCGCACGCGTAGCAGGCCGCCAGGAGCAAACAAATAAGGGCACGGCTACCAGGAAGGTGGTGGGCTATCCGTGAGAAAATGAACCGTAATCAAGCGCGCTTTCCTTTGCCGTGCGGCGAAGGAGTGATCTCTCGCGAGACCCCTATAAGAAACAGAAGGGTAATCGCGGGGCCAAGCGGACGAGGAAGTCGGAGTGAGTGGGACCCGTCATTGCCCGTTCTTTTTCTTATTGTTTTTTCCACATGCGCGAAAGCGTTATTTCGATAGGTTGGCGAAACCACGCACACAGGCTGGCGTTCGCAAAAGACGTCCATGGGGGCCTTAAGCAAAGAAACCACGCAATCTCTCTCCTTGGAACTTACGCCCACACCAACCAATCACCATAGGCTGCGACGAGTTCCACGGCACGCGCTTTCGAAATAAAACAAAACACGTGTTCAAATACGTAGCATTTAAAAAGGAAGCGCGCGCTCTCGCTCGCTGCCTTAGTTGGTTTCAGCTTCTGTGGGGAGCAGTGCCGCAGCAACGGGGGTAGTGATTCTGCAATAAGTAGTTGCGGTGAGTCCGGTGTCGAGGTTGTATGCTTCGCTTCGGACACTCGTCAACGAATGTAGCCAAAATAAACGCTTTCGCGTTTTCAATCTCACCAACAATATGCTAATGGTTCCCCTGAAGCTCTTTAAAGAGGTGCGTGCGTGCGTGCGTGCGTGCGTGCGTGTGTGTGTGTGTGTGTGTGTGTGTGTGTGTGTGCGTGCGTGTGTGTGTGTGTGCGCGCGCGTGTGTGCGTGTGCGCGTGGGGGGTGGGTCTGTAGCATGCATACAGCAAAACAACGCTGGACGATGTAACCGTTCAAAGGTGCGTGTGTAACATTCAGGCGAAAACGATCAGGCCTTGAACCAAGCTTACAGCAACGACAGTGCAAGAACAACTGCAAGACACATCGCGAACGCGAGGATTCATTCGCCACAACAAATTCATCAACACCTCTTCCGGAATCATGTCATGCATTAATACGAAACGATGAATAACGCAGATGTGCTTACTGCGAGCTGCACTAGTACGTGGCAACGCAGCTTCATCATCATCATAAACAACAACAAAAGCAACAAGAAAAAAAAGCGATACGGAAACTGGACATGGTTCCGGTGCGTTGACTGACAAGTTCGCGCCCTGCGTAAAGTTTAAGCAAGCACGCTCTTAAGAAACCGTGAGACGCTCAACCGCGCGAGGCGTCATCGGCGTGAATACACAGACTACATAAAGCGCACCCTTCTAAACCCCGCTCAAACTTGATAGACGACGAGTCCGCTGCGAAACAAAGGAGAGGCCAGCGGAATTCAGTTCCTGTATAGCTCGGCGCTGACCAGGAACTTCAGCGCCGAGCCGAGAAAACTAGGTTAAAAATCTCCCGCGCGAAAAGCCGCCATCAAACCCGCAACGATGGGACGAAAAGGCGATGTTGGCGAAAAGGCGTTCCCGACGAAGCTCACACAGTGTATACGGGCTGAGAAACTGGGTCGATGTTCGCCAACGTGTGATCCGAGACGTCGCCACTTGGAAGGGGCCGAGCGGGCTCTTCGAAGACGAGCGCCGCTCGGCAATTTCTGCATCCCGCTGTCAGCGGGTTGCTCCGACAAGACAATGCCATGGCTACACGCGGCCGTCCGACACTGACGTGTAAGACGAGCTTTCAACAAAGGACGGGCGGCGTTGTTCAACGGCGCCGGCGCGATAATCGCGCGAACTGTACACTGGGCGAGACGCGATGAACAAAGAGAACGCGGAGAGGACATAATGCGGCGAAAAAGTTCATGCGTGGAAGCTTCACTTTACGACGGGAAGCTCCTTGTCGGCGTAAAATATCGCCACTATAAATTATTGCAGTTACGGTCCTAATTGGAAATGTGTTGCATTGCAGTTGGCTCAGCGTTAAGCCTAACGTGAACGGCTCGTCCGTGCTGCTTAAAAACTTGCGCCGAAGTCGCGGCAGGTTAAAAAATATAGCAAAGGCGAATACAGCCAGTATTATAACGCTAGTGTTGTTAACGCTGCGCCCCCCCTACGAGACACTTGTTCACAACAAAATGATTACCTCTTCCATCAACTCCACTTCCCGCCGCGGAAAGACCGACGACAGGCATTGCCAACCATCAATTAATTTGCTATCGACATTTATCTCCCCTCGCCAACAATCCCAGGATACCCATAATTCCTCATTGCATCGACACTCCCGCGCAGTGTCCACCTATTTGCACTGTTCGGACGCTCAAGCGGTGTTGCTCGAAAACGTTTGCACGACGTGTCTGCTCCCCTCATCCTAACACGACACCCACAAGACTCCTCCTCCTCCTCCTCCTCCCAGAAGACACACGACAAAACCAAGGCCCTCCCAATTCTAAAGCCCGCTTCATCACCCCCAGCCCTTTAACTCGCTTCCCTCAATAAGCTCATAGCCTTCCTTGCTTCCAATAAAGCTCTTGACGAAACAGCGTAAAAAACGGGGACACTAGGAGAGAAAGACGACAGGACGTCGTCCTGTCGTCTTTCTCTCCTAGTGTCCCCGTTTTTTACGCTGTTTCGTCAAGATGATACATAACCAGTACCAACTCGCCCAAATGTTGATCCTTCCAATAAAGCCCCCCTCTGCCCCCCTCCCTCCCTCCCTCCCTCCCTATGCTAGAGACTGAGTGCCCCATCCACAGAGAGGTAAGGGTTAGCATGCTTATAACGAAGACATAACGAAAAATAGAATCACAAAAAGACCTGTGGTACTAAGGTATCTGCGCAGCTGAACAGAAGGCGGCTGAAATAAATCTCCACGTATCCTTTAAGCACCGACACTTTCTCCAATGCCAAACGCATTTAAGCAGGCAATACACTCTGGAACGCCGAAGCCCGCATCCCCGTGCGCCGCGATTTCCTTCGCTGATCTGGCAGTGGGATCGACACAAGGTGCGGCTGACCGGTTACCCGCCGAGAGACAACAGCGACGAGCGGCAGGAGGCCAAGGAGCGATACAGATCCGCCGTCCTTAAAGACTCCCTCCCCTATCGCAACTTCCTCGCGGCGTTCGATTTTTAACGATCCTTGTCCGACGCGACTGCAGAAGAAGAAGCATGGCGGACGCGGTGAGAAGTCACGTGACCCGCCCGATCGGCTAGGAAGCCGCTTCGTTGTCGAGTCCGAACACGCGCGCGCCTCCCGGCTTCTTCGGAACGCAGAATGCCGGAGCACTGTGTACCGTATGCGTCGGAATACAGGCCGCCTGTTTTTTGTCCCGAGAAAGAGTACCGTATTTGGACGATTCTAACGCGAACGTTTTGTGCTAGATATAGGTCTAAAATTTCTGTGCGCGTTACAATCGGACTCAAAAGCGAAGCCGGCTTCACGGCGAAATCCAACTCAATCCAATCCAGAACAATCCGCCAACATCACGTGAGTAAATTTTGGCGTAACTAAAATGTCGTCTAAAATAAAATGTCTTATACAGGGTACGCGGCTTAACGAGGTGCATTTGTTTGTATGCATCTTCGGGGTAGAATCGGCAGCAAATTATATTTTTGAATTTCGACAAGTAATCTAACCTGCGCGTTACAATCGAGGCGCGTTAAAATCGTGCAAATGCGGTATACAAGCGGGTCACCACTCTGTTCAAGGCGAATTTGTTGCGGGGAGAACATCCTGGCAGTGGTAAACACCATAGATATAGAATTCGGAGTTTTATCCCTTCCAAGCCGTCCGCGAGCCTTAATTGGCTGAAGGCAGACTACCGGATGTGACGTAAGGAGTGGTGGTGGTTGTAAAATGTGTCCAAACCAGAACTACATCGCGTCTTGAAGCGGACGCGACTCATAATTCCAGCACTTATGCCCGTTGTACAAGATCAGGTCAAACCCTAGTGTCTAAAAGGTACCCTTAATCGTTACTTTAATTGACACTCGTAAATTCATTCCCCACAATGGGGCCTCAGATTAGCTCAGATTGTAGCAGGTTACGAAAATGCAAGTGGCAAGGGCTACAATCTAAAAAAAAATATCCCAGAGGGAAAGCTTCGGTCTTCCATTTTTTTTTTTTAATTCTTAAATTTTACACGATTTACCATCCTTTCCTCAAAAACGTTGAGAGAAGCGCGAAAGCTAAAGTACGTTCAACCTTCGCTGAAAGTGCATCCAATCAATCGTCAATCCATTAAAGGAGCCATGAAGACAAAATACAAGTTGGGTTTATTAGAACGACTGCTTAGTCCCGATAACAATGATACCAATATCATCGCAATCTTCGAACAAATAACGGAGATATTGAAGAAAACGTGTGAAGCAGTCGCGACCCCCTAGCCAATTTCCCGCAACTTTTCTATGGCGTCACGGAACCTTGTGTGTGCGATTGGCGGCCGCCTAACTGGCCTGTTGCGACGACACATGACTGGACCTCTGTAATGGGGCCTCTAGTTCCATTTGACCGCATCACTTGAATGGTAACGTGCAGTTAACGCGCTGAAAATTATGTTTTATTGTTGGCCCGTATGACGTCATCCTTCCTTGCTCATAACACGTCACTGTGGCGCAAAATTTGAAAGTTTTTAAATACTTCTTGCTTTTTTTTTTGTTAAAAAACATCTTTTGTGGCTCTAATGGAACTGAGTGAGATACTGAATCCTAGTTCTTTCACATTAAACGAAGTTGCATTTTCTCTCCACGGCTCCTTTAAAGACCCGAACAGCAAACCAACCCATACGGCGATTTTTCGCACACTAAGTAACCGGATATACGAACGAGCGAAATGTATACCGATGCGTGGTTTATGAGGTTTGGTATACTATACTCTTACTACTAAACTAAACTACTACAACTACTAAAGTATACTAAATGGTATGCTCTTTCTTTGTGATCGGTGCGTGTTTTCTCTTATCTACAACCGTTTCTTTTTGGCGATTTTCAAATAACCGTTCTCACACAATGGAAAAATCCCAGTTTCACGCACGCGCCGTGTGTCCGGGGATGTTATCAGAGCTTTCCGGTCTACCAACCGTTCTATGGGGAAATGCATTAGTTTTTCGACTGGACGCCATGGGTCTAATAAGAAAGCTTGCGCTTTAAAAACGGTTGAAAAATAAATCTCGCTCGACAACCTTTCGCTACAAACTTCTCGACCGCACCGACCTCTGGGTCGTCTGAGAACACACAAAGCTACGAACGTTTCCTCAGCGCTCTCCTGGAAATTAGCGACTCCCGTTGCTGCTTCCTTCCCAGTTCTGTTGCCCCTTCACACGCCAAGTGCCTCTCGTTCCTTTGCATCTGAGCGCGTCAACCCAAGAAGTCCGGCCTACATCGAGGATAGACGTGCGCCCCGACCGTACACGGTACACTTCAACGCGCGCCGCGCCAGTAGGGTCAACAATCAGAACTCGTTTCCAAGGCGGGCGGCGAGCGACCATCGGAGAGAACAAGGCATCGAACGGAGGCCGTTCCCTCGAGACAGATAAGGAAGCAGGCATTCCCATGACCCGTTTTGGTTCCTCTTCTCTTCGGCAGGCCTTTTAATCGCGCGCGTATTTACAGGGCCGGCAAGCAGCACGAACGGCCGCCGCTTCAATGGGACTTGACATGGGAATTATATCGATGAGGAACTGCCGTGATCGTCCCCCGCTGCTGCTGCTGCTGCTGCTGCTATGCCGAGTGTTTCTCACACAGCAGATTTCTCGCCCCGATTAGCGCGCTGCCGGAGAGATGTTGCGAACGGCCGGGAGGATTTATGTGCGCTCGAGCCGGTCCGGTCACGAGACAGGGCGCAAGTGGCGTTTAATTCAGATAAACTGGGCATTTGTTTCGAGTCGGACAGGTCGGACGGCGCGGCGCTAATCCCCCACGCCCACCCACCGTGACTGCCAAACTGGATTGGATTCGACCCGTACGCACTCGGAGATGGTGGCCAGACGAATAACCAACGTGCGCTAAAAAAAACGCTTTGTTGCTGTGTGATCAAGATGAAATATCGCACTTTGGCGCAGTTGGCGCAAGTGGCACTCGGGTTGGCGCAGGAACGGGCAATTGGCGAAGAAGTGGGCGCAAGAAGTACGATTGGCGCAAAATGGCGCCGTTGTACCATCTCTGCAGTACTGTGTGCTAGAGGGCAGCGCGATTTAGATCAAGATGAAATATCGCTCTTTGGCGCAGTTGGCGCAAGTGGCACTCGGGTTGGCGCAGGAACGGGCGATTGGCGCAAAATGGCGCCGTTGTACCATCTCTGCAGTACTGTGTGCTAGAGGGCAGCGCGATTTAGCAACAAACCCAGTAGCCCTTTGTTTTAGTGACGGCGATGATGAAAATAAAAAACCCAGATCTGGTGTGAAATAACCTACAACTTCCAACCATAACGAGTACCTCAAAGCCTAAATGTCGCTCCGATGACTTGAATCATAGACGCGACATTTTAAAGTAATTGTCACAAACTCGAGCGTACGACGTCTAAAAGTACCTTATAAATTTTTCATTTTATTGTACAGCGCCTAATTCTTCTTACAGTCGTCCGATTCATTCCATTCGGTTCTATTCGCCCGAGACAAGGCTGGAAGTTTCTCGAACGAAGAGACGGTAACATGATCACCCGCCGGCTCGCCGGCAAGAAAACAACAAAAATAAAACCTCCGCCGCTCGAGTTTCGTCGAAGCTTCCAGTACTTTCGAGGAGGTGCGCGTGGCCTTGCCAGCTCTAAAGAGCGTCGAAGATTCTAGAAGGGAGAAGAGGGAAGTTATTCGCTCACGGCGGCGGGCGCGTTGTGTGTTGTGCTCTCCCTCTCCGCACCGGCGCACCTATAAAAAGAGAAGCCGCGCCTAAGCAAACCAGCTACGTTTGGACGTCGTGATTGACAATTGCACCTGCCAGTTTGTACATCACACCATCGGCGACCCGCGCCCTGGAGGACTCCAACGTGCTCCCGGGCCTCGAATGACCGTGATCGTCTCGGACGGCCTGGCCTACAGCGAAGCCACGCTTCCCAGGTAGCCGACTCGCCTCCGACAGCGGTGCATCGTCCGGCCCGGTCGGTGAATATGCTGGGACTCTGTCTCTCGTATGCATCGAACTGCTCGTTTTTTTTTTAGTTAACTGCTCCGATTCGTAACATTCATTTGTTAACGCTCCTGTTTGTATCACTTTGTCTAATTGAACTGTTTCTTGTATTAGAATTCCAACTGGGTTGTCTGTCATTATCGATCTGTTACCTCGTGCTTGTGTATGTAACTTGCCTGTCTAAATATAAGTCTTTGTGTTGTTTGTTCGTTCAAGGCTCTTGCTCATTCTTGCCGCTCTAGTCGGCGAAAGCCGCACATCAGACGGCCACCCCCTTTGTCACCTGTGCCCTGTAGATTCGGTGGGGTTTGTTGGCTCTCTTGAGTCGACTCCCCATATCTTCTGGCAGTGCACCCTAATTCAAGGAAACGGGTGACAATTTCTGGCGTCCGCGACAGGACGTCTGATGTGAGCGGTAGGGAGGAGAAAGAGCCTAGAACGTTTTTGGCATAGGTTGCTACTGCCTTCATAAGTTGGTGCTCTTGTAAACTTTCTCTGTGTAGATATACCTAGCTAGAGGCTAGAGTATTGTGGCTAGATTGCGATACATTTGCAATCATGGATTTAGAGAAAATCGTAGCGTTGGGCTGTCAGCTGGGCCTGTCAGGGGCCGAACTACGAAAGTGGGTTGCGCAGAAAGAAAAAGAAGAAAACGAGAAGGCTGAGAGAGCAAGACAGGCAGCGCGAGAAGAGGCAGAAAAAGCACGAGAAGAGGCTGAGAAAGCAAGACAGGCAGCACGAGAAGAGGATGAGAGGGCTGAAAGAGAAAGAGAGAAAGAATTTCAGAGACAACTTCAGTTGGAGCGAGAGAAAGCGGAGCTAGAAGAGAAAGCCCGCCAGGCAGAGGCAGAAAGGGAGCGAGTTAAAGCGGAGCGCGAAGAGAAAGCACGCAAAGCCGAGCTCGAGATTCTGAAAAGCCGACTCGAGATACAACGGTTGAAGGTGGAATCCTCATCAGATGAGGAAAATGCGAGAGAAGGGTATAGTGACCTAAGTGCTAACCCTGAACCAATAAAGGAACGCCAGGATATCTCTAGAAGCGAAGAGGCGGAAGTATCCGCAATCAGAAAGGAGGAAACCCCTCCAGAATTGTGCGAAAGCGCACCACTTCAGACCTGGAAGGACGATGATCCTACAGGGGATGCGGAGCTTGAGGATGGAGATAACATCCCGGTTGTGGATGCCATCACGACGTCAGGGCCGAACCCTCTAGACGAAAGGGTACCCGATATTGCGGGGAGAGTGCCCGAGGAAACCGTTGTCTTTCCGAAAGACACGGGTAGTTGCACGCTTGTTGTGCAGGAAGACCCAGCTCGAGACTGCGAATTCGCTGGGCAGACTAGCGTCGCTTTCGAAACGGACAGCTCGAGGAGCAAACAGACTGACTCTGGGGTCAAGTTTGAAACCCCCGTGCGAAGCGGAGCCGCACTCCGCGGAGGGAACGCGCCGTACATAAGCGTCGGCGACGATCCTGTGACTTCAATGGTGGGAGAGAAACCACCCGCTGTTTCGAAAGAAGAACCCCGATTCGATGCCTCGGAGAGAGGCAAAGCCGTGCTCGTCGTAACGCGAGCACCGGCAAAAGCGAAGCTGGAACATTTCCGGCGCCCAAAGTCTGCGGCCCCTGCGATGGAGCCGCACAGAGGGAAAATAAGTGCTGAAGGTCGTGGAAACAACAAACCTTTGAAAACCGGCCTTCAGAAACTCGGCAAACAGCCGAGCTGCCGAAACAAAGAGTGCAGATTTGGGCGCAAGCTTAGGAGCAAACGTGTGCACCGGCATTGCAGACAGCGGACAGGTGTAAAGAAGCACCGGTCAGTTACTACAGGAGGAAAGGCGAGGAAAAGCCAAGTCGCTAGACGCTCCGATGTTCGCCAGACGAAGGCCCAGACGCGGAAGCATTTTCGCAGGCTCGGTATCACGGCGGAAACGAAAGAGTTTGTCGCTTCGCGCGACATTTGGAAAGAAACTTCTCCGAAGAGAAAAATTCCGCAGGTGCAGTTACGCAAGCGCCCGATAGACACGGGCTAAACATGAAGATTGCAAATTTAGGTATTCACGTGGGATATGAGTGGAATTGTGTAAGACAGAGTTGTATTTTCACGTCGAGTACTGTATACTTGAACGCTGTATTCATTGTTTCTCTGTCGTACTGCACGCGAAACTTGTACTTATTTTGTCACTCTGGCTGTACAGTGTATATTCACGTACTAGTTGCGCCCTGCGTAAATTTGACTTTCACTGTTCTACAGTACATTTGCCGTGTATTGTTGGCGTTACTAGTGGTAACATACGTGAACTTTGCGGGTGCATGTTATCGTTTGTGAGCAGCATATTAGTTATGTTCTTATGAGTTTCATTGTACCAGTGCATTGTATGCTGAGTACTGACGTGCACTCCTTGTATTTGAGCCTACGATACCTTCGCACAGCAGCGCACGATGTATTTTCAAGAGTTTCGCACTTGTAATGACTACTGGAGAGACATTTATTATGGACACTGGCTTAATTAGAATGCTAGAACTTTATTGTTCTTAAACTTATGTGTTGTCCCTAGGATGTGTATTTGTTGAGAAATCTGCGCCAAACCGCTGTTCTGTACGCGAATTCTGTACCTGTCATTATTCTTATGAAGAACATTGGGCTGTACTCGATTCTGTGTTAGTAGGCACAGCCTCTTTTGTTCACTAAGTGTGAACGACGCGTACGCACGACTTTGTGAGTTTTGGGAATATTATTGCATAATATTCTGAAACTGGGGGGCTGTGTCACAAACTCGAGCGTACGACGTCTAAAAGTACCTTATAAATTTTTCATTTTATTGTACAGCGCCTAATTCTTCTTACAGTCGTCCGATTCATTCCATTCGGTTCTATTCGCCCGAGACAAGGCTGGAAGTTTCTCGAACGAAGAGACGGTAACATGATCACCCGCCGGCTCGCCGGCAAGAAAACAACAAAAATAAAACCTCCGCCGCTCGAGTTTCGTCGAAGCTTCCAGTACTTTCGAGGAGGTGCGCGTGGCCTTGCCAGCTCTAAAGAGCGTCGAAGATTCTAGAAGGGAGAAGAGGGAAGTTATTCGCTCACGGCGGCGGGCGCGTTGTGTGTTGTGCTCTCCCTCTCCGCACCGGCGCACCTATAAAAAGAGAAGCCGCGCCTAAGCAAACCAGCTACGTTTGGACGTCGTGATTGACAACTGCACCTGCCAGTTTGTACATCACACCATCGGCGACCCGCGCCCTGGAGGACTCCAACGTGCTCCCGGGCCTCGAATGACCGTGATCGTCTCGGACGGCCTGGCCTACAGCGAAGCCACGCTTCCCAGGTAGCCGACTCGCCTCCGACAGCGGTGCATCGTCCGGCCCGGTCGGTGAATATGCTGGGACTCTGTCTCTCGTATGCATCGAACTGCTCGTTTTTTTTTTTAGTTAACTGCTCCGATTCGTAACATTCATTTGTTAACGCTCCTGTTTGTATCACTTTGTCTAATTGAACTGTTTCTTGTATTAGAATTCCAACTGGGTTGTCTGTCATTATCGATCTGTTACCTCGTGCTTGTGTATGTAACTTGCCTGTCTAAATATAAGTCTTTGTGTTGTTTGTTCGTTCAAGGCTCTTGCTCATTCTTGCCGCTCTAGTCGGCGAAAGCCGCACATCAGACGGCCACCCCCTTTGTCACCTGTGCCCTGTAGATTCGGTGGGGTTTGTTGGCTCTCTTGAGTCGACTCCCCATATCTTCTGGCAGTGCACCCTAATTTAAGGAAACGGGTGACAGTAATATATGTGTCAAAAATGATAAAATAAAATGTCTAATACCAAAGAAGAAGCTGGCAGTCAGCAAATTTCGAGATCATCCGATTTGCAGTGTGCAAATACAAGGCAGGTTATCTTCATGGGGGACTTACCTCTCAACATTGCTGCGGGTGTAACTACTTCATGACCCACGTTTTTAAAAACCATCACGCACCAATAAGAAAAAGCTTTACAAAGGCATATCAATGTTCACAACGGCTTAGTTTGCTTCTATTAGAGATATGTTGCCTCTGTACTGAAATAAAAAAAATGAAACTCTGGCTTGCTAGAAATATGGTGCCATCTAGTAAAGACAAAATAAACCAAAATGCGTTCTTTGTTTATTTTTTATCTCAGTAAAGAAGTGATATATTTCTAAAAAAAGCAAACTAGGCCGCAAGGAGCCTCTCTTTGACATCGCAAATGTTTTCGTATTGATACACGATGGCTTTTAAGCCATCGGGTGATGAATTAATATGCCCCATAGGAAATGTGGTCTGGTGAGTGCCCCTTAAAATTTTAATACTGACACGTGTTACGCAGTGTATGTAACCAATACAAGCTTAAGCTGACGACCAACAACGGCGCGCACATCGTCGAATAAAAGAAAGGCACTTAAAATGCTAAGGTAAACAATCGATTGTAGGGTTTAACGCGTCGACGCAACGCAGGCGATGAGGCAACGCTCTCTGTAGTGGAGGGCTCCGGGTTAATTTTGATCACCTGGGGATCTCTAACGTGCGCCGAAATCTCGTACACACGGGCGTTTTTGCTTTTCGCCTCCACCAGAAAAGCGGCCGCCGCGGCCGGGAATCGAACCCGCGACCTCTAAGGCTAAACAAAGCGACCGTTTAAGAAAATCCAAGCACGCTCGTCGCACGGGGATCGTTCAATCGTCTACGCACCTCTCTCTCCGGGGACCCGGTCACAAAATCCTGCCCACACGGCCAACCCGTTTCCCCGGAGAGGAAACAAAACGGCCATCGATCAATACGCCAGCGAACCGTTAAAAACGAAAAAAAAAAAAAAACGAACGCGAAAGATTAGACGCAAGGAAAAACAAAGAAAACAACATGGCGCGGAAGAAGCCAACGGCGTGCGACATAAAACGCCTTGCCCAAGCCGCCGTCAGCCTCGGTTTTCTCACGCTCCGAGGCGTCGCCCGTTCGACGACGATCACGCCTTTTTCCCCCAACGAAACAAAATCCCCGAAGCGCGCGCGCGCTATTTCGCAGGGAGCAAGGAGCGTTTAGCCAAACGCGCCTGCGGGCCCCCCCTCTCCGAATGACCATTTCCCGCCGGCGCAAGCGCCCTTTTTGAGTGTCCATTGTTAAAAGGCACACCACCTCCACGGAGCACGTAAAAAGAACAAAAGTAGGCGGGCAAAGCGAAAAGCAAGAACGGGAATGTCGCCGTCGTCGTCGTCGTCGATTTGGAGGGCACCTCCGTAACGACCGACCGACTCTTTCCGACACGGAAATGGTTTACCGCTCGTTTGAAATGGCCGCCATCAATGGACGGCATCTGCTGCCGCTGCGGCTGACCGAGCTCGTGTACACAAACGCGCGTACCGCCCCCCTTAACGTACGGACGAACGGCGCAGCAACCGCGTCGATGCCCACGGTCTTGACTGTTTGTCTAAACAAAGAAGGTCACCTTTTTTTCAAGGGGCGGGCGGCTCCTCCGAGCGTTGCGCTTCGGGGAAGCCATTAGGATCGACGTGGAGTGAGCTGTTTAATAGTATAGAGCGCCAGAAGGCTACCGCGTGTGTGTGTAGGTCGTTGGGTGTTGTTGCTTTCAAGGGCAACGCACTGGCTGTTCGACTCACGGAACTACACTGGCCTACATCGATGCCGAGGGGTGGCTAATAGCGACATTGTCTTGATCTGAATCGCAGGATGAGCTCGGGGAATTAGGCTGCGATGGGGTGCTGAGGAGAATCGTTCGCACTGGACGTGAATGTTTAAATGGCATCGGGCAGGCATAGCTTTACGGCTGCCTTCTAATTCGTGCGAATCGATCCCGTTCGCTAAGATGGCTGGCAATAATCCGTGGTGCAGGCATAAATGCTTCTTTGGTAGCAACGTTCTTAAAACAAAATTACCCGTGGCACTTAAGTCTGTTTCCGTGCTTCGAGTGCAAAACCATGACGGCTCCCTGCAATAAAAGAATAAGTTATTGTGTAACAACTTTAACACGCAAGAAGGTGGCGCTGGTGTCATTTGATAGTTTGGAGAGAAAGGTAGCCTGCACCGTTGCTGGCTTCGACGCTGACTGCCCTGTTCGAATTGGAACGGGGTTAACATGGCGGACTGTCCGCGAAGACGGCAACGAAGTCGTCTAATGGAAGGTATTGGAACTCACCCTCGAACGCGCCATCGCGTCCTAAAACGGGACTCTCGACATCGCTCACCGTCACGCACGAACGCGCGGACTACAAGCTCCGGATCACGCCGCAACCTTTCTCCAATACACGGCTCCGAAAACGTCATAACCAGGCAGTTACATGTATACAACCTCTGCCGCACAACGGGCTCCAACGAGGATACTCCTGACGACCATCCGTCAAAGCGGGTCGCCTCTCCCACCCGCTCCGCGAAGGCGAATAAACGGCACGAGCTTAGGCTAAGAACAGGCACCGCGCCTACCGCAACCCGGACAGGCGTGACCAATCACGAGCGCGAGGCCGATGCCTCAACGTCGCGGCGCGCGTTCGAGCACATCATCGGCGCGTCATTCGCCTCGGCGTCCGTGCATGAGAACGAGAGCGGTCGGATTCGTTGCGCCCCTTGTGGGCCTCCACGAAAGAGAGAGCAGCTACAACAAAGCAGAAAAAAGGCTGACCGAGCATTGGTAATCCATCACAAGAGGGCCGCTGTGTCGCCGTGAGTCCGCCGAATTAAGTCACGCGAAACCAGCCAATCACATTACGGAACACGCGCCCTGGACAGAGGTATGGCTTCTCTGCTAGGCGACCTTGTAGCCTAGGGTACTGGATAATTTCTTGGAATAGCGATTGGGTACTTTGGCTATTACTGGCGCAAAGGTGAATGCATAACGCTCGAAGAAATAGTTCTGTTCTCGCTCTGCTTGTTATGGATTGTTTAGTTTATAGTTTGTTTAGTGAGACCCGGATTGTTAGTGATTGCTAGGGATTAGTGACAGTGATAGTGATTGTTGAGTGAGACCGGGATTGTGAGACTGGGATTTGAGAGGGATTTAGCGAGACCGATTAATGTGATGGCATTGGTTGGTGGTACATCATTTCGCTGGGGAGCTGTGGTGCGCTGTTTTCGGTACTGGACATCTTGTAAGTGAAAATCACCACCACTATCATCATCATCACCACCACCATCATCATCATGTCTCTGTCTACTGCAGGCCGAAGGCCTCTTCCATTGGTTCCGGTGTAGCGTTCCTGTCCCTGTCTTGATATGCTCTTAGTCCATTCTTTCCTTCCGAATCTGCTGATTTCACACCGACCGTATTTATTCGATTATAAGGCGGTCACGATTATAGGCGAGCTTGCAGTCTGGATAGTCAAAACATTCACCATATATATATACACTGAGCTTCGAATGTAAAGCGGGGTATGACTTTGAGACTTTGGATTTTGAAAAAAAAAAAAAAAAAAAACTCGCCTTATATTCGAATAAATACGACACACAGAGTGTAGAGTTGATAGGGCTTCCCTCCAATTCTAGATGCCCATAACATCTGGAATAGCTCGAGGCAGGGAAACACAAGATTACAGACCCACGGAAACTATCGGACTTAAATCGATCTGCAGTCCCTTTTGACAATGAGTTACACAGAAACTATTTAGAGTACTCCAAAGTATTATTACACTGTTCGTATCCAAGTCGACTCCATGCGAAATATAACTTTTCTGCAATGGCTTCCTAGGATGTCGGCCATCTTTCGAGAGCGAAAGCTTGGGATGTGACCGGAATGGCGTATAGGTCGCGAGCACGACCGCCTCGAAAGGATGCGGAAGGACGCACGAAGCGTCACGCAGCCAATCCAATCCAAGCCGAGTCGAGTCGGCTTGCCCTGCGCTGCTGCCGGCGGAGCTTAACGAAAGGCGAAGAAGGGGCGGGCACGACGACGAGGTGCATGGGACCAAGAAGTCCTCCTCTTCGCCCAAAAACGTGGCCAATTTTACGCCGCGAATAACGAGAACGGCAGAAAGAGAGAGAGAGGGAGCTCAGCGGGCCGGGCCCGGTGATGGATGGGAGCGGCGTAGAGAAGACGACGGCATCCCTGAAGAGAAGCCGCTGTGGTCCATTTTCCGGCAACCGGCGCTACAGTTCCTGATGGATTTGCGGGATAACTCGAGTGTTCCCGCGCCGTCTAAGTCCTCTTCCACGCTTTCGCCTGCGTCTTTCTTTTTTTTTTTCATCCACCTTTTTTTCCTTTTAATTTTAGTATTCAGGCGTCTACTTTTTTTTTTCTACGCAGTTTACTGTTTGGCTTTCTGGCTCATCCGCCACGACTGTCAGCTAGGTCACGCGGAAGGACTTCAGCGAGAGCTGGTTTTCGACCTTTGCCCCTCAATCGAGGGCCGCTTCCTGGAGCATCCTCGTGTCATCACTTCCGGTGACGTCACGTGTTTTTGTTTTTTAATTGCAGGCGACAAAAAATATGCCCGAGAACGCTTCCGCTACACGTGCACGAAAATTGCTCGGCTCAATTATTATAGTACACAACATCAGCTATCGGCGGGAAGAACGTGAACAGGGCGTCGGGTGTTAAACAGCCAACGGGCTCGATTCGACGCGTTGAGCAGAAGCGTTGAAAAAAAAAAAAAAGACGGCAAGCAAGAACAGGAAGTAATATATCGCCACAATTACAGAAGGATGTTAAGCACCATTACTATTTTCCGGAAAGAGATAACACACCGCCGAGGTTCGGACAAGGGCCACAAGTAAGCTTTTTAAAATATCTATGACGTGAACAAAAGCAAAGACGCCAAGTTTTCCTGTATAGCACGCTTAAGAAAGAGCTCTGGGGTCATTTTAGAGTTGCAAATGCTCGAAACAGAAGGACAAGGCTTGGTGTGCCCCAGGAGCGAATAACTTTTTTGAGACATTAAAGATAAAGAAATCCCGTGCCATCTCCACTAACGTAAAACCTGGGGAGGGGCGAAGCATGCAGTGTACAAGTGTATTCTTGGTGCCCTGGCGTTTTTGCCAACGGAGATGAAACCATTGAGAGGTAGTGGTATATAGCTTAGCGGTACAAGTCTCTTGTGGTTGAAGAAGAAGCTCTCCAGCGCGAGGCGTAAACGAGCGCCCCCGTGTTTTTTTTTAGTGCATGTTACGATGCGCTCGACAGCGAGCCGCAAATGAGTTTTCTGGTGTTTTAGTACCGTGACTACATGAGACGACGATTACGACGACTACAGGAAACGCCAGCAGCCCCAGCCCCTAAAAGAAGAGGAGGGAGAACACAATGACCATTTTTAAGTCCGTGACTCTACGCGCATACTTAATCTGCTGCCACGGACAACTATTTTCATGAAGCACACACACACACACACAGGCAGCACCACGAACTTTGACAGCAGCCTCACCACAACCGCGACCCCGTTCGTCAGCCGCAGTTCATCCGAGACGAGACAATCCGGAAAGAGAGGAGCGAATGTTTTAACACCCCTGCAGCTCGCCGGGTCGCCGCGTTATTTCCGAGCCATAAAACTGGGACAATGAAGAGCAGAACGCCCGGGTCAAAACACCGCGAAAAATTATCCGGACCATGCACACAATGAACGAAGCAAACGACCGAGTTAAAAATAAAGGCTCCGCCGGGTGGCGAGAAAAAGAGCCGGGGAGCCGAAACGTCCGCCGAAAACGCAAGTATACATAATGGCAAACCGCCGCACCCGCCACAGGGCCGAGTAAAATAAACACCGAAGAAGAAAAATTGAAACCATACGCGTATCATCAAAGTTTTTATTTTTATTTTTTTCCCTCCCACCACATTATGCCGAGTGCGCATCGTCCGTCGGTCCGCTCGGGCTCACTCATAAGCATTTCAATAATGTATATACGTATTCGCGAAGCGAGGAATATGTATGTCGTTACCGGCACAGCAAAAAACAACAAAATAAGTAGTTTCATTCTTGGCGAACTTCTAAAGAAACAACCCCACGTACTATTTTTTTTTTTTTTTCAAGCACCCAGAACGTCCAAGAGAAAGTAATTCGAGGAAGCTTGAGTATGAAACAAAGTCAAAAATTAGAAAGGAAGCAAACGCGTGAATCAAGACAGTCAGCAGCGAAACGAGATGAAAGAAGGCGAGGAAAATTGAACGAAGCAGCGGCGGCGGCGAGAAAGAAGCGCGCGCGTTTCAAAGAACCTGAAACAAAAGTCGCACGCAGTCAGTCGGCGTTAATGAACGCGCCGCCGCGCTACCCACCCCGGCCTTTCTTTCCTGTTTCTTTTTTGTTTTCTTTTGCTTTTTTTGTGATATTCGCTTTTGCTCGCCGGGACGTGAAAAATGGGAGTTGCGGGCGCGGTCAACTAAAAGCACCTCCTTTCCATCGCTTCCTTGCCCGCCCACGCCAAGCCCTGTGCTTGCTTAGTTCTTCTCCTTTTCATCATCTTGCTGGATTTTTTTTTTTTCATCTCAGAAGCCGAGGATCAGTGCCTTCTTTCCATTTAAATTTTCATGATTTCATTTGTTTTATCTTTTTCCTGAAGCGCAAATGTTCACACGACCCACGCCAACCCGCGCATCTGCTACTTTGTATTTTATTTCCGTCCGTAATAAGGGGAGCGCAGGCGGTGCAATACAAAAAAGAGTCGCAATCAGAGAGCGACTTGAAAGATTACCGGGACTAAAGAAAGGAATGCACCGCTGCAATGCGCGACGCATCCTCGCGCATTTAGCCGAAGTTTCGTCTCTGGTCCGGGGCCTTTCAAAAAGAAATTTCTACCCCTCGTCTCACTCCCACTCTTTCTTTGCTCTCCTTCACTCCCACAGCAAAAAGCTCCCCGTGAATCAGCCATCCGTGGAAGGAAAAGTAACGGCGCTTGTCAGCCCTTCGGCGAGTCGCCGTTAAACGAAGATTTGAGCGGTGTGATTCACGTCCATCGGAGAGGCTCGAAAAGAAAAAAAAAAAGCATTGCACGTAGTGTGGGACCCTGCGGAGTACCATACCAAATACTACTACTCTCCTTCTCTTTCCCTTTAACAGAAATGGGTTACAACGCAGGTCCAATGCTCTCTACATTAACCCGCTGTACACTGAGGAGGAGTAGGAGCAGCAGGAGAAGGAGGAGATGACGCCCCATTGTCTTTCATGAGAAAAAAGTCCTCCCCCTCCGCTTAGATTGCGTTACTGATGTGGAGCGGAATCACATACGCACAGTAAAATCTCGTGATAACGAAGTCGCTCTATTCGAATCCTCGCTTTTTCCAAAATTTTCGTTATCCTTGCTGTAATAGAGCAAATCATCCCCGCTTTTAACGAAGTACCGCTTATACCAAAATCGGTTTCCTGTTGCGGGAACTTCGTCGTAGACAGAATTTACTGTGCGAGTACAAATGAGTTAATTTTTGCTGCCAGCCAGTGGCATGCATACGGCTAGCCGCATGCATGCCACTGTGATAAAAAGGAGACGCTGGATGAGGCACCGGAAGTGGGGCAGAGGGGATGAATAGAGTAGGGGCGTGGCTAAGCGTTCCGTCATATCTGTAGTCACGTCAGGAACACGCGAACAGCCAACCCGAATAGCTATTCAGCTGACTCCAAAAGGAACCGATCGGCTAATTTATGACCCCACGGTCAAACCATTAACAGCGTGCACTTTCATCCGATTTTAAACAGGAACCAAATAACGGACAATAAGGGGCAGCCTGCTACGCATCCGCCATAGGAGCAGCAATACGTTTCTTTTCAAGGCAAGCTCGCAAACTTCGCCACCGAATCTTAACCGTGCAAAGCTAAAACCGGAAGGAAAGAAAAAAAAGGCTGAAAGAGCGGCCATGAATCGGTGAGCACGGCTTTTCAGCAACGCCGCCTCGCCAGGCCCAGCCGCCGCAATTGCACGCAGCGAGTGGGCTCGCTTCATTAATCCCGTCGCTGTCAGAGCCATCCAGCGGCCATAACTGTCACAATCCAATATGGCGCCCTGCCTCCCCCCCTTCTCCCCAGATGGATGCGAGGCTCGCGATGAAAGGAACGCTGTCCCTCTATACGGGACGAAGGAGGACCGCCACCGTGGCAGTGATCTAAGCAGCAAGGAGACGGAAGAGTCTTGCCTCTTTGTGATAGAGGAAGCGGCTAGTGCGCTCGATGTCGATGCCGCTCCGCCCTCCGCGGTGAGAAGAGGGAGGCCTTTCAAGCATGAAGGCCGCGCGACGGCGGCACAAGTTTGGTGCATCGGAGGGGAGTGCCGCCAGCGACGTCGTGGTTTTCGTATAAGCCGCGCCGGGATTCTTCAATGGAGCCTGTGTCACACGGCGTGGCCGGCCCCTTTTTTCCGACTCCTATATAGCGGCCGCAAAAAAGGAGGCGACGGGAGGTTCGTTCGTTAATCATCGAGTGTCCAGGACACGCTGCGAGCGGGAGCCTTCTCCGAGCACGAGGCACGGTGTCTCTCGCAGACTTGAAAAGAGTCCCACCGATTGCAAAACCCTTAAAGGTCAGCACTGCCTAAAGGACATCTATTTTAATTCTACAATGTTTGTGAATACCCTGGGGTTCGCGGCGAGGCCGAGGGTCGAATTTTCATTCGCGCTTTGTCTGCTTTATGGTGGTTTCTCGTGGTCTTAAAGACCCCTAGCGTCATCCATGTGACTTCCATAATGGGGAGCCGGAAAGCGAAGCGTATAGGTAACACGCATTTTCAAGTTAATACCATTGACGTAAATTGAGGGGCTAAGTTAGTATGACTTGATAAAAGGAAGTGCGCTAACAGCAGGACGGACAGAAAGAAGCAAGAGACGCACTGCGCTGTGGCGCGTCTTTTCTCTCTATCCGTCCTGTTCACGTCGTATTTCCTTCTAATCCTACCAACTGGCAGTACAGTCCACACATGTCAAAACTGCTTAGCGCACATGTAGCCTTGGGCGGATTGGCGGCAAAAGACAACTACAGAATCGAAAGTAACAGCGTGCTTTTAACTAAAAATTAACGCCTGGCCGGTTTTACGAAAATAAACGCGAAAAGCTGGGTTAAAACAGCGTCGAAGAGACGCGAGATAACAGCAGAGCAACAACGAAAGATAAAGAAAAAGACTTTGCCTCGCGCAAAGTCTTTTTTGCCTCGCGCAAACAAAACAAAACAAAAACGAAGACTAAGCGCAGTCAAACAATTCTGTGCATGTGAACGCGTTAGCTAATCTACGGCCGTCTGCAGCTTTCCCTGGCATCTTAGTTACCTTCTTCATCACGGCCCGTGCGCCGTTGGCGGTTCGGAACTGGCTCGCAGATCCCTCAGGTTATCTCAGTTTCTCGGAGCACAGGCGGTACACCCTCTGAGCTACTCATTTACGGAACGAAAAATCAAAGCCTTACCGGGACAGCAAAATAAGCGAACTGTCGCCACTTATCCCCCAAACAAAGCACCGTTGGTAGCGGAACAAAAGCCGGAAGTTCTGCGAAAGCTGCGACTTTTCTTCAGTTGAAACAACCATTTATGCAGCTTTCACCGCATAAATATGTCCTCCAAGGCCCTTACCGACTACGTGAGTTCGATGTAAACATCCGGCAGCTCCGCCTTCTTTAAGAACTTGGCAAACGCGTCCGCGAAGAGGTTGGCGACCATGAGATGTCGCGACGACTGATGTCTACACACGCCGAAGCCACACAACAACAACAACAACAACAACAGCAACAACAAAAGCTGTTTTCATCGCGGCATGGCTACATCTGGCTATCGCTGTACCGAAAGTTCCGGAACAATTTCGACCTTCACAGATTGTTTCACGTGCCGAGGAAGTCCTATGACCTCGCACGCACAACAGCCGAAGAATACCTTGGCGGCAAAAACATCCGGTATCACGACAACTACCAAAAAAAAAAAATTCCCCCGCATTTCCCCGAGGGGGAGAATGTGAAAGTGCGAATGCACGGTTGTCTGCCCGCTTGCGGCGCTTGCGCTCGGCCCCCGCAGCCCACCGCCTCGCCGCCTTCTCTTCCATCTCTTCCATCGGGTTTGTAGTATCACGTGTACACCACGCAGTTATCAAGCCGCTATAACGCCGCTGAGTCGCCAACGCACGCCGCTGACGACGTAGTTTGAATGCGTTAAAGATATAAGGCGCGTTCTGACACCGATATCAGCGTCGCGTCCGTAGCTTGGTCGGTAGAGCGTCGCGCTGCGGCCGCAAAGTCCTCGGATCGAAACCTGGCGCCGGATGCTGTTTCTTTTATAATATAGAGGAGCACTGCGGACGCCGCCGACGCCGCCGCCGCCGCCGGCGGTGGATGGTTTGGGGTCGCTTATAAAGTGCATTCGCACTTAAAACTGCAGGAGAGAGCAGAAGGAAAGAACGGCAGGTGCACGGCAGAAACCCAGGGGGCAATTTTTTTTCTTCGCCGTAACAGGTCAACAGAGGACACGATTTCAGAGCAGCCGGCGGCCACCAAGTTGTTAAGATGTACACAAGCGGAGGCGCAGTCAATCGCTTCCGGGTCACGCGCCATCTGTCGTAATTAAGGCGTATCAATCCGGGCGCGGCAACATCCTGCTCGACGCAAAACAAACGCCGCGAAACGGACATCGGCGAGAAGTAAAACTGGGTCAGAGGTAATTAAATCGCGATCCCGAAACGATCGAAATTTCGTGCATCCGCTCCAGCAATTGTCCCCCGGCAACCAACCACCTTCCGTTGTATTTATTTTGTAGCGTAAGCTACACTGGCCGAGGTTGAGCAGCTTCGCGTGGACCATGAAGGGCCGTGCTGCGCAAGCGCGAGGAGCACTGGATTGGATTGGGTTGGATTGAATTTCGATTGAATTGGATTGGATTAAATTGGATTGTATTGGATTGGACTGGAAATCCAATCCAATTGGAGTACGGGTGTGTAGAGAATTGGGTCTGCACATTCGCCGGTCTGCGCATTCCAGGGGAGTGACGTCATAGCCGCGGCAGACGTACTCGCGCCGGCGCGTGCCCAGCTGTGCGCCTCCGTTGCGCAGTAGCCAAGTCTGACTGCTGCGCCGGAGCCGCTTGATAGCCGTTTCGCGTGGCTCCCGGAGAGCCGTGCTGCGCGCGCGCGAGGAGCAGTGACTGGACTGGACTGAACTGGACTGGGCCGGATTGGATTGGATTGCTGAACCTTAGCTCATGCTACGTATATCGTGGCATAGCCGAGCCGAGCCACTGCTAATTTTTTTTTCTTTCGTAGACACTAACGCCAAGAAAAACGATCAAAAACGGGTCCACTGCACTTCGCAGCATTTTAAAAAAGTATTTTTTCGTTTTTTTTTTTACCTTTCTCTGTCCCCTTTTAAACTAATGGCAGAAATAGCCACGTCCCAGCACTGCAGCCACGAACAGGTCTAGTGCAGCGTAGGCTACCAGAGGACACTTCAGCTTCCGTTTATCAGCCAACGAGAAGTAAAAGCGTACGGAAACTTGCGGGAGAAATTGCCACCAGGAAGGGACGCTTAGCAACATAAGTGGTCGACCCGAAACGCTTCGAACGCGGGAATTATTAATGAACGGACCCTCGACCCGCCTCCCAAAAGCGCACCTGCTTTCGACGGCCCTTGGCTTCACATCTTTTTTTCTTTCTTTTTTGTCTCCTCTTCTTCGCCCTCAACTCCGCATTGCCACGAGACAAGATATCGGGTGAGGGTAGGAGAGAGAGAGAGAGAGAGAGAGAGAGAGAGAGAGAGAGAGAGAGAGAGAGAGAGAGAGAGAGAGAGAGAGAGAGAGAGAGAGGTGCAATCTGAGCCACCGAAGAGCGACTCCAGGTGTGGTCGGAATGGCCTCCCGAAAGGCTGCGGGAGTCATCCCTCGGGTTAGCAATTTCTGCTCCCGCCTATTGCTTCTTCCGTTATGAACCCATCGGCTCTCGCTGCCAGCATGGTCATAGAAAGTTCGAAGCAATCGTCTGCTTGTTTGTTTGCCCTCTCTCTCTCCCCCTTTTCTTTCTATCCCTCCATCTCCCTTCTCTATATGTCTTGTCTCTCCTCTCTCTTCCCTATCCCCCTCTCTTTACCTCTCTCTTATCTCTTTCCCGCTCTTTATCTCTCTCCCCTATCTATCTCATGTCTCTATCTCTCCTCTTCCCCCTCTCTTTATCTCTCTATCTTCTCTATCTCATGTCTCTATCTATCTCTTTACCTATATCTCTTCTCTATTTATCTCATGTCTCTATCTCTGCTCTTTCCCCTCTCTGACTCATGTCTCTATCTCTCCTCTTTCCCCTCCCATTGTCTCTCTCCTCTATTCATCTCACGGCTCTATCTATCCTCTTCCCCCTCTCTTTATCTATCTCTCCCGTCTATCTGTGTCTCACCTCTCTCTCTCTCTCCTTTCGTTTTCTCTCTCTTCGCTATCCATCTCTTATCTCTCTCTCTCTTCGCTATCCATCTCTTATCTCCCTCTCTCTTCTCTTTCTTCTCCCTTCCTTCTCCATCCCTCCCTCTCGACCGATTTAAAGTTCTCATACCTCGGTCGTTAGCTCTTTTCCCCGCATCGCCGCGGGCTCACGATCGCCAAAACCAACCTCCCCGCCCCGTCCCCCATCCCCGAAGGGTTCTTTCTATTCTAAACGACAGCGCCGAAAGAAAGTTGACAAAGGCAAAGCGAGAGAAACACGCGCCGGAAGCCATTTCCTGCGCCGAAAGTCACGTCGCCTGTTCCGGCTGCATGCCGACCGTGTACAAAGCGATTTTGTTTCGTTTCTTTTCAAAGTGAGAGAGAGAGAGAGCGTTTAAACGAAACAAACTCGTACATGTATAAATACGAGGATATCAACAAAGAGCGGCGGAGGCAGGAACGGTTTACAGCCGCTTTGTTTCCTTGGCCAGGCGATCACGTATTTTGTGGATAAGCAGGAAGGCAGCCGCTTTTGGAAGCACGGCCGGAGCGATAAAAACTGACCAGCGTTCGCGAAACGTCGGATACGGCGAAACGAAACTCCTCCGGCAGTCACGCGTCCGCTATGCCTTACTTATAAACGCCGGATCGAACGGCGGCGGCAACCGCGAGCCTGACCGGAAAAGCGAACGAGTCGTATAACCCGCGACCGGCGAATCGTTGTTGTTTACGAACCTGCGCACCGCGCAAAAAAAGGCACGGCTGATTAAACTTGCCCTTCCCTTTTAGTGGTGCGTATCTTTAGCTGTAGATGTTTTGTTTTTATAGTTTTTTAACATGCGCTGCTTTTTTACAGTAAAATGCCTTCCACAGCATCCTTTCCCGCGACTTCGGGTGGATTTCGGGGTTTCGCAACAATTTCGCAGGGGCACACCGCAAGGTTCGGTCCTTTCACCATTCCTATTCAACGCCCACGAATTCACTGCTATTATACAGAACCGGCGCATTGGTCAAGCTCACGACGAAGGGAACATAAATGTACAGCCTTCATGAGCCGTCCCAAAAGTTTGTGAGCCATGCTAAAGTCTGTGAGCCGTGCCAAAAGTTCTTTGACCTCACAGAAATCAAGACACAAGCTGACCGCTCGAGTGATCTGAAATGGTTTACGCCCTAAAGTTGGCGACAGAAGCTTCTTTCTTTTTTCTTACGGTCGTAAGGGAATTCAGTCATGCTTGAACTTTAATTTTGAGCATAGAGTTCTCTGAGGCGCCAAAACGTTTGTCGTGGCCTAGACAATTTGGACGAAGACTGTACGGAGGAACGCAGCCACCGACACGGCGCGAGAATCCGGAAAGAATTGTAATAATCGTTCGAAAACTGTTACAAATTGTTAAAAGGTTTCGAGCAGGCGCAAAGCGGTACAGAGCTTTCTGCACAACGACACCCGCACTACCATTGCGCCACGCTTTGTTGCGACAAGCACCGAAGGAAAAATAATAAAAGGCAGGCGCAGTGCAATCCAGTTAGTGGGACTTGCCTTGAAGCAATGAAGTGTTTTGGCGATGTCATCCTGTTCTTCACTAAGAGCGCAACCCAGAAAGACGTAATGGCGCAGGTTTTCGCGGAAGACCATCGTAACCTTTAAGGGGGCCACCTCTACCCAGCCACGAAAGATCTTTTATTAGCCGGAAAGACGCAAACGTTGAATCACTTTCAAATTTCGCGCTACTGTGACGTAATATGGGCAGGAGTTACGTAATAAGAGACAGCCCTAAAAGCAGTTATAAGCGTACGTTCGCATTCAAGTGACCCGATCAAGCGGAAGTAGAGACCGCACTGCAATCATGTTTCTCCATGGCGACGGCTTAGGTCAACGGCCGCCAATCGCACAAACAAGATTCCGTGACGTCATAGAAAGTTGCCGGAAATTCACTGCGGAGTCGCCATAGCTTCGTCTGCTTTTCTAGATATCTGGATTACTTGCCTAAAGTTTGCTATAAATGCAGCAACATTGCTATAGGGGCGAAGCAGCCTTCCCAATGAACCAACCTTCGATTCTGTCTTCGTGGCCATATTAATCCAAAGTCTAACTGAGCCTTCCCCCTCTTTGGAGGTGGCAGTGGCGTTCGATCGAGCGGAATCATCCCGGCACTATCCGCCATTCACCAGGGAACCAAGCGCACGCATAGACGCATGCAGAGAGGCTGCAGCGCACTGAAATTCTTTGACAACTTCCCTAGCAATGCGTCGGGAATTTCAAAAGGACACGAATTCCCCGGAACCGTGCTCTTCAGACGGTGCCGGAAGCGCGCGCGCATAATTGGTTTGTAAATAGTACGCCCGGGTAAAGTACGAAACTGCGGCGGAAGCGCTCGCGTATACGCGGAGCTCCAAAGCAGACGACGCGAATCTCCGAGCAGACGATACCGCGGCGCTTGCCGCCGCGTCGAGAGACGACGAATGCGGAAAGACTCTCATCTCGCGAGCTCATTAAAGTTTCATAAAAAAAAGAGCCCCCCGCTGCAGCCCGGACGGGCCGATCGAAAAAGCAACTCCGTCTTAATTAGGGCCGCTTTCCGAGGTTCCCCCTCCCCTCGGCGTTCGTTCCTTGGCGTTATTGATCGCGACCAGCCGGCCGCACGAAGTCGCCATTTCTCTTTCGGCGCCTACGAGGCCGTGTACACAGAGAAGACGCCCTCCCCTTGTAGGTCCTAGCAGGAGCCCTAAACACGCGGAGCCAGCGGCCCGTTTAAGGTTTGAGCCCCCGATTAGTGGAGAAAGCTGGCGAGATGAAAGGGATTTGCGGGGAACGGGTTATCGAAAGCCCGCAGGCGGCGACGGCTTGCAGACTGCAGAGACGGGCCTGGCGAGGGAAGAGCGTCGGCGACCGGGTGTTTGACAGAGCCACGGGTCGGGGGACAGAATCTCGAGGCCACGCTCTAAAAACGGCCTTCCGGGATTCGTGGGTCAGTGCGCAAATTAGGGCGGACATCTCGGGACCCCGAGGCCTACGCGGCAGCATACGAGGGGAGGGGCTAAATGGGTGTTTCACATTAGGAGAATTATATACTTGACGTGACTAAAATCTTATTTACCATTGTCGCTTCTTTTATAAGATTATCACATTATTTTTACAATGTAATTTTAATGAAAATTACTCTAACGTTCCACTTTGATAACGCGGGCTACGCGCAAGCACATTGAGTTTTAATAAATGTTTTGGATGGCCGGTTTGGCTCCGCCGATCACGAAGGGTCGTGCGAAAGTACCATACATACCAGCTTATCAAGCGTTGTCCGAACCCCAGTGTGGATATGTGCTACTCTGTGCGTGGGTGTAAGTTGCAACGTTTTGCTAGGCATCAGAGTATGCAGAGCTCTCTTCGACGCCATTTTCGAGGCCTGTTTCTGCATTCGCTATCGTAAAAACCAATTGAACTTGTATTTTAAATTAAAATAACGGCGGTGCTCGCGGTTGCGAGCTTGCAATTCCCTCAAACATTTCTCAGGTTTCCTCCACGCTGAATAATGAGGGCAGGTACGAACCATGGAAGTAGTTTGGGTAGTTGGAACGGTCACTGCCTACGCACATTTCGTGTTCAAGCATACGCTCACCTGGTTTTTTGGCCGGGAGGCTGAATCGGGTGACATACAGGCAAAGAGGCCAGAATTTTCGCATTTATATAGGTAGCCCAAGAGAGACAATGGTCTTCAAAAAATTAAAGCAGCTACACTCAACGTTAAAGCTCTCATTCACAGAGCAGTGATTCGCATGAGGTGCGGTGGCGCCATCTCTTGACCAGTTTCAGTGTCAGCCTGGCGTTGATACCGATAGTAGTCAAGTGAGGGTGCCACAGCCAATGAAACAGCCTATAAAGAGACACTGAATTGAGTTTTCATTGATTTGCGATAATGAATGCGTTGATTCATGTTTTCTTTCGTATTTTATATTATTGTGTACTTATTTTAGGCCTAACATCAATATCGCCCGTGGCAACGGCGTAGTGGGATCACCCCGAACACTTTGCATATGAGTAACATGTGCCGCTGTGGCGCAATGGGAGGAGGTGGAGGAAGAAACTTTAATAAGCAAAAATAGATTGTGGGGTGACTTCACAGTCCGGAAGTCCATGTGCAATCCTGGCTCTGTCCGCTCAGTCAACCAAGATCATGTGGTCGTCGAGGCTCGAGCTGGACAACATGCTCTCCCACTGCTCACAGGAAGGGTTGGGAATGAGGGGAAGGTCGGGGTTCCGGTCGCACTCGTAGACGATGTGGTAGAGTGTGCCTGAATTGCCGCAAAACCCACACTCCGGGGAGTATTGTGTGGGGAATAGATGATTTAGGCGTACTGGATTTGGAAACGTGCTTGTTTGAATTCGTCTTAAATGTGTTTTCCTTCATTTTGGACAAGCTGCGTTGGGCGGGGGGAAAGGTCCTTCAACCTAATCTATAATATTGGGTTATTTCCTGGAAGGTCTCAGTCGGCGTTGGACTGTGCTCCTCCTCCTCTGGGGCCCATAAACATGAGATTCACAACGCGGGAGATCCAGGCTTGACCACGACCAGAGGACGCGGTTTTGTTTTCGAAGCCTCTGTTTGGGTGAGTGACGCCGTGACTACGGTGGCTAGAGATGCCCTGACCCCTGGACGAGCTACTACGACAAGCCGCACAGGATGGGGCGAACAACTCGGTTCGCATCATCCGGAACCACAGTGCGACGCGGACAGGACGTCCCAGGCGCGCGCAGGCCGCCAGTATAGATCTAAAACGACCGCAGCCACGTGCACAGCCCAGCCGAAGCTCGTAACGACGTCCACCAAAGACAAAAGGAGGGGGGACCGGATGTCGGCAGCCGCTGCAGGACCTCAAGACGACAGGCCGGCCTCGAGCAGCGCCTGCAGCAGCGGGCGTGCGTAATGAACCGCAAAATGGCGCGCGCGGACGTTGAACAAACGAGAAAAATCGACAGCAGCGCCGCGCCAAGGCAAATGCGGTCCGGCGGACCGTTAATGCTTCTTGCCGCGACTGGGGCCGCGCGCAAGCAGTCTTGAACGACCATCTACATTCCTCCTACCTTTTGCCGATTGTTTCCCACCTTTTTTTTTTTGCTCTTTTCGCGCGCTTTCTTGGGACTGTTGGCGGCACCTGCAGCCGCTTGGGCGTTTTTTGGTCCCATTTAACGCTCCAGACGCTTTTCTGAGCGCGCGTTCCTTCTTCTAAGCACGCCTCATTTACATTTTCTCTCTCTCCCTCAATTCGTCGCTCATTTTTTTCGTAACGAGGCACTTTTGTTCTTGATGTCCTTGCCCGATGTTCCCTTGTCTTTGCCTGCCTGCCTGCTTGCCTGCCTAATGGGGCCCCTGCTCTGCAAAATTACAGAAGATGGCGTGAAGGTTTGGTCTGTCGAGCGACAGGTCTACTCGGACGGTGCTCCCCTGAAAGAAGGCTGATGGCTGCAACAGAAAAAAGAACGACCTGAAACACGCTTCCCTACTGCGGTGCTCACAGTTGATCGCAAATACTGTGTCAGGCGACAGTGGAAAGGACACAGTGCAGTGGTGCGGTGGGGCTCGACTGCGCGGATGGCTGACAGCACATCTATGTTCGCTATGAAGTTGCCTGAGGCTACGTTCACATTACCGACGCAAAACCCGTACCGTGATCTATGGACGTAAAAAAATGCCATGTCACAGAGTTCGGTTGGCTGAGACGCAAAATGACGCCATTCTTTTTAAAGTTATTACGACAGTTGCGGCAACAGTCTGAACCCGGCCTTATTCGCTCATACAGGCATTTCCTTGTTCCTAAGTAATGTATCAAATTATTGGGCTATAGCTTTGCCGCACCTAGCGATCGCCTCATCGCGTACACTGTCAGTGGTACTGCATTCCTCTCGCCGCATACGTCCTATCCAAGGCAGACTTAAAGTCACAGCAACTGGGTAATATTTTCAGTAACTTTTGCCGGAAGTAAGGCCCCGAGACGGACGTGGAGCCTAGCGCCATCTCTCGGAAAAAGCCCATGCACTACTTTGCGCATTTCGTTTCTCGGCTTCAGCTGGCGCAACGAGACGGACGGAGGACATCGACCGAACACTTCACGGTTGCCAGTTTGTGCCACCAGCAGATCGCCTGCACGATGGTCACCGCAAGTGTCAGTGAACCACTTCGACAAAGCTACGAACAGGGCGCCATTTTTCCCCGCGAAGCCTGCCCGTGTATGAGTTGCCACTACTAGAAGCTCTAGGGCCCACAGTTCATGAGGATTGTACCCACAGGGACCCTCTCGTCATAGAGTTTCATACTAATATATACTACAGGGAAATCTGGCGCTGCAATCGCAAGCCGCCGTGGGTGGCGCCATTGCAGCTAGCGACGTTCCTCGCCTACTTGGCTTAGCTAGCCGTACGGCTTCATTTTTGTCTCGAAGCCAGACAGGTAATTTTTTTCTTCTGCATCGTGCATAAGGCTTCTAAATAATTACTGACAGGTAAATCTTTATGGAAGTTCAATTTTGTAATAACAAAACAAATTTCAATTATGTTTTAGAGTAATATTGTCGCTTTTTTGTAGCCAGAGGCAACTTTTCAGCCTGTTCATGAGCCATGCGAAGGACAAGTGGAACGTGCCTGCCCGGTACATGACGGCACGCTCGCTGAAGCGCGGCTCCCCTAGACAGTGGCGCAAGATTTCCCTCTAGTGTATATTAGTATGAAACTCTATGCCTCTCGTGAACATGAAAGCTTTTGAACCCGCAGCAACGTCTGCCAGCCCGCAGCACCGCAACCAAACTAGCAGCTTCGAACGAGCCCCGTTCTCTTAACACCCTCGCTGACAGCGTGCTAGTGTTACCCGCCAGCGCACACGCAACGGCTCGATCAAACCAGAGCCGCGGGGGCGTTTTCCCGCCACAGGAAAGGACGATGTTTCTGCGCGGCTCGTGTTTCCTCGTCGAAAGCGCCCCTTTGACGCCTGTCTCGAGTTGCCGTTGTCCGTGTACGTCCCGCTGGCTCCGGCAAGGCGACGCTAGCAGGCGCTAGCGGAGGAGCGCAGACAGTCCGGAGAGGAAAGCGTACTAGAACAACAAAGGCCCTTCCTTCGTCGTTTGGAGCAGTATCGCGTTGCGCGGAGCTTTCAACCACGACATTCGAGCGACGCCGCGCCGGACAGCGAAGGCGAGGCGCCGCAGAAGTTTCTCTCGTCTTGCATTGCGCACAGCTATGGACGGATTAGGGGCCGGAAATAGGGAACGCCCGTTCACACTTCGTAGTTAGAATTACCGACCCACAGATAAGGCGCATGAACACATTGGTTTTAGCCCCCGACGGAGGCAATGTTGCTCTTCTGTCTTGTAGAGAAACGCTTCATTTACTCGCAGAAACAGTTTTTCAGCAAAGGCAAATGAGCGTTGAGAAGTCAGGGAGCCTTAATAAACACACTTTTAATTAGCCGCATTGACAAAGTACGCCTGTTGTTGGGATTCTTGAATAGTTCGGATCATATGGCACTTCCTCGACGTGAGAGCCGATATGTTTACTTCGCTCCCTTAATAAGTGTGACGGCATGTCGTACCGTATTTTGGTCGCGTACGTTGTCGAGAAGAAACAGGCCGTCAGGCGACATGCTAACCTGCTTTACGGCTATCAGGTGACATGCTACCTTTTCACGCAACCTTAAGGAAACTAAAATCCGGAGTGAGTACGCCACTTGTAGGCTTCCAGGCGGAAGTAATTTTAATCTGGCCTGTAACTTCCTGAAGTCTCAAAGGTGGCGCCATGTGGTGTCTAAATGTTGCACTACCGTACATATCCAAACAACTCCGTCTGTTTCGACGCGTGATTCAAAAACCGCATAAAGGAATAGGAAAGGCTGTAATTATTGTTGTTCTGGCCGGGGAGAAGATCTTAAATGCCTGTTTTCATCTGACGTACAGTTAAGAGTACATCGCCGCACGCTCACTGCAATGATTGCCAGCATTCACTTTTGGCAGGCCACGAACGGCCGGAATATCTAAAAATTCCGACTTCACAAGTTCTAGGACGCTATCACCAGAGCCGTTTCGGGTTAAGATATTTCCAGTGATGGCCTTTCAATTGGAACGGAGAAAATGTACTCGACAAAAATCGGTTGTCTGGCCCTTAACTTCCGAGTCTTTCGTTGTGTGCGTAGATCGAAACATTAACCCGGCGCGTAAATCGAATGCCACACTACCGCCGCTCCCACGCAGTGATGTAATGTTAGGTTATCCATTAGTACACTCTTAGGCAAAAAGGACTAAAAGTTCGTCCTTTCGGGGACTAACGGCCTCTGCCACAATCATTAGTCCCTTTGGGGACTAACTGCGAGGGGACGAACGGTTAGTCCCCCACCCGGATGGTCCGTTCCGATACTCCCCAAGGACGAACTGCGTAGAGTGCAGAAAAAAGAAAAAACGCCAGCACCGGCAGGGATCGAACCCCCGACGCCCTGAATTATACACGAGGAACCCGACGCGCTACCCGCTAGACCACGCCGCCGGTTGGTTCCTGCAGCAGATAATATTCAAGTGTACAGGGTGTAGTTCTGTGCATAACGCAACAGATCCATTGCAGCTGGTGCCCGAATTTCTATCTGTGCAAGCGAACGTGACCGCGTTTTGCGCGTTGCGCTTAGCGCTTTGCTAGGTTTAGGGACTATTGCTCAGCTCGATTCGAAGTAGAGCCTCACAACCATAGTTTTTTCGTAAATAACAATCAACTCGTCGTCGCCTAGTTGAGACAGGTAGCTGGGCGATCGGACGACTCATTTGTTTCCGCACAAATTAGCGCAAGCTAAATGCTTTCTTAGTGTTCGATACATATGTTAAGTGCTCTATGTAACGTATGTGAAAGGTGTCGTCTGTGTGAGTGTCATAATAAGGAAACATGCCATATTTTCCTGCATCGGCGAAAGCGAATTTGGTGTTGCTTAGCCTGAATTCTCCAAATTCGCGTCGCTAGACGATTGCGACTGCGAAATGCAAGCGGGTTTTACAGCAGTTGCAGCATTGTCATAGCTTTGGTGCCCAAGGCAATTATGTACCGAGTGTAAAAGATAACTTCGAGACGCTTACCTGTAGCGAGCATTTTTTTTTTTTTTTGCAGTTGTCATCAGCAACATGCGTTTTTTCTAGTCTGTTAAACATATACATATTCATTACGCTCAGGAATCCACTTTTGCTACTGTCACTAATTTTTGAGTTACTGTTAAAGCGCTTGAAAGCTTTCATTGGCCGTTATTATCTCGCACGAATCGAATGCAACACAGCGTATCAACATAACCTCGCCGAGAAGCGTATGACAATCGCGCTTCGCCGCTCCTTGCCATTACCCGCCGCTCTACTAACCCTAGGCGATTTTCTTATGACTAACATCAATATTTTCTCCCGTGGCACCATCTAAAGCACCCAGTGACTGCAATGCCTTGTGTTTTGGAAATATAAAACTGTTCGCAGACGTATGCGCGAAAGGGAAACGACGACGCCATTAGGGGATCAACGACGCAGCAAAGAGACTAACTGCATGCGTTTCGTCTTCCCGTTACTCCTTATAGATCGGCGGGGACGAACAGTTAGTCCGAATTTATGCACACGGCACGTACTCTGCCGCAGATACTCCCTTTGAAGATGAACGGTCACCCGCGAAGACTAACGGCTGTATTTTAGTCCCTATTTTAGTCCTTTTTGCCTAAGAGTGTATGTATAGCCGGTTACGTTTTTAGACACTTTCCTTTTTTCATCTCGTTTGTTTCGTTCAGTTTCGTTTCGTTTCGTTTTATGCGTCACAACCGTGATCGAACCATGGTCCTCCTGCTCAGCAAAGCTGCCAGACGCGTCTTGGAACGCCTTACAATCACGTATGCCAGTTCTGAACGTTCTTACAGCTCCGATGATCGTGCCATAAAATTTTTGACGGCACGAATCTTAGTGCGGGAAAAGGTCCAGGGCGGCCTTTATTCGCCTTTACGGTTCGCAAACTTTTTTTGCTTATTCAAGAGATGCTGTCACGCCGCGTGCGGTACACTTGAAAAAAAATTCCTTTATCCCACAAGTATAGTCGTCGTCGTCGTCGTCATCGTCGTCATCGTCATCGTCATCGTCATCATCATCGTCATCGTCATCATCATCCTGTATACGCCCACTGCAGGGCAAAGGCCTCTCCCATAGACTCCAATTATCATGCTCCTGTGCTGCGACTAATATATCGCCGCAAACTTCATGATATCATCTGCCCATCTAATTTTCTGCCACCTCCTGCCACGCTTGCCTTCTCTAGGAATCCACTCTGTTACCCTTAATGACCAACGGTTGTCTTGCCTTCGCATTACAGGTCCTGCCGACCTCTATTTCTTCTCAACTTCCCCTCCTCTATTTCATCTCAACTTCCACTAATATGTCCTTAACACGCGTTTCTTCCCTGACCCACTCAGCTCTCTTTCTGTCCCTTAATGTTACGCCTATCATCTTCCGTTTCATTGCTCGCTGAGTCGTCCTCAATTCAGGTTGAACCCTTCTAGTGACCCTCCAAGTTTCTGCCCCGTAGGTTAGCACCGGTAAGATGCAGCTGCCACACACTTTCTTCTTCAGGGACACTGGTAGGCTGCCATTCATTATCTGAGAATGCCTGCCGAATGCACTCCACCCCATTCTTATCCTTCGAATTATGTCTGCCTCAATAAGTACTGTAATCCCTCGTTAGTACGAAGTTGTCGGGACAGAAAACTTGTTTCGTTATATAACCGACACTTCGTTAAACGCGGTACCTCTATGCATAGCTTTGAGAACCATCAAACACTTAGCAAGAAAAGGGAAATTTGGAATAGAGCGATTTAGTTACTAGCGCTTTGTTCGATCATGGTCTCACTTTCGCTTTTAACGAAATATCGCTTATAACGAAGTCAGCTTCCTGTCCCGTGGAACTCGTTTGAACGAGGGCTTACTATGTTTAACAAGAGAGAAGGGTGTGGCAAAAGGGCTACCTTTAGTCCTCGTTCGTTATCGTTAGGGCTACTCTTCAACCTATGGTTGCGAAACCAACGCGGCGAGATGTCTCTTTTAGGGCGCGGTTGTTGGCTGCCCGCAGCGTCCAATCTGAAGATTCATGAAGTCGGATGCTCGCGCACAAAACCCACCGCCGAAAGGCTCTGTTTAGGCCGGTTTGAGCGGTCGCCAGTTTTCCCGCCACACAGCTCAATCACGACTGCGGTACAGTGACTCCGGAGAGGACGAGCGCTCTTCCATCTTGCCAGGCTTCCGCACATGCAATTATCGTTGCGTCACGAACAAAACGGAGCACTTGATTGCCGCAGTCACCATGCGCGCGTGCCGCCACGGTTTTCCGGGCCACAACAACAACGACACAATTACCGGCCGGGCGAAAAAGAAAACGCAGCGAAACGTACAAAACAGAACGCACCGACGGAATATTTGAAGTAAGAACAACACAAAACAGGGGTGGTAGCCCGCACACAAAAAGCGGACGACGACCGCGGATGTAGGTGATTGTACCCTCCACGTCCGCCCGGGGTTTCTCATGAATACGTTGCCCCGGAGTGCTTTTGTGCATCGATTAGCTGGAACGGAAAGGGGACCTGAAACGCCGTAACAGAAATTTCAGCTCCCTAAAGAATCAGAGGACGAGCGATTTCTTACTAGTAATAACAAAATCGCTTTAATCGAACTTTTGCTTTGTACGAAGTTTTCCGCGGTCCAAACTGCGTTGTAGGGAGCGTAAATCATTCCCGCTTTTAATGTAAACCGCAAATAAAAAAGTCAGTTTCCTCTCCTGAGAGGTTCGTCCCCTTATAACGAAATCACTTTATTCGAAGTATTTCATGGTCCCGACTGAAATGCAGCGAGAGCCTGTAAAACTCGCTTTAAAGAAGTACCGCTTATAGCGAAATTCAGTTTCTATATACTAGCAGTTATCTATTCCAAGCAGTTAGCTATTCCGAGAGCTTCGTTAAAACGAAGGTTAATTGTATGGTAACCTCGTTATAGCAAAATCGCTTTATTCGAGACCGCTCTTTGTAAGAAGTTTTTCGCGGTCCCAGCTACAGTGCACGGAGAGCTAATCTCTGCTTCAAAAGGAGTACGCTTATAACGAAGTGAATTTCCTACTCCCAGAGCTTCGTTATATAGGGGGTTTGAATATACACCTCCCGATATCATCACGGCTGTGTTGGGCTGAGCGTGTTCGTAAAGGACCCTGGCACGTTCTTCGTGAGTTAGCACCGGACCGGGATAACTGGAGATTAATGGGAGAGGCATTTGCGCTGCAGTGGGCGCAGACAGGCTGGTGATGATAATGATGACGTTCTTCGTGACGTCTTCTGGCGAAGAGTCTCTGGCACAGTGAACGGACATCGCCATCAGCATTGCTTCATCGTCCTTCTGTACTCCAGCGGCAAATCGCTGTCCCTTCTCTTTTTTTTGACTCCCTCTTTCTGCGTTTACTTACGACCACTCTTTCCTCTTTTCTTTCTCCTCGTCCCCGCCAGGGTTCATTAATTCCACTCTCCCGTCTGTTTCACCGCACTGCACTAACGCTGAAACTGATGACGTCACCAGAAGTGAGATCACTGCCGGTGACGTCACGCCTAATGACGTAACCCGCGCTGACATCACCCGAAGATTACGGGAGGAGCTGAGAAGGGGGAGAACATTCACGTACGATGCTTCGCAATAAAAACATTCGTGCATAATAAGAAATTCAAAGCTGAAATCATTGCAAAAACCCGCCGCCGCGGTCCGCCAGAAAAGTTTTTTCGGTGTTTCTTGTATCAATCTTTTTTTTTTCTTGAATTCTGGGAACCTCGGAGTCATCTCGTAAACAAAACATATCACGGAGATATCCATTGTGCCCGAGGATTCTCGAGAATATTTATGCAAGTCGAGACCTACGGTCCCGATCTCCAAGTCTCCATCTACATAATTACGAGACCGTATACGACCGTGCGAGGCCCTACGGCGATGGTCGGTAGAATGTAAATACGCTTGCGAGAATTTAAATTCGAAAATTTAAATTTATAATTTAAATTTTCACGCGAATGCTAAGCAGGGCCGCCCTTATCGCAGTAAAATAAACAACGTTCAGTTGAAAATTGAGAAAAAGAACGTACATGAGAGTCGGTCAGAAACGTTGTTTCAGCACCACGCAAAACTAGGTCATTGCCACGTCACAAAGGCACAAAAAGAAAACGCCTTGAGAGAAAATCAAACAACACCGCTGACAGCTTTTAAAGCGGTGCATCATGCGACCAAAATAAACGAAATGCAAAAAATATGAAGAAAAAGAAAGTATATTCGCGGATCAACACCGCGTGTAACAAATCGGAGAATGATCACGGCGTAGTTAGCATTATTGATCAGGGGGAATCGCTCTGCAATTAGTTATCATCGATGTCACCCGTCCCCTCGAGAGATGGATCGATGAACCTGCGCCGAGCTCCGCGCCCTCCACGTGCCGCGGCGACGCCTAAGCCACCCCGCGACAGATTCCCGAACTTAATCCTCTCCGCTTGTGCTGGAGGCTCCCCGGTACACACCTCTGCAGCTTCTTCATCCTCGGAGCAGCGATTGTATTACTGGGCCGCGCTAGCGCCGATTTAATTGGCGCAGTCGACAGGATCCTCGAACTGCGCATGCGCTGCAGCACAGTGCAAAACGTGGCAAGATATTTTCAATATTTCAGTATTGAAAAAGACGTCCTGGGCGCACCATTTTATCGCCTGTCTCTGTCAGCGCCGATTTAATTGGCGCAGTCGACAGGATCATCTAACTGCGCATGCGCAGCAGACTCTAGAACATGGGGAGATGTTTAAATAATGAAACAAAAAAGACCTATGCAGCTTATTCGTCCTTGGAGCGCCCACTTTATCATTAGACTATGCTGGCACCAATTTGATTGGCGCAGCCGAGAGGATGACATAACTGCGCATGCGCAGCTCAGTCCAGAATATATTAAGGTGTGTTCGATGCTCAAATACTGAAAAAGACCTTTCGGCTTATTTGTCCTCAGAGCGGCCATTTTATCAACGGCCTCTGCTGGCGCCAATTTCATTGGCGCAGTCGACAGGATGAATTAACTGCGCATGCGCAGTTTAGTCCAGAATATGTTAAGATGCTTTCAATGCTCAAGTAACGAAAATAACCTTTCCAGCTTTTTTGTCCTGCATGAGGAGCCGCTATATCACTGGCCTATGCTGGCGCCAATTTAATTGGGGTATTCGACAGGATGACCTAACTGCGCATGCGCAGCGCAATCAAGATGTGCTCAATCCTCTCCGAACTTAGTCATCTACGCTTGTCTGGGTGGCTAAGCAGTACGCACCTATCAGTCTATCTTCAGCGTCGGGTGGTGCTAAGCCTTCTTCAGCATATCCGAACGGCACCGCCATTTGGCATCGGCGAGCTACAGCTGCATCCGCGAGCTTCGTTCGTTCCAGTTCGCAATTTCGCCTTCGCGTTTCATTCGTTCGCGGATGACGGTAAAAAAATAAGCCCTTTTGTTACAACGAAGGCGGCTTATTCGAAGTTTTTCACAATCTCAACTGCAGCGCAGGAAGAAAAAGTAATCCCCCCTTTAAGACAAGTACCGCTGATAACGAAGTCTGTTTGCTGTCCCGAGAATGTCATTACAACCAGCGTTTACAGTAGATAAAGTCTCGTTACAACGAAATCGCTTTGTTCGGAACCTGTCATCATTCCAAGTGTATCATGATGCCTACTTCTGCAGTGTATACAGGCCCCACATACATAGTAAAGTATCGATTATAACGACGCACATGTATAAAAAGACCACATCATACCCGCTTTTAGCAAAGTATCACTTATAACAACGTCTGCTTCATATATCCCGACGACTTCTTTATAACGAGTGCTTACTGCAATGTGATGACAAAAAAAACCACCCAACCGTAACGGTTGCACCCGTTATCACGCAAGCTGACAAACGGGAACGACACACAGAGCAGGGAAGAGAACTAACTGAACCGGATCGAACCGGATCTCTAGTACACCTGCGTTTTCAACTCGTGCGTGCAGCCGGACGTTACGAGAACGCGGAAACGAGGAGAAAAAACAAAATAATATGGTTAGGGCCGCGACAAAACAGAATGGCAGCATTCCGGGATAGATTGTTTCCGAGATCCAAGCGCAAATTGCACGACGATGTGGCACTACACACGTGTGACGCCAGTGCCCCCGGGGGGCGGAAACTTCGGCGGCGAACAATGCCGGTTCGCCCGCCACCGCCGCCGCCGCTAGGGGGCTACAGCGCGTCGAACGATGCGCACTTCCGTCAGTTCGAAAAAGCATCGGCCGGGAGACTTCCGGGGGCCAGCCAGCTACGGTTCGCGATCACGGGGGCCTGCCGCCGCCGACCGAACCCCGTAATTAAGTGACGGAAGACGGGAGGGAAGGAAAATAACAGAGAGGAGCAGAAAAAAAGAGCCGAAACGTCTGCCCCGCGGTGACGGCTTTCCTTCCCCCAAGCGATCGCTCCCGCTGGACATACAACATTCGGTGGACCGAGTTCTAGCCGAAACGTCTTTTTTTTTTCTTCTAACCTCTTCACTGGGTGGGCGACTTGGTTTTACATTTTGTAATTAATGTCCCCCGAATGAACAGACACGAGCATTGCCGCTGGAACGCGAAAACAACCTCGAGTGATGTTTCCCACACGAGGATCTATGCCGTCACCTATGTAACAAACAAAAAAAAAACGGCTTCGGGGATGGTAGCGTAATCAGCATACCTCGGTACTTCCCCGACTCCATCACTTCCCGGCGTTACATGGCTTATTACAATCGAATTAAATAAAACGGTGCGAGAAGGACCGGTCATCGTGAAAAATGGCGAAACCTCGCGCAATCTTAAGTGCGCGAAATAAAGAAGGCCGTTGGTGTAACGGCCAGTAATTATAACAAGCGCTCTGTAACGGCTGCCGCCGATCGAAGCCTCCGAGCTTGAGCTGGAAATATGGAATCAGTGACCGTGACTGATGACCGCTTTTTTTTTTTTTTTTTTTTTTTGCATAGCGAGTGAGGCTTTTCACACCGTAAAGTCTAGGAACTGACATGCCTGCACTGAACAACACTGACATGATTTAGATGAAAGCAGACCTGCGAATTGCCCCGGGTAAGCACTCGCGCAGCGTTTATTATGAAAGAAGACACACAGCGCGCATTATGTATCATAAAAAAATTCGGGGCCATCTCCACTAACGTGAAACCTAGGGAGGGGCGAAGCATGCAGTGTATAAGTGTATCCTTGACGCCTTGGTGTTTTGCCAACCGAGACGAAACCATTCGGGGGTAGAGGTATACAGCTTTGCTGTAAAAGTCTTGTATCTTTGAAGACGAAGCTCTCGAGCGCGAGGTGTAAACGAGTGTCCCGGTATTTTTAGTACGCGTTACGTTCTAGCGGGAGGCGTAAACGAGTTTCCCGGTGTTTTAGCACCGTGACTACATGAGACGACGATTACGACGACGGCAAGAGACGCCAACAGTCCCAGCCTCTAAGGGGCTTTGGCCCTAAAGGCAGCACTTGAAGGCCCGCTAAATAAATGTTTATGAGAGAAACATTTATCTAGCGGGCCTTCAATTGCTGCTTTTTAATGCGAGAGCATTAAACGGCCCATTGAGCGAAAAATCTCGTACCTCCCCTCACACGCGCTTGCACCGGTAAATGCTATAGCTTCAGTCATGACCAGCTGTGACGACTTTGAAGCACCGCTGAAATTCGCCGGGAGCGTACTATAACGGATGTATAACGGGTGCATAAGGTGATTTCAGAAGAAGCTGCGGCGTAGACAATGAACCTATCGCGTCACGGTCGATGCGAGAACTTCGTACGTGAAAACGCTAGTAGAGGGAAGACGCCGTCCGACCTGTGACGCTGTTCTGCCCGCGTAGAATTATCAAAATGAACAAGGAGTGACACTGTTTCGCAACAGTCTGCCCACCGCCGCCGCGGTCATCACCCTCATTATCATCATCATCCCCACCAGCAGGAACAGAGGGAGCTGTTGCTCACCCATTGCAGCGCAAAGTCCAACCTCACTATTTCCTAAACAGTTCTTTTTTTTTTACTGCGTATCGTACATCTGTCTCATCCATCGGAAAGAAACACACGTACGGAAAGGAACAGGAAAGGAACACAAGTGCAGAAAATCCGACATCAGAGTAAAATGCGAAGAAATCGGGTTGGACGTACGGTGCAGGGCACAAAAAAGAACCCATGTGTGGAAATTTGGAACTTAGTTTTGCAAACGGCGTTCTCAAAGTTAGCGAAGCGAATTTTTGGTGAACATCGCTAACAAGGACCTTGCCGTGCACGAACGTCCTTTCCACATGTTCCGGTAGCCTCTTATAGTGCGAAAGACCTTGGCTATGCACACGGCTGAGCGCGTCACTGTGTCACCAGAAAACTCCGTCCCGTCTTCAAAGGCGCCGGTTTCTGTCACTTAAGACACCTTGGGTCTCTTGCAAAGCGCGTCTCCCGCCACCGCTCACGCTTGCCTGCGGAAGGTCGCGCTTGGCTGCGCGCTTTTTGCTTGTCTCGTCTTGGCTCGCAAATGGCAAAAAAAAAAAAAAATGGCGCCTCCGGACGAATGCTCACGCATACACAGACGACGTAACTGGCGGCACACCAAGCGAAAAAAAAAAAACAAAAAAAAACACGCATTGGAAACAAGTCGCAGGAAACGGGGCGAAAAAAAAAAAAAGAAGGGCGACCGCTTTGCAGAGTCGGCACGGAGATCTCGTAACTTCCCGCCCACTTCGAGGTCGCAATGCCTGTGCCGAGAGTTTTTTAAGTAGTCGCTTGCAGCAGCACCTGCGGCTGCGGTGATTGCAACGACTCCACGGACGTTTCGGCTACCGCTCTTTTGTTAGCCTCGTGAGGCGAGGAAACGAGGAAAGACGGCTGCGGCAGGCTGTCGCAGGCAATAGTTTAGCCGCAAACACCGGAGGCGAAGCCGCGACGCAGCGAAAAGTCCCCCAGCGTTTTTCCTTTCGCGCCGAGGACTGTAATGATAGGTTTCGGCAGAGACAGTGGTCTCGGCCGAAAAGGGAGAGTCGCGTATGAAAACGCCGCGCGCGGAACAGACAAGCGGTATTGACGGGCGGCAGGATTTTCTTGTGACAGCGTTCGCGCCAACAGCGTTCTTGTTGTGGCGGCGAGCGACCTTGCCTACCTCTCCACCGTTTGTTGTTTCCCTTTCGTTTGCCTGCCTCAACGTCGAAGGCGAAATAGTGCATCGGGAATGCTAATATTATACCCCCTCCCTCTCTTCGAAAACGCCTCCCTAAACGCTAGGCGTCGTGGAATGCTTCGATGCCGACCGGCGGTACTACCCCGTTGCTTCCAGCGTCCGTTCAACGGTCTCCAGAGCGGCGCAGGAGATAATAGTAATCCTCGTTTGTCAAAACTTCCGCGGAGGAATTTCGGCCGGCGAAAGTCTAGATCAAATCCGAAATAAAACACGAAAACCGCCCGCGAACAGAAGGACAGGACTTGCAGCGTGGGAAGCGCGAAACAAAAGGGCTGCCGGAGGCAGTACTTGGAACGAAACCGTCAATACGGGCCTCTTCTGGGTGGTACCGGTATGCTCAGAAACCGGTCCTCACGCGTTCGGTCGCAGTGACGCATGAGGGCTCTATTTATCGGAGGCCAGCAACGGCAATTCAAGACGACGGTTTAAGGGATTGCGAAGAGACGTAGAATAAGATGATACCCGTTTTGAAATCCCACAAATCGCAAAGGAAGGGACGAACGCCTTTTGAAATCCCAGAGCCGCCATCAATGCCAACTTTGATTGGACGAACAATACGCGGGACTCTACAAAGAGCCTGGCTTGCTTCTGCAATCAAGGCAGTTTCCCGCTAAATCTAGCCTGAACACGGAACTCGGTCTTGGCGTTTTAACAGCGAAGCTCTTATTTAAGCAAATCGTAATTTTTCGTGCCCGCAGTTAAAAATACCAAGAAATTTCCGAGCGCCTGAACCGTGAGCGGGGGCCACGCGACGACCGCCCGGCAGTTCACAAAACAACGAAAGTGCCTAGCCCTCATGTGTGCGCGCTTCGCGACGACCACCCAGCGTCTCCGGCGCATATTTGCAAGCCAAGCATACCCACTTGGGAGAGTGACCACGACTGGACAAAAAAAAAAAAACTCCAGCGTTCGCCGTTACACTGACAACACTTGCTCGGAACGAGACAGGTCAGAAGCGTACGCCCCTCCAAGATGACGTCCAATGATTACCACTTTCAAAAGAAATGAAGGTATACCTCACACTTATAGCAAAAATGATAGAGTAAAGGCCGGTTCGGCAGCAGCGAAGAAGCAAACCGACAAAATGTGGTCTTAAACCATCGTGATGGTCGTGAAGGTTGCGTTACAGCTTCGCTACCTTCAAGTCTTACGCGTCGATGTGAGCTTCCTTCATTTTTTTTTTTTTTATATAAGAAAAGGTTTCGCGTTACCGCGTCTCATTACGCCCTGTAGAGTCATGTTACTCCTTACAAGAACGATGAGCATAATGAATTGCGGGTGGTGTTTCTTACCACTGACGATGGCGTGCCGGATATATCCGACCCCACTTGCTCAACCGCCTACGTCACTCCTGCTGCGGTCGCTGTTACGCTAAACAGTTTAGCCTCCAGGGGCCAGCAAATTTCGGCCGCCCGACCAAAATCAACGACGGAAACAGGTACTGGCAGCAACGAACGACGCACCTCGTTGAAAACAAAACCAAAAGAAACGACGCGCCGCAGACGACAGAAAACGCTGAAACTCCCGGAGCAACATTCTCCGGCGGTATCGTCTGCTCCGCTCGCTCTCCGCGAACGTTCCTCCTCTCTCCCGCGCCGCTGCGTTCGACCAGCTTTTCTTCGTCGTCATCTTCCTGCAGCCGCCCCTCTTTCGATATTTCGTCGGTGCCGGCGAAGACCAACCCAACCAACGTCCGTACCTCCATAGGACGGACAACAACACACTCTCGCAGACGACCGAGGAGGGCACTAGCAGACGACACCGCAACGAACGCACAAAGAGCAAGGGGCAATGGCGCCGCCGCTCGCGCCGCTCTTTCCAGCCAGCTCGCCGGCGCGCGCTGGGGCCAGCGAACCGGTTCCGCCTATTATTGTTATTACCAAACCCATCTGTCTTGTGAGCTCCGGGGCTTGTTTTCATTGCACCTTTCGCGACCGAAACGAGCGAACGAGGAACAGACAAGAGACTCCCTGCGAACCAACGGACTTGGGACGGCGCGGCACGCCGCGTGGTCGCAACCTTTCGCCATTCTTCTTCTTTCTCTGCATTTCGCCTTCTCATTCCACATTCCCTCATTGTTCGCCTTTTGTTATTTCTGGTCGTCTGCAGCGGGTATATATGCGGCTCGGAGGAAAGCCACAGAGACGGCAACCATGCATGCGCAGATGCAGTGGCAAGGGCGGCGAAAGTTATGCATACACAGTCGTTCGGTTGGTGCAAGGAACGGGGCGAGCTCGGCCGTGCCTTGTTCGCGAGGAGGCTGTTGTTACTTTTCGAATGTGCGGTTGCGCGCAGCGGCCGTATGTGCACACCTGCTCATTCTCGGCACGTCAATCCGAGGAAACGTCGACTGCTCGTACGAACAATGCCCAGCGCCCCACCGGCTGTAAGAATAAGGTAATAAACATCCAGGATGTCGAACGAAAAGAAAGAAAGATAAAAAAAAAACGGAGACGGCTAATGAACGAGAATGAGGACATTAACCCTAACCAAACATGCACAACCAGACAGCAATCACAAGGAAGGCTGTGTCTAGAGTGTCGTTGGACGGTATTATAAGCACTCCCCTAGAGCGACGTCCACCGGTGTTTCCACGAAAAAATGCCGCGTCTGGACATACCTCACCCTACATTAACGTAACGCAAAACTAACTTAACATAACCTAACGAACAAAAAACAATAATTTAAAATACCGAAAACTAACCTCTGCCACGAAAATTACAATTAAAACTAATAATTTAAAAATATAAAGGAGGCAAGAGCTGGACCGAACCACACTGACCTTGGTAACGAGAAGCCAAGACGGAACCTTTACACTACAACGACAGACACTCGGGCCTGTGTAAGCCCAGTCTTACAAATTGGAATGTCGTCGGAATCGCCATGGCTGTAGCGCTGAACTGGAGTGCCGTCGGGGGGCACTCAAGACACTGCGTAAAACGAAACGATGTGTAGTGAACCCTGCCAATGAGCTTGCGACAAGTACACGAACAAGTTCGAAGACCATGAAGGTTGAAGGCCCATCACTGCCGGTGTCGATTCTTTTTTTTTTTTTTTTTTTGTCGCCTCATTCCTCCTTTTTTTTTTCTTCTGTAGTTCGCTTTATTCGGCGTTTTGCTCTCGGGGCGACAATTATAAGCGATGCGGGCAGAGCCGGCCCGGCTAGTTCCGCGAAGAGCGCTTCGGGGTAGGCAGTGGCAGTAGAACGGTGCCCCGGGGTTAAACGCGCCGTTCGTGTGCGCGCGGGCCAATTTGCGCACCGGCACATTGCCGGGCTCGTGCGAACTGCAGGGACGCGGGCTTCTTTGCCGGCGCCGACATCGTGAGAGAGTTCGCAAAAGCCGCCAGTGCTGCCGTTGTAGGCAACAACACTAACAGATATATATATATATATATATATATATATATATATATATATATATATATATATATATATATATATATAACGCGGTGCTGGTTTGGCCACGTTAGCGTCGTGTATATATTGAAACAATGAAGCAACTCAAAGTGATGTGTTAGCAGCATTGCGCGTGTTCATGTTCTTGCGCTCACGCAAAATGGAAACTCTCGGTGAAATCGTTGGGCTTTACAGTGTTGGGACTAGCACGAACAAAAAGAAAAAGACGCTGTTGGTAAGCGGTGTCCAATAATACACTACCTTCGGGCATGTGATACTGCCCTTCTTAGGCTTAAAACTAGATAGAAGTGACGTTGCGCATAACGACATGCCAACAGCGTCGTATCAGTGACGCTGCTTGGCATGTCTTTAGTTCATTAGTAGCGTAATTCCTTAATTAGCGACGTCATTCATTAGTGACGTCAAGCTGTGGAAGGCCTAAAATCGTAGGTCTTGAAAGCGCATTGTGGGAAAGAGAGTGGTTCTATTGATAAAATTCCATTCATCTGTAACGTCTCCGAGCGCCTTGGCGATGATAATTTTGGAAATCGCATGAAAGGAAAAATCTCGGGATGCAGCTGCATACCAACAGAGCGGCAAAATACCTCACGCAGGAGTGCGTACTAGGACTGCATTACGACTATTATACCATACTTTGTCATTTGTTATTTTCGAGCGGTTGAGCTTTGTGGTGGAGACAACGACAGGACTCGTGTTGTTCTCTCCCGTCTTCGTCCTGGTTTATTCGCGCTCCCTCAACCCCATGAATCTGGGCCCAGTTTTCGACTCTTTTGAAGATTTTCTGCGTATACATGCGCGGCAGAATGCTAAGTGAGTGCAGACTGTCACTTACATTAATTGAGAATAGCGTGTGACGAAGTACGGAACCTTGAGGTACAACTGCCGTCAACACTTACGAAAACACCGGCTCTTGAGTTTAAGCGAATTTCTTCGCCCTATTGCGACTTGCATTCGTTTCCGGATTTGAGAGAAAATCCGCCCAAATTGAGAAACGTCCTCCGGTTTCGATACCGTAGTCGAACTTCGAATGAACGAAGTCGCTGGTACCCGCGAAAATTTTTATTAAACAGAGAACTTCGTAAACTCGAGAAAGCATTGACTCTATGAACAACTGCGAGGGAAAGCAGAATTTGTTCGTCAAATCTGTTTTCGTAAAATTCATCCCCTTCGCCGAAAATTCGCTTATAGTAAGCACTCGTTGCAAAAAGGGTTTATTTGAATTCTTTTTTATTCGAATTTTTCCACTGTCCTAATTTCACTGCACAGGGAGCAAATTATGTCCGCTTTAAACGAAGTAGTGCTTATAACGAAGTCAGTTTTCCGCTTAGCTGACTTCGTTATAGCGGGATTTTAAGGTTGTGAATTTCTATTTATTTCATATAATTACTTATTCCATTATCTGCAGAAGGTAAACGCACGTAAAACAGTGTCTGTTTTTGGCTTCGCACTGTAATTCCCCCCCCCCCCCCCCCGACTTTCTCCTTGAAGTGCGCGGAAGCTTGCATATTTGGATTGCGGAAGTGGAACCTTGATTGCTGTCTTCTTAACCGTTGGATTCCGAGGTAAGCCGAAGCGTCCACCATAATTCGGGTGGAACAACGATGCACGGACTCCCTGGCCATCTTGCAGCGTGGGATTAGCCAATAAACCGGGAAAAATCGATGCCCGCATGACATTCACCCATTATTGACCAAACCAGCAACGCCATGGTCCCCTGAAGCTTCTGGCAATATCCGCAAACGTTGTACCGTAACGTTCCACGTACAAGTCAGGGGGCCGTTATCTCCGAAGCCAAGCCCCACGCCCATACAGCCTACATTCTAAAAATGCTCGGCGTTATTTTGAAACACCTTGCTCTTAAAGTTGCCGTTCTGACCTACAACAGGCCACGACTCCGCCAACGCAAACGCTCCCTGCTTCGGCTTATCACCCGCAGACCACCTGTACAAACACGACAGCCGAACAGCGGAGGCGATTAAGGTGCCGCTATGAAGCGAAAGGTGTACTCGCCTCAAAGGCTTGTTGCAGTCAGCGCGATTCCGAATATAGAGGCCGGCTGATCGCAATCGGCGCGCGCACGCTGACCGGGCGGCGGACGGGTAGAGGCGCTCGTTAGGCTTAACGCCCGAGCAGGCAGGTACTACAATCGGGGCGACCTAAAGCTAACAACGTTTATCTGCCCTCCATTCTACACCCTTTCCTTCACCCCGCAATGAAGCAAACCCCGAACAAAGAAAAGAAAACCGAAAAAATAACCCTAGCTGCCGAAAAAAGAAGTATCATGAACATAGTCGTCTGCTCCAAGAAGCAGACGACGCGGCGGGCAAAAAACAAGACCGCCTGCAGAGGTATGCACGCATACGCAGTGGGAAGCGTCGCTGGAAAAAAAAAAAAAAAACTAAACAAAAGAGCCGCACGCAGCCAATGAACCGAACGATGCGAAGCCGCCGCCGCCGTCGAGGCAACGAACGGTCGCGAAACACAGAGGACTCCCCCCCATCCATCACGCTTAACAAAAGTCCGATGTCGCCCTTGCGGCGTCTGACGTAAGTGGGCACGCACAAGCATGCACGTATACATACACGCCAGAGAGTGCGTGCGTGTGTGCTTTTGTCGAAGCGCGCCGGCCGGCCGGCGCAGCGTCACAGCAGCTCATTGTACTCTGGTCTTGAATGCCCAAACATAGCCTCGTCCTCCCGCCCCTGGTTCCGTGTAATCGAAGCGTCCGGTGGCAATTAGGCTGACAGGCCTGTAAATAGCCAGACGAGCGCAATTGAGTGCGCAAAGACTGCGCCGCCACCGCCTGCGCGAGCTGCGCTGAATGCCTGTCGGCCGGGACGTCGCGAGCTGACGTGGGCTACCGGAAGCCGTAGCGCACGTCGGCTGAAGCATTTTGTGTGCCCATGTTGTTACCAGCCTGCGTTTAACGAAGCTCAGACGCTGAACTTCCGCAGTCGTGACGCTTGTACAGTCAATTGTGATGACGAAGTGTGCGGCATTGTGCGCAGTTGTAATTGTGTTATAGAAATGTTGTAGCAGTGGTGCCACCCTACACTCATCAGTCGTATAAAGTAAAAGTGACGATACAGTAGCCCCATCGCTACAACGAAATTGATGTATTCGAAGCTCTGCTTTATTCGATGTTTCTTTCGGCCCAAACTACAATGCAATAATAGCAAATCAGCACTGTTTTAATATGACGGAATAAGTTTATCGTCCCAAAGGCTTCGTTATAACTTAGCAATTCAGCAACGCTACCCTAGCGAAAGGGATATCACCGAAGCAGAGCGCGAACAAAGTAAGACCGAGCGCTTATAAGCACTTGTAATTCGGCGCTTAAGGAATTTCGAACAGTGGCGCCAAACACACGAGACAGAGAAACGGGCACTATGTCAGTGAGCAAAGCACGCCGACGAAGAAAGTCGTATGCCGGTGCATGGAGTTTCCTTATTGTTCACCGTAAAAGTAAAAAAAAAAAAAAAATTCGCCGTGTCCCTAGCAAAAAGGTCCAGTAACGTAACACTGCTGTATAAACTCCGACTTCTGCGTTATCATTTCAACTTTTCACGAAGAAACCGTATTCCAGATGTGCAAATTTCATGCGCGAAAACTCAGAGACGGGACGAACGGGACAAAGACAAGCGCTTGTCTTTGTCCCGTTCATCCCCTCTCTGAGTTTTCGCGCATGAAATTCGTACAACGGATTGCCAACTAGCTCGAACCCAACACGTTGTGAACGTATTCAAGAGTTCATTGTGATGAGGCCCTCGCGGCCCGAACGAGGTGCAACGTCACCGGTAACACCACTAAGAAATCGAAATTCTTTAGAGCTTCTCCCATACGTTCCCAGCTTTTTTTTGTTCTTCTCGTTTACCATTAAAACGGGCGCGGCGATGGTTCCTCGTCACATTTTGACGACTTTCTCACGAAAGAAAGAGCTCGGTTCCTTTTTTATTCCCCTATCGTACATGGCAAATAGCCTCCCGTATACCCGAGTATACGGGCTTTCAATCTCCGCCGCTCGTGCCAGCGTCTATCGGTGGTCCATCGCAGCCACGTCTGACCTGGCCGGGCGGTAACGCCCACCCCCACCATCCCACGGGTGCAGTGTAGGAGCTACCCGAGAGCTCCCAAGCGAACCGCTTAGCATATCGATCGCAACGGTGACAACAGGACCGCGACTCTACGCCGGTGCACGCACCCGTGCAGTTTCTCACGGCCGTGTCGAATGCGTAGCGGAGAACCGGAACCGGAACAGACGCCGCCTCCCCGTCGCTTAGCTCGGAAACGTGTTCCGTTCGACAGGATGGCGTGCTGAAGTTGCGCCGACAAGTTCCGCAGCGGGGAAGACTCTGCTAAATATTAAAAATTTGGACAACGTTGGAGTTGTGAGGTCGCACTTGCGCAAAATGAGCCAACAGAATGGACACACACAGCATAAACGGCGCGAAGAAAACCAAACCACACTCTTAAAAAAAAGGGCCGGGAATACTAAAAAGTTACTTGTCCTGGTATACACTAGGTACTTAGTAAATGGAGGCAGTAAATTTAGCACTAGTCAGGGTTACTAACTGAAGGAGGCAGTAAGCATCACTACCTCCACTAGTAAAGCCCTAGTGATAACACCCTTCTGAGCTACATGCGTTTACTAACTGGCCATGCATAACCTAGTCATAAGCACGACATTAATCTAGTGCATACTGCTTCCTACACTCAGTTCATTTCCTAACCATGCAGTTGCTAGTGACAGAGCTTACGTACAAAACCACGGGATAGTAAGGTTCGTAAGGAGTTAGTAAATACGGCCGTTACTACCTTTTTACGACCTTTTTTTATTAAGAGTGCAGGCCAGTTTATTGAACTGCGTATCGACAACTTCACTGTACGGCCTCGCTGATACGTTTTTGCTGAGGACTGCGAAGTAGACAGGTATGATCCGGGAAACCGTATTATCGAAACTTACACTCCACCCGGAAGGTTACCGTGTCACTAAGCTTTTCACAACGTAAGAACCGTTCTAGCTTACTCGGACCACCGGCAAGCCTCGCTGAATTTCGAAATTGCAAACGATCACATGAACTCTGCTCGGCCTTTCGTCCGTTCTTTAATTAAGTGCAACGGCAACACAGAACTGGTCATCAATAAAATTGGCGCAGTAAACCACATTACGCTTTACCAGCACACCACCTAAGCGTAAAGCCCTAATTGTGACAAAATCATTGTATGTATTATAATTCTCACGTTATTCGTATTTTTGCAAGGCCCCAAGTGCAGTTCAGGGATGAAAATCCGCACTTACAACGAATTACCGCTTATAACGAGGTAAGTGTGTTGTCCAGAGGACTTTGTCTCAGCGTAAGTTTACTGTATATTTTGACGGAATCACCGCTGTTTGTGTTCCATGGCCCCTCGTTCATATAATGCGCACTGTAGGGAGTTGACAATACTGCTTACTCCACTACCGTAAAGTTTAGAATGCATAGGCCGTATTCAATCAATTTGCAGGCATTTCAAGCTGAAAAAAAGCTCTGGAAAGTGCCGTTCCCCTCGCACCGTCTCCCTTGCATGCCAACTTGGCGGCGTCCGCAATGACGGCACAGTTGTAATTCCATGGAGCAAATTTAGCGCGTTGATAGCATGCTTAAACTGTACAACCAGTGCGCGAGGAAACACGCATCTCAGAAAGTTCAAACACCCCTTCAACTTACAACCGGATACGCGTGTTGCTGCCCAGCGCCTGAAAAGGAGTGTGGCCTGACATCCAATCCTTGACGCCTAGTGCACTGCCAGAGCCCTTTATCGGTGTCTAGCTCCACGGAAATGCTAAAAGAACACGTCCGGAGAATACACTCCATTTACAAGCTCTTGCAAGCACGGTAAAAGATATACGATGCGGCCGAGGCTGCGCAGTGCCATATAGTAGTGCTTTCACTGCACGTCATGCTCCTTGATCCCATCACTAAATTCGACATTATCGGGCATATTGATGAAATTTACCATTCCTAACCTCAATTGTTTCGAACTTTCCGGCTTGATTCAGTATTGAATTTTTTTTCCCTTTTCGCGCAGGGGAGAAAGGTCGCGCATGCCAAATTTTTCCCTAGGCGAGAAGTAAAGAACAAACTGCAGTTCTAAATCCAAATAGCTTATATCCACTATCAAATCCTCCTTGTTGGTTTAAAATTTGTGCATAAGCGCGAATACTATATCACGGGTGGAATCAAGGCACAGAACGTATAATGATACTTTGCTTTGCAAGGATATAACTCTCCACGTTTTCAAAAATTCACAACTGCAATCATACAGCGCGGAGCTACGGCGACCGTTCCGCCGGTCATCACATCGACTCGGTTCCCCACGTTGGGCGCCAAATGTGGGGGAGAAGTGACGACGAAGCCCTCGCACCGCGGCGGAGGTAATAAACGCCCCTCTCGAAGAGCCACGACGACCACGCCATTGCCGTCCGATCCGGCGACGCGCCGTTGGCTGGGGCGTGTCCGCAAACAGTGCGGCACCGTGGGTCGGCAGCGCTTAACCCAAATCACTCGACGACGTGCCGACGTTTACGGCCGCCAACGACCCAATTGCGGCGCCGACTCGCGCGCGCGCTCGGCGTGGCAGTCAGCCGAGAGAACCCGGGCCGACGCATTCTCCCCCTTTCCCCCCCCCTCCTCCTCTGGCACTTTTATATAAGCGCAATTACCCAACTGCAGGTCTCGTCGGTGGACGCACTGTTGCGGCGAACAGCGCGCTGGTCACCTTCGAGATCGCCGCAGGCTTCTCGCGGCGACGTCATCTGGACCAAAAGCGGAACAAACGTTTCCGGTTTCCAACTTCGAGTTGACAAAAAAAAACGTAAGTAGCAGTAGGCTTAGGTGTAGGCCAGTAGGTAATACGCCTACTCATCCGCGAAGAAGAGACAGACAGCTTTCAAAGTCTGTTGTACGACACACGGGTTAGTGTGAAACGAATCACACCGCCGTTCTCTCTGACCAGTTCCCGAGTCCGGAGGAGCAACTGCGCCGTGAACTGGCGAGCGGGCCCGTGACAAAAGCCCGCGGAAAAGCAGTTTGCATGGCGCGCGGGCGCGCGAAACAAAGTGCCCGCGCGTGTGCTTCACAGAGGCGCGGGCTCGCGCAGTGCCGGACGCTAATCGACGCGGATATCAACAAGGCCGGCGCCGCGCACCAAGAGACCCCGGCCGCGAGAACAATGCCGAGGAGGTCACTAAACGCTTTCGCGCGCGCTCTCTCTCACGCGTGCGCATACGCTTGTACGTGTGTGTATGCGCGTCTAGCGTATGCCGTTTAGCGGGAGAATAAAAACGTGCGACGCGCTACGGCGGCTACCAGCGTAGCGCGCGGTAAACGCCGCGAATAAAACGCGCGGGCAACGGCGTCGGTGTTGCTGGTAACGGTAAGGGAGCATCGGTCGGTGTTACCATGGAAACACGATCATTTCCAAGCGTCGTTTTTAATGCGAAAGCATTAAATGATCCATTGATCGAAAAATCCGGCGTTGCCCAACGTTATGCGCCTGTAGCAGGGCCTCTAAAACCCCATTGGCTGCGACGTGTCACGTGACGCCATAGCGCTTGCCTCCAAATGCTGGCGCAGCAGCCCGAGGAGTGGACGCGGGTATGTGCCCGTTATGTATGTGTTAGGAGTTAGGACATGTGTTTAGAGTTAGGGCATTAGTCCTAACTAAGGACTAATGTTACGCTTTGAGGTCCAACGTTGTCAACCTTGACAAACACTGAGTGGCATTGCTTGGCCATCGCCTCCATGGCTTGGCGCGTCGTTAAACACAAGATTAGGGCTAACTGACGTTAGGCCTAAATATAGTCCTAACAAGTGCGATTGAAGAAGTGGCTTAGTCATAGTAACGCAGTCAAGAGAAAAAAAAAGCAAGAAAGGTGAGTGTAAGAAGAACAAGAGATTTCAGCAAGTGTACTAGCTTCTTTCACGCGACCATTTCCACGTGATCAATCTCAGCACACGATCAGGTAAAGTCATGTGTATTTCCGCGAAACGACATATTCTTGCAAGAATTACACGCAATCCTTGAACGATTATTGAACGTGCTGTTACACGACTGCTGTCCATAAAATAAGCCGAACGGCGTAACGCACTAGCAATGAATATATGCGTACGATGAGGTGACAGCTCCGGCGGGGGCCGTACACTTACCAACTGCACGTACACAGCAGGCGGCCGATATGTACACTCCCCATAACAAAAACCCTTCGACACCTTTTCACGTTACATTGTTGCCCAAGCCACACGGCGCCTTATCAGCACAGGGACCAAGCTTCCCACACAAAGGCGCCGAAAACAAGGCGCCTCGGCGCGCTTCGACCAGGCTTGGCTTGGCTTTGAACGACAGCGCCTAACCTAGCAAGAGTGAAGTTCCTTTCAGGACGCGGAGCGCGGTGCCGACCTCTTTCCAAGCAGGGGGGAGATAAACGGTCGCGATGAACCGATGACACCATTTTGTGCGGCCGCACTCTGCCCATATACACTGTTCGGCTCCTCATTCAGTGCGAGTCCGGCGGCGGCGGCGCCAGCAACGCGCGCCTGTCGGCGATTAGCGACAAAGCCTCGGCGCCGAAGATTAACTATGCCGCCGCGTTTGGGCAGAGCGCTCGGCGGCAAAGCGGGTCGTGATTAGCCGCTTTGCCTTAACGTTGCAGCGGGCCAGTCGAGCGTGCGAAACGCCAACGCCTCTACACACAAAACACAAGTTAGCCTGAATGGGAGTTTCTTGGCTGGAATACGTCTTTTAAACTCCTCACGACAGGCGGCCTGCTCCCACGTGTGGTAGTATGATGGTAGAAAAACTGCCAGTTTACACCGGGGGCCACAAGCCGTCGTAAATAAGCGCATTTACCACGGTTGTACCTCTTCACAAAATGCAGTATCTGGCTGTGATTACTGCGTTTGTCCTAATGGGAGTATTAAAAACTCCCACGCCACCTCCATTTCCTTCTCCTCCTCCTTCACCCCTTCCTCCTTTACGCGTCCTTACAAAATGGCTGCCAGTTGGTGTCGTGTGTCGTGTGAGCTCCAGCGCCCCCGAAAATTTATTGCCAGTGTGAACTTGCGGCCGGACGAACGGATGTGAAGTGCTTCCCAACAACCGAAGCTCGTTGCGAACATTGTGGAACCAGCCTGGACTTACGTGCGACGGACTGCAACGTCGCCTCCGTGTCACCGACCTTCGACCCGACGGAATACGCCAGCGAGCCGACGCGAGGCCTAAATGCAGTGATCGCTGAGAGTGGCTCGTTAAAAACAACGCGGTTGTGCCTCTGCGAAGTGGTTGAAGGTAAGATTTTCACGTCTTTTATTGTACGCAACATTTTGGCAGACTTGTGCCCCTTCTAGCGTCAAATAAACTCAACGTGTTTCCCGCGCCACTGCACGGGCGATTCTCCGCCACTGGAGGTGAGCGTTGTGCGTGAAAGACGGCACCATGCCCGGAACGTCATTGGGGAGGCCGAACGGTGTGAAAGCAATGCGTATTTGCGCGGGTCTCGAGCAGAACACTCACTGGTTCACACTCGCAAGCAGAATGAAAACTGTCCGAACTCTGGACAGCTGTTAGGTGTTTTTGTTAGGCTGTGTCTGTGGCTTACTGGCAAGCGAGGGTGAAGTTGGCCGGTCAAACGTCGCAGGACAGCCGCTTTTCTTGAGAAGTAGGTGTGGCGCCAGCCGCGCCTGCTACGAGGAGGGTGACTGCCGCGTGCCGCCGGCGATTAATTGCTTTCACTGGAAAGGGAGAAGGTCGGGGCTCCGTGGGAGCTCTCCGTACGCTAGGCGCGTGTAACTATAACCAGCAAACGCCATTCGAGGGAGCATTCTGTAGAGTCGACAGACGACTGCTTATTTTATTTTATTATTTTTTTTTGAAGGGGGGCACGCGCAGGCGTCACACCGACCGAAATTTTTCCTTAACTTTCGGTGAGGGGAGAGAGGGGCAGTGCGGGGGGTAAAACCTGAAGCTCGTTCCCAGAACACTACACGCAAGGAAAAGAGGGAAATGAAGCATTTTGAGAAGGTGGTCGCCACAAGGAAGGGTCGCGCACTTTTTTGAACAGCAGAACACTTCGTTTTGACGAACTAGTGAGCGCAGGTGTCTCGGACAGAAGTGCAATTTTGCGTAGCTTTAAACAAACATTCAGACATTACGAAAAGTTGGACACAAGAGTGACAAGTTCAGCGTCTTTACAGTGCCGTTTCTTTTTTTTTTTTTCAGGTCAGATGCCCAATATGCTTATGTATTTGTTACCGCAGATTTAAAGCGTTTTGCTATCCCTCTAATGAATGTGCTGCTGTGGCTTCCAGAAGAACGTGCCAGGGGGTGCGGCAACGTCAGCGTTTGGGAGGCAGGTGCAAGCAAACAGCGCACCGACACCATGCTGACCTCATTGTTTGCAAATGGCTTAAATTTTTTTCGTTGAGTGTTGTAGTAGATAAAGTTCTTACCAAGATACCTTGTGTTCTCGATGTAGGTGTTTTGTTGATTCAGTGTTTTTATTGTCTTATTAACGTGTTCACACGTGTATCGTATCCATGTATTTTTTATGCAATAAATTGACTGTGCAGAAAACAAACGTTTCACGTTTCACCATTCAACGTTTGAAGCGGAAAAAGACTAGAAATTACGTGATCCCCAACGCAAAATAAAAATGCGGCCTGTGCCCTTATTAAGAACTCCCAAATGCAGTAATAAATTCCACTGCAGCGCATATATATGAAGCGCACAAAAACACACAAAAAAAACCTCGAATGCAGGTCAACACTGCTCCCAACGCGCCCCCTGAAAACTCCCAGTTGGAGGAAACAATACACTCCCAATGGTACCCCTGGAAACTCCCATTGTAGTGGCAGTAAAATGAAACTCCCATATGCTACTAAAAAAACTGCCGAAATAATGGGAGTAAGGCGAAACTCCCATTGGAAGGAGTTTTGAAAACTCCGAATTGGTACTGAGTTATGACACAAGCCATTTACTCCCATTCCGGCTTATTTGTGTTCTGTGTGTACGATGCGCCAGGCCTCCTGGCGGCGCAGACGAGGCACGGCCAGATTTGGCGCCCTTCCGTTCTTCCTTCCCATTGGCGGAGTGAGTGCGGCGAGGTGAATTAGCTGCAGCTGATTGGCTGATTGGAAGGAATGCGCCGAGAGAGAGAGCTGCAGAGACGGTCTCTCTGCGCCTAAAAGGTGTTCGCTGGAGTTGAGCTTGCGAGAGCCGCAGCTCGGAGGAGTCGCCTTGGCGCCAGTTTGTCTTCGGCGTCGGAAGTGAAATCTAGATGGTAGCACTGATTGAGACGTCGAAAGAGGCGTGGCGACGTATACCAGGAACGTTTTTCGGAGTGCCAGCAGCGCTAGAAGCGGACAAACCTGGTATTGTATCTAATATTTGCGACGCTTAGTTTCGAAACACCCCGCCAAAGCATTAGTGCAGTGCTGAAGACAGACAGACAAACAGACAGACAGACAGAGGTCTAAGTATGGTCTGTAATGTTGAGCTCACTTTTACAAATCGATGGTATTGGAGCCCCCCCTTCCAAGAAATACATACTCCCACCAAAATCAAGTGCACTGCAAGCTCATCAAACTAGTAAACTGACACGGAAGTAAAGAAGACGACGAGGTATTGATATTACTAAGCAGCGCGATAGCAACCCTTCAACGAAAGTCCGCGCAATATGACCAGAGAGGCACAGACAGAACCCGGGCAAGACCTTCATCCTATCCTTCATCCTATCTTCATCCTCCAGGTGATCGCACTGAGCGTGGTGGAATGGTTTACCATAATACAACCGCATGAATTGCCAGCAGGGATAAAATTTTGAACGCATTACCACGTTTGTTTTTACGATTCTCCTCAACACTCGCCCTCACTCTTTGCAGGAAACCAGCTCGGTCCGTCTTACTATGCGGCCATTGCTGCCGTTGCGAAAGTCTGGCACCATTCAGCGAGAAGGAACCCAGAGCAAACGGAAAAAAAAGAAAGAAAAAAATTCGCGGACGCTCGCCGGCTCCTCGATTAAACCGTGTCGGGTCTCCGAGAACAACCTCGCCAGGAATGATGCTCGCGAGAGGCGAGCGCAAAAGCGGCGGCATCTCGGACGCGCCCGGAGTCCTCCTCCCTCACCACCCTGCCGTTCTCCAGGGAGAGCTGCTCCCTAAATTCAAAGCGGGGTGTCCCGCGAAAACGGGCAGGAGGGGAAGGAATAAGCGGCAATCCTCCCTCATTTGCATGAAACATGGAAACGCGCTCCTTCCGACAGTCTCGCACGTTCCTTCCTTCCCTATACCGCTCCCCTGCCGTGCCGTGTTCCCGCGCGACAACAACGAAAAGGAAAGAAACACCCAAACAATGTCCTCTCTCCTTCCCCGTCGAGCCCGGAATAGGGCAGACTTTCCCCGTTTCCTTCCCCCACCACCCTCGCCTGGGGAAGAGCTACGGCGAGAACTACTCCCTATTCCCTTCGGCGGAAAGGGAGGTACACCGCCGGCAATAGGCGCCCGAACGACAGCCGGCGCAGGCGCGGCAAATGGAACCTGGAATTTCGGAGAAAACTCGTTCAACTTGTCTGGTCTGCGTTGTCTAGGAAAAAAAAATAGCGAAAAAAGAAGCGGCGAAATCCTGAGACAAGAGTTGGTGGCCCACAACCGCTCTTTCGGGGCAGACGTGTGAGCGGTTTGTTGTTGTCCGCGAAAAGTGCGACTTGACCAAAATAGAAAGTTGAAAGTTTTCACGTTATTCATCGCGGCTACACTTAATTGCAATGAGTTCAACTGAATCCTTCAAAAAAAGTAGACACCGTTGTTTTTCATGCAACTGCCCCGAATACGTCTGGCTTGGCTAAGTGAACACAAGAACAAACCGATCGGTCAATCCAGCGGAAACAATAGTACAGGCACTCCGTGTCGAAATCCAATGGCGCGGACATTGAGTCACGTCAAACTTATAAGTAGTTGCCATGATTTGAAGCGCAACAACAACAAAAAAAAAAAACACAGACGAAAAAACAGAGCAGACGAGGCAGACGAGACTAGCGCCTGTCTCGTCTACTCTGTTTCATCGTCAGTGTTTTTTTGTTGTTGTTGTTGCGCTTGGCAACTATTCACCAACTATCCCACCAAGACGTTCTTATAAATAGTGACGCGAAATACGTCGTTGTACATCTGCAAGGGTAAAAGTTAACAGAATGTGAAAGAAGACGGACTAAAAATACGTTTCAGACTGTCCTCTCCGAGTAAAAGAACACCAAAGCAACAAAAAACTTTGATGCGATATATTATATACTATCAAGCCCCCCCCCCCCCCCTCCCCTTCATTCCCTTCATGCTCACAAGATCGGACGCAAGAAAAAATACAGCCACTGCGCAATGACTTACGTGCGCTCCGGAAACTGCCCCTGTCGAGTGCACAAGGTTGTATGCAAATGTGACGACACACTGCAATTTCCCGAGACCGAAAAAAAAAAAAAAGAAGTTCTTTGCTGAACGCACACAAACGCAAAAAGACCGGCTGAATTTAAGCACAATTGGGATAAATTTCGCAGCGCATTTTCGTGTCTTTCGACCTCACTTTCGAGTTTTTTACTTTATCCGTGTCGATAGCGCCCTGAAGTCGGGTTGGACACGAATTCCCCTCCCGTTGATCGATGCGAGGACGAATGAAACTGCTCCGCTCTCGAGCAGGAGCGATGAATACGAAATTCCGCCCTCCACGGAATCCCGTAAACGCGGGGGATTCTATATTCAAACTAAATGCGTAAAGCCCCTGCGAATACTTACAATCGTTTTCATTTCGATAGTATTTCGGCCGTATCTGCAGCAGCAGCCATCTCGCATTCTCTCTCTCTCTCCCTGTCTTCGTATCGCGCGATCCGAGCACCGTATATTTTGGTGCAACAACCTAGTTTACCGGCTGATGTGATGAAAGATGAAAGCGAAGTGCACTGGAATTTAAAATTTTCACGTAGAGTCGCCTTGAAAATGGGCTTCCCCAACCGGAGACCACTGCAGCGATGTATGGTGGTGCAAAACATTACGGGAGAGGGTACGAAGGAGTGTCTGAAGTGAGCGCCTACTGGGCCCACCCCTTAAAGTACTAGTGAAGCAGGTCGAACGTTATTGAAAACTTCGGATGATAATAGTATGTAATTCTGTTACGCATCCTGCTTCAACATAGGATACGTACAAGGCATTTCGATTGCAAATTCTCGAAACAATGCTTTTGATGTGCATATCACACTAATAAACGAAGCTCACCACCAACCTAATGCTTGTTCGGGAAAATACTTTTAGTAGGCCCTGCAATACAGAAGTCGAAATAAAAACGGGCTTTTCAAACCCAAGAAAGCATGTACAAAGCCTTTCGATTGCAAACTCTTGAAACTGTGTTTTCGATGTCATTACACACTGACTAATAAACGAAGCTTAACACGAAGTGAGTGCATGTTTCGGAAAATGTCGTTTCAGTAGCCCCTCCAATGCAGACGTCGAAATAAATAACAAAAGCTTTCTAACCCAACAAAACACCGTTTAAGTGATTGCCCAGAAAACGTGAAACAAGAAACGGCATCCAACATACGTAGTTCTGTAGCATCCCTGTATTTCCGCGTTTAGGGGGCAAATATTAAGGATGACGGTAGCTAATTTCAGAAACATGAGGGTTAGTTGGGACATGTAAGTAATATTTACTTTACGCGGTCCTTTCAAGGTTGCGTACAAAGTACAGCCGGTAAAAGGCTTGTCTATAACACAGCGTTCGTACTCTCAGCCCTATCCTGCCCTGCCGGAGCGGGATTTGAATCAGACTACTGCGGAATTCTGAAGTCTTAGCCCTTCGCTTTTGCCTCCGACATGTTTGGAACGAGTATGTTTCGGAAGTTTTCGAATGTAGCTCATTGAAGTTGAAATCGCTGTTATAGACAAGCGTTTTACCGGCTGTACGTGTACCGAACCTACAACCACCGTAACTCCAACGGTATCAACAGACCAGAATCATGTTGTGCCTTATACTAAACCTTATAACTGCACATATGCGGCGACAAATTCCCCAAATAAATTTAACCTGGTTAAATTGCTACTCGCTTTATATTATCACAGCTCACCATGCATACGAAGTTCATTATAAAATAAAGGCACAAAATGCGCAATGCAAGAAGTCAGAGTAGCTGAGGTTCAAAAGTTCACGGCTAAAACCGGATAACAAAAATACGAAACCGCGTCCCGGAACAAAACGGCCAAAAAGTGTCCTGAGCCGCCGCCTGGTCGCCTCGAGCCAAAAAAGAAGCCGGAACGCCGAAACGCCGCCACATCGCGATCGTCTGCGGCGGCCAAACGCGACGCATTCCGTTCACGTTGCGCTCGGCCCGCCCCCATAATTCGGCCGCTTTTATGCCCGACTCGCGCCGGCGTCCTGTGGAGGACGCCACTTAGCGATTGTCCGGATTCGGCGCGACGCCAGCCAACAAACGGGTACCGCAAGAAAGGAACCGCGTTCGAGCCGGGGCGAACGAAAGCGTCGTCCGATCGAGCGGACGTCCTTCGGATCGGTTTCCCGCTCACAATGGAGGCGAAAGCGCTCGCCCGCCTCAAAGGACAGGCCGTTCCTGATATACATAACGCCGCCACAGAGAGACGCTGACACCGAAGCTGTTGTACACAACACTCGGGTGCGCGTTCAAACGCATGCGCGGCTTTGAAGGCGGAGTAACACAAAAGCAGAGAGGACTACTCCGCCGACGCTGCTTTGCACGAATGAATGCCGCACGGCGCTGCTGCCAGTGTCTGCTCCCCAACGACGCGCTCCGTGAGGGGCGCGCAGAATGAGATTAACCCGCTTGTCAGCTTTGCAGCTGATCGAGCAGACGAGCTCTGCGAGCCTCGTCAAAGCGTAATCACGACAGCGTGCCCACACCGCCGGAGAAGGTCGACAACGGCTCAAGTACATCAAAAAAGACGAAACGAACACAAAAGACAGCGCGCCAACCAGCGCGCAAGAAAGAGGAGCTCCTTCTGTGCCCCCGATACATGCAAATCGAGGACTTCAGCCCAGCGAGTGAGGACGTCGCGCTCGCATTATCCTGCGCGGTCTCTGTTCGTGATTCGAGAATGAGCATGCCGAAGCAAACAGAAGCAGCAGTCGCTGTGTGCGAAAAACCCTGAGAAAGAAGAGAAAAAGCGGGGCCCTCTCGACAGGATCGATGCCAGCGTGCTTCACTTCAGCCTCGCACTTCTCCCATTGTTTTTTTACTTTTACGCTTGTCAATCTCCGTGGCTGTGCCCGAATGAAATGAACTGCCGCTGCAGGCTGCCGAAGCTCCGCGACGACGGACATTCCATTTTGTCTGTGTTTCCGGGGACGCGTCTCGCGTCGCAGGCCAGGAAGGAAGACGACGTGAATTTCGCAGTCGCCGCGCGCTCAGCAAGGCACGCGAGCCGACGACGCTGTCACACAATTGTCAAATCATCGCCAAGAGCTTCTGGCACAATCAGCATAAGAGGCCCCGCGCGCGCGCGCAACACCCGCCCGGAAAAAGGGCGTAAAATAAGGCGGGAAAAGCAATAAAAAAGGCGCGAAAAGAAAAAAAGGCGGGAACACCAAAAAGAAAGGGGGGCGGAGAAGGGTACGAACAGAATATGCGGGAAAGAGACAGGTCGAGTTGCGGGACCGTATGGTAACACCGCAATCGAATTCCTGTCCGGGCGAAGATATTCTAAATGAAAAGGTGACTCGCAAGAAGGAATTGCAGGCGACCGGGCTGCCAAATTGCGGGAAATTTCCCACATTGAGTGTGTAATCACGCGTAGGAGGGAGAATGGTACAGGAATAGTAAGAATTGTCTACTAATGCGTGATCATTCTTTTCAGTCCGCTCTGCTATACGAAGAGCGCCCCTTTGAATTCGGCTTCACAGCTGTGTGCAGGTGCATCGCTGGGAAAGCCTTTTAAAAGGGCAACACGCAGTCTCATATCACCGTACAAATGTGGCAAGGCCTCATGTGTGACCTTTATGAAACGCCAAACACCAAGCCCACGTATAGTTAGTTGGCTTCACTACTGCAGGAAAGGTCATTGCTAAGGCACAGTGTCATGTCTTTTTTCCCCCAATACTTCTTTATAATTCTGAAGACACCAAACATCCATATATTTGCGCTCTCATAACGATTACTTTGTGTTAACTGGAACAAATTATGCATTTACTTTTGCAGATATAAGGCGTCACGCTAAAAGCGTCCCATTTTTTCGGTAACATCCTCGCCACAAAATGGTTGCGCCTTCAAAGGGTGAACGCATTCTTCAAGCCAATGGGATGTGCGAGAAATCCGCCGGGAAATCATCGGAAAACGGAGCAGAAATCTGCTTAAAGGTCGCTCGAAGACAGCAGCGAATTTTTTTTATTATTATTGATTCGCAGCTCCGGTCTATTTAGAATTTGAATTGTTGAGGGGAAGAAATGCGCGCGAAACCCAACGACTTTTAAACATTCCCGTTCAACGGAATTCCAAAAGACTTATCCGCAACATAACAAGGTAAGAGCCGACCATACGATAATCGCGTTAAGGTTGGCCTAACTTGTGCGCGGTGTCCCGTAACTTTCATAGCCGAAAATTATAAGATATCCGTAAGAAACCTGCGGATACTGTGCATGAGGTGATGAGATTTTTTATCTAGTGTATCCTGGGAGTGCATGTCGTAGCCTGCTAGACAGGGTGCGCTTATACATACAATGATTGATTGATTGATTGATTGATTGATTGATTGATTGATTGATTGATTGATTGATCGATTGATTGATTGATTTATTGATTGATTGACTGTGGGGTTTAACGCACCGAAACTACACAAGGAATGAGACGCGCCGTAGTGGAGGACTCCGGATTAATTTTGACCACCTCATGAGCTTCCCTGCGCCGAAATCTCGAGCACACGGACGTTTTTGCTTTTCGCCTCCGTCAGAAAAGCGGCCGACGCGGCCGGGAATCGAACCCGCGTCCTTGGGCTCAGCAGCACAACGCCTTAGCCACTGAGACATTGCGGCGGGTTATAGCTACAATGGAATCAAAATAAAGTACCTGCAGGGTGTTGAAGTTTTACACCGTGCATGTTACTACTGCAGCCTTTAATTGCCACTACAATGGAATCAAACTTAAAGTACCAGGGTGTTGAAAGTTTTACACCGTGATTGTTACTACTGCAGCAGCCTTTAATTGCCAACGAAAAATCTAATGTCCGTCAGGCTATCCGTATGATTGTAAACTGCTCATGTCATGCATTTATTTTAGGCGCATTGGAAAGGGGAGCGCCAATTATGTCACACGTAGTATTTCTATTTATTTGTGCAATTTCACAGTGCGGCGTCACCGGTCTCAATACTCCCAACGGATAGCATCCCAATATAATTTACCGCTGCGACGATTACAAATTTAGGTGAGAAAACGCAGACGAAAACGCCTTAAGCGCAGTATGTCCTTTCAAAACGCGCGCGCCGACGTCCAGGTCCATCGCTTCAGCGGAGTGATACACTACATGAGGTATTGCCACTGTTAGCTTTGTACCCAGTATAATAACATATATACGGATCTGCGCGAAAAAGCTAGCGAAACGGCAGGCACTGCACGTAACGAAAAGCAACCCTATCTACTGGGAAAAAAGGGAACAGCAAGATAACCATAGCGGAACTGAGCGCGTAATCTAGCGAGCGCCCTCATTTATAATGATTTGTGCGGTCACCTCTGAAAGCAGCAATCAAATGACTAGAAAAATTGTAGTCGCGGCCGAAATGGCACGCCTATGTGATGTATGCTCTAGCATGTCAACAAAGAAACTAGATCATCAGTTCTCTGCGGTCGTCTCTTCTCGCTGGAATAAGCGCTCACTTTCATTGTGGTTGTCTTTGTCTTGTTTTTTTTTTTTTTTCTCGAAATGGATAGCGTGGTTTTTCATTATGTGCAGTGCCTGTCGTTTCCACTGCTTATCCGCGCAGATTCGCGTATATGCCACTACTTAAATGTGCGTTCCCCAAATAAACCACAGCTGAAAGTCAGTTCATGTCACGCGAAGATATCTATACTTCCCGCACCACAGATATCATCTAAAATCAATCACTGCAAAAACACACGACCACACTTCACCCGCAGTAAGATATTTCAGAAGTCTTTTTCCTAGGACCATAGGACAATGGAACTGTTTGCCCGTAACGATTATGGAATGTGCAAGTGTTGGTGCGTTTGAACATGCTTTGCATAATCACCTTTTGTAACCCTCTGCTGCTTGCGCAGCGATGCTGCCTGCGGTATTTCGAAACACAAAATAAATAAATGTCCCCGCTATTCCCCTGTCCCCTTTTTTTCACTGTGTAAATATTTTTACAGTAGTGCCAAATCGTCCAATCTTCCCCGTTGAAGTAATTCGAATGTGACAACTACAGCGGGCCCCAGAGGCCACGTGTTCTTCCAGAAAACAATCTCCCGAATCGGCCACTGCCTTTCACCGAATACCCTGAGTTGTGGGAGAACCTGACGACCAGCGCCGGCTTGGATGCACAGCAACCCCTGGTGTCCAGGGCTGAGACAGCAAGGTCGTCCCATGGTCTCCTGGACTGAGGAGCCACTCCCACATCACCAGGCTCACAATAAAGTTTTTCCTCCTCCTCCTCCGCGCTGCGAGCATGCGTATTCAGACATCTACACCTACTCTGGAAGTGATAATAGCTCAAATTAAGATGAAGTGAACATGGTCGTGAAATGAAGAGAGCTGAAAACCGGTGTACCATCAGGTTTACAGAGCGGCTACCGAAAAACACGACCAGAAGTGCAGGGGGCCATTACTCAATGGAGGTATTAAGTAAGAAAATTCGGAGACAAAGAATGCACTATGGCACCGCAACACAGCAATGGCTAGAGGAACATTGAGGGAAGCCTTCATCCCGCAGTGGACACAAGCACACGGTGGACACAAGTGGTGGCGATGGCGACGACGACGATATGCTAGCACTGGGCACTGCAAATTTGCGCAATGTTGCAACTCGTGAGAGTGGCAAGGTGTAACCACACGCTGCAAACGTTCTTGTACGTCGAAAAGAAAGCGTCTGTACGTCTACCTGGTACCCGCGCAGCGACGGTTGCACCGCGAGACACCTGGTTGCTTGGCTTCCGGCAATTAAAAGCAATTCCCTGTGCAGAAATTGCGCGAAGCGGTTCAAGGAAGCTGTCACTCCTCAAAAAGAAAAAACTAAGCTCACTCCGAAGCAAAAAGAAACGTCTGCGCTGCTCTGAAAAGCTATGACTCATACGTAGCGGGCGACGCTTAGAGCTAGAGCGAGACTGGAGCAGCTGTACCCAACGCCCCGTTCGAGACGTCAACGCGAAATAGTATACCTGGCGACTCACTGTCCCTGGGAAGTGAGTCGTAAACAACGTGACTAATCACGTCCTGCGAGTAATTGTCACTAATCAAAGCTGCTGGTTTTTCTTTATTCTAAGAGAAATCGCGAAGAGTATTGTATTCAAATCAATGTGCAAACGTGTTAACATTCGTTAAAACAGCGCTCGCATAACGTAGCGCACCGTGCAGGTTTGTAAGCTTGCATCATCACAAACCAGAACGCAGAAAACACGACTGGGGCTGTTTATGTTCCCGCCATCTTCTTTCCCGTTTATGAGAGCTCTTAACGACTCATTCAGCATATTTTCAAAACAGCGAATAGTGTACCCGACAACAAGAACAATCTTCTGTGGATTTTCTAGGTCTTGATGTCCGTTTAAACAAGCGCACTCCATATTGCATGCCAGTTGCGCTACTCAAACGAACCTTACGCGCCGTTGACGTGACCGTGTCGCTTCCTCATCGGCGTCTCCTCCTTTTCTCTATTTTGTATTATTCAGACTATGTCAAGACGTTCGGGACAACCAGAGCGATCCCGCCGTCGCAACGCCGCCGCCCCGGCGGGAGAATTCGGAATGGCATACAACGAACATCACATCAATCCATCAAGTACGAACGAATATATGAGCGCGATACATGCGCCCAAAATTTTTGAGAAAATCCTGGAAGAGATACAAGACAACCAAATAAGCAAAGGAAGTGGACGATGTCGCAAATGCTGTTCGTCCGAGGAGCAGCCGATTACGACTCGTCAGGGTTCGGCGTACCTGTTTTCTGGAGCGGTGAAACCGTTATCGGCATGGAGACGCCGCAAAAAAGAAGAGAACAAATGAAACGGAAACTGAAGGCACGTCTCCTTGCATTAACACAGTTTTTAATGTTCACGTATACAAAAAAAATGGTTACTGATTAGCTTTGAACGAAAAGAATGAAAGCAAACGACGCTGGCTTAAAAATAAAAGCGGTTAAGGGGAAGCAAAAGAGAGTGGAAAAAGTGAAGGAAAACGTGAAAAATGTGCAACAACATTCATTTGTAACAAGATTTTAAAAAGTAAATACATCAGCAGGTGAAGAAAAAAAATCCCATCCATCAGCATTACTTATGGCCTATTTGTTGCCCCAAACGGTGAATAAACGTATGTGCCCAAAATGTTTACACCTCAGACTTCATTAATCAAGGTTTTTTCTTTAGGCCTTAAAGGCGCCCTGCCGCTTGTGTTCGCACGCCATCAGTTTTCAGCGGCACCGCTTCCGACAGTGTTTCCTTGTCGGCGAAAATACCCACGCCGTCCCCGAAAGAACCAGAAAAATTATTTTCTTTTGATTAACAGCTGTCCGTCAGCGAGAGGCGTAAAAATGGCGCCAGGAAGCGAGGGGATTTCTGCTGCCAAACGTCAGTATTCCACGCCGCGCACCAATTTACTAGCCTTTAATGCCATGCGTTCGACACGCGAGCATTAAAGATCATTAAACTGAATTTCAGCGCATTTGAACTTGATTGAGCGAGTGCGCTTCAATAAACAAGAACACTGGCGGCCAGTTTGGCTTGGTACTCGAGAGTAACCATAAACGAAAGAGCACGGCGAAAAACGATGAACCGTCCTAAAGCGATGTCGCGGTTTCAAGAGCCTGTTCCGGATGTGTACAAATGCTGTGACTCTTTGGTGCCACAAAACGACAGCAAAAACGCGAGCGGTAATTCGCAAAGCAATTCGGAGGTGATGATCACTCACCTGATTAAAGTATCCATCAGGCGTCGGTGCAGACGAATCGCCGTCTGCTACGGCGGCAGGCGTATCCGGGAGCGACGGCTTTGTATCCACACAACATCGGGGCAAAAAAGAACCGGCGAATCCACAACAAACGGCCTCCAGGAGAAGCCGAACCACGTCGGCGCACTCGTCGGAAGAGGAGAGCGCGGGGTCGCTGACTCAAATCCCGCAAGGAGCGACGAAAGACGCACAGCAAAAGCAGAAAGACACACCCTGAACGTATCCTCGCGCTCCGAAGAACAGTTACAACGCACGGTCGATTGTACCGCCCGCGTTACTCACAGCTGCCGTCAGTTCGCGGCTTCCAACTGCTTTAAACACGAGCGCGAACAAGGCATCTCTTTGTTGTCACCGCACCGCAAAGGAGGCAGCGGGGCGGTTGGAATAGGGTCTTTCCACGCACGCCGCTCGCGCTGTGAGTTGAAGCTCTTCGTCGTTGGTGGGTAGTCTGTTATTCCAGAAGCACCGCTTAGAACATGGGCCGTGGAGCGCACCAATACCGACGGCACGACGCAAATTTCGGTTCACAGATCAGAGAACTTCGGTCAACGAATGGGGAATCCGTGTGGCTCGACGCAGGGGGAATCAACCAACGCGCACGAAGCAACACAAGCCGGTGTGGAGGGGGCAGTGGAAAGACGCGTCGCTGGGCTTCGCCTGCAAACGTTTCCAAACGACGAAGATCCGCGCTTTGCGTTCGGTGGAAAGGAACACGGTCCTGTTTAAAAATTCGCTCTGGCTGAAAATCCTAGCAGCGGCGTCGGCACAACACACAGGCGAGCCCGAGAGGAGCGTCTGCGCGCGGTCAATACTCAGCGGCGGCGGCGGCTCACAGCACAACAACGCCGTCCCCGCCGGGTTTCACGAGCGCGGCGGGCGAGGCGACGGCAGCGACTCCACGGTCACTACGGCGCACTGCCCCGCTGTGGAGAGAGGTGAGAGAGAGGGTGTCGTGGGGAGTAATGGACGGGTCCATTGGACGCCCCGAATCCAAGGGGGGGGGAGAGTGTGCGGAGGGAATGCGCACGCTCGAGAACCGCGCGGAGGAGTCATAGTCGTGTGCGACTGAGAGGGTGCAGTCCACTCTCGGCTCCTGAAGGGAAGGGCGGATCGACGGCTTGCGGCTGGGATGTGCCGTCCTCACCCGAACAGGAGCAGACGCAGGCTGGGATGGGGCATAAAAAAAACAAGGGAAAGAGAGAGGGGGTGGAACTTGAGAGTGAGGAGGGGAGGTGAGAGGAGTAAGTCGCGGCGCGAGTAAATGGGAGTAATCAAAATAAGGAGAAAAAGTATCAGGCTGGAGGAGGAAGGAACGGAGCGATGCCTGGCGTTGTTCGTCGCAGTTACGTTCGTTTCTCGAGATGAAATCAGAGGGCGAGAAGGGGCAAGGTAAGAGAAGAGGTTGTCGCGTGGTCGTCGCTGCCTCCTCGTTCAAAGCGTTTGGCGGGAACCAAAAAACACAAGATCGCGTAAGAAAACTAAGCACAGCGCGAAGCTCTTCTCCCTCTAGAAATACGGAGGCAGGTGGGGATGTTGGGTTGAAAGAAACAAAACAAATGGTTTGGCTCCTCCGAACGCACCCGATGCAGGAACTCTCCAGTGCGAGCAACGTCGGCTTCACCGCACGACGCCGTGAAGTCGCTACACTCAGTTCGCGCGCGCTCCGAGGCTTCTTGTGGCGTCGACCGCGTGTCTAAGAAACTTAAAAAAGAGACAAAACGTAAAAACCAAGAATGCGAGGCAGTAGTGAATGACAACGACGTGGGGCTTCAGAAAGCGACCATGTAAAGACAAAAGCAAAAACGAAAGTGTGCACAAGGAGGATTCCCGGAGGGCCGCTGACTAGGTTTTGCATTTTCACGCTGGGTGGAATTTTGCTTGCAGCTCCTAGAATCGCTCTGCTTACTCTTATCTTTTTTTGTGTGTGTGTTCTGCCGTTTCGGAATTCCTTTCCGCCAACTTTCGTGAATCATTCTTACTGCAACAAAAAACTTAGGTGGTTGTGGAGTGTTCCACCAAACATTGAACTCCGCATTTTCGCTCGTATAACCCACCCCTGCATATAATCCGCAACCACCCTTTCAGCCCGCCAGAAAAGAAAAAAAAATCCTCGCGTATTGCCCGCACATTTGATACAGGAAAGGCTGCACCAAAGCTACTGCTCAAGCGACACATCACATACTATGTAGGCAGAAAAAGCGTACATTTAGCAAGTATAATACACTAACTGCAAGGCTAAAGTCACAATTCACTCAGTGTCACTGCTCTCGACAAAGCTATCACTTGAGCCGCAGTCCTCACTGTTGTACACAAGATCATCTATGGTTCCATCCGGTTCCATCCATGTTGCTGGTGATGAAGCATTTTTTTGAAGCTTTCTTTACACCATCTCGCCTGGAATCACCCTCCATGCCTCGGACATCCTCTCGCAGAATTGTGCAGTGCAATATCAATTCGTCCTTGTCCTTGTATGCTTTGCGCAATCGCTGCCATGGAAGGCTTAGTCAGTGTTACTGCGTATGAGCATCAAGGTGCAACGCGCATTGCCGTGAAGCTGCACTAACGGGAAAACCCCGTGTATTATCCGCACCCCTACATTGCCACTGAAATTTTCGCATTTTTGGTGCGGGTTATACAGGCGAAAATATGGAAACTCAGTGGTACGCTACTGCCCTTTTCCTGGCAGCCCTTCTCCTGTGTTAATAAATTACTTCAACTCACATCCCTTCCGTCGTGTAATATGTATTTAGAGGAAGACGATTAGCGAAACCAGAGTCCTTCAATGCTTTTCTGGTCACGAAACTCCGGCTCCCGTTTCATACAGGGACAAAAGTTGCCGCTAGGGTCGCCGCTGTCAGCGCGGGGGCATTTTATGCCCGCGCCACCCGCGCGCAAGCATTCTACCGAAGCTGGTACCCGTTCGAGGCAGTTGTTGATAGCTCATAAAATATTCTGCTATCATTCATATTTTGCTTGACGTGCAGTGCTCAGCGATTGAAACGCGATACTCGGAGCGCGCGGCCGCCGGTGCTTGTTGCGCCACAGGTGAGCGCTTGCTAGAGCGAGCTGACGCATTGTGGTATACGGTGAGGGTGAGAGCGTTCGTGACGCATGCTGACTGCATCCGGCAGACAGCCCTTCAGTGAGTGGTTCTTGGCGGCACTATAGGGGTGCTGCATGCTATGGCTTCAAAAGTCTGCGACTGCGTGCTGTGCTGCGCGAAGCCGTGCGAGCTGGCACCACACAGGCTGGGAACCTCTGTTCCTCTCACACTCACCCGTTACGAAGAATGTGAATGCGCATTTATAGTTATGTGTTATCGTGTCACGCATGGCCCGCAAGCGCAGGGTTTTGAAGCCACGGCATGTAAGACCCCTATGGCGCCGCCAAGAACCACATACTGAAGGGCTGTCTACCGGATGCAGTCAGCATGCGTCACGAACGCTCTCACCTTCGCCGTATACCACAATGCGTCAGCTCGCTTTAGCAAGCGCTCACCTGTGGCGCAACAAGCACCGGCAGCCACGCGCTCCGAGTATCGCGTTTCAATCACTGAGCACTGTACAATGTGGTTGCTGCACTCGCGTGTGAAAAAGGTTTTCTTCGCTTACCTTTGCATGATATCGACGCTTTGATTGAGCCAGTCGTGCCGCAGCAGTTATGGATGTACCTGTTGTTGCGACAGTTCTTTCATCTGAGGGTTCATCTGATTACGCTAGCTTGTACCTTAAACTAGCGAAACGAAAATCCTTACATTTTTGCATTTCTAGTGCCTGTCGTGGGTTTCCTGCAGCAATCCAGGGGCTAGCGAGATCTAAATAGCGAAGCATGAAAACCATAAAGTTACCGAAAACTTCCACGGTGTCGTCAAAACAGTGAAAACGTTTCGACCAAAAAATTTTGACAGTAACGCTGTATATGCAAAGAGCGACGTCTCCAACGGTGGAAACGCCTATAAAATCCGAGTTCAATGAGCAGTAAAAATCGAGATAGAATTGGAACTAAGCAGAAAGAAAGCTTCGGAAAACGACTGTATTCCAGCATCCGTAAAGAAAAAGGCGGAAGTATGGTGCAGCTCTCAAGAGTAACACAATATATCTAAAGAGTAGCGTATCTAACGGAAAGAACGCTTACGAAGTCTTATTTTCAGCCACAGCAAAAACCGAGGTAGAATTGCAACTACGCAGGAAGAAAGCTTCGAGAAACGACAGTATTCCAGCCTCACCAAAGAAAATGGCGGAATGATGGCGCTGTTCTCAAAAGTAACGCCATGTATTTGAAGAGCAGCGTCTCGGCACGGGGAAAACGCCTAAGAAGTTTGAGTTCATAGCAAAAACCGAAGCAGAATTGGAACTAAGCGGAAAAGAAGCGTCGAGAAACGACTTCTTCGATTTTTTTTAAGGTAATAGCGCATAGAAACGGGGATAAAGAAAGGAACACACGGACAAGCGCTTTCTATCAACTGAGGGATTTATTAGAAAAAACACAGACTTTTATAGCCTACAACCCTGCGCAGATCAGTACAAGAACCCATCAACGGCACACATAGCAAAAAACGTGTACACTCGTCAATTCACGAGAGTTCCTTATCTACCAATGTTACTGAGGGATGTCTTATACAATCTTCTTTTTGGTGGGAAATATGGAATGCCTCAACGATCTCTCTTGACGTTTTATGGTGATGCTTGAACAAAATGACAGTGTTGTCGAAGCATGGTGTACATCCACACGCGTTGCAATGTAAGGCCAAATGTGTGCACGGGCGTCCTTTTAAACTAGATAAGTGTTCTCTTCGACTGACTTCTTCGAGTACTGCCTCGTCAGGAGACGCACGAGTCTCCTTTTTCCACTCCTCGTGGACATAACTACAGTAGAATCTCGATAAACGGAAATCGCTTAAACGGAATCGCCGCTTAAACGGAACAGTAGCCTGCTAGTTGGTTGGTTTTGTATTCGGATAACGTAACAAAACTTTCGGTAATCGGAACTGAAATTTCCGGGTCACCTTGTAAACGGAACCGAAAATGGATCTTCTTGTCAGACCAATTGCCATGAGCATCACCTGCTGAAGATGCTGATCCTGAATATGCAATTGCAAGGACTCAAACAAAAAAAAATCATGCGTTTTTTAGGGCACAGTGACTAATTGTTGCCTAATAAACTTTGTGGATGTTGCGCCTAAATCTCTTGTAGTTTTCTTGTTTTCTGAAAAGCTATCTGCTACATTTACCTGCTTAGAGTTCCATGAAATGGTACTAAGAGTGTTCACGCACATGCATTTGCACTATAGCACATCTCTCGCAGTAAACAGAACTCCTGTTAAATGGAACTAATTTTTTCGGTCTTTTGAAGTTTTGTTTATCGAGAGTGCTGAACAAGTGTTTAGTTATGTACGAAATAAATTGAAATTGAAATTGAAAAATTATGCGGAGGCCAGTGCATTTCTCAAACCAGTAAACCGAATGTCTTGGTGGCGCAAAAGAAGCGGAAGTCGGGCAAAACGTCCACAAAACAGCTTATCAATTATATACACATTAGCGAGAAAATGTACTCTTTATGGAAAGCTAAAGCAATCCTGTGGTTAAGCTACCACACAAAGCATGCTCTTGGCCAATACGTGCGGCCAGCAGGTAAATTTAGGAAGTGACGATGTCGGGCATACTGTTTGACTCTAAAGTTCTGTCTGAGAAGTAGCGTCGCGCAAGGCAAGCTTGGCGTTCTACTGCGCACTGCCAAATTTTTTGTCTTATGGTATACACTGTAGTGTCGTTTGCCGTATTGGCTTCGTTGGTGGCACGGGTGGGGACCTTCAGAGCACTGGGGCGAGGCTGAACATCGGGAATTGCCTTAGAGTATACATCACTAAAATTAGGCAAGGGCAAAGTATAAATTTTTAATATTTATTGACTTGAAATGCTAAGCTAGATGAGGGAAGGGCTTACCAACCATAAACCCCATTAATGTCATCAGCAACGTAATGAAGATGCGTGCGTAACACAACCTCTGCAGTGAACGTTTTTTTTTTTTTTGTGCATAGCCAGGCAGAGTTTGAGCGAGGGGAAAGCTCAGAAGTGACGGAAGATTGCAAAATCCACTCTACATAGGAGATTTGAGGACAGCTCTGTTTGGGTAAATTATCACTTCGCAATAAGATCACTAATTTTCCTATCAGGAAAGGTGTTAATATACAAGACACCATGTTACGGAGCTTAACTTCAAGCTAGCTGAGACAAACTGCGTGAGATTGAACTAATGGGTGAAGTTGAAGTAACGAAGCAGTGTGCTTAATACAACCTGAGTAGTTAACTTTTGTACATAGCAAGAAGGCGTTGAGTGAGAGAAAACCTCTGAAATCAAGTAACATCACAAAACCCAGGCCACATGGGACATTTGAGAACAAATAGAAACTCTACACGGGTACATTAGCATTTAGCAGTGAAAGCCCTAATTTTACTGTCAGAAAATGCATTAGCAAGACACAATGTTATAGAGCTTAACTCAAGCTAGTTTCGGCGATGTGCGTCATGGTGAATTGGGAAATTTTAAAGATGACAGATGTTCAGAAAAGTTTGAAGGAGTGCTTACAAGAAATTTCAATGCTGAGATAACTATGTAAAAGGCTTTCTGTGAATATGGAGATATCTCCCGGCAAGTTTCAACAGTAACCGTTCAGCGTAGCATATTTTTAATTCATTTTAATCTTTGCGCGCCCTAGAAAGCTCAGAACGGATACCCTTTAGCGATCGGCATCAGCATGACGCAATCTGCTCCTCCTGGCAACAAAATTAAAGTATTCTTGAATATGGGCACCATGGTCCCTATAAATATTTCTAGGGACCATATGGGCAGTGTGTCGTCTGCGCCTCGGAGCGATGGTGGAGGTGACGCCGGCGCAGCGATGCATTCCAACAGGCACACCCAGGTAGCGCCACACGTACAAGGAGTGCCCCCAGCTCATCTCTCGAAGATCAGCTGGGTCTCATCCAGAGAGCCAAGGTGGAAGCCGTTGCATCTGGAGCCCTGGACGTCGGGCCCCACCCATGAACTCCCTCTCAACTTTTCACCCCTATCTCCTTCCCCTTTCTTCTCACAATAAAAGTTCTACTATAATCGGTTACAACTCAAGAACGGCACCACCTCATGTAGTGTATCACTCCGCCAAAGCGCCGGACCCGTGACGTCAGTGCGCGCGCGTTTTGAAACGGGTTTGCCATGAATGCGTGATATCGTCTGCCTCGTCTCACGCAGTTTGTTTGTCGTCACTGGAGTCATTTATAAGCATATTAAGTCCAAAAAATCACGGGAACGGCTCACGCCATGTTCAAAATATTCCCGGTAACGCCCTACTTGCGCCGCGCGGAGAAACATCCGGCTACGGTGATAAGGCACAGCGGCAATTTCTGGTGAATCCAACAGTGGAGAATCCAAAACAGCCAAGGTAACCAAAAAAGAGGCAAGGCAGATTGAAACGAATAAATGGAGGGAAAAAATGGAAGCTAAAACGTCGTTAGAGGTGTACAGGGCTGAGAAATTGAACATCAGAAAGGAAAATTTGTACGATAATTCCCAGGGCAGTGCTTTGCTTTTTGAGGCTAGAGCAGGTTGCCTGCGAACTAAGAGTTTTGTGCGGAAGTATTCACAAAATGATGGGGTATGCGTGGTCTGCGGAAAAGAGACAGAAACTATGCGGCACATAGTGTTAGAATGTGAGGGTATCCATCCAAATCTACATGAAGGAAATATTGGGCTTCCAGAAGCCCTAGGATTTAAGGGTATCAGAGAGGAAGTTAACTTCAAGGCTGTCGAGGGGACGAAAAGAAGATTAGAATGCTGGTGGACGAAAAGCAGAGAGGGGAATATTGCCTAGGACAGTTACCACCTGTAACAGGAAAAAAAAAGTATTTGGGGCCTAATAAGCTTTAGTCCCTGCCCTAAGCAGCGCTACTATTAAACCAAGAGTGTAAAACATGGTTCTATTAGTCCTTTTTGGTAAGATGACATGTCATCACCCCGCTTCAAAGGAGAAACCAATAGCAATCATCATCATCATCATCATCATGGTGCCGTTCTTAAGTTGTCACCGAGTATACTACTACTACTAGTGCTGAACGGCTGTACGTTTCGGCTGCAAAGCGCGCCTAGCCGCCAGTGTCAAGTGGTGGTCCCCGTGTTTCGTTGTGGTCACAGAGGAAAGAAAAGCCTCCTGCGTTGTGGAGTTCCGCGCTGATTTTTCGTCTGTTTTGCGAGCCCGCAAAGCCCATAAATGCGGTGCAATTGCGACATCTAAACAAGCGCCATGGCCGTGAGGCAAATGGATGTAAAAGACCCCATCTGCTCGGCGAAGTGGGCAAGTTGGTATACGTTCATGATGAAGACACGACCTGTTTCGGGCCGGGGTTCAGCTGTGGCTACCGGTCTTACATGGAGATAGGCTTCCTTTTTCGCGTTCTGCCTGGGCCCGGTCGCCGCGAGAAGTGGTCACGCAAAATAAAGAGAGACGATATATGCTGTGGAACAAAGCAGTGTTGTTTGCGTTTTGTTTTGAATCAGCGGGGGTGTGGAGAACTCTCTGGAATGACCACATCAGTCAAGTGAAGCCGTCTCCATCATATCCTTAGAGCTAGTTCAGTTTCAAAAACACTGCCGAGGAAAAAGGAAGATGTATCTGCGACGAAGTTATTTCCCCGGCAAAACGGACTCAAAGCGCACTGCCAGAGCAAAGTAAATAATCTGGAGTGCTTCAAAACGCCAAGTGAATTGCATCACACCGTTAGGAACAAACGTACGCCATACAGAAGCCTGAATGTTCTACCGTCATTTCCTATAATCTCCTTCTGGGAAGGTGAATCCGACCATAAATTAATACTGACATTTTTCCGAATAAATTTTGGAAAATTAGTGTCCGACCGAGAGGTGCGGACTTCTCGTACATCGAAAGCAAATTAAATTCGCATGCGGTTCTCCGCACAAGGCTCCGACGTTCTCACGCATTGCAAAACTAATACCCATCATGTCATCGAGCATCTGAAAGAGGTGAAATTCTTCTAATGCCGCATAAAAGAATTCAAGATGGCTCTGGCGCTGCAGTTCTTCCCCACCTTCAAGCCACTGTCACCCAACTTACCCATCTCATCAAACGCATCACAAACCAACGTCAGGGCCTCAAAGAAGACGATACAATACAACTAATTCAAGCACTTTTAATTAGTCGCATCACATATTCCACCCCATACATCGCCCTCAAACCCAAAGAACGGGAGAAAGTCGATATACTAATTCGAAAAGCTTTCAAAATTGGACTTGGCCTCCCCGCTCAAACCTCTACCTGTAGTTTCTTCCAACTCGGAATCCACAACACCCTCGAAGAACTCCTGGAAGCTCAACGCAACAGCCAACTCACCAGACTCCTCCTTACCAGTACCGGCCGACACGTCCTCCAGGTTCTCGGATACCCGACCCCACCTGCTTCACAAGCCCTTCAGCGCATTCCATCTTCAATCCGGTCCCACATTACTGTATCCAAAATTCCTAACAATATGCACCCAGAATTCAACCAAGGTAGAAGGCTCTCCCGGGTTAAGCATCTGCGTTCACAATTCCACTCTCACCCCGATACTCGCTACACCGACGCCGCCCTCTACCCCACACGCCAGGCTCATGCTCTGGCGGTTGTAAACTCAGAAGGCACACTTCTCACCTCCCTCACGACCCTCTCCACATCAACCGCCACTACTGAAGAAATTGCCATAGCCATCGCCGCTACAACTGACTCCGAATACCTCGCAATAATAACAGATTCCCAGCAAGACTGCCGTAACATTCAACGTGGACGCATCTCACTTCCTGCATTACGCATACTCGCCTCAATCAATCCCCTCCCCGACCTGTACATCGTCTGGACCCCTGGCCACTCGTCCCTCGAGGGAAATGAGGCGGCTCACGCCGCTGCCCGCGCCCTTCCACACCGGGCATTTCCCTCAGGAACAGAACCTACGGTCCAGCCTCCTCCAACTCCCGCTGTTCCATCACGCTACCAGGACATCCTGCACCATTATCGCAACCTTCGCCTCACTTTGCCTCAACCTCACCCTCAACTAACTAAGGAGGAAGCAGTCATCTGGCGTCGATTACAAACAAACACATATTACAACGCACCCATTCTCCACGCTATCTCCCCTACCCAATACACCCTCACCTGCCAATTCTGCCCCTCTCTTAATACTACCTACCACATGGTGTGGGCCTGTCAAAACACCCCATCGCTTACCCCCAACCCCAGAGCAGTGGGAGGGCCTGCTGACCAGCTCCCGTCACGCTGACCAGATCTTTCTGGTCACCCGTGCCAGGGCTGCAGCCAAGGCCCAAGGGTACCTGGACTGAGGTGAACCCGCCCCACCGAGTGACGGCTCAACCACCACCGTCTGCTCTAATAAATGTTTCTTCTCTCTCTCTCTCTCTCTCTCTCTCTCTCTCTCTCTCTCTCTCTGATTTTCAGTGAACGGGAACTGCGTGCTTAAAATTTTATTGTATTGTATTGCATTGTATTGTATTGTATGTATTGTATTGTATTGTATTGTATTGTAAAACTGTGTGGTAAACAAATGTATTGCGCACCGCAGGGGGACTGCCCTTCTCCGGGTCCGCTTTTACGCAACATCGCTCAACAAGGACAGTAATTCGAACCCAGGAAGGACTGACGGGCTTCAAAGTGCGAATGTGAATGCCCGTGTTGCGCGAGCCTAGCCTATGGCTTAGGGGCTGATTATTATATGTTCTGGTGCCTGCCTGGAGCTAGGCACGTTCCGGTTGTGTGCTATACACTATATCTTGGAAACCAGGAAGTCTTCCACCCATCGGTAATGGATTTTGTTGCATCTCTTGCATTAGCTCAGCGAAGTTGAAAGAAGTACTGCAAGCGCGGCCGTAAGATTTTGACTTTTTTACGCGCGGAATGTACTACACCTGGACTGTGATACCGAGCTGCGCCGTAGTCGAGGGCTACGGAGTGGTTTTTAACACCTGGGGATCTTCAACGTGCGCCTTAATCTCGACACGAGCGTTGTCGCGTTTCGCCTCCATCAGAAAAGATGCCGCCGCAGCCTGGAAACAAACCCGCGTTACAGCCTCCATGGCAGATCATCAAGCGCGACGTACAGATACCGTTTACTAAGAGCTGCATGTCCTCAATAAAAGTATTAGTTATTATTGTAATGTATGCCTCGGTGAGATGTAACTCAAATAACCGACAGCCGCGAAAAAAAAGCGCACGTACAGGGAACGCGTGATACCGTTAACTGGAACTAGCGAAAAACTTGTACCGCGAGTTTTTAAGTGCGAATGCACTTTATAAGCGACCCCAAACCATCCACCGCCGCCGGCGGCGGCGGCGGCGGCGTCCGCAGTGCTCCTCTATATTTAAAAAATAAATAGCATCCGGCGCCAGGTTTCGATCCGAGGACTTTGCGGCCGCAGCGCGACGCTCTACCGACCAAGCCACGGACGCGACGCTGATATCAGTGTTAGTGACGCGCCTTATATCTTTAACGCATTCAAACTACGTCGTCAGCGGCGTGCGTTGGCGACTCAGCGGCGTTATAGCGGCTTGATAACAGCGTGGTGTACACGTGATACTACAAACCCGATGGAAGAGATGGAAGAGAAGGCGGCGAGGCGGTGGGCTGCGGGGGCCGAGCGCAAGCGCCGCAAGCGGGCCGACAACCGTGCATTCGCACTTTCACATTCTCCCCCTCGGGGAAATGCGGGGGAATTTTTTTTATCGTACCGCGATAAAAAAAAAAAAACTTGTACCGCGAGTTTTTATCGACGAAGGAATTTTATCGTCGCTTGACCCAAATGAAGTTTTTGTACACGGAGGAAAGCTGGTGTGATTGGGCAGAATTAAGTTGAGCATCTTTGCAGGCCAGCCAGTGCGTCTTGCGCGACGAACTGCCCGGATACGAGTGCGGCACAACCTCCTCGGTACGCCCGCCGGAGCGCAAGGCTGGCCGTATCGACGCGACGGGCGGCACTCCTCCGATAGGTGCTGCCCTCTCGCGCCGGCCGGATTCATCATCGCGAAAGAGGCCGCGCTCCCTCCCAAGACCAGAATGCCGACGTTAAGCCCCCGTGACGTGCCAACGCGCTGGCTACGTTGCTCCGGCGTATGTATCAGGGCAGCCAAATATGCATTTGTGAGGAAATGTGGGGCGTTACGCGATTCGCCATTTTCGCTATTTCTTATTCGTATTTAGAACATTTGTTACATGGTTAGCCATTTACGCAATTTTTTATAAGCATTTTGAACGTTTTCTTTGCGGAGTTTTTTTTTTTTTAATCTTCTGTTTTGGGAGAAGATGTATAACAGGCATCTTTTTTATCTTTTCAGATCATTCTTGCGAAAATTTTATAGTTGTTATTTTTGTTATCTGTCTGGTTTTTTTTTGTTTTTTTTTTTCAAAATTTATTCCGACTAATTATCTCCTTTTACGCTGTTATACCGATTGAGCGTGTTTCTTCTGCGAAATCTGCATTTTTGTGGGAATGCAGGGCCTTACAAAGTCCTGTCTGGGAAGGGGGGGGGGGGGGTTACTCGGCAAAGAATGCTCCGCTTTAAAACACGATTGTTTGTAGTTCACGATCCAGCCTACTTATCAGGTTCAAGTTTAATCCCAGAATACAAAGACAACGCGATCCGTTTCACGGTGGCTTTGTGATGCTGCTGGAACGGCTCAGGAGCGGCGGCATCGGGTGCTTTGTAGTAAAACGGCAACTTATATTTATCCATGGCAACAGCTCAGATAGAACTTGCCACGGTTCCGTGAATCATTGGAGCATTCGAACGCCATACTTTTTTTTTCTGGATAGTTCCGGCCAGCGGTTGTTCTGAATGAATGAATGAATGAATGAATGAATGAATGAATGAATGAATGAATGAAGCACGAGTTACAGCTGTTTGTTATAACCATGCGCCTCCCGTAGAAGCACATGCATTACAGAAGACGGGAATTGTCACCGGAAGACGGGTCCGTGTCACCACTCTCGTCCTTGGTTCTTTGGGGTTTTTTTTGTTTTTTTTTTGCACTGTATACTTTTGTTCAGTGGAGTACCAACTACATCAACTTTCCATTTAATTGGGAGCTCACACTTGCTTACAGCTCCACGGTGACCTAACTAATTAGGATAAGTTAACCAAACTCGGCGTAATGGTGCAGTTGTCCTTACGGCCAGCCGCAGTATTATTTTTTTCGTAGATATCCTTAGACTGACATCAACATGGCATTCTCTAGAAAGCTGGCTCTGTCGGAAAGCGTATCCTATCTCTAATTATACTTCTATACTCGGTTACAACTCAAGAACGGCACCACCTCATGTAGTGTATCACTCCGCCAAAGCGCCGGACCCGTGACGTCAGTGCGCGCGCGTTTTGAAAGGGGTTTTCTATGAATGCGTGATATCGTCCGCCTTGTCTCACGCAGTTTGTTTGTCGTCACTGGAGTCGTTTATAAGCATATTAAGTCCAAAAAATCACGGGAACGGCTCACGCCATGTTCAAAATATTCCCAGTAACGCCCTACTTGCGCCGCGCGGAGAAACATCCGGCTACGGTGACAAGGCACAGCGGCAACTTCCGGTGCCGTTCTTAAGTTGTCAGCGAGTATAGCCTTCGTGCGCCAGACACGATTGAGCCATCCCGGCATGTACGCAACTACTCTGTTAAACAAAGGCGGCGCGGCGGAAGCCTTAATGTCGGCCGCCCTTTTCTGCCGCCCGAAACAATGTGGGAGAGGATGGTGTCTACCTCCATCGGCTGCGTCGCAACGATCTCTGACGACGACAACATCAGGCACGGCGCGCGAAGGCCGTGTGACGGCCACACGTACAAGTGACACCTCTAGCAATTTCGCAGTGACGCGGTAGTCCCTACCCTCAAACACAGACACGCGCACGTACACGCGCGTAAGCGGTGCTTGCTTCGGCGCCCAGCGGGTCCCACGCCCGGAGGCACGGCGTCTGGGATCGAGGCGTGTCGAGTGCAGCGTTGTACATGTAGCGGCGTCGCGCCGCTGTGTCGAGCCCGCGTTGACTGCAGAGTCGCTGACCCCGAAGAACGTGCTTCAAAAGTGCGGAGAGAAACACGGGCTATGGCGGTGTTGTTTTTCGGCTCCCACACTTCCGGTTTATGAATATTAGGCATAAAAAAACAAGATTGTTTAATGGCGAGGAAACAAGAGGGCACAAGTGATAACTTTCTAGTTTATGGGAGTAAGGGATAGTGGTTAGCCCTTGAGCAGAACAAAAAGAAGTAACTTTGATTGATGCATAGGATAAGCTATTGAGTATTGTTACCGCTATCTTATGATTAAGTGAGGCTTAAAGGGGTCCTGACACCGGCATCAACGACTCATGGTTGTGCATCCGGCCTTAACATTACTAGCCGAGATCCCGATTATTGCCTGAATTTAAAAAAAAAAGAGACTAACTGGTCTTTTGCTCCATCATGAGGCGTCCATGTTTTTGCACAGAAGGATCACATGCTACCTGATCAAGTTTCTCCAACTGTGAACAAATATAAAGCATGTTTTCTTTTTTCTCCGGCGCCGTCTTGTGCCGTCGTTCAAAACAGGTCCTGCAAAGCGCGTCCTGCAAAAACGTCGCTCCTAGAACAAATTCACTCCATCTGCCCCATAACCTCTGTTTGGAAGAATGGAGAAACCCTTTCGTTGGGGCTTAGAAGCAGTCTTATTTTTAGCAGTTTCAGCATGATCGCGGTATGTTTTTTTTAAAGACGATAGTCTTTCTTGGGCTACTTAAACCCACAAATTTTGGTCTGTCTGTACGTCTGTCTGTCTGTCTGTGACTCGATTCAGCCACCCGGCCAAAGTAAAACAAGGCCTGCGCAATAGTCTTATATAGTCACAGCTAAATCTGCCCGTCTAAGTCCGGTCTAATGTTCATACTTGTCAACATTGTTGAAGAAGAACAAGACATTACGCAAATATAAGACAACAAATTAATACAGAAGTGATATTTGCAGTGTTCCATTTAAAAAAATCACTCCGCCGTCGCCTGCTGTCGCCCGCGCCACTATAGCTACTGGCGCCATTTTAAGAAATCAACCGGCAACAGTTACGAAAGGTTCCACTAGATAGGTTCCACGTTCTGCTTGGAACGCACGTGGAGTAGGGCAACCTGGTTCTATCAACGTTGAAGTAGGGCGTCTCGTCTCGATCCACGCGCGTCTCCGCCGTACGGCAGCATTGGCATCGAGACACCCGGCCTGGAGCAGTGGAACGCGGTAAATATAAAATGATTTAAGCAAAAAGCTTTGGAGTCTTTACCTTGGGAGGAGCGCGACGCAAAAAGAACAACTTGAGAGGTGAGCGGGGAAGCGAAAGGCAAAAGGTGATAAAGACCATCGTCTTTTGTCGACATTTGCAACGAAAGGAGCAGATACGGGGCCGATTTTTTACGATTTGTTTTCAGGCCAAGAAAAACTGCTCGTGAAATTTCTTATTATAGAAATGTTATAGGACGTTCCACGATCCAGAAACAAGTTCTGCTCATGCAGAATGCAGGAAGTCCCCGCGCCGTACTTTGAATTTCTTCAGTACGGCGAATACAAAAAAAAAAAAAGAATGAAACCCCTCCAATACCGAAAACAGGGCTGCACGCGAAGCTTGTCCAACCGCGTGAAACCGCCAACCAATCCCTTGTGAAATCCCTGTCAAACCATAATCTTGAATTCACAGCGCAAACAAGAAACGAGGACGATAGGGAGATAGGGACGATAGAGAATAGGGACGATAGACGTCCTCGTTTCTTGTTTGCGCTGTGAATTCAAGATTATGAAACACCAACTCGCCCAAGAATCAACTTTAACCTGTCAAACCAAATGCCATACCCCTGCTGCCGTCCTCCTTCAGCGGCACGCCGTTGTAGTTTCGTCCCGCTTTCCGACTGCCGAAACTTTGGAGTAGCTCGCCGAGCACGCGCACGTTGTTGTCGTTGAATACGTTTATTTAACATTTTTATGCCAATCTAGGGCTTCTGTGACAGAATTAAAAAAAAATTCCCCCGCATTTCCCCGAGGGGGAGAATGTGAAAGTGCGAATGCACGGTTGTCGGCCCGCTTGCGGCGCTTGAGCTCGGCCCCCGCAGCCCACCGCCTCGCCGCCTTCTCTTCCATCTCTTCCATCGGGTTTGTAGTATCACGTGTACACCACGCAGTTATCAAGCCGCTATAACGCCGCTGAGTCGCCAACGCACGCCGCTGACGACGTAGTTTGAATGCGTTAAAGATATAAGGCGCGTCACTAACACTGATATCACCGTCTCGTCCGTGGCTTGGTCGGTAGAGCGTCGCGCAGCGGCCGCAAAGTCCTCGGATCGAAACCTGGCGCCGGATGCTGTTTCTTTTTTAAATATAGAGGAGCACTGCGGACGCCGCCGCCGCCGGCGGTGGATGGTTTGGGGTCGCTTGTAAAGTGCATTCGCACTTAAAAAAAAAGACCTCTAAAAAACTCCCACCTCCCCTCGCGGGAACCCCTGTGTAGATGCGACGCATAGGCGCCCTTATGAAAATTTCTATGTCCAGTCAAAAGACAGTCTGCGTCCCGAAGGAAACAGACTGCGTGCGTCCTGTGTGTTTCCTCTGTGTTGGAATTTCGCCACCGACTTTCTGCGTACTCCAAGTGTCCCGTGTGTTTCCGTCCTCCATGCGTCCAGTCTATCTCCCAAAGGCAACACAGACACCATACGGCCTTTGTGTGTCCCCTATATGTCTTGAAGGCAACAGACCGCATTCGTCCCTTGTGTGTTCCCAGTATTGAAATTTCGCCACCGACTTTCTGCGTCCTCCAAGAATCCTTTATGTTTCCGTCCTCTACGTATCCCACAAGCTTCCACCTTTTGAGTGCCCTTTGCATGCTGTCAAATAACAGCGCCCAACAGCCAGCTGCATGTAGAAAATGTCAGCCAGCTCCACAGTCACTGTTTCATGCTGCAGCTGTTTCTGTAAGAGCAAGCTGACGAAAATCACATGAATCACACGACTCTTGCAAACCTGACTATTTTATTCAGGTTGGATCCATACGTGCTGCTGCCGCCTGCCACACCAGGTGTCGCCTCATCTTTACCCCTCACAGGACGGGATAGCCACTGCCACGCTTGAACCTGAAATGACAAACGCATTGATCGCATATGAAGGGGTCTAAACAAACACGTCTCAAACATTTCCTGGTTATGCTTATAAATATAAAGGAGTGTTCCCATACAAAACTGAACCAAGTATTCTGAAAGAGAAGGTACAACTTCTAGGTTGCAAAATTAGCCACAAAATTTAGACCACATAAATTAACTAATGAGCTTACGAACATCAAATATGACATACTGTTACATAGGCAACACAACCCAGAACTAAGTACTGTTTAGATTCATGGCCTCCTCATGACGGGCATTTATACAGCCTCGCAAGAACATTTGAGATGGGATTATTGCAGCAGCACTGTGGGAACAAAGCAATATGGGGGGGGGGGGCAGGGAAGGCAACATAAAATTGCATGAACATGCTAAGACAGGCATTGATCAGTCGTCATCATGAGTAGTTGCTCGTGTCTACGCGATCTTTGGAATCTATAAAGGCAGCAGTTTTATTGTGCATTTCGTTTACGAGACAGCACTTGCATTGTCTAGTTTGTTTGTCTGTGCTTGCTTACAAAAAGCAAAATGTACATCACCATGAACTGACCAACCTCTAGGTTGGCTCCTCACTTTTTATATTTCCTTGTGTCGATGGGTAGCAGACACAGGAACAGAAATAAAAAACAACCCTAGAAAAACGTGATGGATAGCACACTTGCACCCATCATTGCACGCGTGCCACGTGGTCACTCATCCCAACAGATGTACAGTGCATGGAGTTACCCCCAAGCAGCGAAAGCTGGGCGTGGTCGCTCTGTACTTTGTGAAAATACAAGCTACTAGAAAGATTTGACAGATAGCACAAACAGTGCAGGTGCGCCAACTTTGCACCATGGCACGAATTTTTCAACGCACAACAGAAAACGCACCGGTATGTCAGTGACACCGTGGAGGAGAAATTCCAAGACAAACCAGGACATCAGTGACAGTGAAAGGGTTAAAGCGGTCGAATACAGCAAATTTAATTTCAGGGTTTATGCTTACCAGCAATGAGGAAAGCTACCGCAGTAACTTGAGCTGACTACTCTGTAAAGTGCACTCAAATGCTAAAAACACACAAGCATTTTTGCATATGTTTGCACACAGAGCATTCATACTGTTCGGAAATAATGCAGGTTTTTCCTACTATAAACATCATAATATTGCCCCCAACCACGCCATTTGATTTGTTTACAAAATGTTTTGTTACAAGCACCTGGCCACACCCGGCAATCTTATCCTTTTTTAAGGGAACCGTCTTTTTCCCCTTTTTCTTTTGTATGCTGCACCAGCAGTCCTGTTTGATATGGAAAGGGTGTTGCTTTTCGATCCCTATCCTAGCTTTTCCTGTTTTTTATTGAAAATGTTCTCGATCTAAATGAATGAGTGCAAAAGAAACCCTGCAGCATTCAATTCGCCAACGCTCATCCATGCACGTCCCTTTCCTGACTCCTTCGAGGTTTGTGTTTTTTTATGTTTACTGCGGAGCACAAGTTTGCTCCGATAATCTATATTTTTACAAAAACCCTGCATTATCCGTGGCTACATAACAATATTCCAAACAAAGTCTGATACACAAACCAGAACCCCCCACAGCTCTTTCTTCAATTGCTGAGTACCCTTCTACAAATCATTGATTGTAGGGTTTAACGCGCCGACGCAACGCAGGCGATGAGGTGCGCCGTAGTGGAGGGCTCCGGATTAATTTTGACCACCTGGGGATCTTTATCGTGCGCCGAAATCTCGTACACACGGGCGTTTTTGCTTTTCGCCTCCATCAGAAAAGCAGCCGCCGCGGCCGGGAATCGAACCCGCGACCTCGTGCTCAGCAGCGCAACGCCTTAGCCACTGAGCCACCGCGGCGGGTACCCTTCTACAATTAGGACCATCATTGTATTTGCTAGAGTAAATAGCTGTTCGGGGGGGGCTACGATGGCCAGTGAGACTCATTACACTACATGAAACACAGTGGCAAAAAGGCACGCAATACACCCTTTTCACTGCTAGGCACAAGTTGCATCTAGGGCATTGAAGTGAATTCACCTAAATTCTATTTCTGGGTGCATGGAATTGTTTCACTCATGTAATGTAATCCATAATATGACTTTTGAGTAGAAGTCTAAAGATCTAGTTCATCTGTAATAGGCGGTAGAAGAAAAATGCCCACACACTGTCTGTGGGCACCACGAACTACCACAGTGAACAAAGGTGACAAAGTCGTTATTAATTAATTCATGGAGCAAGGACGCAGCCCTGATGCGACAAAAGAAAATAAGAAAGGTACCAGGAAGTTTCTCACCCTCATCGGTTCCTTATTTTTTGCCCCATCTCTGCAATGTTCTTATGTCTTAATATCACTAAGGTACCACAAGAATGCCACAATGGTTTTCTATGTTTTCATGTTCTCTCAGCCTTCAAAATCGAGATTTTCATGCATTTCACAGCCGTAATGAACTCCACTTACAGGTCGTGCAGGATAGATAGAAACAGGAGGCAGCCAATTCTTCTGGTAGCTCACAACGTACATCCTCCATGTCAAACACCTGGCCCTGTAAAAAATGGAAGTTCAAGTAGTAAACAAGCCGTAAATATGCGGTATAATGCCGTGAAATACTCGCTCTGACAGGACATGACAGAATTTCTTTTTTGTAGGTGCAAAAAAGGCACCTTCAGTTCTTTCAAGCTAAAAAATAAGTACAGTGCTCACTGATTGAAACTCAACACTGCGAGCGCGTGGCCGCCAATACATGCAGCGCCGTCCATGGATGCCGCTGTCGCTGTGGGGAACCACTGCCCCGCTTATTGGCAACCGGAAGCAGCAAGCTTATGGTCAAAACACTCTCATCCTCGTGGTATACCACAATGCAACACCTAGCTTCCACGGGCGTCCACTGGCGGCGCTGCATGTAGCGCAGGCCACGCGCTTGCAGTGTCGCGTTTCAATCCGTGAGCACTGTACATACATGACAATCCTTAGAAGGCTTTCAGCCATACTTTAAAGGAACAGAAGCATCCTTACACTGAATTAATGTTAAACTAAGCCTATTAAATATCCCTAGGTGGTAGAAATCTGTGGCCCCAGATTTCCACTGCGCAAGCATATTCTCTGGTCCAGAGGGTGCGAAACGTGGTTACGGCTTTTAAAGGAGCCATGAAGAGAAAACACAAGTTTGGTTCATTCAAAGGATTCCGTTGCTAGAATCATGCTGACACCATTTTTAACATAAACTCCACTCAAATAAGCTACAAATTAGGAACAAAGGAAATGGCCATGCGACCCACTAGCTCATTTCCCGCAACAGAACCTATGTCATACCAGCCAGCTCTGCAGTTAGCGGAGGGCGGCAACAGCAAACGCGAATTAGGCAGAGGCTATAAGCTTGCCGAACGAACTATTTGCGCTTAAATTTAGGGCACATTCTTTTTACAGTAGTAAGAATGGTGGGACCAACAGTAAAGGTTAGGAAAGCACACGTAAGCATATAAGTACCGATGCGTACTGCTGTTGGTACTGCGCGCACTATGCTTGGTTTAGCTGCACAGGACTGCGGGGCTTTGGGGTTGTCTCGGACAACAATGGCCGATTGACACAAGCAACGGTGTCTTACGTGACCATATTTGTGGAGCGAGCACTATGTTTCACGAAACGATTATTTTCACGCTGAACAAAAACAAGCCACGTTTAAATACGGTAAAAACAAAAGCAGAAAGCGGCTTGCCACGATATGGTGGCACCATCTAGGTTAACTAACGGTAAAGAAGGTTTCCAAATCGGCTGCAGAGCGGTCGGTTCCTGTGATGTCATTGCAGACCCTGAAAATGCACGATTTAGCGGGAAAACCAAAATTTTAGCTTCAATTAATGAATTTCTCAGTGAATAAAGCATCGTTTGCATTTGGACAAGTGCTGGGGGCACCATACCACACGAAATCTTTCGAATAACACAAACTTGTATTTTGTCTTCATGGCGCCATTAAAATTCTCTCTGAGGCACATGGTGAACGTCTCAGCGTGCCAATACCTCCAAGGGGTAGGCAAGTTGAAATGCTGACGAAACGAAAAAAACAGGATGGCGAAGGAGCACGGTGGCAAGCCCACGCCCTGTTTAATCTTTTTCGCACCGTGATTGTATCCCCATCACATGCATATTTGTAAGAATCAACACGTTTAACCCATGCTCAACATGTTACGGTCAACACAATTTATGCAAGCCAGCTACAAATAATGTCACACAACACAAGAATTTCTGTCTGATCATGACGATGCTGGATGAGCTTAGGAAGGTGGAAAAATTTCTTGCATTAAAACAGTGAAAGCTGCCCTGTGACTGCACCAGCAATGCAGGCTGGAACAGCATGTTTTCAAGCTGCGACGTCTAAACAATTATCTGGTCAAATGTTCACTGCCTAAAGACCTTGTGCATGTGGTACTACTTATAAAGTTGCTAGCAATGCTTAAATGTTGAAAATTCAGCGTATATGCAACTCTTACGTATTATAACTACAAATGTAATGCAGCCTCCTTGCATTTCTTTACCCGTAAACGAAAACTACCCGTTAGAACAATGCTAAGCTGCCTACGTCCTGTAAAAAAATATACTGTGGGTCAACTGCCTCCTAAAAAAAAAAAAAATCGGGGAGTGGGCGTTTTGTTTTACAACCATTAACGCAGTTTTCTTTTTTTTTTTTTTTTTCATGCAACAAGCTTTAGCGTCGAATCCACCCAAGCCAATCGGCGGCCGCTGGGCCGTCAGCATAATATTTTCGTTGCCAGCAATGGCAAGGGGGTCGGTCACTCACACAGCATACTGGCCGCCGCTCCTGGAAGCTCATTATGACCGCGCCGACGCAGCCGGTAATTTACAATAAAAGAAGCGCGGCGAGCCGAACACCAAGGAATATACTCAACACGTTTAACAAAACAGCACTGCGGCAACGCGTAATAAAATTTTAACATGCACCACGATAAACAATCACTTACGGCAGAACACGCAGCATTTTTCACACGTCGCGTCGACAGACTGGAACTTGCAGTAGAGACTCTTGATTCACGTAGGCACGCACAACTTGTCAGGTATTTTGTCAAATGGCGACCTCGATGTGCGTTTGCTACAGCAGCGCAGTACGGCGACGAAACAGACGCTTTGCCAGCACTCACGATGTTTCAGGTGGCACAAGAGCACTAACACGTAATATTACGGCAGGAGGAGCACGTAGTAATTCACGTAACACCAGCAAATCGAAAACAAACCACCAAAACCACGCACAACGAACTAACCACGTCTTTTCTTGCGCACCTATAACAATGACTGCATATATGCTAGCCTAGACTAGACTTATTACTACAGTTGGCTATCTAGCAGTCATAGAGTTTTAGCAGTTACTTTCTTCCTCCATCATCACCCCTGAAGCAAACTAGGCAGACGCCATTATAGTATTTTGTTAAAGTTGATAATAGCAAACATATATATAATGCCAGTATATTTTCTTGATGCGAGCAACGTCTTTTGTTGTCGTAAGTTGTTGCTACTCAAAAGCGAATAAAAATGGATTAACAAACGAAGTTATTATCATCGTCATCTACATCTAGATTGACTGTTTTGTGTTTTGTTCAGCGTCCAAGCATTCACCATTCACTGTTTGTGGGCTTTTCACAAACAGAACGGCCGGATAAAAAAATTATTCCCCGCAGACATACGCAAACACACGCGCACACGCATACGCACACACACACACACACACACACACACACATACACACACACACACACACACACACACACACACACACACGCGCGCGAGCGCGCGCGCGCGCGCACGCACACGCACACGCACACACGCACGCACACAAAAGCACCGTGCGTCAAATCCACGCAGGCAAACAATTCACTCAAATGGAGGCTTAGCAAGACTATGTGAGCTCAAGTATTTAGACCTAGGTTTACAACATGGTCGTGTGCTGTTTTGGTGGCTTGGAGGTTAAGTACTCGCCTACTGATGGAAAGGGCGGAGGTTCGAAACCCGCTCAGTGACTTGTGTTTTTTTCTTTTTTTTTTACCGTGTTATAATTGAAGTTTTTCTGCCGTAAGTTATATTTTGACATTGTTGTTGCTCTTGTTGCTCTCGTCTGGCTGTGTCCCTTTTTTTTCTGTCGCAATATATTTCTACCGCAAGCTCTGCCCCAAAAAACAGTACACCGCTTCAGCATTTAGTTGCAAGGATAAGCCATTTTACAACGACCCTGAAGGAAAACACAGACTAGGACAATCGGAAGCCACTTTTTAGGTTGTTTTTGTTTTCATTGCTTCGTTTTCTATTCGGCTTTTTGTGTTCTTTTTACTTTTTCTGGTCTGTATATTCTTCTCCCTCCCACTTTTTTTTCGTAATGACAGGGACGAGGCACTTCGAACAGCCTCGTTCAATACGTATCCTTCTTACGCCACTGTTTCATACAAACGTACCAGTTGGTAATATTAATTCTGCGAATTTATCAGACCTCACTAGCACGAAATAACGTATACAGTGCTGCAGAATTTCCACAAACCATCGGCATTGTTTCTTACCATCTCTAGCCAAGCCAAAAAACTTAACCTTTCGAGTATAATTAAGGCTTACATGCTCGACTTTATGTTTACTTGAGGAAGCACAATCTTCAGAAAAAGAATGTAAGGCAACAAATAGTTATCCTTCCTCCCAGTGTCCTAGAGGCAACACAAAAGACATAAGTCAGTCTTTTGACTTCATTTTGCCTTCAGTACATACATAAGCAACAGCATTACGGCACACAGAAGAATTAAAACAGCAAATTCAAGTTCTATCTTACAGCCTTTGTCCTAGAGGCAACACAGGGGAAACAGGCCAAAGTATTTTGACTTCATTTTTCCTTGAGTACACACATGGGCAATAGCATTGCGGAACTCAGAAAGAGAAGAAAGCAAGTCATTTTTAAAGTTTTATACCTCTCATCCGAAATAAAATCTTCGTATAGAAATTTAAACTTTGTCTTTACCATAGTACATATAAAGGTAAAACATCATGGCTGTTTATCCGGCAGTCTATAAAAAGTACACAGCCTGCTTATGTCCTAGAGGTAACACAAAGGAAAAGTCAAAAGAAAGGCCACACAGTCAACATGCAGGAGACACAAAGTAAACAGAAAGGAAAAGTTCATTTTCATAAGGGCGGAGCGCCGAAGGGACCGCGTTTTATAGCGCGCATAACGTTGAGGGGACTGCGTAAGCCGGTCCCAGTCGATGACGACGTTGGCGTACTTGTAAAGCGGCGTGGACTCTAGGTGTTTGAGCCAAGCGTGGATGTTGCTTCGCCAGAGAACGGCACACCGGTTATATGCGCAGCGCGCCCGAAGGAGAGGAAAGCGCGGAAGAGAGAGTACTGCACATGCGCCGGCCCCAGCGCGTCTGCCGCGGCTATGACGCAACACAATCCAACACAATCCACTTTAATCCAATCCAATCCAAATCCAATCCAGCCCAATCCAAGCCAATCCAATCCAATCCAATCCAAGCCAATCCAATCGACTCCAATCCAATGCCCCTCGCGAGAGAGTGTTCGCTATCGGAGAGGAGAGGGGGTGAGCGGCGGAGAGCGCAGCTGGCGCGGCGAGGAGAATGGGGGAGGGGTGGACAACGCCGACGACAACGACGACGACTACGCCGGAGGGACAAGGCGAGTGAATCAGATGCTCTGCATCTAATAAAAATACGAAGAGGGCACACGTTCTGTCCTTTGATCAGCGGCTTCGGCTGAGACAGGCTGTAGTTCCGGCCAACGTTACTATAATTCTAGTAACGTTGGTTCCGGCAGTGTATCCGAGCCGAGAACAGGTGGCAAGAGCTTCTGCGGCATTCATAAACTCGTTTAACGACCGCCAAAGCTCGCTCGCGACCTCTTTAGTAGCCCAGCTCTGAAAGCAATTTGGCCTTATCTCACTCCGGGGTGCGACCAGGGCCCGAATTCTGAAAGCCAAGCACAGCGGGCAGTTCACGGACGCCTCTGCCTAGTGTGCCGAGGGCGCCCGCTCGCGTGGTCGCCGCGGTGATGCCTTTCCCCAGCCGCCGCACGGCGGCGCTGCCAGTCGCAAACGTGCCACCGCGCAGCGCCCGGCCGCGCGCACATAGGCTGCTGCGCTGTCCGTTCCGAAGCGGGTCTTTCGAGGGGAGGAGGAATTTGATTGCTTGTGGGGTTTAAAACGGCTATGAGGCGCGCCGTAGTGGAGGGCTCCGGATTAATTTTGACCACCTGGGGAACTTTAACGGGCGCCGGTATCTCGACACACGGGTGTCTTCGCTGTTTCGCGTCCACCAGAAAATTTCTCCCACCTCCCCTCGCGGGAACCCCTGTGTAGATGCGAGGCATAGGGGGTTCAGTTGTTGTTTCCGTTAGGTTGGTTCTCCCATCGCGTGAAACGTGCCGTGAACCCCCTGCCGTGGCTATGACGCAACGTGGCGCGGCTATGACGCAACACAATCCAACACAATCCACTTTAATCCAATCCAATCCAAATCCATCCAATCCAAGCCAAGCCAAGCCAATCCAATCCAATGCCCCTCGCGAGAGTGTTCGCTATCGGAGAGGAGAGGGGGTGAACGGCGGAGAGCGCAGCTCGCGCGGCGAGGAGAATGGGGGAGGGGGTGTGGACGGACAACAACAACGCCGTATGGAGGTACAAGGCGAGTGAATGAGATGCAGTCGCATCTAAAAGCAGCCGCCGCGAGTGTAGCCCGAAATAACTTATTCAATTTGAACCGCACCGTTTGAATCTCGTCCCATTAGCTTCGTGCCACGTTTGTTTGTACGCAGTGAAAGGGAATTGATGGGGGAGTCGTGCATTCTCACTTCACTTTAGGACGCAGCCCTTTGGCGCCCGTTCGTGGGCTGAGGGGCGTCGCCATCGGTGTAGTCGAGCGAACGATGTCAAGTCGAGAACTGTCGAGAAATGGGAAGCGGAGGGCGGTTTGCCATCGCGGCGCGAGACGCTTTTCCGAAAGTGTGCGGGGTATATTGGAGTATATTGGGCCCGCACGAGACGCTCGACTGCGCGACGCTTAGCGAAAACGTGAGGGGGGCGTGCGCGGGACGGTGGTGTGCGTTCGCTTCCTAAGACGCCGCAATCCCTTCCTGAGACGCACTTCGCGCCACCGACGCAGGCGCTGACCATAGCTGCCGTCGAGAGAACCCACAAGTGAGTGCTGCCTCAGCGCACTGCAGCCATCAGGAGTGAGTGCTGAACTGCGAGTGAGGCAACCGTGACTCGATTCAGCCAACTGGCCAAAGCAAAACAATGCCTGCGCAATAGTCTTATATAGTCAAAGCTAAATCTACCCGTCTATGTCCGGTGTAATGTTCATACTTATCAACACTGTTGAAGAAGAACAAGACATTACGCAAATATTTATTTATTTATTTATGAGACAACAAATCAATACAGGAGTAATATTTGCAGTGTTCCTTTATAAAAAAGTCAAACATGCTTGACTTTTCCGAAATTAAATACTTTATCAACTGCAGAAAAAGAATTCACTCCGCCGTTGCCTGCTGTCGCCCGCGCCACTATAGCTTCTGGCGCCATTTTAAGAAATCAACCGGCAACAGTTACGCAAGGTTCCACTAGATAGGTTCCACGTTCTGCTTGCAACGCACGTGGAGTAGGGAAACGCGGTTCTATAAACGTTGAAGTAGGGCGCCTCGATTAACGCGCGTCTTCGCCGTACGGCAGCGTTCGCATCGAGACACCCGGTTTGGAGCAGTGGAACGCGGGAAATTTAAAAGGATTTAAGCAAACCTTTGGCGTCTTTACCTTGGGAGGAGCACGACGCAAGATGAACAACATGAGAGGTGAGCGGGAACGCGAAGGGAGGCATTTACTTCGCAAAAGCCGATAAAGACTATCGTCTTTTGACGACATTTGCAACGAAAGTAGCAGATACGCGGCCAATTTTTTGTAACCATACAAATATGTGTGACTGAAATTCTTTGCCTCAACATATTTTGCAGTCAAAACAGCTAAACAGCGGTTTTACCAGGGAATGTAAAGGAAGTCTACAGCTTAACTGTGAAGGCGGCAACGCCTGTTGTGAGCTACTTACGATGTGGAGTACATCGTGCATGGCTACGCTTCCAATTAAATAAACGGTGAATCGTATACGTTAGCGTTTGTTTGAATATATGAAAGTGGCAAAATTAAACGTGAATATTCAATACCGAGTTTCTTCCAGTGATGTAAATACAAGCCTTTAGTTAACTTTATTTCGAGTTTTTTTTTCTTGAATTTCGTTGCGTGTCATTTTTTATTTAACTTTTGTTTTCTCTCTATTGTTGCTTTCCCGATCTCTCACATTCACTTCACTGCACTGTAATCACCCCCATCTGGCGTAACAAGCAGTGCCGCTAGCAGAGCTGACCTCTTCAGCCCACATTAAAGAGTTTTCTCTCTCTCTCTCTCTCTCTATGAAAGAACAAACAGGAGAAAGTCTCAAAGAACCTGTGAAATGGTATAGTCAGACTACGAAAGACAAAGAACACATTGGGTTTACAAAAATAGACTGAAAGGAATAAATTGTATTTTATACAAGCGGAAGAGCAGGAATTAACTTAGAGAGAACTGCACGGTGAAACGGCGAATTAAACCAACTGCACTCTAACTGCCAATGTAGGAATTGGGCAGTGGGTCAAGTGTGCTGGGAAAGATCAAAAGCGATGATCAAAAGTTTCCGAGGAGCGAAATTGCGCTTAGTTCAGATGATAGTTGAGTTCAGAAGATAGAAGAACTGGAATAGTTAGGGTAAGGAAACGAAACCTGCAGGTATAAAAATAGACCAAGTGCAAGACGCCGAACTTACGCCTCAGAGTAAATTGGCACCGCTAACAGGAAGTTAGGATACCGTAAGTGTAATGAATGACAATTTGCCTGTTAACACCTCATTACCAGTAGTATAGGGTAGGAAAAGAAAGCCTTGCAAAGGGACTTAAGAACAATCCCGGAATGCGGAGCTCTTCGTTTAATGCCAGAGTACACGTAGCTTAATCTCGAGGGAGCGAATAGAATTCGCCGGGCCGGAATTGACTAACAGCAGCAAAGTTTGCAAGAATACAGGCGGCAAAATGACAGTCATTGAGGGGACACTGAAGTAAGTTGTAGAAATTGGCCATGGGCCATTTCTACAGAACTTGTCGAAAAAGTTGACAAGAAAAATTTCGGTAATTTGTCGTATTTCCCTTGTCGTGTCGTGATTCTGATGTTCTGTCGTGTCTCGTATTCCTGTCCTAAGTTTGATGTTCCGTCGTGCCGAATTCCTGTGTTGTCGGGAGGCTGATCTTGCATCAGTAGTTGCACATGGTATGAATGTTATTGCCCGTTGTGAAGAGAAGCGTAAATGCCAGTTCTGTTGTGACTACAAGAACGTTTATTGTTGAGCAAATTGACTTTGCCGTTACGACAAAAATGTGTGTCATAACAACGGATGGCTTTGTCGTAACAACAGGTCCTCTATTGTCACAACAAAGTTTTTTGCCGAACGACAGAAATTCTTGTTAGATTTTTGCGGTATTCCTGTTGTGATTTTAGACTTTATAATTGCAATGATAAAGTTTAGAATGCTGAACCATGTGCTGGGTTTTTAGCTTCAATTTGTGAACGAGAGAAATGTGTGTTCGAAAGGGCTGCTTATCTTGCAGTTCCCTCCCCCTTAGATGTTCCTACTTGTATATACTCGATGGAGATCTGGCGCAACTGCCTAGGCGAGCCGCGATTAAGCGAGCATCCAGTCATGAACGGGGAAGGCACGTTCCACTTGTCCTTGGCCTGGCTTATGAACAGGCTGAAAACTTGCCTCTGTCTGCAAAAACGACACAATATCACTGAAGAAGATTAATCAAATTTGTTTTGTTGTAATAAATTTGACGTTTCAAAAAGGTTTATTTGTCAGCAATTATTGGGAAGCATCATGCAAGATGGAGAGGAAAAAGATGTTACCCTTTTTTGTTGATTTTGGTTTCGAGACAAAAAAGGAGCCATGTGGCTAGCCAAGCCAAGTAGGCGAGGAACGTCGCTAGCTGCAAGGGCGGCGCCCACGACGACCCGCTATTGCAGCGCCGGATTTCCCTCTAGTGTATATTAGTATGAAACTCTGTGCCCTCCCTCACTGATTTACTGACGTCGGCTATGAAGACGTGCAGGCAAGTCTGCAGAGCTAAATTTAGCGGATTTCCACCACCTATTTGCACCTGCGCGTGATCAAACGAAAAATCTACATTAACCACGAAATTAGTGAAAATCTGGGGCTTTGAGGCTGAGCTATCGTTAAAAGACACCGCGCCCCAATACTGTGCGTGCGTGCGTGGCGGCCGCGAGCAGCGCATATAGTTTTAAGCGGAGCTGATTACTCCCAGAACCAAGACAGCAAACACCTGGTAGCGTCCCTCTGGCCTTCAAGCTCCTTCAATGTCAAACGAGTGCTTCGTGAGGTTTCGTAGCGCCGACGGAAGCCCCACCGACCTCTTCGATCCGGCGCCGCCGCGGTCACTTCGGTCGCAGGCCGAAGTGGAATGAAAGACAAAGCTTGAAGCTGGCGTCTAAACAGCGTGCTGACCACGTATACGCCGACGAGGGAGACGGACACCGTGGTGATCACTACTACCGTAACAAGCAAGCAAGTTGAATTGGAACTACAAACAAGCAAGTTGCATTGGGAGTGTAGCGCATCTTGTTTTTCAGCGCAGAGAAATACTTTGAAAAGCGCTTTGTGAGGGGATGAATTCGGAAGGCAATGTGATTAAAGCTTCGCTTCACGTGAATTCCCACCTACGCGTGAGATTTGTGATTTTTTTACAGCAAAGCTGTAAATGGCTAGGATCCAGCAGATCGTCTCCGGTCCCGGAGCGATGTAGACAGGAATCGCTAGCGAGCGTTGCGCCACGTTGCGGAGCCCGCTCAAATCTCCGGAATCGTAAAACTGTGCGCCACACCCCTGGGGCATCGAAAAAATCATACAAAATAAAAAGGTCCTACGGCCTTCATAGAGCATGCGCCGTGATTACCATACCCGCACTATAACAAATTCCTACCCACGATTCCCGAGTGTTTTATAGGGTAAGCTACACGACCGAGGTTGAGCAGTTTCGCGTGTGCCGTGAAGGGCCATTCTGCGCAATCGCGAGGGCCATTGGATTGGATTCGATTCGATTGGCTTGCCTTGGCGTCTCTTGGCTTGGCTTGGATTGAATCGGATTAGGTTTGGATTGGAATTTAGTGGATTGTGTTGGATTGTGTTGCGCCATAGCCGCGGCAGACGCACTGGCGCCGGCGCGTGCCCAGGTGTGCGCCTTAATTGCGCAGTAGCCAAGTCTTACGCTACGTCAGAGCCGCTTGATAGCAGTTTCACGTGGCTAGTGAAGAGCCGTGCTGAGCATGCGCGAGTAGCAGTGACTGGACAGGACAGGACTTTCAGTTAATAACCAGGAACAATGCTAAACCGCAAATCACAAACAAACGCGTTTCTCTTCGTGAATCCCTTGGACTACGACCCAGTCAAACTTCACGTTCAGGATCGGCACCGCAGCTTTGCTGGCCATCCCTCTTCACAGGGTGGAAGGGCTCTGAATTTTTCTTCTGCCAACCATTTCAGATGAGCTACTGCTAAATAGTGAGAGAATGAATTCAAAGGGTTAAAATCGCATAGTCAATTTACTGACAACAAAGAAGCTAAGAATGAATGAATGAATGAATGATTGAGAAGAATATTTAATGAGAACAACATGTGCTGTGGTTAGGGCACCTGCCCGGTGGAGGGGATTCCTAGTCGGGGATCTCTTGGCTGCGGCTGGCTGCGCATCCCTTTTCACCGGGTAAAACTGGAACGTGGGCCCGTCGTGGGGTCCTTGCTGGTCCACCGCGCCGTCTCAGCTTCTTTCTTGCAGGGAATGGACGGCGGGACAAGAAATAAGTGAAGAACAATGAATTCCTGTAGGTTAACAAATCAGCTGTGGAAACTCTATAGGGCAGTGCATGAGAAACCAGATCTTAAAACAGTCACCATTCACGGAAAATTCACTTTTGAAGAGTTCTTAATTATTCTAGTGATTTTAGGTAACTTTCGCATAAGCTCCATGAAGTTCACAGACATTTTTGTTCTGATCGATGCCTGGTACGGCCGGCTCAAAGACGAGCCATGAGACCAGTGCCTTTCACATTAATTTAAAAAAAGATAGGCACGTTTTCAGAGTTCACAAAGGTTGTCTTCTTCCGTATGCCTAGCTGGAATGTTATGAAATAAAAATCATGGTATAATATTGTTTATTATTCCGGAAGGGGCATCTGATAACCCCCTCTTATCACCGTACACAAAGAAGAATCATCGAGTGGCTTCAGCGAAAGCAAATTTCGCAGATCCTTTCATCACTCATTACAATATATTCCAAGCCCAGTCTAGAGGCTCCACTTTCTCCGTGCATATATATCCTGTCAAATTCTTCTAATGCAGTGAATGGCCCGACAACAAATGAATAGCCCGAATGAATGACCCGACAATGAATGGCCCGACAATTAATGCTTCGAGCTCAACAACTCGTGCGTGGTTATAAGTAGATATTCTTTCTTTTACTCTGTTCGCATACCCACTTCTAACCAGTCTGGCGACTTATTGAGCAAAACGTTAGCGACTCAGCGGAATACAATTAACGTGGTCGGTTCAAGCTCGGAGGCTGTGCTCGTATACATGGAACGGCGCCATAATCGCTTGATCCACAAAGCATTCGTGCCTTCAACCTCGTCTTATATTTGTACGTGTAAAACAAATCACAGAGACACGAATAACACACCCGTTTTTCATTACTGCTTTTCTGTCCTTATAAAAAGTCAGTGCGGAGAGGAGTCAGTGCTAGTCGGTTTGTATCATCCCTGCGGGTGCGCAGCCATAACATACGCGCGCACGCACGCACGCACACGCACGCACACGCTTACACACACACGCACACACACACAGGCATGCTCGCATGCTAAACACGTATACTGCTAAAATACAGTAACACTATGTTTGTTAAGACCTGCAGGGATATTTACGCTACATTTCCCACAGCCATAGCTTCCCCAAACTGCACTCAAGAGAGCAAGAGTAATTATCTTCAATTCCTAGAACGCCATCTCGAGTAGCCCAGGATTTATTCTTCACGCCTTAAAGGAGACATGAAGAGAAAATACATATTTGTGTTATACGAAAGATTTCGTGTTTCATAGTGCCGCCAGCACTTGTCCGAATGCAAACGATGCTAATATAAGTTAAAATTTTGATTTTCCCGCTAAATCACGCATTTTCCTGGCGTGCAATGATATCACAGGAACCTTGTTTACTGTTAGTGAACCCAGATGGCGCCACCATTCCGTGAAAAGCCATTTTCTGCCTTTGGTTTGTTTTAGACCGTATTTAAACCTGGCTTGTTTTTGTTGAGGGAGAAACTAATCGTTTCGTGAAACATAGTGCTCGCTTGATGGTCACGTAAGACACTGTTGCTTGCTTCAATCGGCCAGTGTCGTCTGAGAAAACACCAAAGCCCCGCAGTCCTGTGCAGCTAAACCAAGCATAGTGCGCGCAGTACCAACAGCAGTACGCATCGGTACTTCTGTGTTTACGTGTGCTTTCGTAACTTCCACTGTTTGTCCCACCATTTTTACGGCTTTTAAAAAAAATGTGCCCTAAATTTAAGCGCAAATAGCTCGTTCGGCAAGCTTATAAGCTCTGCCTAATTTGCGTTTGCGCTTGCCGCCCTCCGCCAATCGCAGAGCTGTTTGGTATGGCATCACAGGTTCTGTTGCGGGAAATGAGCTAGTGGGTCGCATGGCCATTCCCTTTTTTTCCTAATTATGTAGCTTATTTGAGCGAAGTTTACGTTAACAGTGGTGTCAGTATGATTCTAACGAGGCAATATTTTGAATGAACCAAACTTGTGTTTTCTCTTCATGGCTCCTTTAAGGGTTTGGAAAACAATAAAGAGCAGCTAGGACATATTCATTCGTTTCGACTCTTGTTATACTGCAAAGCGGAACGTATACTATTTATTGTGTTCGCTAACGAGTATATCAAGTCTTCAACACCGTATTCATGTCATAACCGTTTGGGTTGAGAGTCAGTTCTTAATGAAAACGATGGTTACGATAGAAATTCGGGGCACAAAAGCAGTCTTCAATTACACTGGACAATTGTCTGCGCTGTTTTGTGGTGGCGTAGCACAAACCTCCTGCTTGTATTTGCATGGGAATAAACAACGCACGCTGCGGATATGCACGTACCTTCTTGCATGCAGCCAATTTGTGAAGGGAATATATGCCATACAGCCTGAAGAAAATATCCACTCGGACTTCGCGAGCCTCCCACACGCCCGCAAACCTCGTAATAAGACATTTGTGACGTTGCAGAAAAATTGAAGAGTCAGGCACAGAAAAAAGAAAAACATTCATCTGATACAAGTCAACAACAACGAGAGAAATAGAAGACAGCCGTTTTATTTTCTGCTGTGCGATGCGCGTGTAGGGGCCCGGTGCTCGCTGGGCAGCATAACACTCTGTTGAGTCTTCATAGGAGCGTCTTAAAAATACTTTAGGGAAGCCTACGCATTTTGGATGCTTATCGACGAGCTCTGAGCACTCAACCTCGCAAATAAGCTATAAAGGATGGGTTACACACGATCTTCTGACGGTTGCTCTTATGAAAGTTGCTCTCTCTCTCTCTCTCTCCTCATATGTTACTAAGCTTCATGTGTTACTAATACAGCTTGACAAGCTTGAAATTATTCAGAAGTACCAAAAGCTGGCAAAACAACTCAATTACTGGAAATGCGCTTTTTAATGCCCGAACGCATCAAAATGGAATATTTCTAGCACAGGCAATGCTGCCCTCACAACGGGAGTGTAGCGACGACAGCGGCGCGAGTCGCGGCAAAGCTGAAGCCCGAGCCAGGAGGCGCCACTAAAACATCTCACCGCCTCCCGTGGAGCGTCAAACGAATCTAGGTCGACGATAGTGACATCGTCTGAGCAGAAGCATCTTTCTCCTCTTGGCCCGAACATTTACTGGAGCAAACCCAGGCAGGCGTCGTGGTCCCACGAGATAATTAATGACGTTGTAGCGCAGAAAACCCTGATATGCAGAGCATAGACTTCCCCATAGGCAATCGAACACCACCAACTCTAAGGCGAGTTCCGGAACCAAACACACTGATGTTGCGTCAGCATGCTTTGCTCTTTTGTACCTACCGCCATCAAAGATAAAAAGTGGGTGTGAAAGGACGCGTAGCCGCCTCCACATCCTCCGCACTTGCAGACAACCTGAGTCTTTTTAGGCATGGCAGGGCAGCAGCTGGACGCGTCTCCTCGCCACACCTCCGACGGCGACGGGAAACGAGCGGTGGTCGAAAAAAGAATTTAACCCCCAAAAGCAACGCTACTTCTTCAAAAAGCGGGAAAGCCGGCTGTTTCCCGGGAGACGCCGTTTGTAAAGCAGGACCGTAGCTGCGGGCGCTCGCCCGGAGCTTGCAGCTACCAGCCCACCAATCTGCTAAAGAGAAATAAAAGCGCAGAGAAAACAGACATCATCGTCGACGGCTTTTGTAGTGCCCGCCAGGTTGTCCCCCGTCGTCGTCCCACTCCCCCGTCGATCTTTTAAGAAGTAGGGGAGTCAGCCTCGTTGCGGCTGGTTGTCGTGGTTGCCCTCTTCCGTGTCCCTCCCCTCTCAACATCTGCAACAAAGGCTTCCTTGGGCCAGTGCCCTTCACCCCCTCCCTGAAGACCGCACCGAAGTCGCTTTCCGGGCAGGGGTTCTGTCGCCGTGCCTGGATGTATGTTTTTGTGAGTCCGCATCCACCGTAAGCCGAATGCTTTGAGGTTTGAGGTGAAGGAAGGTTGTAGCCACTGGGGCTCAGTCGTGCAGAAGGTAACGTGCTTACCCTGCATAAGAAATAAAGCGCTGAAAAAAAAATACAAGTACAAAGGGACAACGGGAAACCAAAGCCGGCAGGGTGTCAGGTTTACTTGTTCATTCTGCAGAAAACTCCTCTTCCCCGCCTTTGGAGAACTGCTTAGCCTATACAAGTCTGAACACCGGAGGGGCGCTCGGGATAGCTAAATAACAGTGGTCCCCACCCCTCATCGAAGTCCTGCGGAGCTCCGCTTCGTTCTCCAACAACGGGAGAATGGTAAAAATTGTCTGCGTTGTTGAGCCCCCCACCGCAGACAGGGGGTGGCTTGCGGTCCATGTTTTGTGGCTTTATGAGCCAGCTGCTCCGCCGTAGTGTGTAGGTAGTCTGGACGGTCGGCCGTCTGGCTGCGCGTGGATGCCAGTGCGTGGCATCCGCGTAGTGTGGATCGCTGCGGCATAGGAACATGGCTTGACAATGGTGCGATAGGAATCGAGCAGGCAGAACTATTTCGGGCTTAGCGGCAACGCCACGGGCTCGCGCCTCAGGAGAAGCCGGTGTCCCTGATGGATCCTTGACTTCCGCTTAAGCTGGTGGTTTGGTTCCCCTTGAAGTAAACAGAGAAATGAAGAGGTCCTTCTTGGTTCCTTTAAGTAGCACTTGGTGTATTTTTAGATGCTTGCATGCAGCGCTTAGTGCGAACAAAACACATAATATGATTCTTAGTTTGCCTGTTGGGTTGGTTCGGGAGGTGCATAATCTTACAGTATTTTCCCCCAAGGATGTCAAGTCACATGTAGCTCCCAGTTGGAAATTTATCAATGATCCTTTGTAAAATGTTTACGCTCAAAGCCCTCTTTTCCCCAGCTTTGTTTTGAGGCCGCTGTTCGTGGTCCCAGGGTGAAGCTTCGACAAAACTCCGCAGATAATTTTTTTGTTGTTGTGGATACACGATGCTGCCTGCTGTAAAATAAGCCTGGTTTAGCGGAGCCTAAATGTGGTTGAGCAATCAATTGAAATTCCTTCCCAAATAAATTTTCCTACGTTTCCATATGTACATGGCCGGGAGTTTCAATCTAGATGGGTAGCTCAAATTGTCGGTAACCCCCAAGTGACCATCCATTCGACTTTCAAACGATTATTTAACGGGATCAAATTAAATCTCCTTATCAACAACTCATTTTTCATCAACAAACTGCCCTGGACTAACGATACTCGAACTAGTTTTGTTCGTACATTGGCCGACCAACGTTGATGCCGATAAAAAGTTATAACGGTGTGTTTAGCTTGTTTTAAAGCCTAAAAAGAAACACAACCATTCCTCATGGCTTGCGGATTTTGCCTAATGGGAAACCGCAAGCCCAATTATCCTTGCCGCTGCGTCTCCAGACGGATGGCCAAGCACACATGGCGCACGAGACATATGCACTCGCAGGAATGACAGAAAATGGCTACGCCAATGTCTTTTTATATTTCAAGGATCATTCACCTCAGGCCAATACCTTGTCCTACCTACGAACGCACGAACGTTTATGTCGGCCGACAGTTTTGTTTTTACCCTCATTTCCAAGAGACAACTTTAGGACGTACCACATTGGCTATTGTCATTGAAAATTCATCAGAATCGCATAGTTCTGCGTAAACAGCGGTGACTTAAGGTTGCATGACATTGTAGTAATGGGACACGAGTCTGCGATGATCGTCTGTGAATCGCAGGCGATCCTCTGCGATCGTTTGCAGTTACCATCTCTCGTCTGCACATTTTTGTAGTACCGCCGCTTATAAACTAACGCGACGGCCTCACGAATCTTCTTAGGACTATACAGGACGGTTAGACCCATTGCGCGGTTTTTCTTTGTCGCGGCGCCAATTAAAATAATCAGGGCATGGCCTCACGCATTTCCTGGGTTATGCGACCATCAACGGCTAAGAACGAGCTTAATACGTCACATACAGCGACAGTCAACGGACAAAGCTAACACCCTCTCGATAGATAAAGCTTTAAAACGGATCCCACATTACCTGTCCTTACCTGTCTGTTGACCACACTCTATGTCGACCGCTAGAAGCTGACGTGTTTTAAAAAATGGCTAACGACATGAGCGAAGTGGCCTTCCTCAGAACATGTCCGCACAGAGGCCTTCTTACTATCTAGTCGGCGTCGGATAACTGATCCCCCTCTGCTTCAAAGCGCCGCCCCCGCAAACACGAAAGCCAATTCCACTTAGTTTGTGAATGTCGGCGTTGCGCTCGCCCGTGACCAGGATTAACGATGGCTGCCCAAATAAGAGAGACGCCGCCAACTTAATCAGCGTCGTGTTGTGCGCGCCGGCTATCCCCGAACAACGTCAAGTACGCTCTCCCCTACGAAGGAAGTTTGCGCAAGAACTTTAAAGAGAAAAGGCGGGGGAAGCAGCGGTTCCGTCTTTCTTCTTCGCCCAGTAACAGACCAAACAAACAATTCAAAACCCTCCATTTTCGTTGTCTTGCATTTTCACCCTCATGTCTAGCTCGCTTCTTCCACTTCGTTAGCCGCCAGCGGGAAACGCGTTCTTGTCTGCGTCCTGTCCGTCCATTCAAAACGCATCGTTTCTCAAAGCAGCCGCGTCACAAGGCGGGCTTTGCAGTTGAACTGCAGGACCAGCGAGTCAGCTACCAAACAAGAAAAACCAGAGCATGCACGTCTGCGGTATACGGTCCGCAGTACGTCGCCGTGCAAACACGATGACGCCGTTGGCGGCTGCGGGGGCAAGCAGTTCGCGTGGTTCCCTGATTAATTGCAGTCGCTGAGGGCGAAGCGCCAAGGCTCCGTGTGTGCTGACCCCCGTGCGTTGGGCCCATACACGGAGACACACACACCCTCCAATGCAGCGGCAGTCTTCTTCCGACCAGTCGACCAGACTTCTCCTTCTTTGTGCCTGTCTGCGTGTCTGTGAGAGCCGTCTTTTCACGCTCGTTTGCAGAGTCCACCTTTTCCAAGACTCGGAGGGGAAAGCGGACGTCTTCATTTCACGCCGCCATGGTCTCTGCAAGCTGGAGGGCGGGCAAGGTAAAGCCCCGCAGTCATCACATAAAGCCCGCATGGAAGATTTCGGGGCTGTCCGAATGGAAGCAGGACTGACGTCCGGGTACGACTTGTTTGGAGGAAATGGGCGAAAAAACGCGTTGAGATTGAACATAGCTGCGGCGATTTCACACTGTGGTGGGTGAAGGTCATGGAAGTTTAAAAAATTTGGGAAGGGGGTGGTTCCTCTCTCCCCCAAAGATCACACTTTCTTCGCTGTTGTTTTCTTCGTGCCGCCTTTCCTAAACACCCATTCTCGCACCCTGGACCACAGGTCCTACTTTTCCAATTTGAAATTATTACTACTGAAACTTCTTAAGCGTGTTTGTGTAGGATAGGCACTCCATGGTTCCTCCTTAATAGCGCATAATAACGGGAAAACTGAGGTTTTTGTTCTGGAAGAAAATAAGGAGGGTTTTGTAAGGTGTGAACAAAATATGTTCCACGTTAGAGGCACTTCGAAGACTTAAATGACTTAAACATTGACCTTATGTTTTAAAGTGAAGCTTTCCATGTCTCACTGATGTCGCATGTCGCGTCAAAAACGCACTGCAGGAAAGACAACTTTCTCTGAGGGTGATGATGATCCGGGGTGAACTGAAAGAAAAAAAATTGGCGCCGCTTGCACTAATGGTGCAAGGCTGCAGAAACAGCAGAGGTGGGGTTCGACCTAGATTTTCCCCACGCTGGCAGCGGATCCCAAGAGAGAGGAAGCAGAAAGAGCAAGCAAGTGTATACGCTTTCCGCGTACGGCGAGCGGCAACCCAAGGCTATCACCCTCGACATTAACGGCCGCCAAGACGTCGTCGCCGCCGATTGAGTCAAGCCCACTCACGTCGCCTCCCTCCGACCCACCCAGGGCTTTCCCGCCTCAACGAATCCGCCCCATAATTCCCCAAGCTGAACCGACAAAAACGTCATGTGAGCAACGCACAGCCTCGGGCTGTATCAGGGGGGCGGAGGCGGGAGCTAAGGCCCACGTATTTTTAGGGGCCTCAACCGGCGTGCAACGGGTCCACCGCGTCGAAGACGATGAGGACGAAAGTGAGAGCTCTTCACGTGGCACACGTCCATGCGCATGCCTGGACGACGACGTGCGCTCCTCACGAGGCGCACGCTCCAAGTCATTCTCTTGCACTGGCTCGCACGTCCAAATCGGCCGCAATTTCCCCATAGGCGAAAAGAGTTTTTATTTATTTTCAGAATAAACAGGTACAACTGCGGTCGTTGTTCCGGGTGTCGAACAAAACGGACCAAAAATTGCGGCCTTCGCGTGAAGTTTTAAGCGTGAACCGACAGAGGTTCGCTCAGGGGAAAAATTTAAAGTGTTCCAATTACGTAACACCGTGTATATCTCCAGGCACACCCAAGTGTTTTACCTAGAGGTTCCTGACTAATCACTTTCCATAGGTCAGCTGCTGTAATGACACTACCGCTGTGATTACCGTTGGAGGCTTCAATGATGATATTGCAAAACCACACAAGAAATTGTTCACTTACATTGTGCTAACGAATGTTTCGTTCAAACTAAAGCGCCAATCTAACTTTACTCAACTACTCAGTAATGGTCGCATGTGGATTTAATTGGCACCAGGAATCTCTCGAACACTGCAGATGAACCAATCAGTGCGTTTCACAGCAATGACGAAGCTATCGCTACTACAGATACCCAGTGATAGAAATAAATGCGTGTACACCTTTCTAAGTCTGCCTGATGGGCGCTATACCTTGCCCACATGCGACGGCTACAGGCTTAATCAATTACAACACCTCAGTATAGTTTAGGAAGTGCTTATCACCGCGAAAAGCACTACTCAGAATTTGCGCACACGATCATGACCTGGTTGTATCGTTGAACATGGACGCTTTCTGAATAGTGCGGAAACAGAAGCAACCATAGGGAGCGCTATGTGAAGGGCGCAGCAAGGATATGCTAGTTAAAACTGCGGTATCAAACATTTTGCAACCAAATGTGTGTAACAAAGATGTGATTTTCTTTCCTGAAAAAATAACGTGATATTTAGATCTCTTTACATTTTCCACTTCACTCACTTGGACAGTTACAAACAACGCCACCGCACTTTCCTAATAATTTTCGTATCCGCCCACTTCCACAGTTAAAAAAAATCGAACCAGTACAAACGTTTTTACGTCGACCACCTTGTGTTGCCTTGGCATCATTTACATGAGCAGAAAACGTTGAACGTTCTCGCTGCCTGTGCCTGCTATTCGCTTCCTGGTTACGTAACCGTCGGGTAAAGTTTAAGGTTGTGCCGGGGGAGAACTAATACACGGTTCAGTAAACACAACCCTGCTCGATGCATTCGACCCACGCAGTGAAGAAGCGCTCCGCGCCCACGTCGAGTTTAAATCTCCGTCGCATACGCCCACGCAGAGAAGCACGTAGGTCTGTAGTTTTCAGTTGGTGGCCTGGTACTGCTTCCCCTTACAAGGCATGTAAAAAGGAATCCTGAATGGAGGTTATCGTAATTTCTTGAAGGGTACGCATAACGCACAACGTGAGGGGAATGCAGCGTGAGTCATCCTTACGAAGGCGCACGGTTCGTGCCTGGTATAGGAGCTTAGTTTAGGATCCCAGTATTTTGTTCAATAGCTTTCCAAAAGCAAGGCGCAAACCCGAACGGCCACTGCAATCGCGCAAGCAAATAACCAAGAGTGATTGAAACGAGATTACTGCTCCGACGCAAGATGGAACACAATTTTGTTTGAACTAAAAAACCAGACGTTTCTCAGTCCTTTCAGCTGTTGTTTAAGCACACGACGCTTTTCACTAACTATAAACCGACCATTGGTCTGTCTTGTTCTTTTTTTTCTTTCACATTTTAAGTTCGTAAGCATTTCTATGCGAACTTAACGAGGCAACCCGTCTGTCCCTCTGTAACGTTTCTCGTGTCACTGTTTCACCCCAACTGCTTGTTCCTTCAAATTTTCGCAAGAACCGGCTGATGTTATCTCTAAAAAGTGTCTTCCATACAATGCGTGCAGTTATAATAGTGAAGTACCGTCTAGATAGCCTCGGTGTGTCGCTTCCCAAAATAATAAATGGAGTTTTATGGAGTTATTTATTAACATGAACCCGGGTCATCGTGCTTCAATATCAAAACTTGAATCGAATCGAAACATCATCGAATACTTGAAGCGAGAGAGAAAATCATGCAGCGTACCAAATCCCGGTGCTAAACATCACTATCCTCTCGACGGCTTCCTTCGCCGCTTCAGAGTCTTACCCTTCCTCTTCCTCGAAAATTGGAGCTCAGAACCTCAAAGGTCTCAAACAATCGCAGAAGAATCGACAATTGGGCGAGTTAGCACTGATTCGCACTGACTAACCGGGCGCACAGACGAAAGACAAAGGCAAACAAGGCGTCGGGACGAGCACCAATCGATTACCGTGCGCTATTTCAATAGTTACCGGGGCAGGCCCACTTAAGAGACAGACCAGTCAGGCGAATGAGCTGGTTATGGTTTTCAGACCATTCCTGCTTGTGTTACCAATGTGTCGACCCGGAAATCTGACTCTGTGGTTGAGTCGTACTACAGGCGAGTTCCTCCGACGTGACACCGCACAGCGAGTTCACGGCAGCGGTAATACGACGAAGGGGGGCGGTTGTTTGACTCCACCTGTAGTGAACGGAAGGCGTGATACGCTGGGGTGGGAGTATAAGGACGATCGAGAAGACGCCTTGTGTTCTCTCGCAGCGGAATTTAATTACCCAAGTTTCTCCAATCTCCTCCGCTGCATTTCCCCCCGTCCGCAGCGTCAGTTTCCCGAAGTTACCCGAACGTCGTCCCCTTCTAATCAACCCCCCTTTCCCTTCTTCCCGTTACCTAGGCGAACCCACGTGACCCTTTTGAAAGCGTAAGTATTCGTGAAGATGTCTTGACATATATCTGAGTGCATGCGCAGCGTGTGTCGTGTCCAGAGGTCGGCGAACTCACTCATGAGTCCACTCACTCAGACTCATTTGGACTCAAACTCACGCGTGAGTTTGAGTTTGAGTGAGTGCGAGGCTAGTGTGGCATGGTGAGTTTGAGCTTGAGTGAGTTTGAGCCGAGTGATCACGACTGAGTTTGAGTCCGATTGAGTTTGAGTCCATTTTGAGTTCTGAGTACATTTTGAGTTTGAGCCCATTTTGAGTTCTGAGTACATTTTGAGTTTGAGTCCATTTTGAGTTCTGAGTACATTTTGAGTTTGAGTCCATTTTGAGTTCTGAGTACATTTTGAGTTTGAGTCCATTTTGAGTTCTGAGTACAATTTGAGTTTGAGTCCATTTTGAGTTCTGAGTACATTTTGAGTTTGAGTCCATTTTGAGTTCTGAGTACACTTTGAATTTGAGTCCATTTTGAGTTCTGAGTACACTTTGAATTTGAGTCCATTTTGAGTTCTGAGTACATTTTGAGTTTGAGTCCATTTTGAGTTTGAGTCCATTTTGAGTTCTGAGTACAATTTGAGTTTGAGCCCATTTTGAGTTCTGAGTACATTTTGAGTTTGAGTCCATTTTGAGTTTGAGTCCATTTTGAGTTCTGAGTACATTTTGAGTTTGAGTCCATTTTGAGTTCTGAGTACATTTTGAGTTTGAGTACATTTTGAGTTTGATTACACATTGAGTTTTGAGTACATTTTGAGTTCTGAGTACATAGGAGTTTAAAGTCCACTTGGAGTTTGAGTACATATGAGTAGCCTAGCAGGCAGCTATGGTTGGCTGTTAAGTTTCATGCGTCACTGTGGGCTCGGAATTCAGGTTACCTGCGGGTATGGCACCAATCGCGATCTGCATGATCGGTTGGGAGGAAGGTGGTGTCTGATTTTTTTTAGTTTCTTGTTGAATTTTCATGGCCATAAGCACTTGCTGTATACCTAATTTTCGCGGCTGGGCGCGTGAGTGATAATTGACTGGTGAGGTCATAAAAAGGGTTGTCTTAACTTTTCCTCCTGACGGATCCACTAAGAGCGTGGGAAAAGGTGGTGGGAAAGCACACGGCGGCGCTGGCGTGCTGGTTGTTCGCCTGCTACTGTTAACGGCTTGATATACTAGGGGTCACAAAGGAAGAGGTGAGAGCCGGGGGGAAATGGGGGAGGGGGCTGTCCTTTCTACTGTTTCAAATGAATTAGCTGAATTGACTGGGCAGCGCCCCTTAAGACAGAATAATGACCACATTAGATTGGGTGAAAAGTGAAACTGATGAGGCTAAGGCGTGCAAGGTATCAAATGAAAGGTCCGGATTAACGGAATCACGCGGGGTAAATAAAAAAATGCTTCCTGATTGTAGTCATCAGGCAGTCATAATGAGTCATAGATTGGGTTAAAATTCAAAATGACGCTGCGAGGGCATGTGGGGAATCAAATTCAAGGTCTCTATGTGGGAAACATTTGGGACGAACATGAGATATGGATATATCATGACGTAGTCATGGTAAGTCAAGGATTCGGTTAAAATTCAGGTTCATGACGCTGGGCGTATCAAATTAAAGGTCTCGTTGAGGGTAATCACGTGCTTCCTGATTATTATCATGACATGGTCAAAATGGGTCATAAATTAGGTTAAAATTCACAATGATGCCACTGGGTGTCCGGGGCATCAAATTGAAGGTTCCGATAAGGAAAATCACGTGGGACAAAAATGTGGTAGGGCTATATCATGAGATAGTCATGGTTAGTCATTGATTGGTTTAACGTTCAAATTGATTCCGATAGGATGTGATGGGTATCAAATCAATGGTCTTGATGAGCCGAATCACGTGTGAGAAATACAAAAATGCTTCCTGGTTATAACCATTAGATTGTCATGGCGAGTCTTATATTGGGGTAAAATTCGAAGTGACCCCTCTAGGGCGTGTAGGGTATCAAATTTACGGTCTTGACGAGGGGAATCACGTGGTACAAATAAAAAAAGGCTTCGTAGTTCGAATCATGAGATGGTAATTATGAGTCATAGATGGGGTTAAATTCAAGGTGAGGCCGCTGAAGCATGTGGGGCGTCAAATTGAAGGTTCCAGTTAGGGGAATCATGTCGGACACCTAAATAATGCGTCCTGGTTACAGTCATGACAGGCATCGTTAGTTTGACTGGTATGAATTTTGTATGACCCTCCTAAGGTGTGTGGGGTATCAAATTAAAGGTCTCGTCGAGGGGGATCACGTGGGACAAATATAAAAATGCTTTCTGGTTATAATTATGAGGACATAGCAAAAGGTATATAGCAAAAGGTACACACTCACACTCACACGCTCACTCACTCACACTCACACTCACTCACACTCACACTCACACTCACACTCACACTCTCACTCTCACTCTCACTCTCACTCTCACTCTCACTCTCACTCTCACTCTCACTCACACTCACCCTCACACTCACACTCTCACTCTCACTCTCACTCTCACTCACACTCTCACTCTCACTCACACTCACACTCACACTCACACTCACACTCTCACTCTCACTCACTCTCACTCTCACTCTCACTCTCACTCACACTCACACTCACACTCACACTCACACTGACACTCTCACTCTCACTCAGTCACACTCACACTCACACTCTCACTCACACTCTCACACTCTCACACTCTCACTCACACTCACACTCTCACACTATCACTGTCACTCACACTCTCACTCTCACACTCACACTCACACTCACACTCTCAATCTCACACTCTCAAACTCTCACTGTCACTCTCTGACTGTCTCAATCTCTGTGAGGCAATGTGAGTTCTGAATGCATTTTGAGTTCTCAGCCCATTTTGAGTTTTGAGTACATTTTGAGTTTTGAGTACATTTTGAGTTTGAGTCCATTTTGAGTTCTGAGTACACTTTGAGTTTGAGTCCATTTTGAGTTCTGAGTACATTTTGAGTTTGAGTCCATTTTGAGTTTTGAGTTAATTTTGAGTTTGAGTACATTTTGAGTTTTGAGTCCATTTTGAGTTTGAGTTCACTTTGAGTTTGAGTACATTTTGAGTTTTGAGTCCATTTTGAGTTTTGAGTTCATTTTGAGTTTGAGTACATTTTGAGTTTTGAGTCCATTTTGAGTTTTGAGTTCATTTTGAGTTTGAGTACATTTTGAGTTTTGAGTACATTTTGAGTTTTGAGTCCGAGTGAGTTCTGAGTTTTGAGCTCAATGTGAGTTTGAGTTTGAGTGATCGCAGATGTGCTGCTCAGCATTGAGGCTGAGTTTGAGTGAGTGGTGATTCGAAAAAAAAAATTGTGAGTGAGTTTGAGTGAGCCGCGCCAACTTTGCCGAGGTATCTGTGAGATCTCACATTGGCTCGACTGCGGGCTTTGGTAGGTTTGAATTTGGCGCTTTGCGTACGACTCGTCACGGCTCGTTACTCGGGAAACACGTCGACGTATTATTAATTGGTCATGGTTAATTAATATTTAATTTATGGGTGACAATAACACAACAATGATGTATGCATGGAAATGACATACTATGTCTTGTCGACAGGAAATACCCCAAACGACTAACAGATGCTGCCAGAGCTATTCATAATAATAATAATAATAATAATAATAATAATAATCAATCAATCAATCATGTTTATTTACGTGCCCAGGAACAGCCAGAGGCCTGAGTGCTGGCGCACGGATAGTTACATGAAAACAAAATACAAGAAACATATTGCAAGAAACAAACAAGCGACAAGACACACACATATTGAAGTAGCGAAAATTACAAAAATAAAGCACAGGCGGAGCCTGGGTACAGGTAAAAAAGAAAAAAGAAGATGCCTTTGTGGCTCAGCTTATTGTAATGAATACACAACAAGCAGAGAACAAAGTTTGACAGTAAGACGACAAAAACAATGACAAGAGTATAGAGACAAATGATAAGACAAGCATGATAAGTAAACAGTTTCAAAAACAGGCAACTATATTGGTTAAACAGAACCGCAGAGAAACCAAATTTCAGCAATAAAAAAAAAGAAAAACGAACGACAGAGATATCATAGATGTTTAACATACTGTGTTCAACAGCGCAGTACGGTAAATTGTAAAGGAGCTTTGAAAGATGTCACGGCATAATAATCATATTCGTCTTCATCATAGCTATTACTAGTACGTACAGTGTCAGTTGTAGGTATGTGAAAAGTACCGCCGGTATATCGCGATACATGGGTTCTCTAAATAACCGCTTATGCGGGGCCATTAAAATTGCTGCGGCCTCTCCGACATGTTTCTTCGTAAATTAACGCAAGCGCACGACGAAACCAGTAAAAAGAGGCATGCGCTCACGAGCGCTCGGCATTTTCTTGGTATTTTTTTTCTACAACGGTGAACTTACGGCTATTAAAACGGCCCCGCTGTTAAAAAATTCAGGGAATCTTGCACCCATGTGCAAGACTTTAATTGCGAAGCTGTTGTAGGTGAGCATTGCCGGACACGTAGATAAGCTTCAGTACCATTGTTTATTTGCATAGTCGCAGTGCAAGTAATCGTCGTCTCATGCATCGAAGAGGTCTTTGTCTTCTTCCATGCGAGTGGTGGATGGAAAGTCATACTCAGCATTGTGGACTTCCACCAGCTCTTCATTATCGACTCGAGGCAGCGGCGGCGGGATCTGTAATTCGTCTCGGGAAGGATGGACATTCTCGCAGACCCGTCTCCAATTATCCATATTGGCTTCCAGAGAATACGGCGGCCGTGCTGACCTTTTTTAAGCGGGATGGTTTTTCATCTTTGAATTAGCACTGGAATTTTTGTTTTACATCCGCGGGAGCGCTTGGCGACAGCGCTGGAGTTTTTCCTTTTTTTTTGTTGCTAAAGCCACTGCGTGAGCCGGGGACTCGGGGGTCGCCGCGAGGCACGCACCCATAAGGGCTCGGAAATTTTTTGGTATTTTTTTCTGCAAAAGTGAACTTACGGCTTCTACAACAGCTCCTCTGTTAAAAAGCAAGCGGAAACAAAGGAATGGCAGGTTAGACCATTTTATCGTTACTATGCCTTGGAACACGTACAAAGTAGTGTCAGCGTAATGCCCACCCCTTCAAACTCATTCTGCGTAACTCTACAGGAGACTGTTACAGCGAGAGTTGAGACTACGGCAGGGTACGTGCTGCAGACACACAAAATAAATACGTGCACATGCGCAGACACGGCAAAATCATAGGCGCCGGCCTTGGTACAACGAGGGTTAGCTGTATTCCTTTCTGTTTTAGTTTTTTCCTGCTATCTCAGTGTAGCTTTCTTCCCCGCACAGCCACCACCACCACTACTCGGTGTCAAGTGATAGTTGCCGCTCCAGCGATTCATTTTTCACCAGCCAATTGGGGACCACATTGCTGTTCTCAACGAATTCCGCTGCGCGAGTTCTTAAGGTCCCGAAAAATGCAGTCGTCACAGCCGCACGTGCCGTAGCACCCGTGACGAGGCTCACAATCTGCACTCCGCAGAAAGGGGTTCTCGCGTCGCGGTTTTCAATGCACGCCTCTTTGGAGTTGTCGCCCTTTCAAAATGTCTTGGATTCGCGGTATTTCACGGGGAGCACAGACCCCTGCCTCAGTGAGCATTCTCCTCATCCCTGTTCGACGCCTGGCGGCGTGGCAATCCGTCGGTAGATGTCGCTGATAGGTGCTTCCCACTTACACGCTTCTCACTGCAGCGAAGCTTTTAACCACGCGTTTTCTCTGGGTACCAGGAAGACCCGCGGTAGGCCTCGCCTGCGTGTAATGACCGGGTCATTTCGTGGGTCATTGTGCGCGTTTGGAAGCGGGTGCCGAGGTCGTTTCAAGCACCCGTTTAAGTTCAGCACGGTAGAAAGAGGATAAGGGCTCGAAAAAAGATTAATGTTTGTCAATATGGTGGAGAAGACGAGGAGTAGTCTTGACGGCGTTCAAGAAACGATGTCTCATTTCGAACTTGCACGGGGCGTGTTTAAAAAGAAAGGCCTGCAAAGCTACCTTTCTTCCGTAGTTTTGCTTCCGGGAAACTTAAGCAAACAACAGCACCTTTGTGCATTCCTGGGCTTTGAAATTACAGATATCCGTAATTCACATCCTACCCAATCAAATGTAAGGCACTCGACTCTACACGATGGAAACACTTCTCAAGACGGAAGACTGCATAGTCCAGTTAACCCTGCATACTTCTTCGAGAGCATAGCCTAGTTCTTTGCCTGCAAATGTTCTAGTCCCAAAACTCGCGCTTACTTGCCTGCTTCCTGGACTTCTCACGCTTTATGCCGCTACACAAGTACGGTCGTAGTCAAAGCTGTCTAGGGCACACGAAAAATTATGCCCACAAACAGTCGAAAGCAGAAGTTGAGACTGATGATGTGCCCTAGTTATTCAATCCCAGTAGGAATTGAGAGTCCCTTTACCAGGTCTCTCGCGTAAAACATCTCACCCTTACTAGATTGAAAAGCCTGTATGCCAAACTCCCTGTAGTCTAAAAACTTTCGGCATGGCCTACGAACTTTTGTCGAAGGGTGTACCTACCACATTTATCTTAGTGCTGCGATAGCATGAATTCAAGTCGGAACACAAGCATAAAGCTTGGGTGAATTGGTGGCCCATTCTTGCCCCGTTTTGACATCGCTTGCTCTACATTATTGTGTGCGGTGTATTACAGGAACAGGCTCAAATTCATTATGAATAAAAAGAAGCATACAAGGACTGTCACTAAGACGGCTGCAAAAACCGCTTGGGATAATATAGATTGCAATTCTTGTTATGGTTACAACTTGAAATTTTTTGTTGGGGATAAAACATGCTTATTTTCAGCACCTATAGCAAATATTGTAAACGACTTAACACCCATTGTTGAGGACAAAAAATGCTTCTTCTGTAATTAAGTCCGCTACCCTGCTTCATCAAAACATTAGGGAGTTTTAGTATAGCGTTTTAGCTGTATCGTTAAAGTTTTGCGGGCCGCAATCGCGAACGGATAGCGCCTCGTTATGCTACGGTTAGCGTGCCCGCTAACGCTATGGGCGCGCTAAAGTGGTGCTTTCCGCTATACTAAAACTCTCTATTGGCAGACTGTGGTACTCGCAAGAGTATTTTTGTGCAAAAGCTACTGGCGGATGCATTTAGGTAGCATAGCTATGGTTCATTGAAATATGTTTACGCTATACCGGATGCACCCCGTGATGGCGTGGAAACTATATCAGGAGCTGCACAAGACCTTTCTTGTGTTATGGGTAAAGTTAAGCAATCCCTGCTCAATCTTCGTGTAACCGCAAAAGTTTCCGTCTAACATGCGAGTTATGGGAACATCTTTTTTACTGAAATCAGATAAACGCGGTAGAAGAAATAGCCTTAAGTTTTTTCTACGCATTATTCGGTGAATGAAAACGAGGGTATACATGCGCGACATCCCACTAACGTGACCGATTGTACAACCACTCCAAGTTCAGCGGAAGGCATCTTTGAATGCAGACTCGAAAGGACATCATTCTTAAACAATAAATAAAATGCACGAACTGAGACGGATAGTCATCAGGTCTGAAGAACATCCGCGACTTCCCCAGGATGTTACACAGAACCACGCAAAAAACTTGAAACTTTTTTTCTTCTTCTCCACAGTGAGAGCAACGCTCACCCATCAGACCCCATTTTATTGCGGTGCCCAGATGTGAAGCCGCGTACGATGGTCGTTGCCTGTCAGGCGTTAACCCAGATACCCAGTTCTATAAATCTTTAGCCCGTTGATGTACCCCTCGGCAGTTAATCTTCTGCAAGCCGCTGACGTGCACTTCCTTCGGTTTGGCAGGTCTCCTCCAAAACCATACCAGCTGCACTTTGGTACAACCCTGAAGAGTTTGGCCGCGCTGATCGCATATGGTATGGCACTTTTTTGAATGCAGAAATAAAGTGCTGATAACTAAGGCTCATACGTATTACTACTTTACTGGTGTTGTGTGTGTGCAACAGGTTTATCTGCCGGTATTTGAAGCACCGGGCAGCTACGGGAGCGGAAGCACAGACAGCTTTTGAAGCAATGGGTGCGTCTGAACGACAACTGCCTCCCGCCAGGATGTTCCGTCGCAGGAAAATTTCTCAGCCCCTTTACAATATGTGACCATGTACATCATAGTCTGTACAGTTTATAGCAAAAACATTCACGGCAATCAGACAGGCTGGGTTAAAAAGCTGCTGTTTATAATTTGTGCGAGTGTCCGCATTTTTCACAACTACAGATGTGCGATAAAAGGCGTGTTTAGTTACCGATGTCGTCGTGCTTGCGTTACACTGTTTCTAGCAGCATAACTCGAGTGTGCACGCAGTTGCCAAACGGGAATTCGGATGTACAACCAACACCCTTAGAATGTATAGCACGTGCGTTTTCGGAGCATTTGTAGCGCAGCCACTACTGAGCCGAGACTCCAAAATCCCTGGGATTTCTCAGACAAAGGCGCTTGAAGTTGGTTGCAAAACAAAAACAGAAAAATTCGAAAGAATAGTGCATAGCGACTTCTGAACGCAACAAAAACAACACAAGAACCAACAAAAATTCCAGGGCAAGGTTTCGCGCTTCAAGAGCACGCTATTTTTATTTCCGAGTGAATAGATATCCCTCATTTATCTCAGCGACAGCAATGAGGAAATGGTTTCAAAAGTTTCTCCAAATGGCATCATTTTGTTTTTCTTTCGATTTAGTTTGATCTTTTTATTTCCTGCAACAAAACCTTTTTCTGAAGCATACACTAAGGTGAAAAAACTTAATAAAAGGGAGAATCTGACTCTTCCGCACTCATTAACGATCCCGAAACTCACGTCACGTCTGTGATCTCTCGCACGGCACAGGAAATTACGAGGCATATACACGTGACGCACCCGATCGCCGGCAGTTCGGGAAGTCACAGGTCTTATTTCCGTTTCGAATTGCAAGAATACGCGTTCTGTGATTGCCTGATTGTCTTCTTTTCTTGAACAACTTTCTCAACGCCTTCGTAAAAGGAAGAGAAGTACCAATTGATGCACTGTTTCCCCCCGGAGACACGATTTCATCAGCTTCAAGGAGCTTACGGGCGCGCGAACTGTATTTTAAACTTCCCAAAGACAGACCCTATTTGCACGCAAGACTTGCAGCGATAGTTTCAGGACTGTTAAAGTATCCACTGGCTGAGGAATGTACTATCGGCGTCAAATGAAACGCGAACACGAAAATATGAACCAGAACGTGTAAAATTTAAAAATACTGCTCGTAGAGTTGACAAAAGGGCACGCTATTGGTATATTTGGAAATCCACTTTTCCCGACTTTGTTTTTGCAACTAAGCCACGCGTCATTTTGGCTTGCATGTAAACAAATCGCGCTATTTGTGCGTTCAGGTTCATAATTTTGTGTGCGCGTTTCATTTGACGCCAACAGTACCTCACGCTACGTTTGGGAGACTTTGTTATTTTTCCTGAGCCAGAGAGGTCGCTTGCTGTGGACACCCCGTTAAGAGAAAACACGTACATACAATTACAAGATGTATTTCACACCAGGGCACGTGGCTGCATGTTCTTCAATGTCACCGTTGGGTGCGCGGTAGTGTGAGCCCTGCCACAGTGCTAGAATTTACCAATAGATGGCGCAGGGATCTTATAGACAACGATGAACAACATAGAATGTACAAACAGACCAGCCGAATTAACGCCACTATCTACAAATTTCCTCGGGGCGCTTTCGTCTGCTTACGCTGCTTTGAAGACGAAAGCATTACAGCTTCCTTTGACGATACTTATTAGACTTCTTTAGTACTACATCGTGTTTGCGTCTCCCTCCTCGCGTTAGTTGCGTCGTCATTCGGCGCGAATTACATCGGCATACAGATTGGTGACAATTCACGCCACGGCTTCCCCAAAACCCTTTTCTGTGGTTCGGGTGCACCTGCTGTGCTCACGTGCCGTCCCGTTCACCTGTGGCGTGATATGAAGTCATGTCTGCACGCACTGGGATAACTCTTGTTCCTTCGCTGCCAACGTGCTGATGTAGTGGCGACAAAATTGGCTCCTAATTCAGAGAGTCAGAGACCCAGTTTCGATTGCCACACTATCTCCAAAGCGTCATTTTCTTCGAACTGACTGATTTACTTCATATAAATTAATCCACAAGCGCATTTTAGCATAAATTCCGTTATTTTCATGTTTTTCGTACCATTTAAAGCGTCCGCCATTTCTGATTCCATACAAGAACGCAGGTTTGTTTTTTTTGCACGATGGGGCACTTAAGCTATTCGCCCTGTACCACCATACTGCCAGTGAAAAGTATTGTGTGAGACTGGAAATCTGCTTTTGAACCTTAAGTCCGCCGCACAGTTGAGTTGCCGCCCCTCAGTATTGTTTATTATCATGCACCTGAATGACAAAACTTGTCTTCTAACGATACAACTTAGCTTTCTTCTGCCGTCAGTTTCAAATATCTAGCCTAGCCCGGCGTAGTCGATCAGCAGGCAGAGATGTGCGGAACGTTTTGAGGCGTCAACTACTCTTCACATTTTTCCGAGTGCCCCGCAGAATTAATAGGTCCTCGTCCCTGACGCCATTGAGCTCCCTAAAGGGTAAAGACGCCGCGTTAACTTCCCCAAAGGAAGAAACTTCCCTAGAAGAGGGGATCATTTTCGCGCCTCTGTGAAAAATGGCGAGGTTCCGCGTGGGTCGAAAATATCATTTGGACGATTCGTGATTTCAAGCGAGGAAAAAAAAAACACGACTACTGAGTTCCCGAACGGAGCAACCCTTTTTTCCCCTCTTTTTCCCGTTTGTCTGTTTCCGTTTCCCGCCAGCCCTGGGATGGGGGTGAAGTCGCATTTGGACGTGTCCCGAATGGGAACAATGGGATGTTCGGTAGGGATGGATCTTGCGGAAGTGTTTGTATCACTCCGGGTCATTCTGCCTCCTTTGACGTGCGGCACGCAAAAGAAGTGATGGGAAAAAGTAGCCGCGAACCCCGTAATCGGGAAAAAAATCGAAGGGCGTGACTTTCTGGCTTCGTATATCTCTGCGCAAAACTGTACGCATATTCCGAGGAGAAGGGGAGAGTGGATGGGTTGCGCGGGCAAAAAATTAAGCGATTTGAAGGGTTACAGAGCGGGCTGAGTGCCAACGTGGTCTTCTTCGTGTTTCAAATTTTGTTTTCACTTTCGGGAAGCTGTTTCTGTAGAAAAATGTTGGGTGCACAATGTAAAACTTATTTCGGTGCCCATTCGGTACAGACGCAGTGCGATCGCGCGACCTATAACAGTGGATTACTTTTGTGAATATGCTTTTTTTTGTACTGGCATTTAGTGTGAATCAGGGGCTTACACTCTGAAAGGATCGACAGATTGTAGTTCACACACGGCAGTGTGGACTCGGATGAGCTTCCAGGAGTTCTTTTATTTTTTGTTGCATCCATTTTCGATTACCGCTTTCAAAGCGGCACGGGGTCGCCTCGCTTGGGCTAATGGCTTCGTACTTCAGCTTTCCATTGCGAGCGTCATGGGCACTGGCTCTGGCTTTTAAGTGCGAATGCACTTCTTAAGCGAGCTTGAATCGTCCGCCGCCGTAGTCCGCATAGCAACAGCTGCGGGTGCGCGCGCTCCTCGTCTTCCCTAGCAACGGGGGGAGATGGGCGCGCGCTGCCTGGCCGCTGACATGGCACATACCCACGTGGGGGATTGGCCAGGAATCCGGCGTGAGAAGGGCTAATGCACCCGCTTAAACGAGTACTGACACGAAATTTCAAAGCTGAGATCCGCTCTAGCAACAAGTACAACGACAACACAAATGGGTGTCTGTGAATAAATGCATCTTTCTTTCTTTGTAGTTGTGTGTGTGTGTGATCTCTCTTTCGCGAACATTACCGAACCGCGCAAATTCAACTCGTGCATTCGCACTTTCACATTCTTCCCCCCGGGGAAATGCGGGGAATTTTTTTCGCTGGTATGTGTTTTTCAAAAATGCGCTCTTCAGGACACTCAAGTTTTCAATTCAAAAGCATTAAATGGCCCAACTGAGCGAAAAGCCGGCATCGGCAGCAGGCTCCTTAATTCCAATTAGCTGCGGCGCGTTCCACAGCACGAGCCTCCAAAACGAAACACAAAGAAAACGAGAGCGCCCATTGGGTGCAATGGAATTGATTAAACCGTCCTTCAGAAAAAAAGAACTCTTAGAAATCCCCCCTAAGCTCAGAAAAATATTATAGTGGAAGGTTTATTGTTGGATCTCTAAAAACAGTTTAGTATTTCAACCCTCTCCCTCGTGAACTTGAAACTGGCCATGATGCGTGTGCCTTGCTTCCGTTTTAGAAGCGTGCAACACCGTGTCACTCGCACGCCCCTCGAACACTGCGTTCTCAGTGGTCAGGCTTGCTTGTCATAGTAGCTGCCATGGCTGCCTGTCCCTTGATTTGTTGCCAATAGGTATAGAGATCTCGCCGTCATCATTCCCATTCCATCCTCTCTAGCCTTCTACTCGGCGCCGCACTCTCTAAGCACTCCATTTTGAAACACGTACAAACGGTTACAGAACGCGTCAAGACCCCGTACTTAGGGCGCATCGGGTGGAGAAGGGGCAAAACCGTGCTTCGACTTGGCGTCCCCCCAGCGACCAGTCCGGTGCGAACGCTGCTGCACCGCAGCCAATGCCGCCGCCGGCTGGGCTGACGTCACCCCTCTGCGGACGCGCTCGGCCGTTCTCTGTTCTTGCGTCGCTCTCTCTCCGCAGACAGACGGCAAAATGTTTCCCATTATGTTTCATTTATTGATAACTCAACAATAAAACACAACGAGAAGAAGCGTGCGGGAATTCTTCGAGAGTCAGGTGGACAAGCGGGGAGCTGTTCTGGTTAATACGATTTCATTCAGCCCGTGGCGCCCGGAGCGTCACTCTCCACACCCTTCGTGCTCCTGCTTGTGCGCATCTGCTTACGGGTGCACTGGGAATCACAAGCACGGACGCTCACATCTTCCTACTTGCAGCCTCACTATTTTGGGCATGTATCAGTGTAATTCCACCGCAAACTGCAGTAAAGGCCATAAGATAACTAAGTAAACGCGAATTAGCGGGAAGACGATATACGACGTCACTTGAGGTTCAGGAACCTGGGAATAATAAATCGAATAAATGTGGATGGTGAGGAGTGAGAAAGTAACATAAAATAAAATGGTAAATACTGAGCCGTGATCATTGCATGCAGTTATTGCATTCAGGGCAGTTTTGCTTTTGTGGCATCGACGGAACGGCTTTCACAGATCAGATTGGCACATTCCCGTGAAGTCAGGAACAGCAAGCGACGAAATGTAAATTGACCTGGGCGGCCGACTGGAGCGAGCGATGAGCCATTCTCACTCCTAAAAAAAAGGTGGGCCTTCGTCTGGGAGAGGATTCCGCCCTTTATATGTGAGCGAACTGGAAGATGAATTTTCGATCCGTCTGGCGAAAGAATGAAGGTGCGTGCTTTTGAATGGCGCCGTATCTTGTCGATTTTCTTTATCCGGATGTCCACTTCTTTTTCTGCACAAGACGTATTGTTGAGTTATCTTCGTGATTTTACGGTAGTATCGTTGAAAGAGGTGAAAACGAGTACGTATAAACCCATGAAACACGGAAACGAATGAACGGACAGAATACTCGATGAATAATGTCGAACAAAAATCGTTTCTCCTTTGTGTTTTGCTAACTGTCCGTTTCCAGTCTAAACCCAAAACTGCACTAACTACAACAACTTCACTCTACCAAGTCCTTCATCTTGCCGGCCTTTTCACTTGTTGTTTACTTCCACCTCCTAATGGGTGTGGTGGGTTTTCGCGGTATACACTCGCTGGCGCTTGCAGGTCGCTAACTTGTAAACTTCTCTGACATTGGTGCAGTGCTACGCACAGCGTGTATTAATCCCCACGGGAAGCGTGTTAGTCAATATTAAGGTTAACCCTCGTTACGACAAAATCCCCGGGAAAGCAAAATTACTTCGTTTTAACCAGTTCTTCGTTAAAAGCTTAAAACGTTTAACCTCGGGCCCTCCAGCTTTGACCACCCTCACTTCGAATCCCGCAAAAGGTTGAATGAAGCAATTTTACGAGATTTACGGGATTCTGGTCGACATCATGAACAGCGTAGAGTGTGATTTGGGAGAATGTTGCCTCAGAAGGTATTCTGTTGCAGTCAGAGATCAATTCACTGCGAAACTCCCCAGCTTGAATCACAACTTGCAGTTTTTAAATCTCTTCAAATAGGTGCGAAGTAGGCACCGCGAATAATTTTTTCTATATATTTTATTAAAAAAAACGCAGTATGCTTCTTCCTAAAGCTTTTACCAGACCTATTCTGTACCACTAATCCACATTCCATAATATTTGAAGCTGCGCTTAAAACCACACTCACACGCATTTTACTACTCTTTCATTTCGGTCCGGAGAAAAACACGGTGGTTTTACACACCGAAAGCCCACTTGGAGAACGAGGCATGCTGTTAGTGAGGTAAACAAACTCATTTCATAAGATTTTTAACGTGTGCCGAAATTTGTACGCATGGCAATTTTGGCTCTTGGTTCAGTAAACAAATACGGGATCCATCCTGTCCTTCATAAGGCAATGGCTGGCAAAGCTGTGTCGTGTCCAGATGCTCACTCTACGCACTCCGTCTCCAGTACCGTTGCACACTGCGACGTCTTGTCGAGCGACGGTGTTCACGTGGCGGGTAGTGGGCAGCGCACGTGTTCTGGGTGTGGCCTTGGAGCTTTCGTGTATAAGGTGTTCAGGTGTACTTATATTTGACCCGTCAGGTCAGTTCGGCGTCCTTTCTGACCTTTTCCAGCACATGAGTGGCTATGTAGCGTTGATTCTCTCCCTGGCTTTTCTCCATTTCTCGCTCTCCGCGTATTGCTCTGTTCCACGTCTCCCTGCGCTCAGACGATACAAAAAATCGTGCCCGACGAGAGGGCCAACAGTTGCGTCGTAAACAGCAGCCACTATGTGCAGTGAAAACAGTTACATTTTGTTTAACAACGCAACAAATTCTCTCCTGACGTACTGCGGCGGGTACAAGAGAACTAAATGCCACTGAGGATCGAAGCGTCCGCATTTTTGTAGGACAACTGCCCAGCAGAAAATGCATTGGTGGCAAATTGACCTGCAGCATAATTACCCTCCCCCAATTATTATTAACTGCTGTCGTTCAAGCAATCTCCTTGATCGGGAACAATCGCAAGCTATCACGGGAGAGCGGGTAGAACAACAAGCACAATTAGTGAATTAAAAAAAACTCCAAATTGATATGGCCACCGTAGATACTAGTACTCATATTTGGAGAGCTACCCGGCCCGTTAAAAAAGCATAACATGTCTTCATAGTAGTCAGGTGGAACCATAATAAAAAGGCTCCCCCAACAACAACTAGCACGCCCTCACCAAAAGAGGGTCTGCCGACCATTGCGTAGTTTGCAAAGAAGGTGTGTTTCAAGCCACTACCAGGCATTTTGCACGCACTTACATTTTTCCTGAAAAACCACGACTCAAAAATTAAAGATCTGTTCCATTGGCCACTGCTTTTTGATGCGAATTACAAGACAGCCTATAACGGTAATCCACAAACACCTAGAAACACCAGACTTCAGAACCCCGCATTTGCTCATTATAATTAACTTCCGAACACCAGGCCCGCAACTCGCTCCATGTTTTCGGTATCCTATTATACGGCACAGCGTTCATCTCGAACGCACCCGTACTCAAACACTGACACTGTATACGTTTCGCGAACGCCACAGTGTGCGAGTCTCTCCAACCAGAGCAGCCGACGCCTCGACGATGCACCGAAAGCACTTCTTTTCAATATCTCACGCTAATCGCCTTGTGGCGTGCTACAACAGATGCCCGTTGGTATGTTTACGCGGTCAGCACCTCGTGGCCAACGTTGTGCATCCAAGAAGGCCACCGTGTGTTTCCTTCATTACAAACCACTGATGGAACTATAACGTTCTCAGCAATAGGCAAGAATCGAAGAAAACGCATAATCAACATCGACATTGTCGAACGCGTGGTAACTAAAACTCGTGCAAGTAGGGGATGATTGTGGAGACCTGTTCTCATGCCTGGAAGGTGTTCGTCGGGAGCGGCGCTGGATTTCATTAATACTCGCCCGATCAGCTACATTAATCAAGCCGCTTGCATCAGGAACCGTTTCGCAAGCAAAGCGTGGCATGTAGGAGCGTAGGTTGCTGACGGAACAAGCCGGTTGCACTTACTCTTTTCCTATGTTTGTTTGAGCAGCAGAAGTTAGTTTTACCCCAATATGCGTACCATGATCACACTGCGTTAACTGCATTGCGGTAAGACGTAAGTGTTTACGGAAGGTGCTTGAGTGATGACGTAAGAACTCGGCTTCAAATGTAATTTGTTTCAACTTAGAAGTGTACGTGGTTGCTTATGTTGGACAAGGGAAATGAATATGCAAAAAAGGCAAGGATGAAAACACCTAACAGGAGAGTTCATTGATGTGTGCGTACAGTTGAAGCTCCTAAGACACTGCACTCAATTTTCTGGTCGATCCCAAGGAACAATAAGAATTTTCATAGTGTTCCGTTAATGCATTGATGAGTAGTGCTAAAATACGTTTGTTGAGGGCCCCGTTCGTCTGAATTCAGTACAGTGATGTCATTTCTTTTCAGGTTAGTTTTGTTCACTATGCCAATGCCGTCATCACCTCTGATCATCAGCGTCTCTTAGTCGATATACATTTTATGTGTATTGCCTTTCTGCATTAAGAGTTTTGTATAAGCATGTTTGGTATTAACACGAAGTGCTTCAGAACGACACTCCAATTTTTGGCCGACACCTTAAGAGGGCATGTAGCTCCGATTTTCTGCTCAACAATAACGCCGCGGAGCTTCTGCGGAAGATGCTGGGCGAGAAAATTGGCCGCGTATCTGCCTGCTTCATTTCCCGTGTTGGAGTGGGCACGATAGCAGCAGCCACTGCAAAAGTAGGGCTTATGTATTGAACTTCTTCGCCCAACAGGATGGTTGACCCTATCAGCTTCATGGCTGATTGCAACACCCGGCCCTACCTCCTGCCTGTTTTGTGGTGCCAAGCTGATACGGTACCAGCTTTTCCGGACAACTCTGCGCGCACTTTCATCGAAACATCTTCACTGCCCTTCGCTTCGGTGTTCAAGTAAACGGACTCTACAGCGACTACTTAAAGGGCCTCAGGAATCCATCACCGCTTTCAGTGGGCATGGGAGCAGCCACTGAAAAAGCATGGCTGATGTGTTGAACTTCTACTAATTGCTTGACACAAAACTGCTTTTGTTTGAATGGAATGAAAACCGTCGTTTTCTTCTGTGTCCTGTGTTTTTCGCTGGTTTTTATTCCATTTAAACATGTAACAACTAGCCGATTCCAACGCCTCGGTATCACAAAACTGTTTGTCAACGAAAAATGCTACGTAAATGACCCTTTAACTGGTACGGGGACAGAAACAAGCGACTCTTCTTACCATCAACAGCACCAACGCAAAGCATCACGAGTTTACGGCCTAGGCGTAACCCAAACAACTAAAGGAGAAACGCGATAGGATAATTCGAGGGGATATGGCCGATCGTTGCCCTTATCACGCTTATCAGTACTTCTTAGAAACATCAGGAGCGGGCTTAACAAATTTGACTCATCCGACTCTGTCGTAGGCACGTGCTGGCCTGCTTTTGCGTTAACCGAAAGTTGACTTAATGCTAACATCCGGAAAACTGAAATGTTTGCGACGCATCCTGCTACACCATTTACCGCTGCGACCCTGGCCTCCGCCAATGTAGCGGTGTTATGCTTGCTGTATGAATTTAAACCGACTCTTACCCCATTTGTCTTGACACCTATATTGATATTATCTTATCGTGTCTAGAGCTGGCGCACCAAAAAGTGATTTTTGCGGCATGTTATCCCCAAGCTAACGCTTCGACCACCTCTACTGCCTTCCACGATGTTCTTAAAACTGTAGTAACTCGCCTTCCAAACGCCCTTATTTTCATGCTAGGGGACTTTAATTTTCCTCAAATCAACTGGTCCTCCTAATCGCCGATGTTAAATTAGGTTTAATCACAAAGTATCGACTTCCAGAACCTTCGCTCAACCATTACTCTTACTCAACTAGTTTTCACCCAACGAGAATAAAAGGCAGTACAGCAACAGTATTAAACCTGATACTTACCCTACGAATTGACTCAGTGTCGTATGTGACATTCACCGGGTTGCTCTGATCATTTGATCCTTTTTTGACATTAAAATACCGGCTTCAGAAATGCATAAGACAACTATGGAAGTTGATGATTAAAAAAAGGCAAATTTTGATGCCATTAACATTCATTTCGTCACTTTTCTTGACATTTTTCTAGACAATTTTGACAACCGTACGGTCAAAGCTACCTGAATTTATTCGTGCGAAAGGTAGACGACCTAACCAACAAGAACATCCCGCTTTGCAAAACCTCTTCCCACGCAAGGGCTTCAGGGTATAATGCCTACTTAAAACGACTACGAAACCGCAAACAACGACTTTACTCTAGAGCGAAATCGCTGACCTCGGATATTCGCTGGGAGGCATACAAACTTGTTAACAGTTCATATGTATCCGCAGTCAAAAATATCACATCCGACTTATCTTTGGAGTACCTTGCCTAAACTGCTTCTAAACAACCCCAAAAAGTTATGGCGGCGTGTTAATAATCCAAACATGACTGATTCCATTAAACTTCTGGACCATAAAACGAGCCGAATTCTGACAATAAGTGTTCGATTGTACTAAGCAGGTTCTTTGTGGTAATTTTGTGATTTCTTCCAGCACATCTATACCTACCACACAGCCGTATGACTACCCACATATGAACCCGATACTTATTGATACTCACGGAATTCATAAAATAATACATATACAGTCAAACCCGGCTATAACAAACCCGGATAGAGCGAATTATGCTATATATCGAACAAAAATATTTCAGTTACAGAAATACATGGGAAAAATATTCCTTATAACGAAGTTCACATCCGATATATCGAACTATGCGCGCCTAGAATGGCGGCCGAAACGCATGGTCTCGAAGCGACGATTGAGAGGTGGATTGGCCGCGACCACGGAGCAAGAGCCGCGACTGAGACATTGCGCCTCGCAGGGAGCGACGTGATGCCCGACACTTTCCGTAACTGTTTCCGACGCGCAGGAGTCACGATAGAACACGCCCATTCCGCGAGTCCGGACCAAGACAGCAGCATCGGTGAAGCCGTCCGACGCTTAAAATGAAGTGCTTTCGGCAGTCGATGTGCTCCGCCAATGCTTCTTAGATTTTGGAGGACCCGGACTCCAACTGGTGCAAACAATGTTTCGTGTAGAGAATGCGATGCTATTTGAAGCCGCCAAAACGAAAGTGAAAACAAAAATCAACGCTTTTTTTGCAAAGTAGGCCGTTAAGGCGGAAAGTAGCTTTATTATTTGCAATAAATGGATTATTTTGTGTATGGTAATGGCTAATTTACTCTGTTCGTTTCTGCATGCGGGGATGGCGGAGTTGGGAAGGGGGGTGGCTCCCGCGGATTGCGAACTCGTTACAATATGTTCGTTATAAGTGGGTTCGGCTATACCGAACTATTGTATATATCGAACTAATCGCAGTGCATATTGCAGTTCGCTATAAACGGGTTTGACTGTACTTAAGTAGTCTTCAAGCCCTGGCGTCGACCATATAACGTTTAAAGTTTTTCAAGTCACGGCCTCATATTCCTCACTTGTTCTCTCCAAAGTTTTTCAACAACCCATTCGGAGTGGCTCACCTCCCAGTCACAGCAAAATCAGTAAGGTGGTGGCCGTTTACGAATCACGTAGCTTCTTTAAATTATAGCCCCATACCTCTTACGAGCTTTCCTTGCATAGTTCTAGAGCATGTTTTTCACGCAAGCATTGTAACGTTTCTGGAATCTAACTCATTTTTTACGGATGCAAGAAACGTTTCCCTAGAAGGATTTTCACGTGAAACAGAATTATTATCCTTTACGCACCACCTTCATCTCATTCTTGACCGTCACTCCAAAGCAGACTGTATTTTCTTAGGTTTTGCAAAAGCCGTTTTGAAAGTGTCCCCTAATCTGCTGCTCCTGAAAATAAGGAAACTTAACCTTGGTCGTGACGTGTTAAAATAGAATACTTCTTGTGCGGCCGTATACAGTTTGTTGCCGCCACCTCGTATAGTTCCCAAGAATGTCCTGTTCATTCGGGTGTTCCCTAGGTTGAGTCCTGGGCCCACTTTTGTTTTAATTTACAATTATGACCTCCATAATTGCATGCCATTAAATAATATACAGCTGTTCGTTGATGATTGTGTGATAAGGACTGAAGTGATGTTAGCATCTTACAAAACGACCTTATGCTATTTCACAGTGGTGTAGTCTTTGGCTAATCAACCGTAAAATTACTAAGTGTAACGTATTACGCATCTGTCGAGCATTGCCCACTCCCACCTCGTACTATCTTATCAATGCTTACTCGATTATGTTTCATACCACCGCATCTTGAGTGTGCCCATTACCTCTTGCCTGACCTGGTCCGCTCACATAAGCAACATTACTAACAATGCGAACCGTAATGTAGGCTATCTTCGACGCATCTTTTCTACTTCGCCAGCCTCTCTTAAACTATTGATGTATTAGACCTTACTTCGCAGTAAATTAGAATATGTCGCCTTTGTTTGGGACCCCAGGAAGGTATACGTAATTAAAGGCCTGGAATTAGTCCAAAATAACTCTGCCCGCTTCATCCAACATAATTACTATCGAACAACAAGCGTCGCAGCTATAAAAAACTCGTTGCAGCTGACTTCCCTTTCTTCTCGTCGTAACTTCTATGCCTTTTGTATAAAAGTTTCCACAACAACCCACACCTCCGAGCTAATCTTTTTCTCACGCCATTGTACGTGTCATCTCGTATCGACCATGGACACAATGCTGGTATGCCGGCATGCCAAACTAGAACGTGTTCAAGCAAGGAATGGAACCAGCTTGCTGGCGCGACTGCTTGAATTACTGATTATCAGCTTTTTCGCGTTGCACTAGCGAACATTGTAAACTAAGCTTACCTATCTCGGTTAATTTCCTTGCTATATCGGTTAATTTTCTTGTCTTGTATGTCCTAATTTGTGTTTCGCCAGCTAGCATTGTACACTAAGATCACTTATGATATGTACACTGAAGCCTTTTTATTGTTCTTGCGTATTAACTTTGTTATCAGCTAAAATTGCTTATTTAGAAAAGGTCGAATCCCTCTCCTTAAGTCATTTTACTCAATCTTTGTTTGTAAAACCTACTCCCCTCTTCAATGCCTTTGGCGCTGAGGGTGCAATAAACAATCAAATAAATAAATAAATAAATAACATCGAAAGACGGTAGTACTCATCTACTCCTACCACGTAACAGTCTCTCTTTTCCTAATGACCTCTCCGCACCCACGATGAGCGCAATGGAGGTTCACTCAATTCAATTCAATTCAATTCAATTCAATTTTTCCGTGTTCGCACTACTCGCGCGCCATCTGTTGGGGCTTCTTGTTGCTGCTGGGCATGGAGCAAGTCGAGCTTGAACTCTTTTAATTGATTGTTTGCTTTAACTTGCCTCTCTTATGTTGTGTGTTAACAGTTTTTATTTGCTATCACAAAAAAAAAAACATTCCAACATCTTTTACAAATAAAAAAGTCTGTTACTCTCGGTTATTTACTTATAGTTTGCCTCAACTATGCCCGACGTTTCTTTTATGGTGAACAATGTGGCTAGGCATAAGCCATGGCACCAGCTTTATACTTTGAAACAATCTTGCTTATGCATACTTTGTGGTAAAGCGTCTTTTCAACTTTCTTTCGTTGAAGCAGTTTATTCGGGAGACAGACAGACAGACAGACAGACAGACAGACAGACAGACAGGCATAGAAAGAGACAGAACCAATGATTGCGTTTAGGTAGCCCAAAAAAGACTATCTACATTTGTTGTGTATTAAGCACCGTCAAGTCCTAATCTGCAATGCCGGCTTTCCTTCAACATGTAAAACGTGGCCGTAAAGCTCGCTTTACAGTGAGTACTTAATTCCGCAAGTGGACGTCAGACCATGGTAGATTCGCTCTCGCTCTCACCGGTGTCACAGAAACAACCGCAGCACTGGGAAAATAAATCTCTGACCGGTGATAGGGCTGCTTTCGTAAGACCACCGTCCTTAATTTATCTGCTGGGCATGTTTCGGTTGCTATATTTACCTACAAGGAACTATGAAGTGATCGAGGGGTCGGGCAGAGCTCATGAATTAGCAATCCGCTTTTCAGCTACACTCCATATTACTCATTGTAACTTGGGATGATATTCATTTCAATACTGTCCTTTATTTAAACCAGTTGGCGCGAATTGTACCCAGCCCTTACAAGCCTCAAACTCAAACATGAACGAGCAAATACGGAGCTGAACAAACACGAAAAGAAAATGAAACGGAAATGGACGTGCGATAACTTCGACGACCGGCAAACGGCGAAGGAAAATCCTTGAAGATACACACAGCCAGGCAAACAGAACGCACACGCTGGGATTACTTTTTTGTTTGTTTTCCGCCCCCTCTAAATAACGTTCTACAGACAGCAAAGCAATTCGCTGTAAGGACCATGATTCTCCGAGTGAATCGATGCCTGTTCGGATGACGTCCATCATCACTGATTGCGCTCGCCTCTACTGTGAACCCTTTCGGTGAGAGTGGGGGCGAGGGGCAGACAGCCACGCCGAGAACAAACACAATTAGGCTAATGCTCTTTTTATCGCCTGCGCCCATCTATGGGGCGCTCTCGAATACGGGACTACATTCGGCGAAGATGCGGACAGGATGTTTGAATTGGGCTTCCTGGCCGCTGTCGGACCTTTTTATCGACCTCGGCTTGGCTCGATTTCCCCTTCGAAAATCCAGATTCTCCTCGGTGGGCGCTTTCATGCGGGCCGCTTAGAGGTTATGTGCGCTCTTCGGCAGAGGCAGGTCATAGCTACATTTGCCGCTTTTTTTTTCTTTCTTTTGGAAGATTGGTTCGCTGAAGCGTGAGACGAACTTATATCATGCTTCTGCCCGTTGGCTGCGTCCGTGGATATGCCCTTCGACCAGCGAGAAGACGGCAAAGCATCAACTTTGTTCTCAGAGTTTTCTCCAATATCTCTGGAGCTAAAATTGATGTCCCCCCTCTGCGTTCGCAAAAACACACATGGTTTAAAATCCTTCTTATCGCCGGTTTCGGAGTTCGTTGGTCCATGCGTATATCGGATCTTCATCGGTGGAATTGATTGACTGACAACAGGAGTAAACCGGGAAGGACTAACTCAACTTAAGCCGCTTAGCGATAACGTTATGGAGAAATCTCATTATAGCTTCATTAGGAACTTCGTCACAATTGCATGATTATAGGCCTAGTGGTATCCCAGAACTCCAATGACCCGTAGCCCAGCCTCAATGTCATAAGCAACAGAGCCATCTGATGCAAAATTGATCAGATGTGGCCCACCCAGCCTAAGTCCGTGGACAATACCTTTTAAAAAGATTTTTTATTTGCAATAAAGTGTGACGGGCGATAACGTTATTTTATTACTGTTATCTAGGGTTCGCTTCCCTTGCATCGTCTTCCCCAACCATGTTATCATTGTCTTGGCCAGATCACCAGCGGGTAACACCCTGGCATTCTGTTAATGTCTTGGCTTCCAGTATACGGCGTTTCGTCCAATGTAAAATCTAAAGGACATATAGTACTGCGTTTATTTATTTATTCACTCAGCTCGGTATTTACCGATTTCTTCATCTAATATTTATTTTATTTACTTATCTAGTGATATTATTTTTTTTTGAATTTTTATCACTTGGCGCTTCAAAATGAGGAGAACGAGGATAGTGTTGACAGGCTGAATCCCAATCTAACAACAGCAATCACAGAATCAGCAGTAGCTGTGGGAGAACTAGCATACAGGAAACCAACTGTAAAACTAGGAAAGTGAAGGAACTAATTGCGAAACGTAACAACATGAAGGTGTCCAGTAATGAGGATCAGGCTGAATTATCAGAGCTGTCGGAGTTGATTAACAGACGCAAAACAAACGAAAATCGGCCGTAGGACATGACAGTGGTACAGGAAACGCTGGAAATATGAGAAAGTTGGAAAGCAACTTAGAGAAAGCTTAGCTACCTGAAAAGACAGGTGGTACGCAGTCACCACCAAGCATGGTAACATTACGCACACCATGAACCAGATAATAAAAGTAGCAGAACGATTCTACACCAGGCTGTATGCCAAGATGAAACCAGGGGAAACTACTGAGAACACAAGCTTACCTTGCGGAGTCCGACTAGTTACTAAAGAGAATGTAGGAAATGCTCTCAAAGGTATGAAAAGAAGAAAAGCTGCATTTGACGACGGCATAGCCGTCGATCTTTTGAAGGAGGGAGGCGATATCGTACTGCAAAAGCTTGCTCGACTATTTTTCGAATGCTTAAGGACACAAGAAGGGCCCATAGCCCGAAAAAATGTCAACGGTATTCTTACTCATAAAAAAGGAGATACCAAGGACCTTAAGAATTACAGACCCATCAGCCTAGTCTCCGGTGTATACTAGCTGTTGACTTAAGTTATAGTTAGCCAAATAGGTGACAGCCTGTCTTCACAACAACCCAGAGAACAGGCTGGGTTTAGAAGAGGGTACTCAACCATGGATCACATCCATGCTGTCAATGAAGTGGCAGAAAAATCAGCAGAGTACACTAAACCCCTTTACAAGGCATTTGTAGCCTATGAGAAAGCGTTTGATTCCGTATTTCCCGTAGCCGTGCTAGAAGCATTAAAAGACCAGGGAATAGAGGAGACCTACATAAGACTTCTAGACTACATATATAAGGAATGCACCGGCAGGATAACCGTTCACAAATTTTCCCGATCAAACAACGAGTACTACAAGGATATATTTCTTATAACTTTGTTGAGCGCAGCAAGGAGAACACAGGACAAGGGAGCGCAGCAAGGAGAACACAGGACGAGGGATACAAGGACAAGCGCTACTGACCAGTCACTAGCGCTTGTCCTTGTATCCCTCGTTCTGTGTTCTCTTTGCTGCGCTCATCAAAGTTATAATGAATTACCAACTCGCTCGTACCGACACGTTGCTAGAGATCTTCCTGTCGTATTCTCAGTCGTACCAACTCGCCAAAACTGTTCACAGGGTATCTGGAGGGGGTGTTTAGAAAGATTGGTTGGGAAAACACCAGATTACGGATAAACGGAGAACATTGGAGCCATTTCAGGTTTTCATACGACGTGGCCTTGCTAAGTAAGGCTGCAGAACACCTGCAAACAATGCTTTCTCAAGTTCGCGAGAGATAGAAACGAGATGATCTTAAAGACGCACAAATAGACGTTCAGTTAGTTGTTTATTTTGGAACTACAATGGAAATCTTCAGGGCAGATATGCAGCAAGTTCCCTGCAGTACTACTGGGAAAGCTAGTAATAATTATCTTGGTTAGAACAGCCCGCTCGTATGCCTATCTTGAGTACTAATGGCAAAAGGAATTGCCGTCTACACAATACCCTTATTAGATCAGTTCCGTAACACATTTTTTTTGTAATTATATCCTCTGGTTGTGACTCGGCATTCAGATCTGGACTGCAAATGCAGAAGTTTAGGCCGCGACAAGCTCGCACGTTCGTACCACAAGGGAAAATAAACCCCATCGCGCTGCCCTCCGCTTTTAAAGGCACGTACCTTTAAAGGGGCACTGACAAAATTTTGAAGGCGAGATAACTTCGGAGATAGATTGGTGGGAACCGATATACATCATCTGCAAAATGTCAGCGGCGAATACAGCCTAGAACATATTTAAAATCAATTTTAAAGTGTGCGAAACGCAACCGAGCAGACAGCAGAGGACCACGCGCAATCGACATCCCGAGGATATTGTGTAAATAAACAACGTCACGAGTTTGTGTTTGCGGCTTCCGCACTGCCGGCGTTTTTCGCCGGCTCGCCCGGCTCGCCGCTCTAATCGGAGGGCCGGAGGGCGGAGCTTCTGCTCTCGAGAACGAACGACCCGATCGTTGACGACGGAGGCGCCGTGATTTCGCCAGCTCATCGGGCAGCTGGCCGCGACCAAAGTTCTACAGCGATTCCAGGCACTCTGTTTCTATTACTGTTTATTACCATTGGTTGCGAAAACGCGCCGGAGGCACGAAAAGCCCACTGAGCTAGCCGCACGGTCGCTCTGCAGGCGGCGGCCACGGCCGCGAAGTGGCCCAGGCCGGCGCAGGTAGCTCGAGTGATAGCTTGTTACCGTTGTTACCGCTGCACGAAATTGTCCCCAAGTCCCGACCATGGTGGCTTACATTTGAAAGGAGTTAATGATGCGATGGCGGGTTGCATTAAAAATTGTCATTTGCACCGCTTACGAGAGCGGCACTTAATATCCGCCGCAGTGCTAAGCCGAACACATCTGTAGGCGGACCTGTCGGCAGACCGGCCGGCTGCTCCCAGCGCGCGTCTTGCCACCCACCGTCTCGAGCGTCGCGCGTCGTTCTTTAGCCGCGGTAGCATTTGCACTCGCAGCGCCTGCGTCACATCCACGGTCGCTTTTTAATTAAGCGCCTCACGAGATCAGTACGTGGGGGCATTCGCAGAAACTGCCGTCGATGCGGATTCGACAGTGCTACGGCGGCTCTGCTCTGTGATATCCCTCCGACGGTCACGTGGTCAGCTTTGTTCACACAAAATCCACAAAATCCATCGTTTCGCGGCACTCGCTGAAACCTAAACTGCGACTGGCCGCATTGAAAATGCCTCTAATTAAACAACCGTCGCACGCTGCAGCAAATGAGGTTTTTAAGGTTATAAGTAGGTCACTAGCTACTTATCGCAACAAAAAAAAAACAAGATGCAAAATTTTTGTGTCAGTGCCCCTTTAAGGGACATAAGATTCAGGCAAGATTGAGGAACCAATGTGATCAAGATTCTTTTTTAGAGTGGCAAAGATGAATGTCGCAGTTACTTTTAAAATTTTTTCACTTTCATTTTATCCCCTCGGATCGCATAGTGAGATTCTGCGGGCGAAAACCGCCGCTGTGGGCGTAATCAAGCGAATCGAAAGGGTTTTCTCAGAGCAGTTCTCCTCTTTTGATGGCGAGATAGCGGTTCCGTGCGCACAGAGCGAACGCTCAAGTGGATTCCAGGGGAAAGACGGCGATTAACGCTCAGCCCATGAGGAAAAGCGAGGGCGCGCAAAAAGTGAATGACCCCTTGAACTAGGGAACCTCCTCCCCGCAAATAACGTGGCTCTTAATTACCGATTTTAATCAAGGGAAGCGAGCGGCGCTGCGCCGGGCCTCTGGTTTGGTTACGGGAAAAGGGGGTGCAACAAAGGACCAGGGAGGGCTTAATGATGTAGCCATGCACTTGATGAAGAGTTTCCCCCTTCTGTCTTTTCATTCACCTGCCTAATATTTTTTCATCGCTTTCCATGACCATTTCAGTCCACTAAGAAGCGAAAGGTGGAGATTGGGCCACTGCGTTCATCTTTGCAGGCAGGCGATCCTTGCAATATTAGCAATATTGAAGCACAGTCTTTTCATTGATAGTTTGTTGCCACAGGTACTTACTGTCTACTTTTTATAGAGGACAACACGAATAACACGTGTTTATTCGCCCTCTAAAACAAGGCACTGTTGTTGTTGCCTAACTACCAAGGCTGCTAACACTCCTCCTTTGGAATTCATCACTCTGAATGCTTTAAAAAAATCACTTTCATAGCATTCCCACAAAATAACTCCCTTCACGCTTATTGATATTGTGAGCGTAGTGCAGTAACATTACCTAAGAGTAGTTCCCTACGACCACGGTTCCCATCGCTTTTTGCCCCTTTATCCCCATCAGGTAAAAACATTGACAACAGTGTTTTTTTTTTATTTCTAAGCCATGGAAGCGAGTAACCAAAGAGGACGCCTCCGCAGCTCGTATTTTTTTTTGTGTCACCTTTTTTCAGTGTGAGTTCACAAGGTAAGAATTTTTACTAGTTAAAAAAAAATCCACCCACCTTGAAAGGAGGCTATTAGCAGCGGGTTTATAATACAGCCCTTCAGTACGACACCCGCACCGGGACTGGGATCCACCAGACCTCCCTCACATCCACACACCCCACATCACTTTTTTAGAAGACTGGCTGAACCCTGCTCATGGCGTAGACGTCAGGTGGACGTAAGAACTCCTGGGGTCCCCACCTTCATCGCTTTTGTCGCAACCTTTTTTGAGTGCTCCAGAATAGGCGCTTTCAGCGACGAACTTGCGGCACGCTGGCCTGGAATAGTCCCTTTCATTCAATCTGGCCTGGAATAGTCTCTTTCATTCCACTTTCATTCCATCTGACCTCATAACAATGTGGTGGCATCGGACTTTTCGAGTACGTCTTAAAGGAGCACTGACACCAATTTTCGGCGTTAATATTATTGCACAGTTCGCTTCCTTCACTCGACAGAATACCCTGGCTGAAATACGTGCGGTCTGCGACGCGAGGAACATAGTCTAATTGGATCTCATTTAACCCGTCGACGGAGCAGCGCGCGGAGCGGCACTCAGCAAATGGACATCAGCGTGACATCACCACGTGAAGCCAAAAGAAGTGACGCGATAGCGCTCGTCAAAAACTCGTGACGTCACTTCACGCGCGCGGCCCCACGAGCGGCGAGCGGGTGCAACACCCTCTCAAGCGGGTGCCGGTGACGTCCGCACAATGCGGTGAGGTCAGGCCGGGATTCTGTCACATGCGCCGTTCGCGATGAAAGCGCGGGAATTTGAAACAAACGATTTTCAGGCCGTTCAATGTAATTAACTATCGCGCGCTGAAGTATTTGAAGTGCTGTTTCAAGTTCGACAGACCATTAAGCATCGATAAAAGCAATAAAAGTGTAACATAAATTTTTTGTGTCAGTGCTCCTTTAAGTTCGAAGTAAAGCCTTTCTCATCCGTCTTGAACGAAGGGTTCCGGGATTACATGTCTTTTATCCCACTAATAAGCATGTCAAATCGCATCCAGCAAGCTCTTTATTCGGGAGTCCAATTTCGTTATGCAGATATGCGACAAACCATTTCATGTTAATCGAATCATCATTTCCGTTTAATGGCCTCCACAAAGACATTATATCTTTTCAAATTGACCACTGCCAACTTTAACTGCTTACGACAAGGTCCAACATTTTATCATCAACTTTGCTTGAAACCGCATCGGGGGTTAATCTTTCTCCCTTTAGGTCTTGTATTTCCTAAACTGCGCCACCACTCGATCCGTTAATTTCTCCGTAATAACCAATGCGGGCTTTCCCAATCTTCCGGTTCTGGTTACGCATAAAGACAGAAGGCAGGCGGGCGTCCCGCATACTTAGCGCATCTAAGAGAGCCGCGGAATAATTAAAAATGGCGACCATAGGAGAGGCCACAGTGCGTCAGGTTTTCACGGGAGACAAAGGGGAAATGAGGACCCCGTTCATCACAATTAGGGAGCAGGCGCGATTACGAGCTAAATTCCCGCAAACAAAGGGATGCTTGTTTCCCCCTCCAGCGTAAGTAGCCTCCAATAAGTTTTATTACTTGCGTCTAAGATGTGCGCAGTGTTGCGTTGCATCCGCTGCTTACTTTTCCTCGTTTAAAGTTGCCGCCATTTTAACGTGTTTTCAGTACCGCCTCGTTTGCGAGCTGAAAGACACGAGCCTTTGCGGCCGAAGGTGGAGCTCTCTAAACGTGGTTACAACCTGAAGGTGTAGTGTTCTTACAGCAGGAACGCGGTTTACGTGTTCTTTTGTGTATGTTTGTGCGTGCACTTTCAAATCAAGTTTTATGCTCCTAGCATGGCATGGTCTTCGTAAATTATCATGATTCTGTCTTAGTGTTGCGGGTCTGTTAGGTTTGCAATAAATACTTAGCTTAATCCCCACGCAGTGTATGGTTAAACAAAAGGACACACAACAACGTTAGTTTCAAGGATTCGATAAATATAATAAAAGGGCTCAAGTTTCGCACTTTTAAAATTTCTGGTACAACCAGAAACCCGTATTGCCTGCATAACCGATGTGCATAGGGACGTGCTGCTACAAAACCAGCAGGCGCCTGTACACACAGCAGGATATTTGGAACTGAACCTACATTTTTTTTGCGCCCCATAGTACTTCTCGGCATACTGTCATGCCATGACAACGTAATGTGATGTGATACAATACTTACAAGTGTTCGGCAACGTTGCAAAAACTGTTTTACTATCTCCTTACATACGGTTACCGCGAATATTAATGCCTTCTGCCAAAGCGAACAACCGCGAAGGCCTAGAATTTCTTTTGTCTCGCATTTTTGCTGTTGTCGGCTGTTAGCATCTGGCTGTTCCCTTTGTTTGAAACAGTGTTCGATACAGAAGCTGACGCCTAGCTCCGACTCTTCGCGCTCCTTGCAGGACCGGCTTCGTAAGGAATGTGGCAACGCCGGCAACGTTTCTTCCGGAGCGCTGTGGGGACGCGCTTCGCAGCGCAGCCCATGGTCGCGCTCTCCACCAATACTCGCCCGAATAGGTGTTCACTCGTGGAAAATTTAAACCAGTGAAACGATGATTTCCGATTTTTCAGCCACGATTTTAGGTGATGTCGAATGAAGCTTTTACTTTCCCGGCAAAGTTGACGTGCCAATAAGTCCAGTAGTTGTACGGTGTCACGATCAGAGTTGAGCTTGGTAATACCGGAGTGACTGCAGCCGCTCATTGATGCTTTCTGGCAGGAGAATGTCGAGCGCCTTGTTGGCTGGAGCGATGAAGATTTAGCAATGAATGGAAAAATCTTTTGAAATGAGTCGAAACGAATCACCCAGAAGGACTTGTGAAGGAATGAACGGGGACGCGATGCTTCTTCAGTGAGCGGAGAGCTAGAAGATAAAGTCCTGCTGTGCTGCAAGAAAAGATTATGATGACTACGAAGGTACTTAACCAGGTACTTATGGAGCTACGAAGGTACTTAACCATGCAAAAAGTAGCAGTAAGATACGTGGAGATAAGAAAACCGGCCTTCCCTGCATTAACTGTTGGTGAACCAATAAAAATGCGAGGGTCCTTCCACGAAGTGAATGCCTGCTTTGCATCAGCGCGTTCATTTCCACGTCATTGCTTATTTAAATATTGTTTTATTGTACGTGTAATTATTGCTGTCATTTTTATCCCACCTCAAGACATCGCGATTACGTACAGTGATCATCTGTGACGGCCGCGCCGCTGACCAATGTTTTGGCACTGCATCAGTTTTAAATACCAAGCTTCACACAACCGCGGCGAGAATCTCTAAGGTTAAGGCCTATATATGGTATTCAGTAAAAAGTTTAGCTGTCAATTTCTTCGCTTGGCAACTCTGGGAAAGGCCATGGACATGGCCGAAGCACCATAGACATGGCGCGGCTTGTGCCACTGCTTCTGCATGCCGCAGAAAACAGAAACACCGGCGTGCGTCGTCTGCTCCGTTTCAACCCGATTCGCAACGGTTGTCTCAACAGAGATGTTATTAATCGCCCTCACATTGCACTCGAGGCATTAATTTGCGATCGGTGGGGTAGAGTTTGGAACGTCCAACAAACCTGATTTGCTTAGCACGTACAAGTACCGCCATCCTGCGGAGCCCGATGCAACAAGTGACGGTGCACTCACATGGTTGCCTGCATGCGTACCTCGCCAGTGAATACAACCTATACGTTCGTGCGTACAAATGAAAGTCGTTTTAGTGAGGTGAACGCAGGTGACAGTGCTTGAGTGAGGACAACGCCGCTTAATTGCGCACGGTAGCAGACGAAGGTAAAGCAGACGCACCAGTGGACGGCAGTAGGTCGCAGGGAAAAGAACGCCGTCCTAGGAATGGTTCAAAGCGGCCTTACTTAGGCGTGGGACAGAAAAAATGCACAAACCAGAAAAATTGTGAACCTAGTTCTCAAGGAAGAAATCAGGGGAATAAAAAAAAAAAAGGTATGCTAGCGACGAATATCCTACCAGACTCACGCTTACCGCTTTCATGTATTGTTCTACGCAAGGCGCGTACATATGAAGGATTGTGTTTGCCATGAATATAGAACAGGGAAAAGAGATGAAAGTAGAAATAAAACGAATAACGATAGGAACAAGGAAGGACAAAAAAGAAGTTGTCAGTGGGCGGACAAAAACAACTATACAAAGTGCTAAAAACGTGCAGTGCAAGCGAAAGTACGAAATGAGATGGAGAAGGTCAGGACGGCGCTTCCACAAAACCACATGAGACCGGCTGGCAGCCCCACACTGCTTGAATGGGTGCAGGGAAGGGTAAACGGAGAAGGGGGAAAGGTTCTCAGCCAAGGAGAGCAAGGGAACAGTGCAGCCACGCTCTCTACTCGGACGGGGTTAGGCCGGGCGTGAAAGTGCCGCCATCGTATGCAAAGCCGTATCGGCTGCTCTCGTCACGTAATCACGCGGGCCCATTCACATGACGTGTCGTCATCGCCGTGCCCATCGCCCTCTCCTCCGCTCTGGAGACCAGTCCGACGTAGCAACACCCTGGGAAGGAGGCCCTTATAGTGCAAAGCTTTAATTTTAAGAACTCGGCTCATTGTCCCTCGGCCATCATGGGTATTGTACCCGGGCTGTGACTTCTAGATTGAGGCTCCAGCCAGGCAAAGCTTACACGGAGGGTGGCAGACCGAATGTGGCATAACGCGCAGGCTTATGGCCCTGTGGGGTGTGGTGATCGGTTATCGCGAAAAAAAGCGCGGTGATCCGCCCAGCGTGGGAGAAATGGGATTAGATTGCCTACGTGGTGCTCCTCTCTCCTTCTCTTCCTTTCTTTTAATCGCGCATACTTTTCAGGAAGAACAGCTTGGCAAGGGTGATTTCCCAACCGCACCGGCAACTATGGTGATACACGCAGTGCTCTATGCAGCACGTGCAGGATATATTTTGTCGCTTCTGTATTTCTCAGCATATTCAGTTATTGCGTATTGCGAATGTTCTGTGAAGATTGGCACTCATTTTTTTCCGGCGTGGAAAATACCGAGCCGCAATTGCAAACTAAAAAATAAAAAAAATTGACAATGTATATCGAAGGCTGGGATTAGAGGTTGGTAGACATGTTGTAACAGATATAATGGCGCGTTAGATCACACCGCTAGCGAATTGCGAAACGTTACTGCTCAGTGCCAGGGTGCGCTGCCTTGGGCGTAGAAAGATTGCCTCTTTATATGTACTGCACAGTAAAGGCTGAGGGCAAAAAAAGTGGGTGGACGGCTAGTTCAAATTCCGCGCACTGAATGTGGTTGGACAAAACTTGTGCTAATTCGAAACGCGATTGACCACGGCGGAGCCCAAATGAGGCAAAAAAAAAAAACAATATACAATTGTTTGTAATTAGCAGTTTGGCAGACTTATGCCTTGATCAGACTAATTAAAAAGGGACATGCTGCAGTCCTATTTTAAGGAACCAATAATGGGTTGTCGCGCTTCGCAGTGACTTTTTGATGCTGCTGCTATGGCCCAGGACCGGCTGCCAATTTTCTAACCCTAACTAATCCTAATCTAAGTTATAAAAAAGTGAATACGCTTATCAGCCATCATCAGTTACAACAAGAGCCGCAATGGTCGTATCTAAGTAATTGTAGGCTTAGAAGTATTATCTTTATCCTTTGAGAGAGCGAGAGAGAGAGAGAGAGAGAGAGAGAGAGAAGAAACATCTTTAATTTTGAGCTTAATGGTGCAGGATGGTGAGAGCACCGGTGGGGGGTGCTTTGTTGTAAAGGGGTGAATAATCCGTGGCACGGTAGCTACACGAATGAGAGGACGGATGTGCAGGGGGACACGTTGGGGCTGGTCTTCTTTGGGCGGTACCGGGTATCCGAGGCGTGTAAGGGTGTCTCGTCCGGTAGGTGTGAGCTTGAGACGGGTGGTTTGGGAACAACCATGAGCTTCGTGCAATTCTTCCAAAGTGTTGTGTACCCCTAGTTGGAGAAACTTGAACAGGATTTTAAATAACCCATCTGGAGGATCACTAGAACAAATTTCTTTAACCATGTTTTAAGTTTTCTTTAACCTGGTCATGTTCTTTCCCACAATTTTCTGAGAAGCATTGTTTAAAAGTGTTTTTGAAAGATGTATTTGAAAGTGTAAATAATGAAAGCTTTTCATACACCATTTCAAATAAATGTCTGATGCTAACCAGAATGTAAAAGATGTTCTTGCGCAGAGTTGTTGTACGATTAACAGTTAGCATGCTGTTCTATTGTTAGCTTCAATAAACCAGAGCTAAATCATATATATATATATATATATATATATATATATATATATATATATATATATATATATATATATATATATATATATATATATATATATATATATTTATAATAGGGTTTTCAGGCTTTATTCTTCAGCCGCACCAGCAGCAGCGGGAGCACCGAAGCACCAAGTCGCGCTGACCAGCAAGTCGAGACGGAGAGCCACCGAGACGAGACTTCTTCTTCGTCCCAGCGATGGCGATGGGACATCCACGAGTTGGTGCCTCTTCCATGTGTGGCTTCTGTGTTACATACCCACGTATTGCGAATGACCAGTGCTGTCCACGCTCCTACATTATTTCAACGAGTATGGTGTTGGCGATGGTCTTCCTTACAATATATATATATATATATATATATATATATATATATATATATATATATATATATATATATATATATATATATATATATATATATATATATATATATATATATATATATATATATATATATATATATATATATATAGATATGATGTTGTATTCATGGAAACAAAAATAACCACCGAATCTGGTTTGTCTTATCAGATTTAACAACGAATAGTTCGTCATGCCTGCTGGAAAGATCAAGGCAGTCAACACTTCACGCAGGAGACCTTTCAAGTTGCACAATAATTTTTGCATCATCCACTCTGGTGATCAAGCAAACGGACTATAGGAAAGCAAAAGTTCGCCCCGTGGAGATAGTATAACCTTAAAACGGGATATAACTGGGTATAGCTAGATAAGTCGATACTTCGCGATACTGGATACTCGACAGATACTATATAGATAACTGGAGTATCCTATAACTGGAGACTTGCAGCCGTTAGATGGGCCTGCAATGCTGAGGATAAGCAATTTATTGAAGCGGAGGCGGTAGCGTTAGGAACTGAAAAAAAAAAATACCTGAGGGTGAGATAGTCTAACTGGATTTGGGCCGATACTAGACACTGGACAGATACCGCATAGATAGCACTGGTATAACTGGGTAGTTACTGCCTTGAGAAGCGGCTTCGCTGTTGAAGATAATCTATAAGACAGGATCGAGAGAGGCGGCTGGGTTGGTGATTGAAAAATAAAAGTAATCAAAGCAAACAAAGAAAAATTTCTGAAGAAAAAAAAAGCAATTGATGGTGGCGGTAATGAACAGAGCGTTATCTAATTTGCATACCAAATCAGAACGGTCGTCGCCCCACGCGGTGTTCAGGAACCGACCGTGCATGAATCTGCGCCCACCACGAACCCCTTTCTCGCGTCTGCGAGTTGTGTACAGTAAGTATTCATGGCTGTCGGACCAAGCTGGCTACCCTGTAACAGGCATGCTTCGAGTTAAAGTGGCAGCAAGAAAATGCTATTACAATGATAATTGATGGAGGCAAAAAAGTAATAATTTTAATATGAGTCATTTGCGAATCGCGGTATTGTAATTTCTGTGGTAATGGTACGAGCGATAGAATAGTTGAATAGAATTTGAGGGGAAATAGGTTCGAATGTCAAGTCTGCGCACAAATTGAACTCATGAGATGAACCCGCACCTACTACCGAACGCCGAGCATAAGTAATTTCTCAAGACAATTTAAACAGGGCAACAACGAAGTGAGTGGTACGAAGCAAGTCACACAAGAGAGAAATTTGCAGGGAATTTTGAGGAAGTGGTCGAAGATGTGGCAGTGAGAACCCTGGTAAAGATTTTAATGAAAAGAACAAAATAAAATCACACCTATTTTCGCCGGATTAGAGTCTTACACACTATAGAAGGTACCGTGGCCCATTCTGTGTACTAGAAGAGCTATCGACTTTCCATGCATTCCACTGCTTTGACATGTTTAGATCTCTTGAGCTAAATATTTTTCTTGTGACAGCTGGTAAGCTTGTACAGAATGCCTGGATGGTGGGGATGGCGTACAAAGCGCGACATTATCATTTCTATCTTTTCGTGGAAAGATAACACGTGAGTGTGCGAAACGGATGGTATCTTTATTGGCTACTTTTTAAATAACGTATAAAGATTGCACCATAGCTACATATTGAGGAATCATGATACGAAAGAATTGATTGCGTCGTACTTTCGAAGTGACCTGGCGGAGTTTAAAGGACTGGCGTTCGGATGGAAATTTACCCGAACCCAGGTGTTAGCGCCGGTGCAGACGATTTTCTTCATTTTTCATTTTGGTGGTGGTATTGTGGCGCACAAAACACGGTAATGAAAAGGTGAGATACCGCTTTGACCATGAGATGAAGCTGGAGAGTCATTATTCGGTGTCGCTAGGCGGCGCAGTTTTCATGAAAGTTAATCTGGCGTTGCACTGCACCCAACTAGTTCAACCGGGAGAACTCTCCAGCGCTCCTCCATCAAACCACCTCTCATCCACTGCACGTACACAGCAGAACCCCCGAACGCTGCACTTGTTTGCTGGGGTTCTTTCCAAGGTTAGCGTATGGCAAGGACATAAAAAAATGAAAAATCACGAAGGGAAGTTTCGGGGTGAGGAGAATACCCTGTCCAATCGATTGCTAAGGAGGGGCGAACATGGCCTACGTCACCGTGAATAGAAACTCAAATGGGGCTTCAGCGGTTTGGAAAAACAAAAATGACGGCGGGGCGAATTCGGGGATGAGGGTGCGGGCGTTTGTTTTAGATTTGCGCCAGGCCACAATGTCGCGAAATTCATGTCCCTCCTTGACGGTTTTTTTTTGCCGCTCGTCATTTCTTGCCGTTCGCCGAGAGGAGCCGTACCGCGAGGCGAAGGAATGTTCTCGCCGCCATTGTCGCACCCGGGTCGGCTGGCCATGTGTTTCGAAGAGAGAGGCGGGCGAGAGTGCCGCGGCCTACTGAAGGCTGCGCCCCGGGAATTCTCGGAAGACGCGCGGCCCGGTGGACGGTCTGCGTGGTGCAGCGCGGGGTTTCCGGGGAGAATGGGCTGAGAACTGGTGGTGGCCGGACGTACGGCCGGGACGCGGCGTCGGCCTTGAGGGCTGTGCTGGGGAGGCCGAGCGACGACGGCGGTGAACTTCGGGCCCCCGAAGATTCCTCAAGGAGGCGACAGTGCGCGGCCGGAGTTCACCCAAATTGCGTCGCTGATCAGCGGCGCCCCACCACAGATGACCGACAGCCTCCGTCACCCCGGCGAGACCATCAGCCGGACCGCAGCTAAGATGTTCTCCCCTTCTCCACCTTTCCTCGGACTCTTCCTATTCATCTTCTGTGTTGTATTTCCCTATGCGGACTGCACGGGCTTCTTATCCGCCTCCTTCAGTGCACCACGCTGTATGTGTTTCTAGCGGGCCTATTGTTAGTAGTTGGGGGAAGCCTCCAACCCCGCCTATTGTACACTCTACTGTCCCCTTCATTTACTGTCGCCTCCTCCTCGGGCTCGTAACGGCGTGTACCTTTTCTTTCATTGTGATTAATGTACTTCGTGTCGGTATCTTGGAAGCTCTGACCCCAACGGGGTGTCAACTGCATTGTCTTATTCACTCGTCAAACCTCCTGTCTGTCTGTTTCGAATTTCCTGTGAATGTGAAGTAACTGCCCGTTGTCTTGAAACTGTTTTCCCGTGCCCCGTCTCGTGCCTCACGCCAGCGGCCAATCAGGCGTGGACCTATCGCCGGTTAGCAGGTCCGAACCACATTCTCGAATTCGCACGTAAGGGGGAGTTGTTTGTCGCTCCTCCCGTCCGAGCCATCGGCCACTAAATTATTACCTCGCTTAATTCTGTGACACACAAACACGCAGTTAGGGCGCTAGGCTGTGAAACGGTGGCGCTCTTACGGGAGCTGTTTAGCTTGTTACAATGATTGTGTTGAGGCCGTTATCTCACTTATTGTGCCAGCCGCGTGCCGTTGTGCAGCCTGAACAGCCCAGATTAAAATATTACAGCCCATGGCCGAGCAAAAAAGTGGTTACTTTAATGCGCACAGCTCTCGCTTTCCTATGGCTGCAACTTTGTGGTAATTTTGTTTGTTGATTCTGCGGGCTGCCAGGTCCCAGTCCTAACTGAATTTCCGGCAAGAATGATGATTTGGCAGTCGTTATCGGGCTAGGCCAGATTTTTGATTCTTGACTCATAGGAAATAGGACAATCAACGAACCACGGGATCTTTCAATTATTGTGGCTACTTGCGTACAGTATAAGCCCTTATCCAGAGTTCTACAAGTTACTAAAAGTTCTGCAAGGTCAACTTCTACAATTTATACAGGGTTCTACAGGCTTCTACAAGTTTCGTCGAAGCTGCGAGGGACTGCAAGAACCCTTTAGGATAATTTACCGTTGTTCATCCCACTTTGGGCTGTGCATTTAGGCTTAGTGATACTTTTTTACTTTTCGTTAGAAGATTTCCACAGGCCTAATTCGACAACTTTAACCGAATCAGCTTTTCCGAGCCCTTCAACATTTCCTGCTGTTCGTGCCTCTGAAAAACAAAACAGTTTATGTTTACCACATAATACGCAAGCTCTACCAATTTTAGCTTTTGCGAACGGCGATATACGTAGAAGCAGAACGCCCGCTGGTTTCTGCTTCTATATCGCCGCTCTACAAAGTTGTTTCTCACCCTGGATTTTTAATTTATTTTCACAAATACTTACCCGACGTGCATTCTTAATCACAAGGACGCTGTAATATTGGATCATGTGATTGGATTTTTTTCGCAGAGCTACCTGTACAATATTTGCACTGTTTTCATGTATGAACCATGTGAACATTACTTGGGGAGGTTCTGACTACACATTCGTCGCCTTCACGTGCTATAATTAAACACACACACTTGGCGGGAGTTATTTTTCAGGCCAGGAAAAGTGCGGATGAAAATTACGAATGAATCGTTCTGAAAGGGTCACGTTAGTGGCTGGAGGATACAAAAAGTTGAGGGAAAAAAAGAAGCGAACCTACTGCAATAGAGTTTCCGCATACTCAAACATTGGACAGATACTTTGGCTGGACACTGATTAAAAATATTTGCTCTTTCCGTTTATTTTCTACGTATGGAAGACACACATTTTGTTCGTAATAGATGTAAAACACCTCGAACTTACCTCTCCAAACGCTGATATATATACGCATACGAACTACACACACAAAAAAAATGGCAATGATCACGAAGTTATTAAGAAAGAAGATAAGGAGGGCAGGCGGATAATGAGACCTGCGATGCTGAAAATCACAGCTCTGTAGGAATGACTGTAATCGACACTAGCGAAACAAAATAGACATGCGAAGGCAAGGTTAACTTAACAAAGGGTGCATAACAAGCTTGGCAAGCGAAACAACTTACTCGGAAAAATTAGTTTTGCCTGTGCTGGGTGGCACGGTTTTAATTACGGTTGCTGGAGCTGTGCCCCATAATTCACTTGGGACGGTGTTTTAATCGCGAGTTTAATCTGCAACGTGGGGAAAAAATCCTAGCGATTTGGTAATTGCGCAGAAAAGAACTAACCCGTTTAAAATATAGGAAGGGCTAAAGAAAGAATGATGCCTAGTTTAAATTATGCTGGATAATCGCGAGAATTAAATAGCGCGGTCGGGTAGCAGAAACGCTAGTTCATGCCAAGCATCTCTTTTTAACCTGGGACTACATATCTCAAACTGGTACTGCAATCTCCATAAAAAACAAGGAAAGGTTTTTACAGTTACGGAATAACGAACTTGCATTAATTTAAGCAAGGATGAGTAACCTATGCGTAATAACCAACCATTTCGCATAATAAAACTCGCCACTTCAGCAGGGATGCGTGGAAACCATTTTTAGCTGGACAAAAAAGACAAAAGCCGGAACAAATAGGTCGGAGTAACAAAAGTTGGTTCAGAGAAGGATTGTTTATTTATTTAGTTTTTGGATTCAGTATTTTCGCGTGACCTGCTATAGAAACTACATCGAATAAATTGAAAAATATTTCAAGCCCCTATATTTATAACAATACTAATGTGGCCTTGACACTTTTGTTTTTAGATGTTCACGTGGACTCCGCCCGTGCGCGCACAAGGAGCTACGTTGGAAAAATTACACCATCTTCCCGTGGGGAACCCTGATGAGGATGCGAAGCATGAGGGGGGTTCCGAGTGGTTCCATCGTGTTGCCGTTATGTTGAGTGATCTGGTGTTTAGTAGCGCCAGAGGGAATTCCGCGTCCGGTTCCACACCGGTGGCAAAGGCACACAAGTACTGTTGTGTTACGGTGAGTAGGCGGTGGTTCTCGAGGAGACGAAGCTCGTCCATCAAGTTCTTGCCGATGTTGTCGTTTCTGTGGTAGAATCGGTAGTCTCCTTCAGCGTTGGTGAGGTAAAGGTTGTTAGCGTTGGTGCACCGGCTGAGAGAAACGCACTCGCCCTCCTCTTCGCAGCTTTGTCTTCTTCTCCTTCTTCTTCTTCTTCAGCGGTTCCCCTACGGGAAGATGACGACGGTGACGAGCTATCTCGTGATGGCTTCTTTGGTTGCCCAATCCGTAGGGGCATCCTCCCACAATCATCATCAGAGGCGCTGCGGATGGGGCACGGACGCGGGACATCCCCCCAAGCAAGAGATGCTTCGCATATAAAACAGAGAGGCTGACAGCGGAAGTTGCAGCTGTTCGGCAGTCGGTCTAGAGATTCCATAGCGGCAGAGCACAGTGCTGCCTACTATTCAAGTCGGCCAACCAGAACGGCACATATTCGAAGTCACACTTGATTGGTTGATGGTAGGGTTTAACGCGCCGACGCAACGCAGGCGATGAGGCGCGCCGTAGTAGAGGGCTTCAGATTAATTTTGACCACCTGGGGATCTTTAACGAGCGCCAAAATCTTGCACACACGGGCGTTTTTACTTTTCGCCTCCGAAGTCACACTAGATGGGGCTCGCAGATACAGGTTTTTATAGGAATATAGCAAAACAAGCATACAAAAACACGAGATCAATATAGGCGTAAACGTTTCACAGTAGCGCAGATGAGGTCAAGCAGTAGTGCGCTGTGGGAGGGCACATCTGTCAGCAATTGCGCTGAGTGGAAACGAGTGTTCCACCTTTCCCCAGGCGATCTGTCGATGGTTTCCCGGGGGCAACGCGGGCTAACGAATTTTACGGCGAGGACAGTGACGGCCACCGGATGAGACGACGACCACTAGGCTTACGTCGACAACCTTCGTGGCGCTGGCGCTTACGCAAGAGGGACATTAGGTTCGGTCGTTAACTTTCACGGGGGACTGCGTCGACTGGCAGCCGCGAAGCTTGACCTTGGGAGGCGAAATATGGTGCTGTCTCCAATCTTGCTTTCGAGACTGTTATCATGGTGTTGCCTGCGGCGAATAAAGATGTAAACAGCAACAAAAACAAAGCTCTAGAATTCCGCAAAAGTGTCCCGTTGTTTTCTCACTTTGGAAACAGTGTAAAAAACAAAGAAATATAAAAGGCAACAGCAGTTCTATTCCGGCAGTGTTGAACCAATGAAGCTGCGGCACTCATCCGGCAGGGCTAGAGAACGTTACGTGCATTTTCTTTCATCCTTCGATAATGGTAATGACGATAGCTCTTTGGTTATTACTCTGATTGGCTTTCATTGCAACCTTAGACAGATTGTTGGCCAAGGTTCAATCTATACCCGACTGTTGGTGAATAGCTAAGTGGCTCGGATTGGACGCTGGCACTTCAAATCAAGCGCCTTTAGCACAGACTGAGTGACCATCTCCTTGAAGCCAGTTTCGTAGTTGGGCGAGTTGGTACCTGTCGTTCGGACATTTTTTGCTAGATTTTAAAGGGTCTACATTGTGGTCCTCGACGATGATCCCAGAGGTAGTGTCATCCCTGGTTACCCATACCGCGTGTGTGGAAAAACGTCGCGATATTTCATTCGGAGGTGCCTGTACACAGCGTACACAGCGATTCCACCTTTAGTTTGTACGGCACAAACATCCCCCCTGTCGATGTCATTGTCATCGTGTGAGTCAAGGTTGCACAGTTATTTTAAGAAAATTCCCCCTATGCGTTGCCTATGTGCCGTGGTTGGTTGATGTGAGTCACCATGCTGTAGTTTGAGCTCTTCCAGCACAAACTCGATGAATCGCTTGTTGTGTAACATGCGGATATCCCCGCCCGCTGCAGTCTCCTTCGACTATCGTTAAAATGTATACACCTGATGCTATATTCGATGCTGGCTCTTCATAAAGTATGCCGTTTTCCCAATGGTCTGTGTACGCTTCGTCACTCTTCATAGGCCCACAGGTTTCCGGTAGTCTAAGAGTACGTGGCCTTCCCGGCATGGCCTCGTTAGAGAACAAATGTGTTGTCGCGTGCATTTGCGGATTTTTGTCTGCAGTCACGAGAAATCCTGCCATAATAGCCATATACAGGTCATTGTAAAATCACTGACTAATATTTTCAAGACCCTTATGTATCAGAGGAAGTTGTCGGCACACATTTTTTTTTACAGGTTCATAAAACGTTAAATAACCTTCATTCTGAGATCTTTATTGCCGAGCTAACTCTGTCGCTAGCAGTCATCGTCTCCTCACACGCAAGAATTTTCGTTTGAGCTTTCCGGCTGACTTCATACTCGCACTCTGACTCTGTACTTCCTCTGTTCTTGTCTGCAAAGCTCGCCTTTCCCACCTACATGCCTGCCTGCTCGATCTTCGTGTTTATCTCGTTAAGACCGTCTTGCGGAACCTTAGAATCTGCGACACACCAAAACTCCCACCAGACAGACACGTTTTGTACAGCTACGTTACATCTACTAGCCCACATACGCCATCCACCACGCATATCCAACGCTCCATTGTTCTGTCGAATACAACCACCCGAGGGCGCCACTTGTCCTTTATTTTCTTCTTTCGTACGCACCAGCTGCGCGATTCTGCTGACGTAAGGCGTCTGCGAGGATGTGCCAGAAAGCTATGGAAACACCGCCTTATTAAGACAACTTTCAGTGTGAAAAATTTTATCCGCCTTCACTGACAAAATGACTGGAACCAAGTTCTTGTAAGTCATATACTGTGTAAGTTATATACACCGCCCGAGGCAGTTATACTCCTTTTGAGCTTCCATGTTCTGGGTGCAGAGATTTTATCATTGGGCGGTAAGAGTGCCGGTCAAATTGGCGCAGTCAACAGGACAGTCGCATGCGCAGTGCAATACAGACCATGCCAAGGTGTTTTCAAGGCTTAAGGATCGAAATATCTACAGGGCAAATAAAATCCTGCACCGATAGTAGTGGCTGACGGTTTTTACGGACTCCAAGATTTATGACTTGATGGATATTCCGGACTTTCCCGAGGAACCGCCCGTTGTCCATAGGAGTAATGACTCACACATTTTTGAGACTGCTCTTTTATTCGGGCATTTTTTCGCTCCCCTCCAGGTCCGAAAAATCGGTCGGCTACTGCATAGTGACCATGAAAATTGTTTCCTGATAAGGCCCAACGCTTTTTTATTCATGACGGAGAAAAAATCCCAACATGTTACTTTATCACAGACGAAACGAAACCACACAAGAAATGACGTTGCATCAATCGCCATAAAAAAACAATCGTTTTAGTCTGTTTCTGCAGCTTTCGGGGGCTGTAAACGCAGGGCAAAATGATAACGCGAGTTTGACTCGAAGGTGCACAGAGGTTCTAAATTGTGCGCGGCCATTCTCATATAATCGCCACAGAGCGTTCAGCCCCATTTCAGTTTATTCTTAAGAAGCACGCGCCTGCAGAAAAGGCAGAAGTTGCGCCATCGCGCTTTTCCCACCACGCCCGAAGAAATATTAGCGAAATCTAAAACTATTTCGCGAAATGTCGAGTCAAATTTGTACGGTACCTGACGTGGGTAAATAATGTGCTTGGAATGGCTAGCTGTCTCGTCTGTCATATTACGCGTATAATAAAGACAAAGGCAATGCCTGTCGCTCTACGGGGACTGCAGGAGCATCCCTCGAGAGTTTATACTGCACTCCAACAAGCTGTGCACAACGTTTTCCCCGGCCGCTTTGGCCTCGACAGTGGTAATCATCTTTTTCTTGCGCAAAACCATAACGACGTCGTAAAATTTGCCTCGAGAAGCGCTGAGATCGGTACGGCAGTATTGCGAAAGCGTTGCAGCATTTCCTTTTTAGGAAACGCCCGTGACTCCACGCGTTACTGCTACGTGGCGACGAGGACTTGCAACTGGCACCGCGGAAAAGCAAAACTGTACGCTGGCAACTGAAATATGCTGCGTGACGCAAACTCTTTACGCACACTTGAACATTGCAGAGGACGTGGAATGAATTTGAGTGGTACCTGGTAAGTATGGGCAACGCGGGAAGCAATCGCCGTATCCCGTTTGCTTTGGGCTAAATGCGAAAAGAGGCAAGCGGTACATTTATAATGCAGCCCTCTGCCGTACGTCGTGATTGTGTGAATAAGAGACAGGCTAAGGGAAGATGAAGGTTTTGGGATAATATTGGTGTCATTTTCCTCCAGGCTGGTGACATACACGCGCGCGGAAAGAGAGAGAGAGAAACAGACAGAGATGGAGGATGTAAGAGAGAGAGGCAGACAGAGGTAGATAAAGCGATAGAGAAGGAGAGACAGACATAGATAGATAGATAGATAGATAGATAGATAGATAGATAGATAGATAGATAGATAGATAGATAGATAGATAGATAGATAGATAGATAGATAGATAGATAGATAGATAGGTAGATAGATAGATAGATAGATAGATAGATAGATAGAGACGAGAGAGAGAGAGAGAGAGAGAGAGAGAGAGAGAGAGAGAGAGAGAGAGAGAGAGAGAGAGAGAGAGAGAGAGAGAGAGAGAGAGAGAGAGAGAGAGAGAGAGAGAGAGAGAGGCGTGCTCTGTCGCCCGAGATAAGCCCAGTCAATCTGTATTCCCTTATACTTCTCCCATTCAACCTAGTTACTTTCGCGCATGCGTATGGGGTGGCACCGGAGGAGTTTTCTGCGTACACGGGACACAACGAATTTTTTTTTCGCCTAGCCTTATCAAGCTTTCGTATGTGGATTTGAACGCGGGTACCCAGAGTTAGAGCCGCGTACGTTTCCTTCGTGCTATTTCCGCAGGTTGCCAGAGGCGCAACAAGAGTTATCCCAGTGAGTGCCGCGTGGCAGGTGAGCGTGACGGCACGTGAGTTGAACAGGTGCACGCCAGCCTTGGAGAACTCTGATTCTGGGAGACTGCGGATAAGTGCAAACACCGCGCCCACCGCACAGACCTCACGCACATTATGTGGAAATTCCAAAGAAAACCACCTAACAAGACCCCTTCTCCCCATAGATAACAAACATCTACAGCACTGGGAAACCCTGCTCCGCAGATGCGATCCCATAACGCAGCTATATACGCCTAGTCCTGATGCCCGAAGAAGCCGCCAGGGACCAAGATCTCCTGACTCTAACGCGGCAAAAAGAGCCCAAGTTCTCTACTTCAGGGGAAATAAAGTTCCTTCTCCCCCCCCCCCTCTCTCTCTCTCTCTCTCTCTCTCTCTCTCTGTGCGTGCGTGCGTACGTGCGTGCGCGTGTGCGTGTGTGTGCGTACGTGCGTGTGCGTGCGCGCGTGCGCGCGCGCGTGCGTGCGTGTGTGTGTGTGTGTGTGTGAGAGAGAGAGAGAGAGAGAGAGAGAGAGATAGAGAGAGAGAGAGAGAGAGAGAGAGAGAGAGAGAGAGAGAGAGAGAGAGAGAGAGAGAGAGAGAGAGAGAGAGAGAGAGAGAGAGAGAGAGAGAGAGAGAGACCAGGGTATGCCGGTCGAAGTAAGTAGCGAGGAAAGAAGAAGACAGAAATGCAATTACAGTGCAGCAGTAAAGATGTCTGGTAAGAATCGTCAGGCTTTCTCTCTTAAAGCACACAAGCAAGGTGCCCGAAAAATTGTTTATTGTTTAGCCAAATGAATTCCCTTCAACATTTCCCATCGCTCCCAGCTTCATTTTTACTCTGTGCTCCGAACTCATTTACCATAATATGCACTAATACAATGCTACCGCATTTTCGCGATACAGCACTATTACTATTAGGGCATCAAAATGATACCTTTCGGCAGCGTCGGAGCCACGCCATCCGGGTTCCTACAATTTGATATTTCGCGCCACGCCTAAGCACTCCTCTAAATGCACTAAATACCATGTTGCTAAACATTTTCCGTCACCGGTGGATCTCGATTGATGTCGGTGGCGCTTCGTGGGCCTACTTTCCGTTTGGAAATCCCCGAATTGCTTCATTAGCTCCATTACGCCAGTGCACCGCCCTGACTCTCGCGCTAAGGCAGGAGCGTCATTCATCATCCCATCTGCAGCGGGAACGGAGCTGAAAGAGTGATCGAGCACGGTCGCTGTTCCTGCTCGAGTCGTCCCGCGGGAAAACAGCGGTGTTGCGGGAATAGCGGCGTGGCTGTGTTTGTTTCATTCCGAGGTAATCAAAGCGGATGATTGGGAGTAATTGCAACAAATCCGGCTCGATCACACGCACTTTCTATATTGATCTCCGTCTCACTCCAGGCAGGCAGGCGCCCTAATCTTGTGTATTGCAGCATTCCTGCCATATTTTACGCCTGGGACTTCCAAACGATATTGAGAGTTTAAACGAGTCGTTAATTAACGTTACGCTGCGGTTGAGAGTCTAATACTACGGCGAATTCGAGCAATGCTGAAGAGTAGGTAAGGGTGTCTTTCAATACGGTTATAATCCAGGCGGTGGTCATCACGTGAGGCTTGCTCTACCTGTACTGGGACGTTGCCCAGATGTATGCGGCCAATTGCCGATCGGTGTGGCCTCTGGGTCGGTTTTACTGACCTTTTAACCGCGAAGGTGTTTAGAAATTTGTTATTTTTCGTGTCTACCAATAATACCAATAAATTGCTGAGGCGCATGCACATCAGCGCGGGGTTTCACGGCGGCCGCCGGGCAGTTAACAAAACCAAGAAAATGCCAAGCGCTCTTGTGTGCGTGCCTCGTGGAGACCGCCCAGCGTCCCTGGCGCAAGTTTGTCAAGCTAACCATATCGACTTAGGGAAATACTTGTTCGGAAACCAGAAAAAAAAACGTCACAGCGTACGCCCCTCCAAAGTGATGCCCAATGATTATCACTGCAAAAAAAAAAATAGAAAGAAACGGAGGAAGCCCACACTTATAGCAACAATGATGGAATAAAGGTCGTTGCGGCAGCGAAGAAGAAGCAAATCGGCTGCAATCATGGACTTCGACCGTCGTGCTGGTCGTGAAGGTTACGTACAGCTTCGCCGCCTTCAAGTCTTACGCGTTAGCGTGAGCTTCCTTCTTTTTTATCTCGAACAGCAAGATTTGGGAAACCGGAGTAGAAACGGCTTGGGTGGATGACACAAATGCTGCCAAGCGCTATCACTTCTTCCGGTATTTTGGAAGGCCTGTCAAAAACTGGAGGAATCTTCGCCGCAGCGACGGAACGTGTTTCTGAATGTCTTAAGTTAGAAAGAAGACCTGCGGAGGTGGATGCCTTCGGCCCATAGCGCCGAAGAGGGAAGTTATTACACACCAGTATGGCTGGCAAGTGCCAAGTTATTTCCTGCTATCCGCGGCACGTTTGCCGCACACTGCCACTCTGTACGTCAGATAAGAAGCAACGCTATGCATACGGCATCATTGCATGTAATGTAGGCCTGTATTTTACCTTGGAACTGAGCTCTAACCCGTGGAAACAGTGAAAGTGAACTTTGGCATCACTACGGGGAAGAACACGAGGGCGGAAACATGGTGTTAGGACTTTCATTGTTTGCTAAATAGTTTGGTGCACCAGTAGCTAGGTAATAATAATAATACTTTATTTTCAACACAAAGTGAAACTGTACATAGTTCAGGTCTACCAGAGCCTCATAGGGCTTGAACGGCAGTGCCTGGTAGCGCGGACAAACATGCTAACTAAAGAAAACTAATTTAACAGAAATCAATACACAACAACGAGTGCCGCCTAAAATACCCTGTAAAGGAGAGTTATAACCATAGTACTGGACTGGACACGATGTGGTATTTGGTATCGACACGATTTGGATTGCTCAAAAAGTGCAGGAAGGTCACGTGATGTGCGGGCGACATGGCGATAATTTAGTACAACTGGCAAGAGCTGTAAAGATTGTTCTTCCCGTTCCTTTGCATTAATTTGCTTATACTGAGCTTCACAAAAACCACCTGCGGATTATTAATACTCTCACTCACTCACTCACTCACTCACTCACTCACTCACTCACTCACTCACTCACTCACTCACTCACTCACTCACTCACTCACTCACTCACTCACTCACTCACTCACTCACTCACTCACTCAACACGCTCATTCACTCTCTCACAAACAGTCTGAGTGACGAAAGAGCGTAGTTTTGCTAACTGCACGCGCAAAAGTTGGGCTCCGCCACGCACACAGGTCAACGATACCCAATGTCTGCGAGACATGTGGAGCGAGCGCACGTAGGGCGATGCCCATAGCGCCTGCAGTAACTGCAGCAGCAGCAGCGGGCGCAGTAGCATCGTGCGTCGAATACTACCCGCGATAGTCGGCAGCGTCAAGATATCGCAGACACGAGGGGCGCAGTGGGCGTACGCACTCCCTCGCGATCGGCACGACCTCGGCGGCCGTTATTCTTCCAGGGAGACAGCTGCCGTGCGATCTCACGAAACACATTTCACGCGCAGCCCCCGACTCCCCCTCGGTTCAAGCGTTGCGTTACAAAAACAAACTGCCGTTGTTGTAGGCATGAGAACGGCGGATACGACCACGGCGCTGTATATGCGGCATTGCTCTATCCCCCCCTTGTCTAGGCTTTTTCCCTTCACGCTGTGCTTTCTGTAGTTATCGCACAGCGAGAACGACGGGTTGTTGCCCCCGTCTGCGCGACACAATGCTCTGTCACAAATGTCGTCTATCTTGTGAACTTTTTAAACGGGTTTGTTTCTTATGTGTGATGAACAACTAGAGCATTTGCGTAGATAGTAGATATAAGGCAGGTTAGAATAGGTACGGGCGTTTCAAACCTGAGCAGCATTTTTCAATCGTGTCGCGTTCACTGTATGTAGAGTTCCCAGATAAACCATGTATGTTGGCCGGCAGCTTATGGGCTGCACATTGGGTTTCGGTCGTTTTGAACTGTTCCTTCAACGCGAAATTGCCGTAAATTTCGATAGCTATTTACCTAATTACGCCCGGTTGCAAGTTCCTTGGAGAGGAGGGAAAAAAAAGGAACCCATTGGCAGGCGGCGGGGATATCCTGCCCATATCCCCATGGGTTAAAACATGTGGTACTGCATCGCAGATCACCAGATGGCCCCCGCACGGGGCACCTTGAGCAATCTTGGTGACGGTACTGGCGATACCGCGGACCCCGAGCCCCCAAACATAAGCTGGATCCAACCGTGGTGATGTGTTTTTAAGGTGAAGGGTAGAAACCTCTAACGGTGGCCGTCGGAGCCCAGGTCAAGCTCCGGCGGATGGGCTCCCTGTCTGTTTACCAGGCAGGGAGCTCCGGGACCTCCTCAGCTATCAGGGTAAGGTTGTGGAAGAAAGTACCCCCGTCTCCCTGCTTTTATACTATGCTTTATGGTATTGTCTAAAACCCCCCCCAACCGTGATCGGTCCCTGAAAAGGGGCCGCACCGAAGTATCCTTTCCTCCGTTGCCGTCGTTAACCTTTCCTGAACCGGACCATTTTTCTCGATTTCTTGTGATGGAATCCCTCAATCCAACCCACCCTCTTGCATCTCAGTCAGTCTTCTTGATCGCCAAGTATCTTGAAGCCATAGTAGGAAAATCGTATAAATGCAAAAAACAAAGGTCTGGTGAACTCTTAATTGAAATAAATGACAAGCAGCAGTCTGCAAAGCTTCTAGCTCAGACTAGACTGGCTGATCTTGACATCCGGGTCACACCCCATCGGAGCCTCAACAGCTCGCAGGGTGTGATATCCGAGACAGACCTCCTGAACGAAACCGATGCGGATCTCCTTGCCGGCTTGAAGGATCAGGGCGTCACTGCCGTGAGACGCATCACCATCCGCAGAGACGACAAGGAGATTCCCACCAAACACATTATCTTGACTTTCGACCGCGCAATTCTTCCACAATACATAAATGCAGGTTTTATCCGTTGCTCCATCCGTCCGTACATCCCGAACCCGCGGCGCTGTTTTAAGTGCCAGCGGTTCGGGCATGGTACGAACTCTTGCCGTGGCCGAACGACGTGTGCAAAGTGCGCGGCGCACGATCATCCGAGCGAGAACTGCTCAGCCGAAACTCTCACTTGTGTAAACTGCGGGGGGCCGCATGCGGCATACTCCCGCAAGTGCGAAAAATTTCAACTAGAAAAGAAAATCATCAACATCAAAGTCACTGAAAACATCACCTTCCCAGAGGCGCGAAAGAGGTTCGCCTCTTTCCCCCTGGGGAGGTACGCCGACGCGGCTCGCCGGGGGGCGGAGCGGCGTCTCGTTTCCACAGGGACCCAGTTCAGCGAGTCTGACCTGGTCCCTCGCCCGCCCCCCCCTGGGTTGCCTCTGGCAGCCCAACCCGCCACCACGCCGCTTGCTGAGGCAGCAGCGGTTGTGGTGGCAACCTCTTCCGTCGGAACCGGTGCCGCTCCCGCCTCTGTCTCCCCGCCCTCCAGTGCGTTGGAGGGTACAGAGGTGATGGACACCACGGGCCCCGCACCGGTTCCCACCGCCACCGCACCGCCTGTGCCACCTCTGGCGCCCCGGACGCCCTCGGCGGTGGCGGCTCAAACGAAGGGCTCCCGAGGGGGGGCCAAGTCCAGGGGGCCCGGTCCGTCGGGCACCCCTCGGACATCCGATGACGAGATGGATGTCGGGTTGTTCCTGCCTGCAACGCAGCGCAAGGAACGCGTCCCGACGCCAAAGCCTCCCGACAAGCCAAAAAAGGCGAGAGTCACAGCCCCGAAAGACGACACATAAACAAACACACACACTCCAGTAGCTCTCACACTAAATAATGGGAAGAGAAAACATAATTCAATGGAACTGTAGAGGCCTTCTTAAAAATCTTGACGATGTATACGAAATACTGCATGCTAATCAGCCAAGTGTGATGTGTCTTCAGGAGACGCATTTGAATTCCAAGCACACAAATTTCTTAAATAGGTACATGGTCTTCAGAAAGGACAGGGATGGCTGCACACACTCTTCGGGCGGTGTAGCCATAATAGCCCGGAAATCCCTAGCATGCCACCCTGTCGCTCTCAACACCGTCCTTGAGGCTGTAGCAATACGCACAATAATTTTTAATAGGTTGATAACGGTATGCTCCATATACATTCCTCCTGATGTCACACTTTTGAGCTCTGACTTCGAGGCGCTGGTCGACCAGCTACCCGAACCGTACATCCTAACAGGCGACCTTAATGCACACAACTCTCTTTGGGGCTCCTCCAGAACGGATGCCCGAGGTCGCCTGTTGGAGAAGTTTCTTACATCCTCCGGAGCATGCCTTTGCAACAAAAAACAGCCTACATATCATAACTTAGGACACAATACATACTCTCATCTTGACTTGGCTATTGGTTCCGCAGTTCTCTTTCCATGTCTTGAGTGGGGTGTGGGCACGGACCCATATGGTAGTGACCATTTCCCCACTTCATTAACGTATATAGGTATAGGCCCGAGCAGTCCATCTTCCCATAAAAGGTTTAATGAATCAAAAGCAAACTGGAGCACATTCACACAAACATCTCAACTACACCACACATCCATAAAACACCTACACGTGGAGGAAGCCGCCCAACTCGTCACGGCGCACATCCTCGACGCCGCCGAAAAGTCCATTCCCCAGGCCTCCAGTGGGTCCCGCAGCCCAAGGAGGCCCTGGTGGAACGAGGACTGCAGGCGGGCGCGAGAGGCCCAGAACAAGGCGTGGGGTGTCCTTCGCCGGTACCCCACGTAAGATAACATCATTTCTTTCAAACGGGCAAAGGCTTTTGGAAAGCGAGTGCGTCGTGAGGCGAAAAGGGAGAGTTGGCGCACCTTCCTCACTTCCATCAACTCGTACACTGACACACATAAAGTCTGGACACGAATACGAAAACTAAAAGGACAACAGACACACAGCCTGCCCCTGGTTAGTACAACAGGGGACACACTGGAAGACCAGGCTAACACACTTGCACAACACTTCGAACACGTGTCCAGTTCAGCACACTACACAAACACTTTCATGAAACACAAAACATCTGTAGAAAAGAAGTCCCTGCGTGATAACAACAAGTCGCACACTTCTTACAATTCTCCTTTTTCAATTCATGAGCTGAAGGTTGCTCTGAGCACATGTAAGCCTTCAGCTCCAGGTGCAGACAAAATCACATACACCATGATACAACACCTACACCCAGACACTCTTGAAACACTCCTACATCTATACAACAACATATGGCTTTCGGGGCACATTCCTCGCTCTTGGAGGGAGGCTATAGTAGTGGCTTTCCTGAAGGAAGGAAAGGACCCTTCCTCTCCCGCCAGTTATCGCCCCATTGCCCTGACAAGCTGCCTGTGCAAGCTCCTCGAGAAGATGATAAACAGGAGACTCGTGTACTTCTTAGAGTACAACGGTCTTCTCGAGAGCTGCCAGGCGGGCTTTAGGGCGGGGCGATCTACCAACGATCAACTCGTTGCGTTAGAGTCTTATATCAAAGATGCTTTCCTCCACAAGCAGTACTGCATGACGGTCTTCTTTGATCTTGAAAAGGCGTACGATACTGCTTGGCGGTACGGCATCCTTAGCGACTTGAAGTCCTTTGGCATGTCGGGTAACATGTGGAACACGCTTGCCAGTTACCTCTCTGAAAGAACGTTTCGCGTACGAGTTGGAACTGCACTCTCTAGAGTTCATGTGCAGGAAAACGGTGTTCCGCAAGGCGGAGTTTTGAGTTGCACGTTGTTTATTGTAAAAATGAACTCTCTTCGGAAGGCTCTGCCACCAACCATTTCCTGCTCAATCTATGTAGACGACGTGCAATTATCCTTTAAGTCTTGCAACCTGTCTATCTGCGAGCGCCAAGTCCAGCTTGGTGTTAACAAGCTAGCTGGCTGGGCAGATAGCAACGGTTTTAAATTTAATCCAGTGAAGTGTACTTGTGTTTTGTTTTCGAAAAGGCGTGGCATTCGGCCGGATCCAGACATCAAACTCAATGGTGTCTCAATTCCAGTCAGAAATGAACACAAGTTTTTAGGTGTAGTCCTTGACGAAAAGCTCTCGTTCATTCAACACATAAAACAACTTAAACATAAATGCTTAAAGGCCATGAATATACTCAAGGTTCTCTCCCACTCTTCATATGGGGCTGACAAACAACTTCTTTTACGTGTTTTTACCAGCCTGATAGGTTCACGATTAGACTATGGAAGCGTTGTTTATGGGTCAGCAAGTAAGACATCCCTCAAAATGCTGGACCCAGTGCTTCATCTGGGGCTCCGGTTGGCATGTGGCGCCTTCCGGACTAGCCCGGTCGAAAGCCTCTATGTGGAGTGTAATAAGTGGAACCTACAACGTCAGCGAGCATACACAGATCTTCTTTTTGCTTTTAAAATTTCATCTATGCCACACCATCCTTTTAAATCGGCTTTTTATGATACGTCTCAGACTCCACTACTCCTAAACCGACCATCGTTCTCTGCGCCCTTCTCTTACAGAGTTAGAGAGGAAGCGTCAGAGCTTTCTGTCTCCTTTTTAGACACCATACAAAGTTCTCAAACAGATTTTATAGCACCATGGCATCTCCGCCCTCTATCATGCGACACATCCTTCACACATGTAGATAAAAACCGAGCTCCCACATGTGCGATTCTGCAGCACTTCTTGTATTTGCAGCAGAAGTATCAATTTTCTGAATTTTATACGGACGCCTCTAAAACTGCCACCTCTGTGTCCTGCGCGGCGCATGGGCCCGGCCTTAATGTCACTAGAACTCTTAACAGTAATACCAGTATCTTTACGGCAGAGGCTAATGGTGTACTTCTGGTTGTTAATCATATCCTTCAAAGTCACATCCCACAATCCATTATATATACAGACTCCCTCAGTGTCGTGCGGGCGTTGTCGTCATCAACGTCTTCAAAAAATCACGTGGTAAATCTAATAGTCAAGGGTATTATGTCGGTGTATGTACGCAAATTTGAACTGGTTCTTTGCTGGGTCCCTGGCCACAGTGGTATAGCCGGGAACGAAGCAGCGGACCGAATGGCTGCTGCTGCTACACTCTCGAATACAGTAGACATAACCACATTACCCTACACCGACGTGAAACCACACATCAGACAACAACTTCGTAAAACATGGCAAACGCACTGGAGTGAACAAACAGACAACAAGTTACACGTAATAAAACCACACTTGGGACCATACACCACCGACACACGTAATAGATACACTGAAGTCGCCTTGGCTAGATTACGGATAGGGCACACTCATGCAACGCACTCGCACCTCCTCACGGGGTCTCCAAGACCTCTGTGCAGCAGGTGCGGAGAGGCCCTATCCGTGATCCACATCCTCATACAATGTAAGGCACTCGACATTACACGACGAAAACACTTCCCACAACTACACACACGACATATTCCACCACACCCGTCATACTTCTTAGGAGACGAAGCCATGTTTTCTGTTCAACGCACCTTTCAGTTCCTATCAGAAGTTCACTTTTTACAACTCATCTCATACCACCCATAGTTTTACCCCTGGTCCTATACACCAGCCACCTTATTTATTTTTTAACCACTCTTGTTCTTCACCCTGGCCCTTTATACCAGCCGTGCTCATAGCTTTTAACCGATTTTATTTCTTGTTCTCACCTCATCAAATCACTTTGTGTTTGGCGCTCTTTGCCCATGTCGGCCTTGCGCCAATAAAATCAAACCATCATCATCATCACCAGATGGCGTGGGTGTCACACCACTGAGCGCCAGGTGCAAACGTTAAGAAGAATTATTCTTTGCTGTTTTATGAACAGGAACTTCATGCCTGTTCGGGTAACAGCACCACATGTAGCTGGAACATAACCTACGAGGAAAAGAGGCTACACTTTCAGAAAAAAACTCCTCGGGAACTTTCCTCCTTACGTGTTTTGAAGGCAAAGGCCTGGCGATTATCCAAGACTTCTGTAATGTTACGTTGTGTATGCGTCTCTTCAAATTCGTTTGTTGGTTTTTTGAAGGCAATTACTCCGACAGGCAGATTGGCCGCAATTCACGCGGCTGCTTTCCCGCAGTCATGGCTCTCTTCGGCCTACACCCGTTCTACTCACGTGCTGTTCGCAATTCACGCGGCAGCTTTCCTGCGCTCAGGGCTCTCCTCCGCGTACGCCCGTTCAACTCACGCACCATACGCAATTCACGCGGGAGCTTTCCCGCAGTCAGGGCTCACCTCCGTGTACACCCGTTCTATTCACGTGCCGTCCCCTCCAACTTTCTCGGGGCCCGCTATAGGATAATTTATGTTCTTTTCTGCCAGGGTGTCGGGTGAGCGCATTGGTTAGCGCTCGTACACATGCGAGCCGTGTTCAAACTCCGCACGAATCCAAACGTGTCGTTATTTGTTTCTTTTCTCTTTACAGCAGCGGACATTTTCGTTGCATTCGTGTCGATAGACAGCGACTACGGTGAGTTTGCGTGTTTGGTGAGGGATCTAAGGCTTTCAAAATAAATATTGGCCGCATGTGTGCTTACTCCGCTGTAAGGGATGTAGAACGACGATAGTGTTTCTCACGCCCGTGCCACGTTTCCTTAATCCTGCCAGGCGGTATAGACGAAGGGCTGCAGAGGAATACAGAAAGAATGGTCGAGTGCGGTCACTCAACGTTAACGAGGGAGGACACCCTTAACCTGAAGCAGGTCAGACAAGGAGGGGACGTCTTCATTCGGAAATTACCGTATTTTCGCATGTGTGACACGCCCCTGCATATAATCACTGTACCCCCCTTTCAGCCCGCTGGGAAAAAAAATCCCGGGCCATCTCCTGTAACGTAAAACCTGGGAAGAGAAAAAGCATGCAGTGTTTAAGGGTATCCTTGGCGCCGTGGCGTTTTTGCCAACGGAGATAAAACCATTGAGGGATAGAGGTATACAGCTTTGATGTAATGGTGTCTTGTCTTTGAAACACGAAGCTCTCTAGCGCGAGGCGTAAACGAGTGTCTCGGTGTTTTCTAATTACGCGTTACGAAGCATTCCAGCGCAAGGCGTATACGAGTGTCCCAGTGTTTTAGCACTGTCACTACACGAGACGACGATTACGACTACGACGAGAGGAGACGCCAACAGCCCCAGCCCTTAAGGGTAATTGCCATTAAAAGAAACAAAAGAAATCCTCGTGTATTGTCCGGCAATTTCATTCAGGAACGGCTGCACCAAAGCTACTGCTGAGGCAACACATCACATACTACGTAGACAGGAAAAGCGTACATTTAGCCAGTGGAGTACACTGACTTCAAGGAGAAAGTTACAATTTACTAAGTGTCACTGCTCTCGCTAAAGCTATCGCTTGAGGTGCAGTCCTCACTGTTGTACACAAGGTCGTCTTCACGGCACAACGCGCATTGCCGTGAAGTGGCACTAAAGAAAAAACCCGCTTTTTAACCGCGCCCCTACTTTGCCACTGACATTTTCGAATTGTTGGTGCGGGTTATACGCGTAAAAATGCAGTATGTGCGGCGTCTTTGCAGGGGGATCGGGTGAATCTAACGGCATAAGGCAATGAGAATTTATAAGCTTCTTAGAATTTTTGGACGACACTGTCTCCCCCAGTGAGGCTGGAGGAGACCTGAGAAGAATGGTTGAGAGACCCGATTAGGTAAGCCATGATAGCCTTTATTGTTAGCACCAAAAGGAAACAAGTGTAAGGGTAACCCAAAAACGAGAAGTCTCTCCTGCAAAGGTGTAAAAATACCATGACAAGTGGTTTGGTGTAATTATGTTCAGCAAGTAGTCGATGCCTCTGACAACCGCGACAAAGAAAAGAAACGCCTAATTATTATGTGGCGGGTGCATGCGGGAAGTAATCTCAGGTAGTGAACACGCAGATTGACATTGTCTAAGGAAGGAATGTTATTCTACTAGTGCTAACTCACCGGGGATAACTTATAGGAAAGAAATGCAGGTCTTGCTAAGCTCTTGGAAAAAAAACAAAACAAACCAGCTCACAGAGCTTTGGAATGAAGGGAGCAGCGGTAATGCTTGCTGCTGAGAAAAGTTCGTAATTTGTTCAGGCAAAAAACAGGAGTAAAAGAAATCCCAACTAAAATTAGAAAAATTGAGGGGGAGTTGGTTCGTCCACGTCATGCGTAACACGGAGAAAAAGCGAAGCACCCGAGTAGCAAAAATGAGTACCGTTGGAGAAAGAAAATTCGGCTAAGAGATGGAGGGGAGGTGCATGCGTCAATGATTTCGAGGAAAACGAAGACAATGAAGATGACGATGGAAAGAAGAAGGAAGAGATGGTAATGACGATGATGATGATGATGATGGTGATCAGGAGGCTAATCAAGCCACTACAAAACCGCAGTATTCCTACGCAGGGCGAAATCAAGTGGGACAGTTCAAATCTCGCAACACTTAATGGGCTTGTTGAGTGAGCTTTGCCTGGACAAATATCGCCAAAAGGTTTAACTTGGCATAAGAAAAACTCGCCCGTCCGAGGAAAAAAAAAAAAAACTAGAAGAATACTCGTAATCTGCCCAGGTAGCAGCGGGATTAGCGCTGAGCGAAAAGCTTTTCCGACCGCTGAAGGAGCAAACACTGAACATCAATTGCGCAGAAGACTCAAGTACGTCCACTCGTTTGTAACAAATTTTTATGGACGTCGCAATATCATTACCTCCGTAATCATCTCTTCCTTGAAATCCCGATTCAGTCGTTCTTGGTGGAAAGCGAGCGTTTCAGTACAGCGGACGTAATTGACATTCCGCGTTGGTCGTTGCGACACAAGGTTCGGGGCTATTGGACCGCGAGAGTCTAAAACCTGTTTCGAAAGGTCTTTCTCCACATTTCTTACAGCCTCATTGTGTTACGCAGTGTGACTTTCCGGCTGGTGACCCAATCTATTCTACTGCGATGAAGGACTGGAACTTTCGTATAGAAAAAAGAAAGAAAGAAAAATTAATGCTGACATAGCATTGGGCTGTAGTAAGAATGTAGGTTAGCATGTATAGTAACGAATAGCTTAATTAAGCTTCCATTGCCGGAATAGTATTAATAGATAAAAACAGCAAAAATTGCTGTCGATGTGGTTTCTATGATGAAACATTCGTAATGCGTAAACGGTTTTATGATTGATTTACGCCAAGCTGGAGTGAAATGCATTTACGGAGGCGTAAGGAAGGCTTTGTTCCACCTTGTCCTCTGATAAATCATGCAGCATATTTTGTTGCTCAAAGACGGCTGTGATAAAGAAAAAATTGGCGGCGTATCGTCTTTCTTCGCTGCGATTGTAGTCGAAATACGGCAGTCTTCGGCCGACCCTGCCACGTTACTCCCTCTCCCCTGTTTCTTTCTACTCCCGATCCTCCCGTGATGACTACCTTTGAGGTTTACTAAACTGGGTTCCCGTTGCATGCCCGCTGCTTGTTTGGAATTTTTGTTGCACTTGGAAACGCCTGAGCTGCTACTTTTTGTTTTAGTGTTTGCTTTCATCTCGTCTCTTCTCGGCACCGCTTTTTACGCGTTTTTATTCTCTAGCTTACAAACCAATCCAACTCATATTTTAAACGAGAAGCGCTGACAGTCTCATTGATGCACTTGGGTTCTGGTTCAAGTACACCTATTGTTTTTGTTTTTGCTGAACAACGCTGACAGACTTTAAGCAGGCCACCAATTTTAGTTGTGTGGAAGGGTCTTGCATGTATAGGTACTTCGTCTTCAAGCATTGTTTCAGCTTGCGCTCGAATCGAGTGGCAGGCAGGTTGACAAGCAAGTGACGTATGCTGCACTATTTGGACCAAGTGAGAGGAAACTACTGCGGAATAGCATTTCAAACTTACGCTTGAAGCGCTCTCTCAACGAATGCTAATTTCGCTTCGAAGCGCCATGTGTAAGACGACCAGAGCGTGCTATAGTGCGGTGAAAATTCTTATTTCTGAGTATGCAGGTTTATATCGCGCACAGCAAACAATGCGCCTTGGTACGGAACTCGCGAAACAGATTTCGCCAATTATGCTAATACCCAAAACCCAACAAAGGCGGCGCCGGGGAAAAGGAGCGGTTGTGTACCGAGGTTCAAACGTTCTGCCACGGGGACAGAGAGAGAGACGGAAAGATCCGACGAAGTCGAAAATGGAAATGTCGTGTAAGGACATAATCTAGTCATTAGCTGCAGGGAGCCTCGGCGGCTGCAGGGGATGGGTATCCGGTCTTTCAACGTTGTTATAAGGCCGGTCATCTGATTTAATTTCCACGAGCTCCTTCCAGGGGTTCTTGTTGTTTCGCCATCCAAGAACAAGCTCGGTGGGTACGGGTTCCAGTTGGGCAAGTGCCTTTAGCAACCTCCTGTTCTCGAGATGCTTGCTAGGAGGTCGAAGGCATTCCTCGCACTATTTCATGGGTATCGAAATCGGCCATTCGCATTTGGCGCGCCCGGTGCGAATGATTGTTCACATCTGCGAGCCCTTTCGTGAACTGCACAATTCTTTTCACTCCAAATGGTGGGCGCAGTCATGAAGGAGAGAGCCCAATACGCCTCAGGAGCCGGAAGATCTGGCGGTATCCACTTTGAATGGCTGAAAAAAAAAAAAAAACCGTATGGAAAAAATGGAAATAAACGATTACAAATGATCCAACCGAGAAACGCTAGATTTCGTAATCACAAAATAAAACCTAACACTCAATACTCAATGCTTAATAAATACCTAATACTTAATACGTAATACTACTCCCAAAAAACTGACACATGCTTGCTATCGCACTGCCGCAGACGCGCGACTCAGAACTCAAACTTGCACTAAACGACAAGATTTGGGGGAAATTCCCAAGGTGTAGAAGTTTCTGGGAAAGAAAAGTGTTGACATCCACCTCAATGCAGCCGTAAGGCCACGAAGGAAAGCAGCACAGCTTTCTCAGAAACTTCTCAGAAACTTCGCGGACAAATGTTTCTTCAACTGCGATGATTCCTAGAAAGCTCTAGAGCTTTCCTTTGTAGCAGTAAGGCTTCATTAAGGGGGAGGTCAACAATTATCCTTCGTTCAAACTAGCGCTGTACAACTAGTTTCCTAGCTCTTCATGCACCTAGCGCGACCACCTTCATACTTGCTTTCGGTTTGGTTACGCTCGTACATTTTTATTTCGTCAACGTAGAGCTAAAGTAACAGTACTAATTTATGAAAAAAATAGAGCGCGACTTAGACAACGACCGTAAAGAAGGACGACGGGACAAGCGCTTGTCCCGTCGTCTTTCTTTACTGTCGTTGCCTAAGTGGCGCTCTATTTTTTTCAATCATAACGTACCAACTTGCCCAACAGATGTGTTTAATCGAGTACTAATGAAGTCCTCAAGTCACAGCGCAAACATTTTCGGGAAGTTTCGTTACCCATTAAATCCGAGGTGAAATATGAACCGCACCGTGTGGCGGCTATTTTAAGACTAATACTTACCTGAGGCGTATTTCGCACGTGTTTATACTCGCGCAATCTACAAAAGAAGTACAAGCTTATCTTTCAAGAAGGCTGTCGCTGATAACCTTACCGCCTTTCTTTATCCGGCCTGGCAATCGTCATTAAATTATGATTGCTCATATAGCGCGTGTCTGCTCTGCCGGACGTAATCCGTGGACGGAGTGGCATCCGTCTCGCGGGAGAAACGCTGTCCGATCCAAGTGCTAATCCGAGTGGAGTGTTCTCGGCCTCCGCCATAGCAGTTACAGTGAGAGAGGCGCTCAGGGCCGGGCGGATTAGGGCCACCTGCCAGCACCGTTGGTACTCGCTAATCCGGCGTCCGGAGGTGACCTCCCGAAACTAGCGGCGTCCATCGGGGATTTTCGCTCGTTACGGTTGAATGCATTGGGTGCATGTTGGATGCCACACCGCTGGGTGAACAGGAAATGTGCGTGCGTCACTGATAAAAGCGATAATCTTCAATGTGAAACAAACCTCTGCATACTAGGAGACCGCATACTGCCAACGCACAAGGCCCTAACCCTCTTCCCTCTCCGCAAAAGAAAATGAGAAGCCATAAAGAGGGATGTACTGGGAAGCCTTTGGCAGTAGTGCCATCCTTGAAAGTTACCGAGGTACTCGTTTTATACCGAACGAGTACCTCCTCCTACATGCTAAATCTGCTACTACATGCTAAATCTGCTACGTTGTTCCGGCCAGCTGCATTCACGTGATCGAAGGCTGGCTGTGCACGTGTTTGTGGCGCGGCCTTGGCGCTTTCGTATATCCGACATCCACCCATGGTCATCTCCCGGCAGGCCAATCAGAAACGTCCATTTTGAACTTGAAGGGCACCTGAGCGGCTGTGTCGCGTTTAATCTCTTGTTGAGTTTTTCCTTTTTTTCTTTTTTTTGCCTTCCTGGTTTTCTTTCCGCCTCCTTTCTGCCCATGGACGGCATGAAAAGTCCCGACCAACGAGAGGCCAAAGCTTCGCTGTAAAAGATATTTTAAGGCCCCTTCGCTTTCCCAAGCCCCCTGCTCTTCGTACGCTGACATCCTCGCCCATTACCGCCACGGTCGAAGACATTTCCTGTCAGCACATCCGCATTTGTCCAGAGCCGAGGCGACTGCCTTTCGCCGACTTCAGACAAATTCCTATACCCACGCCACTCTCCTTCATGGTGTGTGCCCCGCCCTCTCCTACGCTCCTTGATTTTCTGTCCCCAACCTGTCACCCTGTAACACACGGCATTGGGAGTGTTAGGAAACCCCGTCCCTTAACCCCAATCCTCACGCAACTTACGAGAAGTGAGTGGGCCAGCTCTCCAGTACAAACCTCTCAATCCAGCGTAGCCTGGTGGAGAGGACCAGGTCTTCCAGCGCGGGCCACGACTTCCCGGAATAGAGGAAGCCCCCACCGGGCGGACGCCGAACCATCTCCGTCTGAAGCTCGTCTCTCTCACTCACTCTCGCTCTCTCTTTCTCACTCACTCACTCACTCACTCACTCACTCACTCACTCACTCACTCACTCACTCACTCACTCACTCACTCACTCACTCACTCACTCACTCACTCACTCACTCACTCACTCACTCACTCACTCACTCACTCACTCACTCACTCACTCACTCACTCACTCACTCACTCACTCACTCACTCACTCACTCACTCACTCACGCACTCACTCACTCACTCACTCACTCTTTCTCACTCACTCACTCACTCACTCACTCGTCATGGTCTCAGTCATGTTATCGCTTCTGCCATCAAGCTTGTAGAGAAAGCACAGTTGTGCCTATTGCTAATTAGGAGCCACAGTTCGATGCTTCACAATAAAAAAATGGCAGTTCGTGCTGTTCGCTCGGAACGACCGGCCGAAGAGCAGCTCGAGTTTCTTTGGATTAGTAACTTTGGGCGTTTTAATCAAGAATTTCGTCAAGCACTAAAAATAAAACCCGTATTGCAGTTTTAAGTGCAGAGCACTTTAGGGGCTCGCCTTGTCGTCGTAGCTCGATCGCTGTACCCAAACTGAGCCACACGGCGTTCCGTCGTAGTGGCTGTCGTCGCGGCGTCATGAAGAGGTTTTCGAAAGCAAGCGGTTTATATAGTCACAAGCGTTGGAAACTCGTAAACTGCTGGCGCTTGTCATACATCTCTCCGTTGTTTAGCGCAAAGAAAACTGTAGGTACATTTCAGGCAAAAAATACGTAATTAGCAGACAGCGCCCGCGTTCATTTAGTTAGGAACGCTCGTGGGGTTGGTTCTTACGGAAGTATGCGAAAAAAAGTGGCAGTGCAACGCCGGCACGTGCGGGAGGACAAGCAAGCACAAAAAGAACAGAACTCCCGCTGACGCCGCTCAGACAGGAAGCGTGCGAGCACTGCGAAGACGGAAAATTTAAATTGCATTGGGTGGCAGCAGTGGGCGGATAACGGCACTACAGCCCATTATGGCGAATCACTGGTCTGCCCTTCCACAGCTTTTACGTTGAGTGGAATGGCTTTAATTTTTTTCCCTCTCGTAGTGCGGTGACGTGGCACAGGAAGAAAAAGAGCAATTTTCGCTCGCTAACGTCGGGACATGGGACAAAATGTGTCCCGTGTGCGTATGGGCGTTTCTTAGTGGGCGCGGCCAAGTAACAGATGACTATCTCTCGTCCGGTTTGATGTATCCACATGTTTCTGGTGCTCTATTTAACCGAGCTGAACCGCTTGGTCTTGTATTGTAGTAGTTTCGCTTCCACGCAGCCACCTAGTAGAGCCGAATTCGATTCCCGTGAGCTCTGTATGTCTTAATTCTTTGTTATACTTGAAGGATAATTTTTTTTGTCGCTCGTGAAACCTATTTTGACATTTTTACACATTGTAGTTGGTGATTTGGGTGGTTTTGTTCCCATTAGGCCAGCTCCAGCTGCGGTTCTTTTGCGGTTTCGTGATTTTGCTTGTTTTATGTCGGTTTCGGCCACTTTTGTTGGTTATTATGCGTAGGTTTCGGTGTGTCCCTGACGGCGTTTGATGTCGTACCAAAACGTACCCCAGGAAAGCAAAATTTATGCACTTGGCTTCAAAATCGATGATGACGATAAGCGAGACACATGAAGCACTTAGCTTCAAACATGCCCCTAGATGGCGCCATGCGTCGCTTGGCTGTGCTGACTAGGAAACGCCTATACGCTTACCGTGGTCGGAATACAAGGAGGATCACTCGCATTATGAAGCCGGCTTCTTTCCGATTGCGCCATTCCGCGAAGGTTGCATCGGAGAAAGTTTCGCGTATTAACCATCTTTATTTTTAGAAAAGAGCTGTGATTTTTTGACATTGTGGTTGTTTCCGTATTGGTCGAATTTTCATTCTTTTTTTCTTTAAATATTGCGTGGTTTTGACCGTTTAAGGTTGGTTTCGGCTCCATATACGTCAGCCGAGGGCTCGCGGAGCCAGCCGCGGTAGGCATAAATGTAAATTACATTTTTACAATTTAGTTCTTGCTCCGTTTAAGGTTCGTTTGTACATTTATTTATGTCAGTCCGGGTTGTTTTGTGCGCTATAGGTAGGTTTCTGCTGTAACATTACCCCCGCAGCAAGCTAAGGTGACGGCTGGTGGTCTCACTATAGGGAACGCATATACACGGTGCCAAAACGTGTTTCCAACGACCTGCGTCCGAAGATAAGGCCAGTTTTGGTCAGATTCGCCTTTTTAGCGGAGATACTAATGGCAACAATCATTCACGACTCTTGCAATTAGGCAAGAAAATATTCAGGGGCTTAAACGTAAATATGCAAGCGCTTATATAAAGCCGTTTTTATGCTTCAAGTAAGGAATCAAGGAGGTAAAATTAAGGCAGGAATGGACGCCAGTCTGTAGCCTAGTTTGCTGTTCTACACGTGGGAAATTACAAAGTAGCCAAAACGAGGAAACAGAAAATGGAAGGTGCAAGGAACGGAGCGCAGAGAGGTGTCCCAGCGCTAGGACACTAGACGTTCGAGTTCAGTGATTGCCAATAGAGTATTTCGCACTATAGTCTCTTGTACAAGTTAGTGGTTCGTAGCTATAGCGTAGCAGTACCATTATCGCCTTGTGGGAAGCTGATGGAGATGGCCAGTGACGTAACATCTTCTCCTCAGAGAACGGTCGGTGAGTTTCTAGGTGCTGGACTGTCGTTGAGAGCTGCTGTCTTTCCGATGAGAATAGTGGACACTCGCATAAAAGGTGCCCAATTGCCTCCGCCGGGATGGAAACACCCCACTCTTAATTTATGCTATTCAGATGAAGGAGTAGGCATTTGCGAATGCCGCCACGAGGCAGAGGAGGCAAAAAAGGGTTGCGTAAGGTTTTTGAAGGTCAGTGGAGGGGGACGTCGCATTCACAATATACTAACATGTTCTGGGCTGTGCCACGCATGTGCTGTTAGGTTATCCGGTTGTCTGCGCCAATAAAATCGCCCTAGCACAACGTAGTTGTAAAATGACTACTCTCAGGAAGAATAATATACGGCTTAACCACCATCTAACAGACGGTAAATATACTGCTCGTGCTGGCTCGAACGCATGTTGGTTCGTCGACACCGTTATTACAGCCGCCAAAAATACCGGTCGCTTGCAATTTTCATCACAAGGTGGCGAAGCCTATTGATAGGAGGTATTCATTGGCGCGGAATGTCTGCAGGCAACCATGCGTGTGGGCCGCCATATCCGTGGCCAAGCGTTTGTTGCTAAGGTGACGTTGTGCGCGCGGCCCACAGATTAGGCACCCCACTTCTTTGTGTTTTGTGTGACCTTGTATTTTCGTGCAAGGCGTGTGCAAGTGATTCGATAGCCAGTTGTAACTCGATAGCGTTTGTTACGTGAAAAGTCATGGTTCCGCTCATGAGTGTGACAACCTTATCGGCAATTCAACCCCAGCTTTTGCCCACACCAACGAGCGAGTGCGAGTCGCTTGTGGCACAAAGGTTGCAATGTTAACGCAGTGGTCTGTTTGACAACATGAACTTAATCATTTCCAAACTGTTGCCCACTGAACGCAAAGTAATACCTCGACGCCAAGTACTGTTGAGTGCAGCACAGTACGATCCACCTATCGCCAGGCGCATATAAAGTCGCAGCGGCAGATCGGCTGATTGCCAACCGCCGTGGTCTAAAGTCGTAGGTGAGTTGTTTTGTTGAGTGTGAAACATTTAGCCCACGAGAAAGCCAGCGCTAAATCGGCGTACGCGTGAGATATTTCCCCCCAAAAAATCTTTCGGTTTTTGTACTCAACCACGTATTAGAGGGCACTGACTAGACATAAACTAGTGGATACGGTGCGGGTGCACTTGCGTCGACATCCGCGGCGGCAGCCAACTGCAGCGTCGGAGTCATGCGCGCCGTTCGCCACCGCGGTTTCATCCTTCGGTGGTGCGAAGTGCTCGAGGTCACGTATAGCGCCACCACATAATGTGAGTGCGATTAATAATATATCTGTTGACGCCACTACCAATAATCGGGTTGAAACGCGGCAGACGATGGACGCTGTTTTTTTTTTTTTTCTGTGACATGCGGACGCAAAGCGCATTCGCTGGCACAGTGGCCACGGGCATGGCGGTTTTTAGTGTTGCCAAGCGAAGGAATCACCCGCTGAACTTTTCAATAAATACCACCTATAGTTGCGCCACTATCGAAGTCTACTGAAAGTAGGGAAGATGTGAGGAGTGCAAAAAGGAGGAGTAATCAAAGAGTGAGAAATTAGTACGGCAGGGTAAAGAGTGAATGGTGATGATGAATAAACTTTTTGGTTTATGGAAAGGGGGAGCGAAAGAAATATGTGCAAGTTCAGGAAAAGGCGTGACGGAGGGAAGAAAATGCCGTGCTGCTGTGGAGGAAGTGAGCGGATACCTGTCTCCCGTTAACGTCTCATCCGCGTCTCTTTTGCGCTGTTCTAAGGATATTGTACCAACACGCCCAAGCTTATACCTCAGTGAATTGGTGAAGTTTGTTTTGGGTAGAACAAATAATTTGAATAAAACTGGCCATTCAGTTGTTAGCAACCAACGTCCTGATACAATGTAAAAGCCTCCATTCGTCATCATCATCACCACGATCGCCACCGCCTCTCGTCAAAATGCAGCAGTTCGTCCTTTCTAACCCAAAGGCTCTTTTACAATGCAGGTTTTCACATCATCCCTGCTTTCGTGCACACACCGAGCTACGTCCCTATATCGCCTGCGGCAAAAAAGGGTGCCGGGCAGGGCCGCAGAAAGGGAGATCGAACGAGAAGCTCCCGGTCGGGCTGCCACTTGTCGTCACTACTTCTTCGCTCTTGTCATTACAAGAGGCCGGCAGCCGTCAAAGCTCCCCTGCTACCCACACATACACACAAACACGTACACTCCATTCCGATCCATTTGTTTCGGGAAGAGTGTGTAAGACAGGAGAAAAGCTAGGCGTTAAAAAAGGCAGGAAAACCTTTCGCGTGGTTCTCGCCAACGCTTTTAGTCGTTAGCTTCACCGCACTCTCCCAGAGCTGACGGGGGGCGCCTGTGATGCTGTGAGGAGACGAGCACTCAAGAAACGTCCTCGCACGCGCACTCGCGCTCGATGACACTTGCAGACAGTGGCAACGACAGCAGCGCCCACCCACACGGACAGAAAGTGAAACAACCTCTCCCCTCTTTCGTCGCTTCCCTCCTTTCCCCGACACTGCCAACTGTTTTAAACCTAGGTTGCTTGATCTTTGACTGCTATTCGTATTCGTCTGGGTTCTGCGAAAAGAGCAATGGCCGGCCATTTTGAGGGCAACGATTTTTCTTCCTTTTTTATTTTTTGCGTTTTTGTTTGCGCCTCTTATTTTCTGGGCGACCGTCTGCTCTCGGTTTCGTTTGCCGCTCTGAAGCCCTACTGCACACCACACGAAAAAAAGAAGTAGCAAATGGCTGGTGGCTTTTATGAGAAAGTAGAGCTCGAAAGATGCATAAACCTTACATAAATGCGCAAAGCGCCTGCTTACGTATTCGCGAATACCGATAAAGAAAAAAAAAACCACACGGAAGAAAAAAATCAATTACCTTTCTGTCAAAACTAAACCGATGGGGGAACACGAAGCTTTCCGAAATCAAGTCCAACACCAAACGAATTGAGAAGCGAGCGGGCGCTTTTTATTTATGGTGATTTGTATGGTGGTCATCGTCGTTAGACGCAGGGGTGCGTGTTCTGTCCAACTTTGCCCGTCCATGCATCCTTTTTCGAATTCTAACCGCCCGGACGAGCTCCTAACTGAGAGCATTCTTGGTACATATTTATGTGTGAACTGTCTTTGTGAGAATATCTAGTCACCCCCGGCCGTGCTCTCGTGGTTTTATATTTCCATGTCAGTTGTGCCCATATTTAACCATGCAAATAACGTTATTGTAAAAAAAAAACAGTGCCTGAGTGGTGCAATCGGATAGACGTCGGCTTCATAACGCGAGAAACCTCCAGGTTCGATTCCAACCGCGGGAAGAGTTTTAGCATTCCTTCACTTCATCCACGATCATCATCTCGTCAGAGTAAGTTGGCTTTCTTGCAGGACGCTTTGGGTGGACTACAGATGACACCAGTGAGAGGTTGAAAGCTTCGCTTTAAAAAGGGGACAGACGATTTGGCTACCTCACCCCCGGGTTGTCCAGTTAAGGCAGCATACATTATGCTTATAAAGCGTTGTTAGATACCCTGCTGATAGTATGAGCTACCCTTTAAGGGTGTAACATTTTGCTAAGCTTCAGAGTACGCGCACAAGATTCAGAGTATGGGCCCTCATTTTTTATGCGCCTCTGCTGGTTTGGACAACTATGTGGGCATGCATTTCGGTGCTGGAATAGAAGCAGCAACTGCCGGTTATATATGCAATGGCCTTGGCGCAAATTTTCGCTTTGAGGTCTTACGACGTCAACCGGTTCCCCCAGTATGGCATCCAGCGAGCACGATGAGCACTTTCCCTTACAGTGGGCTTCACAAAACAGGCTTCCTGAAATGGTCATCACGTAATAGGCTTCACAATTTCGCGGCAATAGAAGCAAAGATAGGCTAACAGTGCTGTCGCACTAGCAGCGTACTAAGAATAACAAAAAAATCATCGCTCTAAGATCGTGCGGGTTACAATAAATGATTCATCTTCATCAGCAGCCTGTCAAATTCTACAGCAGGATAGAGCTGGCCAGCAGCGCGGGCATTTCCTACACCTTCTTCTAGAGGACAGTACCGCATGAGAGATGTTTGCTTGGAAGTGGCTCGATAGCGTCGCTATTTGCTGTCAATGACGACCTCTTATGCGTCATAAAAAAAGTGGAAGGGAAAGAAGTATTGGGAAAGAGCAGCTGTATTTATTTGTAAACACGTAATACTTCCGTTGTCGTGCACGGCCGAGAGAGTAGCGAATGTTGTGATCCCTCAGTTCAGACGAGATCGCTACTCAGTCTTACCTGCATGGAGCAGGATGATTTCGTCGGCAGTAAAAAGGCAGACATGGCTGAGAGATTATTGAACGTTATGAATGAGAAACCTTACAGGACCACACGTTAGCTAAATGTTAAGAAAAACGACCCAGAAGAGCGGGCACTACAGAGAGTTTGGTTTTTGTTTTTCGTCGCCGTCCGTGGACAGAGGATACAACTAAAGGGAAAGCACAATTTACGGAAGAGTAGAGAATAAGAAGCAAGGACAAAACTGAGTCAAACCAAACTTTAAAAAAGAAAGCGATGAGAAGGAACATGGCAGGGAGTCGAAAACCCGCATCGCCGACCTCGCTGTCATCCCGAGAACGACTGTGGTGGCCGTCGTCGAGGATAAGCCGGAATGGCAGCGGGTTGTTCGCCTAGCCATGACCGCGGCCATTTCAGCGCTCGCAGAAGGCATCGCTGCTTCAATGGAGCGGTTTTGTTTCCACGACTTCTTATTCCATTCCCTCCACGTCCTTATAAATCTCGGAATTTCACGGCGTAATGGCGTCGTTAAGACGAGACGAAGAAAGGAGGCCGTAAAGGGGACAAGGGCGGGAGATTTGAACTAACGAAGATACAAAACTCCAAGAAAGGGAAGGAAGCCGAATGAGACACTGTAACGTAGGGCAAGAGAAGTACGAAGATGAGACTAATCGCTGTCAGCGTGATATAAGGCCACATAGGGGATTTAGGCCATAAGGGAGCGCACGAGGCATTTTCGAATGTACGGCGGTTTGACATACGCGTATACCGTGCAACGTTCAGGTGCTCCCATTTTCTGATGTTTTTCTTTGGGGTCTCAGTTGCAGAGCTTTATCCTTTCATCCGTGCATTATTTTGCTCAATTTAGCAGCTTTTTCATCCATGTTCTACTTAGCTTTTCAACATGTAACATTTAATGATGATGATGATGGTTTGATTTTATTGGCGCAAGGCCGACATGGGCAAAGAGCGCCAAACACAAAGTTATTTGATGAGGAGAGAATGCGAAATAAAATCAGTTAAAAGACTATGAGCACGGCTGGTGTAAAGGGCCAAGGTGAAGAACAAGAGTGGTTAAAAGATAAATAAGGTGGCTGGTGTATAGGACCAGGGGTAAAACTATGAGTGGTATGAGATGAGTTGTAAAAAGTGAACTTCTGATAGAAACTTAAAGGTGCGCTGAACAGAAAACATGGCATCATCTCCTAAGAAGTATGACGGGTGTGGTGGAATATGTCGTGTGTGTAGTTGTGGGAAGTGTTTGCGTCGTGTAATGTCGAGTGCCTTACATTGTATGAGGATGTGGATCACGGTTAGGGCCTCTCCGCACCTGCTGCACAGAGGTCTTGGAGATCCTGTGAGCAGGTGGGAGTGTGTTATATGAGTGTGGCCTATCCGTAACCTAGCAAGGGCAACTTCAGCGTGTCTGTTGTGTGTGTCAGTCGTGTATGGTCCCAAGAGTGGCTTTATTATGTGTAGTTTGTTGTCTGTCTGTTCATTCCAGAGTGCTTGCCATGTTTCGCGAAGGTGTTGTCTGATGTGTGGCTTGAGGTCAGTGTAGGGTACTGTTGCTATGTCCGGTGTATTTGTATGTGCAGCAGCAGCGGCCATCTGATCAGCGGTCTCATTTCCCGCAATCCCAGAGTGGCCTGGAACCCAACACATGATCACCTCGAGATTTAATGCATACGCTGACATAATGGTTTTATACACTACATTAATAATATGGTTTTTAGAAGACTTGTTGGATGACAATGCATGCACAACACTCAGTGAATCTGTGAAAATGATAGACTTGGGTATTTCATGTTGCACTATGTGATTTAAAACAAGCAAAACTCCATGGGCTTCCGCCGTAAAAATGCTGGTCTTCGAGTTCAGGGTCTTAGAGACTCTAAAATCGGGTCCGTGCGCCGCACACGACACAGTAAGGGCAGTTTTTGATGCGTCACTGTAAAACTCTGCACATTCATACTTAGACTGCAGGGACAAGAAGTGCTGCACAATAGCAGTTTGTGGTACCCTGGTTTTATCAATTTTCACGAAGGACAAGTCACAACACACAGGTTGAAGCTTCCAGGGTGGTAAGACGTCAGTAAAAGAAGATGTATAGATGTCTAAAAAGGAGATGTCGAAATTTGAAGCTTCCTGTCTCACTCTAAGTGAGAACGGCAAAGGAACAGACGGGCGATTTACAAACAGTGGCGATGTGGATGTATCATTAAAAACAGGTTTAAAAGGATGGTTATTCAAAGATGAAATTTTAAAAGCGTAGAGAAAGTCCACATACGTTCGTTGGTACTCAAGCCACCACTTATTACATTCAACATATAGACTCTGGGCCGGGCTAGTGCGGAAGGCACCCGACGCAAGGCGCAGACCCAAGTGGAGTACTGGATCAAGACTTTTTAGGGTTGTTTTCGATGCCGACCCATACACGACACTGCCGTAGTCTAATCGAGACCCGACTAACGCGGTAAAGACCCGGAGAAGCAGTTCTTTGTCTGCACCATAGGATTGGTGGGAGAGGACCTTGAGAATGTTTAGTGTTTTGAGGCATTTATGTTTAAGTGCTTTGATGTGTGAAATGAACGTGAGCTTTTCGTCAAATATGACACCTAAAAACTTGTGCTCCCGTTTAACAGGAATAGGTGCACGGTTAAGCGTAATCTCAGGGTCCGCGTTAATCCCGCGCTTGCGGGAAAACACAACACAAGTACTTTTGGCCGGGTTTAGTTTAAACCCGTTAAGGTCTGCCCAGCCAGCAAGTTTCTTAACACCGAGCTGTACTTGACGTTCGCATATTGAAAGGTTACAGGATTTAAAAGATATTTGCACATCGTCTACATAGATGGAACAGGAAATGGTTGGCGGCAATGCCTTTCGGAGGGAGTTCATCTTAACTATAAACAACGTGCAGCTTAGAACTCCACCTTGCGGCACACCATTTTCCTGCAAATATACATTGGAAAGTGCACTGCCAACCCTAACTCGAAAGGTTCGTTCGGTCAAATAACTACAAAGAGTGTTCATCATGTTGCCGGAGACACCAAACGACTTAAGGTCCCTGAGGATGCCGTAGCGCCAGGCTGTATCATAAGCTTTTTCAATATCGAAAAATACAGTAAGGCAGAACTGGTTATGGACAAATGCATCTTTTATGTAGGATTCCAGTGCAACAAGTTGATCATTGGTAGATCGCCCCACCCTGAAGCCTGCCTGGCAGCCCTCGAGAAGACCGTTGTACTCCAGAAAGTACACGAGCCTACGGTTTATCATCTTCTCGAGGAGCTTACATAGGCAGCTTGTAAGGGCGATGGGACGATAACTTGCGGGAGAGGAAGGGTCCTTCCCTTCCTTCAGAAAGGCCACAACTATGGCCTCCTTCCAAGACCTTGGAAGCTGCCCCGAAAGCCATATTCTGTTGTAGAGGTGTAGGAGTGTCTCAAGTGTGTCTGCGTGTAGGTGTTGTATCATGGTGTATGTAATGCTGTCTGCCCCTGGAGCTGAGGGCGTACAAGTGGAAAGAGCAACCTTCAGCTCATGAAGTGTGAATAGAGAGTTGTAAGCAGAATTTGACTTGTTCTTGTCTCGTAAGGGCTTCTTTTCTGCAGATGTTTTGTGTTGCATGAAATTATTAGTGTAGTGTGCTGAGCTGGACACGTGTTGGAAGTGTTGTGCGAGTGTGTTAGCCTGGTCTTCCAGTGTGCCCCCTGTTGTACTAACCAGGGGCAGGCTGTGTGTCTGTTGTCCTTTTAGTTTTCGTATTCGTGTCCAGACTTTGTGTGTATCAGTGTATGAGTTGATGGAAGTGAGGAAGGTGCGCCAACTCTCCCTTTTCGCCTCACGACGCACTCGCTTCCCAAAAGCCTTTGCCCGTTTAAAAGAAATGAGGTTATCTGACGTGGGGTACCGGCGAAGGACACCCCACGCCTTGTTCTGGGCCTCTCGCGCCCGCCTGCAGTCCTCGTTCCACCAGGGCCTCCTTGGGTTGTGGGACGCACTGGAGGCCTGGGGCATGGACTTTTCGGCGGCATCGACTATGTGCGCCGTGACGAGTTGGGCTGCTTCCTCAACGTGTAGGTGTCCTATGGATGTGTGGTGTAGTTTGGATGTCTCTGTAAATGTATTCCAGTTAGCGCGTGTTTCATTGAACCTATTATGGGAAGATGGACTGCATGGGCCTTTACCTATGTATGTAAGTGAGGTGGGAAAGTGGTCACTGCCATATGGGTCAGTTCCCACACCCCACTCGAGAAGAGGAAAGAGAACTGCGGAGCCAATAGCCAAGTCAAGACATGAGTATGTGTTGTGTCCTATGTTATGATATGTAGGCTGTTTATTGTTGAAAAGGCAGGCTCCAGAGGATGTAAGAAACCTCTCTATCAGGCGACCCCGGGCATCCGTACGAGAAGAGCCCCAAAGAGAATTGTGAGCATTAAGGTCGCCTGTTAGAATGTACGGTTCGGGCAGCTGGTCAACCAGCGCCTCGACATCAGAGCTCGAAAGTGAAACGTCAGGAGGAATGTATATGGAGCATACCGTTATCAACCTATTAAATATTATCAAGCGTATTGCTACAGCCTCAAGGATAGTGTTCAGAGTGACAGGGTGGCAGGCTAAGGATTTCCGGGCAATTATGGCCACACCGCCAGAAGAGTGTGTGCAGCCATCCCTGTCCTTTCTGAAGACCATGTAACTATTCAAGAAATTTGTGTGCTTGGAATTCAAATGTGTTTCCTGAACACACATTACACTTGGCTGATTAGCATGCAGTAGTTCGTATACATCGTCAAGATTTTTAAGAAGGCCTCTACAGTTCCATTGAATTATGTTTTCTCTTCCCATTATATAGTGTGAGAGCTACTGGAGTGTGTGTGTTTGTTTATGTGTCGTCTTTCGGGGCTGTGACTCTCGCCTTTTTTGGCTTGTCGGGAGGCTTTGGCGTCGGGACGCGTTCCTTGCGCTGCGTTGCAAGCAGGAACGGCCCGACATCCATGTCGCCGTCGGATGTCCGAGGGGTGCCCGACGGACCGGGCCCCCCGGACTTGGCCCCCCCTCGGGAGCCCTTCGTTTGAGCCGCCACCGCCGAGGGCGTCCGGGGCGCCAGAGGTGGCACGGGCGGTGCGGTGGCGGTGGGAACCGGTGCGGGACCCGTGGTGTCCATCACCTCGGTACCCTCCAACGCACTGGAGGACGGGGAGACAGAGGCGGGAGCGGTACCGGTCCCGACGGAAGACGTTTGCACCACAACCGCTGCTGCCTCAGCAAGCGGCGTGGTCGCGGGTTGGGCTGCCAGAGGCAACCCAGGGGGGGCGGAGCAGGGACCAGGTCAGACTCGCTGAACTGGGTCCCTGTGGACACCAGACGCCGCTCCGCCCCCCGGCGAGCCGCGTCGGCGTACCTCCCCAGAGGGAAAGAGGCGAACCTCTTTCGCGCCTCTGGGAAGGTGATGTTCTCCGTGACCTTGATGTTAATTATCTTTTTTTCCATTTGAAATTTTTCGCACTTGCGGGAGTACGCTGCATGCGGACCGCCGCAGTTCACACAAGTGAGGGTTTCGGATGGACAGTTGTCAGTCGGATGATCGTTCGCCGCGCATTTCGCACACGTCGTTCGGCCACGGCAAGAGGTTGTACCGTGCCCGAACCGCTGGCACTTAAAACAGCGCCGCGGATTCGGGATGTACGGACGGATTGAGCAACGGATAAAACCTGCATTGATGTGTTGTGGAAGAACTGCGCGGTCGAAAGTCAAGATAATGTGCTTGGTGGGAATCTCCTTGTCGTCTCTGCGGATAGTGATGCGTCTCACGGCAGTGACGCCCTGATCCTTTAAGCCGGCAAGGAGATCCGCATCCGTTTCGTTCAAAAGATCTGTCTCGGATATCACACCCTGGGAGCTGTTGAGGCTCCGATGGGGTGTGACCCTGATGTCTAGATCAGCCAGTCTAGTCTGAGCTAGAAGCTTCGTGGACTGCTGCTTGTCATTTATTTCGATGAGGAGTTCACCGGACCTTTGTTTTTTGCACTTATATGATTTTCCTACTATGGCTTCAAGATACTTGGCGATCAAGAAGACTGACTGAGTTGCTAGAGGGTGGGTTGGATTGAGCGATTCCATCACAAGAAATCGAGAAAAATTATCCGGTTCAGGAAATGTTAAAGATGGCAATTGGGGAAAAGATACTTCGGTGCGGCCCCTTTTCAGGGACCGATCACGTTTGGGGGGGGGGGTTTGAAAATGCCATATAGCATAGTATAAAAGCAGGGAGACTGGGGTACTTTCTTCTTTGACCTTACCCTGGTAGCCAAAGAGGTCCCGGAGCTCCCTGCCTGGTGAACAGACAGGGAGCCCATCCGCCGGAGCTTGACCTGGGCTCCGACGGCCACCGTTCGTGGTTTCTAACCCTCCACCTATAAACACATCGCCACGGTTGGATCCAGCTTATGTTTGGGGGCTCGGGGTCCGCGGTATCGCCAGTACCGTCACCAAGATTGCTCAAGGTGCCCCGTGCGGGGCATGTAACATTTAAGAGGCAGACGGACTTACTGGGCGCCGAGATAAGATCGGCGATTTCAGTGATGGTGTTGTTGAGACCGAGGCTGATGAGACGTGATTTGGATGCCGAGGATTGGACGGGTAGACAACTGCTCTGTGCCCTTTCCTGATCAATGAGTCCAGGGATTGGGTGTGTGTAAGAGTGAGAGGAATGTAAGGGCGGCGATGGGCGAGTCGACTGAGTAGGGGACTTTGTAGCAGGCGGGTTCGCTCCGTTTCGGGGATGCCGTGGTGCTCGTAACTACGCGGATGTGATGGATAAGATGGTTTGAGGTGGTGTAGTTAGCGAGTTGTGTGATGGTGTGAGAGCCCGAGCGGCTGGATTGCCTGTTTAGGCCGTGGATACGAAGTTCGATGACATGGGGGATTAAGTGACCATCGTGAAAGCTTGGATGGGAGGAGTGGTAGGTGTTTTAGTGAGGGCAGGAGGGAGCATGGGGAGAGCAGATTTGGAGGGGGAGCAGGGGAGGCCTATTGGGGTAATGGCCAAGGTTACTGCATCCAATCCGACCTGTAGGGTGTGTCCCATGCGAACATCAGTGCCGCAAGAAACCGAGAGAGTGATATCATCTGCGTAAATATAGATGGAAAGGGAAGGGATATGGAGTATTGTGGAGGCAAGAGAGGAGAGGGTGACGTTGAAGAGATGTGAAAGGATCGCGCCCTGGGGCACTCCGTGGTTGGGCATCTTGAAGAGTTGGGACTGTAGGGGAGCTATTCTGAGGGTGGCCTTGCGATTGTGAAGGAAATTAGGGATGTATTGATAGACTAGCGGTAGTACCCGGCGATGCCGGTTTGGCCAATATACTAATGACAATAATATGTATAATACTTGTCATAATTAGCTATTTCACCGTGAAGTTGTACACACTTAGGAACTCACCTGTGAATGTATACATGGGTTCCCACCTGAAGCGTGTGGTAAAGGTAAACTGGTGGAGCTCGTATTTTATTGTAACTGTCCCTAAACAAATTGTACCAAGATGGTGCGCTGAAACGACAACCGACTCATGGGAAGTGTTATCGCAGTAGGTATCAAGGATACTCATCAGTGAGAGTTTTATGGTAAATAACGTGGGCACCTACGGGAGGCGCATGGTTGCAGAAAGCCCCAACAGATGGCGAGTAGTAGGCAAACGTTGGAAAGTTTAACGGAATTCCCCGTCCAGGGGGGCGTAAGATAAAAACACAAAATCCTGAAATTGGTTTTTGTACAACTGTATGGGAGGCATTTGCGAGCAAAAATGAAATGGATATATCATTGCGCTGTATATAGTTATTGAGGAATCTGTAAAAACGCAGTTTTCCCGAAATTCTGATTGTCGCTATTAGGTGGGTGTTATGGAAAAATCTTCTAGAACACTGTTTTTATACCAGCATAGGTGATCTACGTCAAGAAAACCAGTTAAAATGTCAGAACTGGCGTGCGATAAAAAAATAGATATCCGGAAAATTATTCGCGCTATTTGCACTATCTCTCGGGTGAATTTTTTTAAATTTCAGTAATATTGAGCTCCTACATCATAATCACAATGTGCTCATGAAATCTGAAGCCGTTTCAACCCGCAGCTTCGCTAGGCATTGAAATCACTTGCTAGGCTTTTTCTGCTCTTCAGGGGTGTCATTTAAATTTTTTTCATCCTTTTACCGGTGTTGCAGTGCGAAATCCTTACAATTTGTTCGTGCATTTGTATAAGTAACATTTATTAGCAAAAATCCATTCGATAAATCAATCATTGAAACATTTATTCAATTATCTTTAAGAACACCCATTTTGTTAGATGCAGAATCGCCCCAAAAATATAGGTTGGGGTCAAAACGTAAAACAACTTTTCAGATATTCTTAAGGTCTACACATATCACCAAAAAGCATTTCGATATGTGATCGGGTGAACGAGGTAACTACGAAATTAAGAAAACACAATTTCTCACGTTTCCTCGGTTAGGAATAAAATTTTCCAAAATCCCGCCTTAGTGGGGCCCTACGTCATGCCACAAATATACTCCCTAAATTTCAAGTCTCTAGGTCTAGCAGTTTTGGCTGGGCGTTGATGAATCAGTGAGTGAGTGATTCAGTGAGTGAGTGAGTGAGTGAGTGAGTGAGTGAGTGAGTGAGTGAGTGAGTGAGTGAGTCAGTCAGTCAGTCAGTCAGTCAGTCAGTCAGTCAGTCAGTCAGTCAGTCAGTCAGTCAGTCAGTCAGTCAGTCAGTCAGACAGTTAGCCGCGCGCTTCTCTGGGTATAGATACGTGGGCCTGTAGCAGCTTCGCTGGCCATGCTCGATGCGTAACTCGAGGGGCGTCGAGATTACGTTTTAGTCCTGCGTTCAAGCGAGCACATTCTACAAGCCAGAGTTACCTGAATAATGCAGGTGAGCACATTCTAAGACGAATCCGAAGGTAGCATTTTGTGATGCATACATTTAGTGGTCACCGACCACTTATCCAAAAAAAAAAAAGTTGGCTGCGGCTAGCTAAGCCAAGCTTCGATATGCAAAGCACAAACTGGGCTAAGTCTGGTTAAGTCTTGGTTTCGCTTGGTTAAACTTTGATGTAGCTGTATTGCCGACCATGGCTCACCCGTGCAACGCTCACAGACCGAGGCCCGGCCTCGCTTTCATTCACGGCGAACGAGACGCCAGGCGAGTCACATAGCCCAAAATGACCCAACGGCGCATGTGTGGAAGGCTGCGGGGTTTGTCGGCTGCCGATCAGCTGAGCTGTCGCACCCGTCGCGGCCGCCACCGCCACTTGAGCAGAACGACTGAAAAGGGGGCCTTGTGCGCAGTGCCGAAAGAGGGCTCGGCGAATCACGCGATGCGCTTCAAGGGGTGTGCAGCAGGGGGTGTGTCTGAGTCCAAAGGGTAAATTTGTACTTCCTCGGCGAAACCGTTAGACGAAAGTAGTAAAGCTTTGCTTTAAAACCTAAACCGGTATCGCCCACGAAGCACGCGCTTCGGTTAAGCGACACAAGCAGCGGGGTCCGTGTGCAAATGCCGCTGGGCTTTTTCTTTCAAAGGAGCGTGCCAAAAAAAAGGTGGTCTGATTAATCAGGTAACATCGACCGGTTTCGGTCAATACAAGCCAGCGGGCGATGCCGTAATTAACCCCTGCGGTAGGTACACAAACATTGCCTGGAAAGTGCTGCTGTTGCTGCAGTGGATATTGCTATATGTCCGCTCGGCTCTGCTATGAGATCCAGGGGGCTTGCCTTTTCACAGGTCGGCGAAACGAGTCCACGCAGTTTTTAGAATTTCCGTCTCTTTTCTGTGCACCTGCAATTGACAATATCTCCAGGCAATCGAGGGCAGTTTGTGTATTTTCGCTAGCGCATTGGCCTAAACAATGTGTTCAGTCGTCTAGTATATGACATTAGTAACAAAATGTTGAGGAGTCCATGCTTGTGATTTGCTTTCTCTTAATTGTATTTTGAATCGCCAAATACTATGAGAAGCGTTGAATGACGGATTTTATCTTTCTTGTATTGTTTTAGTGCTGCGGGCTAAGTGTTCTAGGCGCTGCGCAATCGTAATGTGGCCAGAAAACAGCACGGCAAACAATGACTACCTATTCAGTTAGCAATTTGGCCGACTTCTGGTTGTAGTATTGGCTTGATAGATATTGGTTGTAATTCATCTTTATACAATCACAGCCCTTTTGCAACAACTTTTTTCTCACTTGATGTGCTCTTGAGCGACAATAAATTCTGTTTTACTCTGTTCTGCTGTTTTGTTCTGTTCTGTTCTGTTCGGTTCTGTTTGGTACCGTTCGGTTCTGCTTTTCGGTGCGGTTATTCTCCGTCCTGCTCGGTTTACAGCGGTGATGCCGAACTTGGAGAGGCAACTGTAGCATCTGAGGATAATGCGGTGGTAATTCGTACTAAAACTTCAGCTTCTAATCAGCTCCGTTGCTAAATGGGAGAAAACACCGCAAAATAATCTGACTTGATCAAATGTCATGCAGGTTTTGTCGGGTGTGATTGCTGCGGAAAACAAAATTACATTCGTTTTCCGGGACTAGCCCATCTATAGACAACCTACGAGAATACCCAAACGTTTACAACTTCAGTGAGGAAAAACTAATCATAAGAAGTACGTTAAACTCGATGGAGTGAAACGCTCGACTCAGCGGTGGAAAGTATACCTTTTTATAACCAAATCAGCCGCGTTTCTGGAGAGAAATTTTTCCGCGTCGTCAAATTTGCCTACTACGGATTACGAGATTGATTTGTGAGGAAAATGCGGCATATTTGGTCATTCCCAGTCGGTTGTGTATTAAAACGGTATAATAAAGTATGAAAACCAAACTCAATCCCAAATGAGGCGTTACTTTTTTCAAACGTGATCTGGCACTCCGCAATCGCGGTGCTAGCTTCTTCTCTGTTCAAACTGCGGGGCTTGAGAGCGCGTACACTGCTGTGCGCGCACTTGCGATGGCGTGCCAAAGCACAGCAAGCCACGAAGAGAGAAATTTGACAATTCTTTGTTGCTTAATGGGCTGACTAATGGTTCTCCGGAGTCGCAAACAGCCGAACAATTAGAGAGATGCTCATAATTGCGGCAGTTTCGGTAAACGATCAGGTTTCTTCCGCCTAGTTGAAGTCGATGGTTTGCTTCACCTTTATTCGCTAAACCCGTTAAAAAATACCAAATATAAAATGAATTGCCAGCAAAACAAACTATAAAAAATGTGTCGACACTATTATAGCGTAACGAGGAAATCCAGGTTCTGCGTGTAAGGAGAAAAAGCAAATACAGCCGACAGAAGAGTTCGCTCAGAGACGACAGTCGTGGACAGACGTGACCCCAGAACACCCCACGCAGCGTCCACGTTCCAGTGTCACTAAAAATGACAAACACGCCGGGTCCCGTTGTCACGTTCGTCGCCAAATGGAGCTCTTCGGATCGGAACAGCACCGGGGAAAGCGCCGGCCCCTGGCGACCAGTGAAGGGTACCGCTTGCAGTAAGGGGGGAGAGGGGGAGAGGCATCCAGTGAATACGGCGAAGTTGGGGGTGGCTGCGTTGCACCCTCTCATCCCTAATATCGGCTTCGAGTGACGGCCACCCGTGCGCAACCCGGAAGTGCACATTAAAGCCACCGTGTGGCTCCAATGCAGGCAAGAGGTGTATGCGGCTCGTTATCCCCGTGAGGAATGGTGCGGACGGGACAGCGTCGACAGCTGATAAACTCAAAGAGATGACCGCTGATAGTACGCCGTACGCTCATTTGTCTCGGTCGCGAAAGGCATGCCCGTGGCGACCTGGTACGGTAGTGGGCGACATGTGGCCGGTCGTTCCACCGCCTATTGGCGGTCTAACTTTGAGGAACCACGGCTGGAATGTTACGGCGAGTGATAGTACAAATAAACGAGACCTGTTCAGTTTGCTGATGTGCTCTTACCGAGAAATACGGCATGACATTTGCATTTTGGCTCCACAGGATGCATGCGGTTTCACTCTGATGGCCCCCGAATTCCGGCGAGGCGTGCGTGAACGGCAGCACAATTATGGGCACCACTTGGGGCCAGCACAACCATCGCGACAGTACATCCACGGAGAAAATACATCCAATTTCCGCCAGTACATCCAACGCGACACTACGTCCACCGTGAATCACATCCAACGGTGTAATTGCATAGAATGCGCCGTTACATCCACCTAGCTACTTCGTTCAAAGCCATGGCATTACATCCATCCTGCTAATAAATCCATCGGGCCGCGGGAAGCGTATGTTACGTGAGCGTTATAGGTTGTAACCGAAATGCGCATGCGCGCGGGATCGCTATTTCTTACCCCGGGGCCCTATTCTCGACTGCACAAATTGCCGGCAATTCAGGCAATTTGCCGGAAGTCTTTTCTGATTGGCTTTCAATTTTGGTCACGTGCTTCCGGTTGACAAAGTGTTGTGTGTGCTGTCGTCATTTTGACGTTTCATGTCGTTTACGGACACCAGTTCTAAAGTTTGCCTTATTTCTCGTTACTAAAGGTGCATGATTCTTGGCCGGCAATGAAAAACCACACTAAATACAGCGGACATGACAACGTAAGCCTGTCTTTGCTATTCAACAACAATACTGCTTGTAATACACACCCCCTCTCTGATTGGCTGAGAAGGCGTGACGTAATTTAAACACTTGGCGGGAACGATTACGTCATGCATTGGCAACTTCAGCCTGCGTAAAAGTGACGTAATGCTACGTAAGAGCTTGAAAATGGCGGCTGTTTTTGTCGCAAAATACAAGCAAAATAGGGCAAACTATTGCCCCGGCTTACGGCGCCGCGAAATGTGCGGCAATTTGCAGCAGGCGCAGTTTCGCATGCGCGCTGTTTAAAGCCTGTTTCCTACTGAAACAAATTATAGTTTCAACTGCTTCCAAGTCAGCGATCATGGAACATACAAATAACATGCAGTCTTTTGCTTCTATGTTTGGCAATGAAATAAAAATTATTTGTTTGGCGTAACCGCGACATAAGAGGGCAGTACAAGCCTCTCTATGACAAATAGAACCCAATGCATGGCATTTGTCCATACTTGTCCTAGTAAGCTGTTGGGTCACATGATCGAACTCAATAGAAAAATAACAATGAAAAGTGACTATTTAGTTCATTACAGCGCTGATTGCAGTCGAGCTTGACGAATGAGTGAATCGGCGACATCGGTGCGCTTCGCGGTTATCAGGCGTAGCACTTCGCTGCTCTTACGTGTCATAGAAGCGATGGTCGCGGCCGTCTTTTTTCTGTGATCACGCCATAAACTTGTAACATAGCAGCAGACGATGGCGGGGCGGCGGTGGCGGCAGGGAAGGTGATAACGCAACAAAGCTTGCATTGAAGCAGAGAGCCCAGCTATGTTAATAAAAGCGATTGAAAGAAATAAATAGATACGGTAAAAAAATTCTGTGATGTTCTTTAGCTCGACATCCGTCTTTCGCTCGCTTTTGGATCAACGTTTCTCGATCGCCTTGTGGAGTTGGCGCCAAATTTGACCTCCAGAAATGTGTTTTTCTTGTCAGCCTCAGCTACCGTCTTAATTTTTATAGTACATGCCAAGTGTTTTTATATCTTTCTTGCACAATATTTGATACCTTGGTAGCGATCTTTATGAGTGACTCGTCAAATTACACTGCATGTCGTCATAGCTATAGGTGCAGCACGTCACTGATTGCTTACGTCGTGCTTAGGCAAAAAAACATGGGCGAAATGCCGGCAATTTGTGCAGTCGAGAATAGGGCCCCCGGTCGTATTGATTTGATTTGATTGTGGGGTTTAACGCGCCGACGCAACGCAGGCGATGAGGCGCGCCGTAGTGGAGGGCTCCGGATTAATTTTGACCACCTGGGGATCTTTATCGTGCGCCGAAATCTCGTACACACGGGCGTTTTTGCTTTTCGCCTCCATCAGAAAAGCGGCCGCCGCGGCCGGGAATCGAACCCGCGACCTCGTGCTCAGCAGCGCAACGCCTTAGCCAGGCCCCCGGTCGTAACAGAGGGAAGCTGTGTTAGCGTGCAAATCGGCCGGTGTCGGCTCTTAATCTGCTGCGGTGCTGTTGCATTTGTGGTAGGGCACGGCGACGGTAGGTAGGTTAATCCGTCATCGGCGGTTAATTAACGCGCTTATGCTGATGGAACATCGTTACGGTGGCGTGAGAATAAAATGCCAGTGTCGAGAAATTCAACACGTAAAAAATTACCTTTCGGCTTCACCACGGTAGCCTTGGTCACAGCAAAAGGAATAGGCGAAAGGATCCCTTTATGTACGGCTTACGACAGCGCCCAGGCATTTGGTGTATATTGGTGGCAAAGTCTCTGACTTTGCGATTGAGCTTGTGCATGCTTAATCGCCTGTTTCTGGAGCGTCTACATGTAGGGTGTGGTTAGAGGTGGAAGTGGCTACATCGGTGGTCACGCCGGGGCCATTCAGCGTTTGAAGGTATTATTCCGTCCATGCAGGTTAACACTGCAAGTGGTACGACGTTACACCCTATATTAGGGTAACCTCACGTGAAGGCTGAATGTAGGCATAACAACATACTTGGTCAGTTGGACGAGCCTGTGGTGATGGTAGCTGCCTTCAGAGGCTGACGGCTGGTTCACCAATTCTCCTTGGCTGCGAAGGCAACATACTAACTCCAAGGTGATCTGTACGGCGTGTAATTGGACAATGATGTTTTCGCACTCACGACTCATCAGAAGTGCCGAAATGATTTCGGACTTATATCAGACTGTAAATAGTCTTGCATGTCAGGCGCCGAAAGTAGCTTTGAAGGTCCATTACCCTGGTGTTCAGTGCTGCCAACGAAGGCCACGTCTTGGAAGGCCAAGTCTTCTTTACTGCAGCCTTCCCTGACAACTCCAGTCACATATGAGAGCGAAGAAGGGCCGCAGATGAAACTAGGCGTTGCCTGCAGCGGCCAGAGAGAAGAACGCGGTGTCTCCCAGGGATAGGTTCGAAGCTTGCGACGCGATCCGCCCTTCAAAACAGCTGCCAGACCACTCTATTAAGAAACTTCATTTCGGAACCTTATTTTTTGCCGCGTGTTCATTGCCATGCTTGCTTTGCGAGTTCGACGGGAATGACGTGGCCATCAGCTTCGGTGCTCGTTCTGCATTTGTGTTCATATTTTTTTTCCTTTGTAGACATCGTCTGCATTCTCAGTGATTTTATGCAGAACATACCCCCAGTTAGTATCTCTGCCATTGTGCGGTTCTCGCGCCAAAACTGCAAGGGGAATCTGGAAGCTCGTCGAATCCTTCAATGTTGCGTCTTGGAAACAGTAAAGGGTCCTTGTTTTTGCAGTCAAAATCCACAAGATAAGAAAAAAGGATTGCCGTCATCCCGCCCATCGGAAGTGGATGTCGAGGAAGTCTTTTGGAAACCACGACACGTGCTGATGTGGGAGGGTATGAAATGGTCCTCGTCGTCTCGGTGGGCTTGTCGCTTGCGCTCAGCGTCTCTGGCGGCATAGCCTGAACCGTGCGCTCGACCTCGAATGGCGTCAACCCCCTTTTCGGGAGCAGCTGCAAGCCTAGTCTTTACCAGGAACACATAGGAGGGTCCCATTGTTCACAGGCGTCTTCTCATATTTCCTGCGGTTTCGATGCTTCTTTCGTAGTTCTTTTTATCGAATACTGAACTCTACCCTGTATGCCAGATTGTAAAGAAAGATTGCGCTGGGCTTTTATGGGGGCAAATGCGGGGTCCTACCTAGCCTGAAGCATGCGGTCGGCGTTTTGGGCGAGAATTGCTGGATCCTGTCGGGGTTTTTTGTTTACGACAAGAAATTTTCCGACCATTTAAAGGCTAACAGCTTCACTGTAAAACGGAAAACCCTTTAATCTGTCGAAACTACCTGGAGTTTATGTCCACGATAGAATAACTGCATCTCGGAGTTCAGGCACTAAGACATTTCAATTTATATATATGCATGTAGGCAACCAAGTGCAATATGCTGGGTAACAAAAATAGAGCATAGGTAGACTAAAAACCCCTTAATCGATATTGCTGTAAGTTACGTGGTCTCTGAGCAAAGAACGGCTACATTCCAGGACTGGAACGTGCACCAGTCCTTCTCGTACGCTTCCACGAGGATATTTTGGATTGGACTAACGAGCATAGCGATCATGTTACGTAAGCCCAGAAATAGCGTGGAGGCAATACAGGGGAAACGGAAATGGGAGCACAGTAAAAGAAAGAGAGGTAGGCAGTCACCGTGGCGTTAGAAGGAAAATTTGAAATATTTTGTTTTTTTTATTGGGATGTGATGCTTTTCCGCGGTGTAAACCTGTGTCATTCCGGTAGCTTTGGATGAGAGCATGATTGCTATAGATAAAGTAGAGGGAATAATTATTCAGGGAGGAAACTTAGAATTTATGTTAACAACGGAGCTGTTAAAATAACCTGTAATCTCCATGCGAATTGTTAACAGAAAATTCAGATCAGCGATGTAGAGAGCGGGAAAATGCCTGCCCAAGAAGTGTGCAAAAGTGGCGAAAAGGCAAGGAGACCACGAGCAGGTTCTGGGAGTGCGAGCCTTAATTAAAAAAAAAAAACGCATCCCGTGGTCACAATCGAACCTGGGTCCTTCGCGTTAGGAAACCGGCGTCTTTCTGATTGCGGTATCTTTTTTTTTTTCTTTATTGTTCTGATTGCGGTATCGTTGCATTGGGTGATTACAGTATTTCCTTTGGAAGCGTAGCGCGGGCATTGACTTTGTACTTTGGTAGTTTGGATGTTTGACTTTAGGATGGTGAATTTCGGACTTTGGTTTAACACAGTATGCGTGTAGAAAGCTTCACTTTCAAAACATCTTTCTTTTAACCAAGGAATAGGCCCTAGAAAGGCCAAGTTGAAGTTATAGTAAAACCACCAGCTCCGCTGTTTTCTAAGCCTTCGCATCTCCAATGCCAACGTGGCTGATATTTTTATGTAATGAACAAGTTCTCAATAGGAGTACAACGGGTTCGATGAAGTGTCAATATTTTACCAGAGGTCGACTGCATATGAGAATAAGCAACCAGGGCTACTAGCCCTACTGTATTGAATTGAAGACTCGACCGTATACACGCCTCTCTTCATCCTAGCTGAAACTCGAAGATATCATTTATATGTCTTGTCTTTTTGCACGTTGTTAATGGTGTGAAGACATTGCGATACGCGCAACTAGAACAGACAAGAAAAGGTACACGAACAGGTGCCATTGGGAGTTCGAGAGGTTTAAGTATGGCGTGTCTTTTATCTCGTCTCCGTTATATTTGCGCTCGTGACCAGATTTTGATCGAAGAGAGCAGCCCGGCCTGTGCCGTTAGCTCTGTGTCGATGTTATCGACTGAAGTCCTTGGCTCTCATCAAATGATAAAACGCAAGTGAGTTGCGAAAGGCGCCCGGGTGTTGACGTCCCGGTATTTTTGCGCCACCGCCTGGGGGCCCCTTCTGCCCGCCCAGACGTCTCACCCCTATTGGTGCCGACAGAACTCCTACCGGCGAACAGCCACTGAACAAGAGCGACACACGCGGACCAAGTCGTTGCTTCGATGGGTATCTCGTCCAGCTGTCTTCGAGAGGGTGTTCCGACGACTGGCTTGCTCGCGAAGGGCTAACGTCCCCGTTTTTTTTAAGCCTCCATTAGCGCGACTCATACCCTCACTGAATACGACTCCTGTTTGCACTGTGGTTGACGTTTCAGCACCTTGGCGTCTGTTGGTTGCGTGCCAGGTTAGAACCTCGCTGCCTCCAGGAGCCTAAAATAGAGGCGCTCGCGAAGTCGTACCGGAGATGTGTCTTTAGCCGCGTGGTGTTGGCAGCTTGATAAAAAATGCAGCGAGTTGGACAGCAGCACGACTTTTACTTGACCCAGTAGTGTCAAATGACGCTGCCTTTACTTTGTGGTGTACTTTTTGGACACAGCGTGTTGAAATCAGAAAAAAAAGCATTGTAGGATTGTGCGATAAGGAATGCAAACTTAACAGCCGTCTTTTTTTATTACTGTTGGCTTAGCAAGGTAATATTACCTTAAATAATTATAAATATTCACTTATTTATACTTACCTAGTTAATTGCTCATTAGTTATGATTAACCACTTTTTTACTTGTTTATTTGTTAGCTAATTTATTAGTTTACATACATAATATTTGTTTGTTTAATTACCGGTTTATCTAGTTAAGCCCTCCAATTGCAGTACGTCCACGAAACCTGCTGTTCATGACCTAACCGGCACAGCGGTCGTTACTGTGCCGGTCTTATAGAATTTAAAAAGATATCGAAGCAGTGACGTGAAAAGTGAATTGATGCTCGGACACATGGAAGTAGGAACGCAGTAAGAGAGGTGTAAGAGATAAGAATGACGAAGCATGAAATTTCGCAGTAAGAGAAAGACCCTACCAGAGCACGAAAAGTGAGGGCGTGCTGTCGGTATTAGGGAGAGGAGAAGGCAAGTAGCAACCACCCTAGAAAAAGAAAGCACACCGGGGTAGAAGGCGCCATGGCGGCCGCGGCGATGTCTCTCTAATCCGGGCGCACAACCGTCACGTGCGCCGTCGTGAAGGGCTCTACTCCCGCGACTCGGCGTTCCCATGCTAGGCCTAATCCTTTGTGTCAGGTGCCTCCGTTCTCGCCAAATCTCGTTTCATTCGCGAGCCCCGAGGTGACGGCCGGGGATGCGGGAAAATCGCTGACGCAGGGTGTAGGTGATGATCTGGGACACACCTCGTCAGGAAGTATTACAAATTGAGACGCTGCAGTCAGCTGGTACTCCAGGGAATGAGAAGAAGCTACATTGAGAGTTGAGAGACTAAGAACGACGAAAGAGTCACCACACAACATGACCGGAGTTTATCGTTTTTACGGACACACGAAAATGTACAGGCCGTTTTTCCACGTTGGTGTGAAAAAACCAGCGGTAACGTGGTACACGCTGTGCATAAGTCTGCGCACAGTGCGCAGTCTTAGAATGCGCACTCTAAATTGTAGGGCCTTCTTGATTATCAGTCTCCCACCCTCCAAAGGCTAACGGGACGCAATCCGGCACTCGATTTTCCCGCGTATTCCTATTTACACAACTCATCGAATGTGTCAGTAACTAATAACAGCTTACTCGTGCGAACAACCACCTGGTTGCACAGAATGCGTCGAACAATGCTAATCAGTGCTGACAAACAGGGGTGCGTACCCACATTACTCACGTAGGTTGCAAGGTTTAGTATGGGCTCCAAGCTTTTTTAGCGTGATCAAGCCGGCTTAAATTTATTCTGGACGCAGTGAAACACTTGCGTGTGCATCAACGCATGGGCATTTATTTAGAAGTTTCATGAATTTTCCTGCTTCCTAAGCACCACAGCTAACCAACAAAACTGTGAGCTGACGAGGTGGTTACAAGAAAGGTCCCTGACGCAGAGAAGTGCCCTATAGAACCCTTGGAAACATTAGCACCCGGCTGGGATCCACTGTATGAATTGCAACAGGCTGCGCTCTTTCTGATCCTTAAGATGTGACTCGTGTTACTCCAGTGTATCCTCTCATTCATCGCAACTGGCGCTACCTGCCCGAAGTGTGAATACGGTAAGACAATCTGGGTATTTATTTATTTATTTATTTATTTATTTATTTATTTATTTATTTATTTATTTATTTATTTATTTATTTATAATTTCGCTCAAGGAGAGGACTGAGCAAAAGGGGGTACACACTTTAATTGATAACGAGGCGGTCATCCTCAACAACAAAAATACACAGAAAGTAAAGCCGAAATACAAGCAAGAAAACGGGTGTACCACCTTTTACTCGAAAGAAATGTAATAACCGAAAGGCTTGCTGGTATGCATAAAACTGGAGGAAAAGAACTACAAGGTACATTAACATGCAAGAACACGGTAAACAAAAATGAAATGCCCGGGTTGCAACGCACGCACGTATACTAAAAAGTACGCATTGTCAGACACAGAACGGCTAATACCAACACAAGATACGAGACCAGTGTGAGTACAACAAAAAAAAAAATGCACGCGCCAATCTAGGAAAATTGGCCGAGCTGAGCAAAGAACAGTGAGTTAAAAGCGGTCTTAGTGCTATGAAAAATGATTGCACACGTGTTTGCGAAATGAAGCCGATCAGTGATAGAAGCGCTGCACAATGATTCCACAATGATATGCCCTTGGAGGCAATGATGAGTTGAATGCCCTTGCTTCGCCGTATATGCGAGTGAAGTTATGGTGATTGTGTAGGCGCCTGGACATGCGCAACGGTCGGTGACTTTATTACGAAAAAGCGTGCTGGATGCCACGGAAACCGCGGAGGATATCACGCATTGTTTGCTGGAAAGCTGCTGGGGGCCTATGCATGATCAGAACAAACTCGTTTCAAACAGAATAACCTTTCATTGAATATGAATGCGGGAGATCCCGGCTGTCGACGTGTAGAGGATACCAACTTCCAACGTGTAAAATTGCGAAGCCTTCCCTTCTGGGTAGCATTTATGGTGGCTCCGTTAGTTTTACGGAGATTTGGAATAAGTTGTCCGTCACCGCTAATTATGAACGAAATGCGTTGCGTATGTGTGTTCACGTAAGTATGCGTGGGTACACGAGCTTTGCTTTTACTTTGGCTGAATCAACACACACTAGCGCTGTATACATTACGCGGAGAGGCCGAGAAATGGCGCACGGTCAAGAAGCGAACCCGCGCTGCTAAATCCAGGGGAACACTGGCACGGGGAATCTACTGAAGGTTCCAATGGGAGAGCAGGGACACATGTGGCGTCCAGCTGAAAGTTTCCAGCTCCGAGAAAGAGGCTCCGGGCGTAGACGCCATCATGCATAACACGACGCCATTCCTTCCCTCACCCCTTAAAACAAACAGAAGTGAGTGCAGAATAGTGCACACTGAATATTTCGCAGACGCTGCCGCAGTCAACATAAACAACTTAAACAAAGGAGTATCAGAGAAACGATAGAGCTGAGAAGAAAGGAGAAAACCAGTGACGACGGTTGTCGTGAAGACTTGCATAGCGGATGCCCCACATGTGTTGCCAGAAACGAGAGCGCGCAGAAGGGGTGCTCACTCACGACGTGTCGACCCGTCAACACCCAAAACCTCGGGTTTGGACGGTGCCTTCACCTTTCGGCAGGCTTGTGCGGGGGTTTCCGGTTGTTTTCGCTTGGCGTTGGCAGAATCTGGTGTGGCGCACCGCTGCGACTGGAAGTTGCGAACTGCGGGGCTGAGCGAGATGATCCGTGTGGATAGGGCTTGGAAAAACATGTTGGTGTCCTGTTTTGAAGGTTTTTCGTTTCACTGCGGTGTTCTCGCTCGCTTGCTTCCGGGAAAGCCAGGGCTGGCTGGCGGTGAAAATTAGGATAGAATGAGGTGTAAGACGAAATGTGCTGAGTTTGCAAACTTCGCTGATGATTTGCGCACGCAGTAAACCCTCGTTACAACAAAGTCCTCTCAACAAGAAACTGACTTCGTTATAAGCGGCCTTCCATTAAATGCGGACATGATTTGCTCTTTCTGTACATTAAGGCTATGAATAAACACACTTTGGTTAAACCAAGTAATCGAGTAAAGCGAATTTGTTATAGCGGCGGCTGAATGTAAATTCATTCTTCGATGATTAGTAGAATGATCATCACCTTTCTCAACGTGTCGGCGATGATTACGCTAGAAAGAATGATTGGGCCATCAAGTTCACTCAATTAGTTTTGTGCGTACGGCACTCAAGGAAATTTTATTGTGAACAATGTAGTCGATGGCCCTGATAGGCGGTGAATTTAAAATTCGAAAGCGTGCATAGTGTGATTCCACAAGTCAAGAATTTGCTAAAGACACTCACGAAGAAAACTCGAAAGTCATTGTCATCCAGTGCCCTGAGCATTTTCTGAACTATATTGGAAAGAAGAACGAGATAACAGAAAAAAAAAAACCTTAAGAATTCTTTTTCAAGCTGCAATCACTCATCCTTGAAGAAACATTGCACTGATCGTAAAACGCACTTCACCTGAAAGACAGGTGTGTGGTTTTATTGTTGTTCTTTGGAACCAGACTGGGACGCTTTCAGGGATTTTGTTTGTCTTTCTCACGGCCTCTGCGGCGACAGCAACGCCCGTTTCTCAGAGTAACAAGGGCGCGTTGCAAGCAGCGCCGAATGAAAAAAGATAAGAAACATCAGTGTTCAAAAGAGAGAGAGAGAGAGAGAGAGAGCGAGAGAGAGAGAGAGAGAGAGAGAGAGAGAGAGAGAGAGAGAGAGAGAGAGAGAGAGAGAGAGAGAGAGAGAGAGAGAGAGAGAGAGAGAGAGAGAGAGAGAGAGAGAGAGAGAGAGAGAGAGAGAGAAGAGAGAGAGGAGGTTCTGAAAATGCCTAGATATACCTTCGTCCGGGGTGAGCTGTTTCTTGGTCTATACCGTTGGTAGTGCCTGCCATGCACGTAGATTAATGGGCCGATTTGAAAATTTCGTCCAACTTTCCAAATAAATTTAATTTCGCGCTATTGCTTTTAAGGCTGCGCTTTAAACTAATAACTATACATCGTTCTGCTAATGAGGAACGTTAATTTAAAAGCCGCGAACTCTCAAACCAGAAAGTACATATCTAGGGGCACGTTGAAAACCTGTCTCTGGGGGGAGGGGAAGAAGCGCTGTGGTTGCGGTGTCCAAATGTAATATTTTTACCTCCTGATATTACAAAAGCAAATAAAAATCTATAAAAGAAAACTTGTTATGTCAAAATACTTGAATCTCAGACACTGGAGTATTGGTTAAGACGTAGTTAAAAGACTTTCCACTTTCGGTGGGTGCCAAACTGAAGCTGATTTCAGAGAGGTTACAAGATCTACTATTCACCAAAACCTTCACGCCTGCCTTCAAACCTTCGCTCCCCAACTTACCGACTGACCGTTTGAAACTGTGGTGGTTATTTTTGTTACCGCAGTCGAGGAAGCACAATGCGGCCTTGAACTGGAACATTTTAGATCGAGGAACATTCAGAGCAGGGAGCAAAAAGTAACCGATGAGACAAAAAGAGAAGGAAAGAGTGTAAAATCTCCGAAGGACGTGGTGCAGTCATAAAGTGGCTTCGTGGTCCATCGGAAGAGGAGGCAGCCGGATAGTGCGAGCGGAAGACGCCAATCTTCGCGTCAAATCACGCCAGACGGAGAAGGGGGCGGGAGCGAGACCTCGGGCCTGAGCGGGCCGCTAGGGGGAGGGGAAATGGCACCCTCCAACGACCCACGTGTCTCCAGTCATTTTCCTTCCAACCTAGAGCATTCCAGCCTTCACCAGAAGCACATGATCGTTCTTCCGTTTTACGGCTTTCTCGTCTCCTCTCTGTGTCGGCACACGTGCTGTGTGGGAATTCACCTTCTTCTGTTTATTTGTTGTACTTCCTTTGGACATTCCGTTGGTCGTTTGCTGCTTGCCTTTTTCGCCTTTAAACTCTGTAATTACTGCTCCGGTTGAACCACTGAGGCAGCGACCTCGGTTTTGGTAATTGCTTTTTTCCCTCTGTGACCCATGGGTGGGGGTGCACTTTGACGACTTGGTTTTGCGAACGAAAAAGCAATATATCCAGAACCGTCCGAGTGCGGCCATACGCTGTTTGCATTGTGGTTCCTATTTGTTTGCACTGGTTTCTTCGCCATTAGTGAGGCAGGCACGAAAGCACGATTGCAGACGTCTGTTTACCGATGACTCATCTCGAATGAAGGGATTCAGAATTCATAGTCAGAAACAAGTGTCAAGGAGAAATTAGTAAAAAACGAAAAAGCGAAAATGGAAACCACCGCTAGTGAGAAACACTATCTTGGATCAGCACATTTTGATAGCCGAAAAAAGTACCCCGTTGTTCGCGAAGGGGCTGTGACAACGCTTGCCAAAGACAGGCGCTTGATTTAGTAAAATGAGCAAACCAGAAAGTTTGCGTGAACTGATCAACTGCTTGAAAGGAGGACTTGCTTTTAAACTGATCTTGAACCATTCTTTGGATCCCAGAAAATCAACTCGAGCAATTGTTAAACTACATCTATGGCACCCGTGCTACTGTTTGTTTTTCATGTAGGGTGGAGATCACACACTTTTGATTTATATACTGCGTAACCTGTTTCCTTCCCTTATTTTGTATCTCTGCCACCACTCTGCCGATTTTACGCATCATGGCCACCTCTGCGCTTCACAGAGCAGAGATTACTGTCTGTCTGTCTGTCTGTCTGTCTGTCTGTCTGTCTGTCTGTCTGTCTGTCTGTCTGTCTGTCTGTCTGTCTGTCTGTCTGTCTGTCTGTCTGTCTGTCTGTCTTTACTTATTATCGCCAACGGCAGCGCCCTTTATGATGGAGTCAGACACGGTCAGTACTTCGTGCTATACAGAGTAAAGCTCATTCGAACTGGGCTGCTCCCATAAGCCTAGCGCAGGGAGTTCTTCGGAGCGCCGGCACAGCCGAGCACGGCGCACGTGCATCACGGCCAGCCCAACCTACGGCTGCCGGAATCACGTAACCCGGCCCTGGTGCATCCTCGCCAACTCAGTCGGCGATGGTCGGCGCTCCAGAGTCTGATGCAACGACCACTGCTCCGAAATCGCTTTTCGCGCCTCTCTCTTGCGGCCTAATCGAACCAGGCGGCAACGTCTGGAGGACACTGGATGACTACTCAGGCCGAGATGCTTTGCGCGGCCTGCAGAAAGGAAAGCTCCAACGATCGGGGCACCCTGATTGATCACCAACAGGAAGAACACAGCTAAAGCCGAGCAATGCACCATCCCGCAAGCAGAAGTGCAGGACACTTCGTGAAAACAGAAGACACCGACACCGACTCCTCTTTTGCTTCGAGATCAACGCATCACCAAAGGACCGCACTCGGGTCTCGGACAACCAAGTCCAGGTAGCTCGTTTTCTTTGCCGAAGTGATACTCCTATCCATATTCGTTCCACGGCCAGTTGATCCAACCTAGGTTTAGCGGCGTTCAATTAGACATAATGCTGTCGCAATCGCAGATCATAAGAAGCACTTAGGTTTTCTAGGATTTTTTTTTCATTTTCTTCCATCCAATTTTTCAACGCTTTATAAATTTGTTTAACTAAAACTGAGCAGCAAACTGCCTGGAGTCGAGCACACTTGCAAGCCATCTTTTCCCTGATCTCTTCCCCATCGCCAACGAAAATGCCCGTTTATCGTCTTCGGACTTAAACAGGCAGCCTAATTAAATATTCGAAAACATCTGGTCACCACTGCCCATGTTGTTTATTCTGGAAAGCTAATTTAAAGTCGTTAACGCAAACTAGCTCATCTTGATCGCTTCGTTCTGATGGGTACAGAGCATGTGAGACAGTCGCTGCGTTATTTTTGATTACATATAAAATAGCGCTACCTAAAAAAAGCTGTAAGCTTTTCCCCAAGATCTTCTAAAAAGTCGCGAAGAAATGGAAAAGCCTCTCCGCTAACAAGAATTACATTAACCTTTTATTCATGAAGCCCTGGGTGGAATGGAGCAATGGTCACGCTTGGTCCCTCACAAAAGATCCGGTAGTATAAAAACTCCCGAAATTAAAGACGAGTCAGCCAATTTCATTACCGAAATGTCACGGGGCTCACAGGCTGTTCTTGTAGAACAGCGCAGTGTTTGCTTATTTTTCGGCACATTGAAAAAAGAAATTAGCTTAAAGGAGCACTGACACAAAATTTTGAAGGCAAGATAACTTCGGAGATAGATTGGTGGGAACACATATACATCATCTGCAAAATATCAGCAGCGAATACAGCCTAGAACATATTTAAAATCAATTTTGAAGTGTGGGAAAGGCAACCGAGCAGCCAGCAGAGGACCACGCGCAATTGTAAATAAACAACATCCAAACACGTCACGAGTTTGTGTTTGCCCCTTCCGCACTACCGGCGTTTTCCGCCGACTCGCCCGGCTCGCCGCTCCAATCGGAGGGCCAGAGGGCGGAGCTTCTGCTCTCGAGAACGAACGACCCGATCGTTGGCGGCGGAGGCGCCGTGATTTCGTCAGCTCATCAGGCAGTTGGCCGCGACCAAAGTTCTAGAGCGATTCCAGGCACTCTGTTTCTATTACTGTTTGTTAACATTAGATGCGAAAACGCGCCGGAGGCACGAAACGCTCACTGAGCAAGCCGCACGGTCGCTCTGCAGGCGGAGGCCACGGCCGCGAAGTGGCCCAGGCTGGCGCAGGTAGCTCGAGTGATAGCTTGTTACCGCTGCACGAAATTGTCCCCAAGTCCCGCCCATGGTGGCTTACATGAGAAAGGAGTTAATGATGCGATGGCGGGTTGCATTAGAAAATGTCATCTGCACCGCTTACGAGAGCGGCACTCGAATATCCGCCGCAGTGGTGAGCCGAACACATCTGTAGGCGGACCTGTAGGCAGACCGGCCGGCTGCTCCCAGCGCGCGTCTTGCCGCCCACCGTCTCGAGCGTCGCGCGTCGTTCTTTAGCCGCGGTAGCATTTGCACTCGCAGCGCCTGCGTCACATCCACGGTCGCTTTCTAATTAAGCGCCTCACGAGATCAGTACGTGGGGGCATTCGCAGAAACTGCCGTCGATGGGGATTCGACAGTGCTACGGCGGCTCTGCTCTGTGATATCCCTCCGACGGTCACGTGGTCAGCTTTGTTCACACAAAATCCACAAAATCCATCGTTTCGCGGCACTCGCTGAAACCGAAACTGCGACTGGCCGCATTGAAAATGCCTCTAATTAAACAACCGTCGCACGCTGAAGCAAATGAGGTTTCTACAGGTTATAAGTAGGTCACTAGCTACTTATCGCAACGAAAAAAACACGATGCAAAATTTTTGTGTCAGTGCCCCTTTAAGACATACGGCACTCTTTCGTGCTGGAATTGGTTGACTCACTTGCCGCGACTATAAGCATTATGATCAATTGAAGTGCAGAGCACGATAAGAGGTTGACTAATTTGATAAAACCTAGCACATGACAAAGCATATGGCAGGCCTCGGGAGCCAAGGAAAGAATGGAATAATTTACTTAATATATCTTACTGGGCAGCGCTCAGCCAACAACGTCAATATGCTTGTATTTGCTTTAGCGATCCATTCGCGCTTGATCGCAAAAGGAAGCTCTTTTTTTCCTTATCTGCCCAATAATCGTTTTCTGGAAGATGTAATAAAAGCCTTAACACCCTGAAGAATCGCCCCCCCCCCCCTTGTCAATTTTTAATGGGAGGGGGAGAGGTGGCTGTACAACAAGAGCGAATTCGAATGAAAACAACTAATTCAGAAATTGCAGTCTCACAGCCAACACCATTCAAAGGTTATTATATGAACGCGAGTTTCACCTAATATTGTAAGATATAATACTAGCGCCTCGCGGTAATTTTTCCAGCTTATTACAAATGATGATAAATCACTATAACTGGCGTAAAGGACCAATTATGTCTACACTCACGAAGTAGCAGATTGAAGATGAGATTCAAATTCGACAACTTAAGGAGCTAGTGCAGGAGAATTGAAGGAAACTGCCGATGTTTGTCTTACTCAAGGACGGACTTTCAGCGTGCTTCTTTAAAGCGTACCTGTGGTACCTGTTTGCTCGAGCAGTAGTCAGCGCGGTGGACTTTACACTTTACAGAAGAGGAACAAGTCTTTATACAATGCGGTGGTAAGGCGGTTGAAACATACCGCTTGACATGAGTTCACCGTACAGGTACCCTTCTAAAGTCGTCCCGCCAAGGGCAAACGCGACAACCACCGCGGCAGCCATGAGAGCGCTCGTTCAAGAACCAATTTGAAACATGTCCTTCCAATCAGCCGTCTCCGGCAGTCGAGCACGCGGAAACACTCGTGTGAGTTCCATAAAACCACTTCAGGTATTGGAAAAGTCGGAGCTGCTGCTTCGTATTCTTGGTGCTCTTTATTATCTTCTAAGCCTCTTTTTTCCTGGGGGTTTAAAAAGATGTAAAGCGAAGGGACAAATCAATAACAGCGCCGACATGGCGGGAAGATCCTTCTTTTTTCCTTCTTTGCACGAGAAGGTGGAGTTCCTTGCGGGGCATCCGTGAAGCTGCAAGGGCGACGTTTGGAGCAGATCCAATCAGGAGAATAGTTTCCAGAATCCAGAGGACAGCGTGAGGGCCCATGCCGGAGGCGAGGCAGCTTCAAAAAGGGCTAGGGGCTTGATATGACGGAGCGCGTTCTATTCGTTTCAATCAAAGCCGCTGCTGTTTGAATAAAGAGCCCGGTATCTGTTCCTGAACCGTCTCCGTTTCCTTTTATTTTCGTATTTTTCTGGTTGTCGAACAGCGCACTAAAACTGCGCGAGAGCCACAAAGTCGGCCCAGACGAAGCAGTAAAAATACCAAAAATGGACGAACTTTGGGACAGACTGAAGAACGAAAGCAGTAAAAAGAGGCGTCGATCAAACGTCTGCATTGCCTGACTTGCGTGCAGAGGTCGCCTCGCCTTCGTCTTGAGGGAAGGGTCTAGGGTACCCGGGGACGTCTTGTTCCACGTACAGATTGCGATTTCCTTTTCCAAAGGAATACTTTTAGAGAAAATGACCGGCAGGGGAAGGTCGACCTCCACTCTGAAAATTGAGCATAATTTCGCTTTGATTATCTCTCTGTTACGATGTAATTCCAAGAGTAACGAGGCTACATGTCATTGCTTATGGCGCTGATAATTGTCATCCGGTTGAACGACGGGCATTTTGTCAATCAGTTTTGATATGTTTTCTTACGAACACGAACATATCGCCTCAAAAGCAACGAGGCGGAGCTTCTGTCCGGAATACACAGTTGAACCTCGTTATAACGAAATCTGATATAGCGAATTATCGTCTATAGCGAGCTAAATCCGAACTTTGGTTGGCTACACTTTATTTCAATGAAATTTTTATTTTTTTATCAAAACGGAAACTCTGAAACCCGTGCGCGATATCGGATATAAGTAAAAATATCTGACCCGGAGGCTGAGAGCCTACAGTTGGACGTCGTTATAACGAACACTGATAGAGCGAATTTTCGGCTATAACGAACTAAATACGAACTTTGGTTGATCACGCTTCATTTCAATGACACTTGTTTTTTCATAACGAAAAGAAAACTGTGAGAGCCGCGTGCGCTGTCGGATATAACGAAGAAACATGTGACCAGTAGGCTGAGAAGCTACTTGGAAAAACCCCGGCGTCCGAAACTGCATAAGTAGAAAAGGCCCCTTTGTTCATGTGCACTGTGGAAAACTTGATTCTGCCCAGTGCTGTGAATAGCCACCAGACAAAGATCACATCCTTCCTCGAAAAAATGGGAACGCAGGCCTGTTTTGTCGAATGAACTTTGTTGTGTTGTAATTTTCCGTTTCATGTTCAGGTTCATTGAGTTTGAAATGCTAGAAGGAAAAAGATAAGGTTCACCTTGTTTGTATTAGGTGCGAAGGTTAAAATAATGCGTTTTTGTATTAAGGAATATTGCGGGAGCCACATTACCCATTGGTTGGAGCCAATTTGTAGCTCTGCTGTTACAATGGATATCGGATATTACGGACCAAATTACTGCCTCGATTCTACTTGGATTGAAAAACCCTTCGGCGTCCGAAACTGCGGAAGTATAAAAGCCCTTTTATTCGTGGACACTGGAAAACTCCATCCTGCTCAGTGCTGTGAATAGCCACCAGACAACGATCACACTTTTCATCAAGCAAAGACGCAGGCCTGTTTTGTAAAGTAAACTTTGTTCTGATGTAATTTCACGTACTCATGTTCGGGTTCATGAAGCTGGAAATGCGGCAAGGAGAAAGGTAAGGGTTACCTTGCTTATAGTGGGTTCGAAGCCTTAACAAATTCATTTCAGTATCCGGTATTTTTGCCGAGCCAGATTACGGATTTGTTAGAGCCAATTTTGACTTCGACTGTTTCAACGATTATCGGATATAACGAACTAACTTGCTGTCCCGATACTGCTTGGTTATAACGAAGTTCGACTGGATATGATAAATGTTTTGGTAATTTTAAAGTTTCCGCTGTATGCGGCCGGTGTATCGCTCACAAGCAAAACTCAACGCAGCTCATCATACACTGCGGTTAAAAAATGGCTCTTGGCCGTCCCTCAGAAAGTCAAGGCGTGCTTAAACTAAAAAAAAATATTGAATCTTTGGGTGCGCAAGTCCGCAATTGATGAGTGTGATAGCAAAGGGTGTTCTTGAAATGTTTCTAGCAAGTGCCTCAAAGCTCTGATAGAGTACCTGCAACACACAGGTCTAGACCAGTCGCCGTGAACAACTCGCCGTATCTTTACGCATCAACTTCTTGAACATCATCACCATCATCTTCATCACGTCATCAACTGGCGTAGCAAGTTAGGAATTTTAGCCCAGTTAACATCACCAGACTTCATTAAAGATCGCTCTCTCTGTCTCTCTCTCTCTCTGTCTCTCTCTCATTGCTAGAAACATTTGCAAGTGCCTCATTGCTAGTGCCTCAAAGCGAAGCGCCGCGTTCCACTTTCGGAGAAATGTGAAAGCCTGCAGAGAAAACGATCCGGGCCCACCAGTCATGGATGAGGAAGACGACAATATAGATGGATATGAAGGTGATTACTACTACCACAGTGAGAAGGGACGGCGGGACATGTAAATAAACTATTTCAAACCTAATGCAATGCGTGGTGGTTTGTCCTTCACTGTTTACGGAGAAAGATATCCTCCAGCTTTGCTATGGTTCATGCCGCGGTGCACCGAGTGCGAGCTCCGCCAATTAATTTTCTGTATAATTATCTTTTGAGCAATGTATTTGTGTATAGTAGGGAAGCCCACTTTATGGATACTTGTACTGCCTTCAAACTCACTGTAATGTTTTTTCGTATAATGTTGGTCTGTGTAATGTTGGGCTTCCAAGAGTTCTTCGTTGTGTGGCAAAAAACACGTCTTTGTTGTGTGGCACAGCTTTCTTTCAGTTCTAAAAAAAACTGCCACGCAGAAAGAAAAGCGTAAGAGTGTCCTCTGAAACATTTTCTAAAGGGACTCTGTAAAACTGCCGACAAACGCCTTCACTCTGTCCTTCTCGTCTGGAAGCACTGCGAAAGCTATAGGTTGTATTCACTGACGGGGCACGCATTCAGGTAACCATGCGCATGCGCCGTCATGCTGTTGCCCAAGCGTCTGTGCATATAAGCCGACGCCGCACTGGTTACGCCGGGCTCCACGAGATGGCAGTACCTGTCTATGCTGGCATTCGATAAAGTACAGCACATGACAACAGCGAGCTGTTCGATGATGTTCCAAACTATGCCCCACCTAACGCGAAGTAACACCTCGACACCAAATACTGTTCCATGCAGTACCCTACAATCTACTTATCGCCAGAGACGGTTAAAATCGTCGCACGAATAGGTAGAGCGGTAAAAGCTTCGGAGCCCAGATATGCGTGCAACTGGAGATCTGCCTCCTGTTCAAGGACAAGAACAGAAATATTGTTTCCGAAAACTTTGCTACGCACAAGCTAAGTATAAAGTTATTTGTTCAAAGGTCGCTTTCGATTCTCCAGCACTTGTGCCGTCTGGGAAGGGCGAACACTGAACGGTTCAGGAGACGGCCTCACATGCACTTGCTTCTACGCTACCATGGTATCTAAATAGGCGTACGTGTGAAACATTTCTTCAAAGCTGTTATTTGTTTTTTTTTACTCATCCACGTATTAGAGGGCAGTTGAGGCGACATCCGGGGTCGCAGGCCACTGCAGTGTCGGCCTCTTGCGCGTCGGGTCCCTTTCGCTTGCAGCCGCAGTTTCACTCTTCGTAGATGCAAAGTGCTTGAGGGTACAATTACAGCGCCACCACATAATGTGAGGGCGACTATTGAGATTCTTGATGCCACCCCATAGAATCGGTTTGAAACGCGGCAGACGATGCACGCTGTTGTGTTTTTTTCCTGCTAGATGAGAACGCAAAGCGCACGCGCAGGCACAGCGGGCACTGTGATAGTTGTTTGCAGTGCTTCCAATTGAAGAATTCGCCCGCTAAACTTCTCAGTGGATACCATCAATAGTTATTGCCAACACGGAGCGGCACTGCGTGATTTGCTCGTCACAGCAGAAACGTCTCCTGCTACTGCTTTGAATTTTGTGGCTCTCTTTTTAAGGGGGTGTCGAATGCATTCATTGCTGCAGCTGAAGCAAGGCCGGCTAATAGACGCTTCACCGCTGTAATGACGTAATTTCAGCGGCCGAACAAAGCCGAGCCGGGAAACAGAGAAAAATATTTTGAGCAAGTTCCCAAGTTATCTGATGGGCATAGAGCGGTAATTTTGAGCTAAGGTACTTAGCGAGTCGTGACCCCCTAATCTAAGTACTGGATGTGTTGGTTTACTACGTTCAGCAAGCATATATGACTTCAAAAATTATTTGGAAAAAGCGTTGTAGGGTACCTTTAGTACTTAGCATTCTTAAAGCTGCTACGTACATATTTCTGCTCGTAGTTCCTGCCGCCTCTGATGTGCGCACATCACGTTAAAATCGTAATGAAAACAATAGAAGGCCCTTCGGGCTTTACATTTCGATAAAACACGGCGTACGTTCCCTTGTTCTCAGCGATGTTAGAAGACTTGGCATGTAGCAGTCCAGCCCATTAAACAGCGACTTGTGCTTTGTAATGTTGGGTTTCCAACGTTGCTCCCGTGTGTTGCAGAGAAGCCGTTTTTCTAAGATTTTGCAAACCCGATATCGGCTGAAAATCGGCCGCGTAGTAGCTACAAATTTATTCAGGAAAGCTTGATGCCATGATTTGCTTTCCAGGCCGCATACGCATGCCACATTTCAATAGAAGAAAAATTGCCCCCCCCCCCCCTCTCCCCGCGAGGGAACCCAAGGTGTGATGCGGCGCATTCATACGCGAAATGAGAGAGTACACGTGTTTTAGTGACCCCCCCCCCCCCAGCTCTTTATTACATTTAAGAATGATGACTTTATGGTCAGTAAAGTGCACAGTGAGCGGTTGCCGCAGCAGTGGTCGAATCTTGGTTTCTTCGTCGATGTTCGAGAAGAACGAGAGCGAGCGCTGACTACACCGCCGCGGATCGATACCCGCTTTATATGTACAGCGCTTGAAGGAAAGGAGACCGCGAAAGAGAGTCGCGCATGCGCGCACATGCGCACCGGAGCAGCTGTTAACGCAGCGTTAACATAGAGAAAGAAATACTGGTAAGAGTGGACACTCCCATAGAGCCCTGCGGCCGAATGACTGTACTGTAGTGTAGCGCACCGAGCGGCCGGGTAGCCAAACTACTAACCATACTTTCGTTCACTTTCGGTTTCGCGGACACCGATTTTGGCGGGTAGTTTGAAGGACTGGAAAGCGCTGTTCACGGAGACGGGCATCGGTACGGTATTCGGACGATTTCATGCAATAATTAGTGTTTATTTGAATATATCATTCTCAGGCTTAGTGCCCGCATGCTTTTACAAAAAAAAAAAAACCCTTTTCTGAAAATGTGAAATTGCAATTTACAGTACCACTCACACTTGGTTAAGAATTCTGTCGTGTGTTCACATGTTGCCGAGCCACATAAAAGGAACGCATCATAAATGAAGAAATATTTATTGCATGGCACTAAACGGAACAACAAGTTCAAATTACCATCATTCTTTGCAACACACATATAATAATAAAGAGTGAGTAATACACAACAGAGACAATACACAGTAGTGAGATGAAAATACGTTTCCAGGAATGAAAAAAAATGCACAAAGGTATCACAACCACACAAAGGATTTTTTCTCCACGGTAATTGAAAATGCAGAAAACCCAGAAACTCAGCCATCCACAGGTTTACTTGTATCTACGACACCCTGAGACTCTGTGCGTTGTTGCAGTCATACAAAAATATCAACCATACCTTAATGTAGACACTGGGATACTTGCAACTGTTTACAACCACTATCTCCACATATAATTTCTTTAGTCTGGCAATTTCTCCAGTTAGGATGTGAAAGAAGGGAAAAAGTTAGGCTTTGATGGCCTCGCTTATTTGATGAACTCTAATGAGATGTATTGCATCGGGGCAACTTCAAATCAGTAGCAGTAATTGAACAGAAATCACATTTGTGTGGAGATGCACACGCAAAAGGTTAAGAGGAAAAAAATCAACTTCCTATTGGTTCCTTGCAAGGGTGCATTTTCCCAAGAAGCCGAGTGACCTTCCGAAAGCGTCGTTTTCCCAGTAAAGGCAAAGGACCAGGCGGGGATATTTTAGGTACGTGCACGTAGTCAACCGACAGGTTCCAGGCTCGATTAAGGCACACAAATTCATGCCTTCCGCTGTCAATACGAACAGTCTAATATAAGAAACAGGGAAGCAGTGTATGCTTCTCGTGTATGAGACAATGGTGGCACATTACAGAATCCCATAAGCATTTGACAACGTAGGTCACAACATGGTTCTCATCATCTAGGCCAGTCCGACAACACGCAGCACGTACAGTGACAAACGACATTTAGCATGACCTCTTACCCTGGCAGTCTTCATAATGTAAAAGGGTTTTTGTGGATGTACTGTTTCACGATATTACTACTAGCAGCAACAATAATTTGCGAGTGGAGTTTAGAGACTGTATACGCTGTTGTTAGTGGTTTTAATGAGATGAGGCATGTCAGTGATAAAAAACAGTTTGTTCCTTGAGTCAACGATAGTCTTTTCAGTGGTCACGCCTTATTGAGTGCCGAGACTTGCGTTAGATTTTAGGTGCTAATGGCAAGGTTCAATAGATGGAATACAGTTGCGGTATCCATCAGAAGCATCAATAAGGCAGCAAGAATCATTGCAGGCAGTCATCAATACAACTGAATAACTCTTGGAGAACAGTTGGCACGGCCACTTTTGTGAGACCTGTGAGGGAAGGATCCATGAAGTGCTTGAACCATGTTTGGTATGACGAATGCAGCTGGCTGGTTGGCTCTGTCTTGAGGGCACCTGTAGACCTGCACAGGTGATAGGTGATATAGTACACAAACTGCTTGCAAGGACAGATGATCTGCGAATAGTCTAAATTTCACTGCAACTAGTATTCAAGTATTGCCTCCAGTGCATGCCACCTATTTAAAACACAAGTTCTCTTATTCTATTCAGCAGTTATGCGGTCAAGCTATTAGCAACACTAAAAATATGGGTGTTTGTAATTTCGCAACACTGGTTAGGCACATTCTTAATGCAATTCAGCTATTGTTTGGGTTAACAAAAATGATAACGCTGCTCACATAGCCTGAATCCCTTTGTCTTTTTTTGTAAAATCAGGACGAAGAGCGAGAGCGAGCTGAACGTTAAACAAACCTGTTGCCACACGGGCTCGCGAAAGAAACGCACCCCGAGAACGGGCACCTGGCGAAAGTATATTTGGGCGCTGTGTGGGCACCATGGCAAGCAGCAGTGAGCGTCGTACTGAGTACTACTGCCCGCCAAAGGCCATGCCTCAAAAAGATATGACAAGAAAACACACAGTTCCGACTGAATAGGTGCAATCTGCGCAATACGTCTTTAATGAAACTAGCCAAAATATGACCAGAGAAAAGAGAGCAAACGCTTGAACAGTTCTATGCAATGCCTGCGATACAGGAATTGATATACGACGTAGAACAAAGACCAAATTTGAAGGTTTCAATGCACTGCGCACTCACCCCGCCTCGAGCAAAGCTGTTATCTGCCGACGAAAGACGCGTTTTTACCGTACCTGACGCGCCAAAGCGAAGCGACGAGCGCGCGTTATCGGCGTCGGCGAGCGGGTTCGCTTTGTACGCAGGCAGCTTGGTATGCACCCATGTGTAAAACTTGCGATGAATGTACGGCTGCTGGTTATGCCCAGATAAGCCAAATTAATGCAGATATGGCTACTTCGCCGTGTACGTTAGCCCGGACGGCTTTGCATTGCATCACGGCCATAATACATAATAGCAGTAACAGTTGGCAAAGCTAGCAATGGCTAGCTAGTGTAATACAACGCAGCCTGCGGCTCACGTAATTCAGTGCAGCGACAGCGCACAACGCCTGCTTCGCCTACGGACCGCCGGCCGGCCAGCCATTTCCGCAACTCACCGCCGTCGTTTGCGGCACGTAAACGCTACGTGCGACGACGGGCGCGTACCGCTGGCATCCCTCAGCGCTAGATAAAACGGCACAACCAGCCTAAAATACCATTACGTCCGGCTAACAAATGGTGTCTTACGACTTTCCGGGACGTTTCGAAAGCGCTTATCGTAAAGACGCAGCACTAGCTATGCCTGATTCCCTGAGGTTATGCAGTGCTCGAAGCGTTTGCAGTACAAGGAAACATAAATATGATACGCCATACCAGCACTTCATAAAAGAAAGTCTCACCTTTCGTTCAGGATGCAAAACCGATGTCGCAAAGAAAGCGCTAGGCGTTTCCTTCTCAACAACAGAGGTTAGCACGAGGCTGCAGAAACGTACGTGCAAACGCTGCCGAAAGAGCCAAATGGCGACTTGCGCTTGCGGCTTGGCCAGCTTGGCGCAAAGAAGCCACAAAAATTTACATTCACAGCCATTCAACTTGTTACACAAATAAAAATATGTAGTCTAATGTGTAACAAAATTTTAAAAGTATAATATTGTGTGTTAGCTTAGTTTTAAATATATAGTTTTTTACCACTTGCGCCGCGAAGGCAGCGAAGCGCGCCAGCTGTCGTTATGCTAAGCGCAGGAGTGAGAGTGTTGCGTACAGCTGTGGGAGAGACGAACGGAGGAGAGTCACGCATGCGCAGGTGGCGTGCGGACGGACGCCGACGACGCAGGAGGGACATGCCTCAGAGCAAGAGATGCGCCGCATCTAAAAATAAACCTTGTACATTTTAACGACTTTAAGTGTAACCGGGCGGCAAATACTTCGATGCACTTCATGGCCGAGGCATTGCTTGAAGTAACGGCAAACTTCAAAAGCGGGAACATTGGAGCCGTGAAGTTTGACAGTGTTGTTTCTAGCGCCTCAGTGGTGTTTGTCCACGGCACTGAGACACCGGCCAGGTGCAACCCTCACAAACCGCCAAGGCAGTGACAGCTCGAGTCCCACGCGCGTCAAGAAACCACCTCGATTTTACGGTCCCCAAGATCGCGCATTGTTGTCTTAGCATTATCCTCCCTCCCATTGTCCATGTTTGTTTAACGCCTGCACGTTCCCCCGCGTGGGTGGCCATGCGGATGCTTGCTGTGTCTGTGACGAAACAAGTTGTTTCAGCCTCCTTTAAAGGAGTGATACCCACGGCCGCCGCACTGAATTAATCCAGCGCCGCTTCTGTAAACAGGCGGCTTCTACGACAGCGGCCGCTCCTATCAAAACAACGCAGGCGCAGCGTCGGCATCACCGTTATCAACCGACCGTGGCGCGACGGTGGATCAATATAATTTACTCGGACGGATTCCGCCTGCCGAGTTTAAACGCAGTTGAGACGGTAGTAGAGTGGCATCGGCGCTGGTTCCTCTATGTATGAGCTACTCGATAGCATGAAGGCGCTTACCTGACAGCTGGCTGATCCGTTCTTTCAGATTTTTGGGGGGATCGCCCCCGGACGAAGGATCTCAGTGAGGATCGGAAACACTTTTTTAATGTGCATGATGCACAAAAATAGGTTAACGAAACACTACAGATAGAGGGGGAGAGAGAGGAGACCGAGAGGGGGAGTAGGAGGGATCTTTTAATTGTGTACTGGAGAGGTCAGCCCTGCTAGTAACAGGGCTTGCTACGCGAGGTGGAGGATCACTAAACTGATGAGTGGTAAATATAGAACATTTCGGGTACAGCAGCTAGAGGGAAAAAAAAGAAAAAAAAAAAAACCCGGGCCGTCTCCACTAACGAGAAACCTTTGGAGGGGCGAAGAACGCCGCGTGCGCCGGTGTTTCTCCCAGCAAAGCCCCTCTATAGGCAATGAGAGCCAGAAGACGGTTTTGTTTCAATTATATACATACGTACATTTATTATATACACTCAGATATCACGTAGCAAATACTAGTCAATATGCATCAGGCCGGGTTCAGAATGTTGCCGCAACAGTTGTAACAACTTTGAAGAATGACGTCATTTGACGTATCAGTGAAGCGAACTCGGTGAAACGCCGTTTTTTTTTTCGTTCATAAATCGCGATATGGCTTTTACTTCGGTAGTTTGAACATGGCCTCATGCTTTGTTCAGACTGCCGACGTAACGGCCATACCGTCAGCTATGAACGTAAAAAAACGGCGTTTCCCGCCGTTCGGTTCCCTGAGTCTTGAAATGATGTCATTCTTGAAAGTTATTACGACTGCTGCAACAAACGTCTGAACTTGGCCTCAGCCAACCGACCTGCGTGACATGCCATTATATTACGTCCCCTGATATGGCTTTTGGCGCGGTAGTCTGAACATAGCGCAATGTATTTCTTGGGTTCTCCTCCCTCGCCCTAATGCTCCTGGTGTTGATGAAGCTCCTGCGCTTCAAAGGTGTAGATAGTGCCGCGTTCAGGTAGAGGTATCCAGCTTTGCTGCAAAAGTCTCGTGTCTTTGAATCACGAAACGTTCCGAGGCATTGGAACACGAGTGTCCAGGTGGGTTCTTTTTGTATGCGTTTTCGCCCATGGAAAAGAAGTGTTGGAAAACGAGTGTTCCGGTGTTGTAGTACCGTGACTAGACGAGAAGACGACAGGAGACGCCGACCGCTCGAGCCCTTAAGGTGCTTTGCCCCTAAAAAACCCGTTGAAAGCGAAATACAAGAAAACGCTGCCAGAAAATGTATGACAGAAACGAAATTTGAAAAGGAAATCGTCAAGGTAAACACTGAATCAAATTACTACGTAAACGGCGCAAAAAGACAAAGGATGGGCACCAAACTAAGAAAATGAAAAATATAACCATCCCAGTGCGAACGAATTTACATCTTGAGGCACTTTCGCTCTTGATAATGGAAACAGATTTTTCTAATGCAGAGTCCCTTAGGAAGCCGCGGAGAGGTTTAGTTCCCAAGGATATATCATCACTATTAGCCCACGGCTGAAGAAAGTGAGTTCGAGCCTGCGTCCAGATCGTCGACGAAACAGGCGTGTAGCTGCAGTTTCTCGCGCAGCAGCGAATCGAGGGCAAATGCAGAGCAAGACATTTGTGGTACTACACACGGTGCAAGTCGAGCACGGATGTGAATCGTCCCAGCCCATCTGGAACTTACCGTACTTGCGCGATTCTAGCGCGCCCCCTTTGCAACGTGCAGGTAAGCTTACTGATAAAAATTGAAAAAAAAAAAATATTTTGGCGCAAATTCTACCGTCAGATATCAATACGTAAAACCACGTATATGGCACAGCACATTTTTTTGACACAATCAACCGTAGCAGAAAAATCGCTTGTGCTTCATACACTTCGTAAAACTAAAGCGAGGAACATCGAAAGCTGATTTCGGTCTTGAGCCCGATTGTAACGCGCACGCGACTTTCAAGGCTACTTTTAACAAAAAAAAAAAGTGCGCGTTAGAATCATGCAAATATGCTAAAACTTCGGGTAAACGCTATGTTCAGGCGCAGGCGGTGCAGCAATCCCTCACATCGCTTGTTGAGGCCGCCTCAAAACGAAATTCACAGTGCAGGTCAATACTCTGCACAAGTGGATACCTGCGATGTGAGTCCTGTCACTGTGACATTTGCGCATTCCACCAATTTGCACACAAACTTTCTATGAATGTAAATGCGAAAACATGTGTGCATGTTCTGCTGTTCTGCAGTTCAACTTCAGAGACGCACAGGCACCACTTCACCAGTTCCTTGGGCAGCACTTCCTGAGCTCCTTCCGCTGGCTCACCATTGCCTGGAGTTGCTCATCCGCCCCCGTCGGTGGCTTCACCTCTCATCACCATCATCGTCGTGTTCGTCGTCATCGTCGCCATCATCACCACCACCAGCACCATCATCGCCTTCGTTGTTGTTATTATCATCATTATCACCATCATCTTCATCGTCGTCATCGTAGTCGTCGTATCTACGCCCACTGCACGGCAAAGGTCTCCCATTAATCTACAATTATCCCGGTCCTGCGCTACGTGCGACCAATTTATTCCCGCAAACTTCTTCATCTCATCTGCCCGTCTAACTTTCTGCCACCCCATGCCATGCTTGCCTCCTCTAGGGATCCACTCTTTCACCCTTACTGACCAGCGGTTATCTTGCCTTCACATTACATGTCCTGCCCGACGTCCATTTCTTCTTAATTTTTACTTATATGCCCTTAACAAGCGTTTGTTCCCTGACCCACTCCGCCCCTTTCTTGTCCCTTAATGTTACACCTATCACCTCTTAAGGCGGCTCGTATTGCTCATGCGGGTGCTGCGTTGTTGCGTTGTTGCTACTGTTCGCGGTGCGTTGTTACTAAGGTGCGTTGTTGCTACTGTTTCCTGCACCGGCGTGCGCTGCGCAGCCCTTTCCCAGAGCCCTTAACCAACCACCTCTCGCGCTGCTGTTTCGCCTGAAGAGCATGAAGGTGGGAAAGGGAGAGAAGGAAGGCATTTACGTGACAGATGAGGCAGAAGACTCTCATCTTTCGACGACATTTGCAGTGATGCGGGAAGATACGTGGCCAATTTTTCGTGCCTCGTGCGTTCCATGAAACATAGAGATCTACGGTGTCACTTTAATTGAAACGCAGTATGCACACGCGTAGTCACGATCACTTGTTAGCGACCATTTGTGTTCATTTATGTATAATACCCGCCTGCAAGAATACCTTTGTTAATAAATAAATAAACTTAGCCTTTTACAAGCGTTACGAAGATGGTGGAGCACTACGAAATCAGTGCAGGAACACTCGGTGACCACCGCAGGTTACATTTAAAGGAGAACCTTGATGAACGAAATGAAAATCTTTCAAAAGTGTTCAAGTAAACCACGTAGTCTACGTTAAGAACAAAGGCGACGATAAAGGTGCGCTGAAGTTCGACGAAGAATCGAGAAGCAGCGTGTCAGGTTCATCGAACCTGCTGTGAGAAGCAGAAAGGCCGCTATGTCTCCACACTGCGACTCGTGAGAAGTGGCGCACTCCAGGGGGACAACAGCGGCGGCTGTCATTTCGACCGGGTTCAACAGAGGAGCCGAACCGTCGTGCCTCCCGCTACGAGGAGGCGGGACCTGTCTTCCGCCGGTGTCGCTGCACCTGTATTCAAGGGCGTCGGGTCTGCCGGGCTTCCTCGTCTCTGGCAGCCGTTGATTACACTGCGCAGGGGCTGGTGATGTTTAGAGAAAGTATGGTCGGTACGGGTGTTCCACAAGGTCTCCTCCTTTCTACCATGCTTTTTTCCCCGGCACTTGAAACGGTTGCTCAAGCTTTCTAACAGTGATACTCGTCGCTGTGGGCGGCTGAACAATCACGGCTTGCGGGAGGACGAGACGAGTTACCTCTTAGGATTTATACTAAAGTTCTCTGAGTTTCCATTACATTTTAGGCACTGAGACGCATATCCCTTCCAAGTCCCTATTTCATATGACGTTGGTTCTCTCCGGCCTCATTTCTATAGGAAGAGTTGTGTCTTTATGTAAAGAAGATATATGCGATAAGAAAGAATAATACTTGTACTGCTGACGTTTAAGGGGCCTTTCTGAAGGGGACGGGCGTTAAAAGCAGATATTAATTACGCTGGTGTGAGTGGAGAGACATTTTCATTGTTGTTACAAAGGACACTATCAATTTTGTCTTTTTAGAGAATCAGCTTCGTTGTTTGATAGCTTGATAACCATTAAAAGCGATTTTTCTTTACCTTTGATATTTTCACACACACTTAAAACTCACCTACCTGCCTTATCTTGCTCTGGCGCTCTGATTCTTGGTAATATACGCGGCTGAGAAATGACAACATTGGCGCGGCGTAGCCCCCATTTTATCAGGTATGAGCCTGTCACACTTGAGCCACAACTGATACTTAAAGCGGAGTCAACCACACCGGTGGCGAAACTTTTCTCCTAACAAACTGTCGCACGAAAAGGTGATTAGACGTAGAGTTCTACCTGACAACATTGTCTTTCTGCGATAATTAGAGAGTCGTTGCTTGCTGCACTTCGAAGCCAAGTCGGGCCGTTTGTAAATTCTCTGACGACTTTTATCAGCAAAAGCGTAGTAGATAATCCTTGAATGCCCCATGGCCTCGCAGTGTAGTAGGACATATCAAAACCAAATCAATATCAAAAGAATATCTGTCAAATAAATACGTAGAGGGGTCATGTAATCGACTAAAGCGCGTTCGGTTTGTTCGCAATTACACCAGTCATCTCATACGTTTTCCCTCATTTTCATCTTGTGCGGGTCGTATGAGACATGTATACGCCTGCGACTGTTTTACATGCACTTACCTTGGACATCCACTACAAAGGCGCCGACGTGGAAGGCCGTACACCTCAGCCAGGTCACAGAAAAAGGCCTACTGAAGATATAATGAATGGACCAAAGAAGAAATACAGAGAGGCCGAAAGATTCTGCTCTCCTAGTTGCCACCAGATAGGAACGTGAAAAAGTATTCATCGACAAGCACACGACAGTAGTCAGCGACAGAAGACGACAACGTTGCGGGGATGTCATAGTTGGTAAAAAGAAACAGCGTGGGTGGCTAACCATGGGACATCGACTGAACATTTAGGACTCCCCTTGTGTAATGACCAGGTTGGGTTGCTGATCACGTGGTTCTGCAGCACGCACCCGGCTAAAGGAGTTCGTAATATTGGAGGGTGGACTGCAAGAGACAAAAGAAGCGACGAAGCAGAAGCGACAACCCCGAATCACATGATGCATCACGCCACTATTAGTGACAAAACAAAGACAAAAAGCAACGCTTTAGAACCCATGACTAGAAAATCACCCCAGTCGCAAAGCGAGCTGAGTAACTCTACAAGGAGCTACCACAAGAAAAAAAACAACGAAAAGAAAACATCAAATGACGTAGATTGCAACTGAAAATAGAAATCGTCGAACATCAACTCGGGAAACAAGACACAAACAGGGGAAAGTAATGTTTGTGCAAAAAAACAAAACAAGAAATGAAGGCATCGCCAGAACGAGACAGAGAGCGAGAGAGAGGGTAAAGAAGGAAACTGGTCGTGCTTGGGGCACGGAATGGGGCGGTTTATCCCCTAATGTTCCGGTGGCCTGCCGTGCAGCTACGCCCTGAACGTCAACAATAGGCTACGCCGCGATCCACCTTGTATAATGATACTGCGCTTCAAGAACAGCGAGGTGCTCAGAGCACTCCCCTGAGGAACGCCGCCGATATTCGCCACTTTATCTGGCTGTCACTTGGTCTCATGACTGTTTTCGTTTACGCTTTTATTTCTTATTTAGGGTTCCGGTTCAAGTTATCTTTTTTTTGGTTCTTCCACGCGCTCGACACATCTTGGCAGCCAGCTTTTGTAGAAAGCGGGGCATAGTTGTGGGCAGTTAATGTCCTCGACCACGCAGCCGCCAGCGGTGGCACGGCTTTCGGCTGAAAGAGCTACGGGTGTCGCATTCATTGCCGGCGGGCGTGCGTTCCGAGATTCGGCCTCGACGTTTTTATGATTGCGGTCTCTTAAAAGCGACACTCATTTAATTTCAAGGTTGTCACTTCCAAGTGAGTCCCGGTGGGGAGAAAAAAAATACTTTTTTTCTTCAACTAGTTAAACGCGATATTTAGGCCGGATTGTGTTTTGGGCTGCTTGTCATTTGATTCATCCAGCCGGTCAAAAAGCAGTGTAAAGAACCTTTGAGCACGAAGTTTATATAGGCAAAGCCATTTCAAACTACTAAAACCGCTGCCATATGGCTCCCACATGCCCACATTATTCAGCCCAAGGGAAACGCCTGGCAGATTTGAAGAATATGTAGGGGCTAGCCGAGACTACCAGAGTTCTTAAATTAAGTCTGCGCATTGGATTGTTTTTCACGATACCAAATGAGAAAAAAAAATCTATGGATTAAAAACGGTCATGTAGAGAGGCTAGATAAAAGCAAACACTGATAAAAAAAGCTCGAGCTCGATCTGCGCCCAGCATAGTAGAAGCAAAAGTTCCAACACATGGCGCGCGAGCAGCGCGAACGCGGGAAAATTGAATTGAGCAAACTTCCATTGCATTTATCATGCGAGGCGGGTGATCTGGGAGATCAACAGTAAGAAGGAAGGATGTGGAGAGAGGAGGAGTTTTTATGTGGCCGGTGCGGCAGAAAACTCGTCTGTCATCATTTGTGGCGAAACAAGCGGATACGGGGTTAAGTGTTACGCTAATCATCGCAAAGACTTGTAGACATCAAAGGAACGCTTGTCAAACTGGTGTAAAGTTTAATTTCGACAGCGAAATCGTGACAACAACGTCGCCGTAACTTCATTGACCTAGCTTCGCCTCAATTAGTGATTAAACTGTATAAGATTTCCTTCACACTAAACAACGTTGAGTTTTTTGAGCCATGGCATAACTGCAAGTCGTCTGGTAAGGTCTTGGCTGTGTATACTTTGTGGGCATATTCTTTGTTAAAGCAGCAACGCATTTTACATTTGAATACGGGCACTCAGTACTTGGAAAAGTTTGTAAAAGGTTCAGAAGGCAAGGTAAACCCTATTTTTGCCTGTTGCTATTCTTTCGGGGTTAGGAAGGACACTGCAAGAAACATGACTGAAAAGGAACCGAGGGCAATGGTTAGGAGTAAAAGCCGATATTGAGAATTCCGAGAGAATTGATTCTAGCGTAACAAGGGAGAAAATATTCGAGGCGCGTTCACATTGAAACCATGAAGCTGAATGCGCCAAGAGAAGGGGACGGTTGAATGGCTGACTGTAACTGGAACACCTTAAGTTAGCGTCTCTTACGTAACAGACCCAACACCCTATAGAACGCGCCCTATCGCATAAACGGACACACACATAACGCCCCCAAGTGAAAATGAAGCCTCGTGGACCACTGCATTACGCCGTAAGCCAAGCGCGTGAGGGTTAAGGGCTTTAACAGCCCCGGATCTGGGATGTTGCAACTAAGAAACCGAGCCCGAAAAACAAACAAAAAAAAGCCACAAGAAACTCACCCAGCCGATGTTGCCTCACTTTCACCGCCGCTGTCCTTGAAGGGAGGCGCTGCTGAACAGGCGGAGTTGAGGGAGAGAGCTTGCTCGGGCTGTTCTCGAAGAAGGGGAACCGTGGCCCATAAGTTCCGAGCGGAAGGCAGGAGGTCTGCACCAATTTACGACACGCCGTGCTTCATAAGACAAGTCCGTTGCACAGGCACAACGCGTTGGATCCGTGCCGCTTCGTCTGAGGGGCTAGACGGAGAAAAAGAAGACATCCTGGCCGAAGAGAGAAGACAAAAACTACCAGAGACTGTCAACATCATCGGTTCACAGCAAAACTCGGAAATCGGCGAGCTGGGAGACGCCATATCATACGTAAAACGCAAAAAAAAAAAAACAAGATAACCCGACCTGAAGAACACTTTCGCAGTCCTATTGCTGTCGTCCACTGGTGGTTTGATGGCCTCCTCCTCTATATTTATGTTCTCTCCGGGCATCTTTTCTGGGCTCCGTGATTCTTTATCGCCGCCGAACTCACTTCGTGTTTTACGCGGTGACCACCACCCTCGTAATCGCCTCTTGCCCATTCTAAGCCAGGCAGTGTTACTGTGTTGCTTTCGCGCTTCTGCAACAAGGTGACCCCAGGTTTGTGCCATGTGCGTTCGTGTTGGAGAGATCGAACACTAACCGAGCACGAGTTGCGGATAGGCTTGACATCTGCGGAGGAGACGAGACGTCGTAATGGCCTGTGCGTGTACACCAGGAATCGACATGTCCATTTATGCGTCTCTCGACTGCCATAACCTTTGACGGTCAATTCTTAGGAGAGGATAGCCGACTCCGTCCGGTTGTTGCGCAATGGTCGCAGCACCGATACCTGCCCGAGAAGTTGACAAGCATCTTATGAATGCGCCGGCATCTTTCTCCTCTTGCTACCTAGCTGTTTTGTTATGAAATCGAAAACCTGAATTGCCACATCATGCAAAAGATGACGTTGTGGCCGTTGTTGTCATGCGGTACAGAAAATGGCCGCGCCTCTAACGACGAAATAAAAAAGAAATTTTTGCTCCTCTTTGAATTAAATCCGTGTCTTCAGAGTTGTAGCCAGAGTAGGAGGTAGCCTTCTTTTCGGTTGTCGACGCCTACTTGCTCTAAAGAATACCAAGTTCCCTCCGGAAGACATCATTCGAAGTTATCGCATACAGCCAGCTAGACATTTATAACATCTACCTTGAGCACGCTATTTATAAAAAACATTGGATTGTACCCGCACAAGAATGGCTGTTGACTTTGGTGTGACGCGCCGTTTCAATCTTTTAACCCGGAAGTTTAGCACCTGCCTGGTTTTGTGGTGTTTTTCTTTGTAACTCGAGAGTTTCCTCCTGCACTGAAATTCTGGATGTTTGAATATGCCGCCACAACTCTTTTGGCTGCCGACAAGTGGCTGGCATTATGTAGTAAGTAAGTGAATAAAAGTGCGCTACTACCAGGCTACGTCAGCTCGTAACGATAGTTGGCCTTATGCCTGCGCCGCAGACGTCATATCACTTGAAAGGTGATTGTGACGGAACGTGAGTAGAACAAGTGCATCCCAGCCACAGAGTACGCTGGCGGGTGAGCTGTGGCGGGATGGAAGTGGCAGCAGCCTGCCTGTTGAACAATTTTTCGCGAAAAAGCAATGAAAGACGATGAAACTGTACAGGACTATTTGATAAGCATCGCTAGGCTTTCGCCTAGGAAGCACGTAAGTCGATTTAAGCACCCCAGGAATTTTCTTGCGTCACCATTGCATAGAAAAAGCTACAGCAACTGGGAATGTTGGCTAGAAAAACAGCTGAGACGCGGTGGAGAAGAAAGGAGTGATGTCTAAAATTTGAAAATCAGGGCGAGTGGGTGGGATATGCATTTAGCTAAAATTACAATGATGCGCTCAAAAGGACCGCAATGACAACGTGCAGCATCGCTCTTTTGTAAGCATTGTAAGCGAGCGCCAACTAAATAAAGAATATATAAAGCAAAACAGGAAAGGGTGGCGACGCACCAGCTGACCTGATCATGTAAAGATTGCGAGTGGTAAGAAAAAGCGGCTTTAACTTTCACGAGGTGACCAAGTTAGAACTAAAGAGAGCTGTTGTCGGAGCAGGAACTTCAGCTGTTTCAGGACGTTGGGTACCAAAATGTTCACACCTACACAGATACAACAAAAAGGATCTCAATAAATGTTAAAAAGAAAGCACCTGCGTTTAAATGCAGTAGCAAATATCCTGCATCTACAGAGAGAAGGCCTCGAAATGAGCCCTATTAGAAAATTTGGACAAACGCCAAATCGCCAAATTGTGCTCTGCGTTTACTTTTAAGAACGCGAAAAATGCAGGAAGCTCACACTAACGTGTAATACTTGTAGTTAGCGAAGCCGTACGCAACCTTCACGGCCATCACGACGGTTCAAGTGCACGATTGCGGCCGATTTGCTTCTTCTTCGCTGCCGCTCGAGGCATGCGGGGAACGCTGGAAAAGGTTTTTATTTTTTGGCCAATACTGGCCAATTTTCCTAGGTGGATATGCTTAGCTTGGCGAATGTGCGCTCAAGGCACGCGTGCGCGAGCGCTCGGCATTCTATTGCTATTTTAACTGCGATATCTTTTTGTGGCATACGGTGTAGCACGCTAAAGGAAATGGCTGGGATAATCTCGCTGCTACCATTAAATGCACTCTCTCTCTCTCTCTCTCTCTCTCTCTCTCTCTCTCTCTCTCTCTCTCTCTCTTTGAGGCCAGTGTCGGCCATTTTGCCTAAGTGGGCATAATGGGCTTAGTGAACGTGCGCTTGATGCACGCGTGCACAAGTTCTCGGCATTTCCTTGATATTTTTAACTGCGGAAACCATACTCAAACGATTTGCTCGGAAGCTTCGTTGTTAAAACATTTCTGGCCCAACCACTGCAATTGCGCGTTCTAATTTCGATCGTTGCCATTCTCACACACGTTCGCACATATCCCTTCCGCAAAGTGCTTCCTGACTTCCCCAGATACTTCCTCCTATGTCCGCAGTGGGGACCCCCTGCTGTGGAAGTCACTGACTTCATCTTTAGGGGGCGGCACTTCCATCAGAATGAGGTGTCATATAGAGCGAACGGCTATAAACACGCCATAAAATATTCCACTGCAGTACTACCGCCTTTTCTCCCTTTTTGAACCCGTCAATTTACATCGTCCTGTTCTTCTCTCCTACGGAATTTTGAAAGTTAGCCGGTGATTGATTTTTGTCGTAATTTCGTCCAAACGCGCTCCGAGCTCCTTCACTAGAGAGCGAGCAGAGAGGCACGGTTTGTGAAACCAAAAGGAAACACAAAATGAAAAAAGAAAGCTATGAGGGGGTTGAAGCAAGACGGGAAAGCCGCTTCAGAGGCTCGCACACAACACTCTTGAACATCGAAGCCCGGGTGCTGTGTAGGGGAGAAACAGGGCTGCATTCTTTGCATTATGCGTACTTAGGACCGCATTGCGAGTCGCAAAAGAGGCCTGACACCCTTTCTCCCGGATTCTCCTTTTTAGTTTCAAAAACTGTATTGAGCAGGAAGTACTCGTTGTAGGGTTATTTGAACTCGCGAAACTGAACCCTTGTAATTACTGGAGGTTTCCAAAACTTGGAAGCTGGGATAAGGTGCTTCGCCGGGAATCACACGCGCTTGTGGCATCGAAGACCAATTCATGCAATAGCAACGATTGAGTGCGGATTAAGGGATATCACAAGTGAATGCACTGAAGAATGATTCGCTCAGGGTGCACACACGCACACACACACACGCGCACACGCACACTATATATGTATGTATGAATGTATGTATGTATGCATGTATGTATGTATGTATGTATGTATGTATGTATGTATGTATGTATGTATGTATGTATGTATGTATGTATGTATGTATGTATGTATGTATGTATGTATGTATGAATTGTATGTATAGAAATAAGAGTTGGCAGTCAAGAAAACCTCGGAAAGCAAAGGGGAGGATGTGGTAGTTCATTGAAAGAGATAAAGAATTTGGAAAGAAAAAAAGAAAGTGGAGAAAAAAAAATATATATATATATATATATGCATATATATATATATATGCATATATATATATATATATATATAACACAGAAATAAGGGTTGGCAGTCGAGAAAACCTCAGAAAGCAAAGGGGAGGATGTGGTAGATCATTGAAACAGATTAAGAATTTGGAAAGAAAGAAAGAAAGTGAAGAAAAAATGCCCGCCAGGTGGGATCCGAACCCACGACCTCCAGAATACCGGTCTGGTGCGATAACCACTACGCTACCGGCGGGGCGATTTTCCCATTCACTTTCTGGGGTATTTATGTTAGGTATGTTTGTTTCCTGTGCTTGGGGGTGGTAGCCAGCGCCATTCGGACTAATCGGGGTGAAGGGGACCTTCTTTTTAACCCCCGGGTCGTGACTCGAGTGTCTACGACATGTCCAGAGTGGTCGACCAGCTTTGAACCCTCTTAAGCTCCCTTTGGCAACAAGACTGCCAGAACCGAGGCCCTCGCTATGCATGTAGCGAATCAGAATAGGAAATGAGGGGCTCGTTGAAAATAACACAGAAATAAGGGTTGGCAGTCGAGAAAACCTCAGAAAGCAAAGGGGAGGATGTGGTAGATCATTGAAACAGATTAAGAATTTGGAAAGAAAGAAAGAAAGTGAAGAAAAAATGCCCGCCAGGTGGGATCCGAACCCACGACCTCCAGAATACCGGTCTGGTGCGATAACCACTACGCTACCGGCGGGGCGATTTTCCCATTCACTTTCTGGGGTATTTATGTTAGGTATGTTTGTTTCCTGTGCTTGGGGGTGGTAGCCAGCGCCATTCGGACTAATCGGGGTGAAGGGGACCTTCTTTTTAACCCCCGGGTCGTGACTCGAGTGTCTACGACATGTCCAGAGTGGTCGACCAGCTTTGAACCCTCTTAAGCTCCCTTTGGCAACAAGACTGCCAGAACCGAGGCCCTCGCTATGCATGTAGCGAATCAGAATAGGAAATGAGGGGCTCGTTGAAAATAACACAGAAATAAGGGTTGGCAGTCGAGAAAACCTCAGAAAGCAAAGGGGAGGATGTGGTAGATCATTGAAACAGATTAAGAATTTGGAAAGAAAGAAAGAAAGTGAAGAAAAAATGCCCGCCAGGTGGGATCCGAACCCACGACCTCCAGAATACCGGTCTGGTGCGTCTTTCTTTCCGCTCCGGTCTTTCTTTCCAGAATACCGGTCTGGTGGTCTTTCTTTCTTTCCAAATTCTTAATCTGTTTCAATGATCTACCACATCCTCCCCTTTGCTTTCTGAGGTTTTCTCGACTGCCAACCCTTATTTCTGTGTTATATATATATATATATATATATATCACCTCAGGTACCTAGACACTACAGTGCTTGATAAGGGCAATAACCCTACACTGGCTCGCTCCTAAACAATCAAAGGTGTGAAATCGTAGTCCACAAAACAAAAACAGTTAACGCATCATCGCAAAAGCTTAAATCATTGGAAAACTTGTACTTAAAGAAGTCAGTGCATTTGTGTAAAGGAACTTCCGTGCAGTTGTAGTACAGGCGAGAAACAGCGCACTGTGTACATCACAATGCTCTGCCCTCTTTTGGCGCTGTCTACAAAAAAGGGACCTTTCCGCGATTGTGAACAGAATGTTTTCTGCAACTGCAAACACCGCCCTGCAAGTGGCGTTGGCAAACACTTATTTCCAATTCAACAGTGAGGCTGTTTGCACTCGACTGAGAAACAGTTTGCGCAGCGTTGTTTGGACACGTGGCGCTAAATACAAAAAAATAATGCAAAGAAAACGAACCACGAAAACAGAGACGACACCGGAGCGAAATGAGATGAGTAGACACCAACGAGCCGGAACACACACAAAAAAAAAGTATCTTAAGGGTCCTGCGAAATTGCGAACACACTGCTTAGAGGACTGATTCAATTTCATATTTTATGGTTTCTTTATTCGGCTCCAGCGAACTGTGAAGGAAGGAGAAAGAAAACAATAAATGTGTTAAGAATGCTGGTCGCGTGTGTTTTTTCCTCATTTTATTCTAATTTTGCGCTCATACGGAGTGTTTCAAGCATTACATCCCACTGCGAATTTAAAAAGCAAGCAGAGTGGAGCACTATGGCACGGAGGCTATTCTGTTGCAACAAGATAGACTGCTGCTTTTGTGTGCCGTAATTTAGAAAAGTTGACAGTAACGAAACGCCTGACGTCAAGACGAGTGACAAGAAAAGTAGCCATATAGAAAATCGCCTTAAGGAATGCTTCTGTTGACCATTGAGGTCCATCTTCCGCAAAGAAACGCACAAAACATGTGAAATAAAGTTTTGACTTTTCTGTATTTTTGACAGAAAATGAGCCTCTCCAGCCGAAAAGAACAGAATATTTAAATTTGCTCCTCAAGCCATTATCCCAAGCTGCGAAACAACAAAAAAAAAAATTGCAGGGACAGTTACTGTACTCCCTAATTCGAAATTTGTGGACAGCGTGAACTGCAGTCTTCTCGCTCACGGCACATATCTGCGGCGTTTCAGGAAGTGACCGCGTGTTTAGCGAACGCACGGCGGCGCGCGCTACACTGCCGTTATCTCGCAGCGTTTCTTTGCCGTCCAGCGGGTTGTTGCAAATCTAGTTTACAGTTCCCGCGCAATTTTTTTTTATTGCGCCATTTTGCCACAGGGCATAGGTGACAGGAAAACAATGAACAAAACAGGACAGGGGTACGACAAAAAACGAAAGCAAAAAAAAAAAAAGAAAGACACAATGTGAGGCGGGCGCACTACAGAAAACTATAGAGTCTAGTTTCGGAAATGAATTCCAACAGTTTCTTGTAAAGTGGGCCTTGGGCCCACCGATGAATATCGGGAGGTCGGCCTGGGCGATGTCGTGTCCATGTGTCGAGCTCGGGTTGATTAAAGCCCTGGACATGTCCTTAGCAAGTGTTCCAATGTCGCTTCAGCAACAGGGGCAGGGAAGTAGGGGCAGGTCGGGGAGGGATCTGAAAGACTAGAAGTTCACGTTGCTCGCACAGCAGGCGTCAGCGCGACGCCCAGGCGGATTCTTCGAAGCACGACCTCTTCATGGCGGGTTAAGCCGCCAGGAAGGTCAGACCCACGCGGAGGGAGAAGGGCACGCGTGGAGCGCCGAAGAGTATCTTTCTTGATGAGTATGGTGTCTTCTAGTGAGAGCTGCAGAAATGGGAGCGGGTACGCGCAAATGCCACGTCGTTTGGATGTTCATAAATGAAGGAGGAGCTCTGGCTAAAGTTTGAGGGGGAGGGTGCTCCTCAGTGGCGACGTATGGCGAAATTGTGAGGGGAGGCAGTGAGACACGCTTAGCCGTGGCGACGCACTGGTAGATGACGCCTTAGCAGCGCGTGCCGTCCTTCCTTTCACACTTTCGCCAGCCGCTGCTCCCCCGTTTTTTCTGCCTGGGGTGTCTATTCCGCTCGCTCGGTTACGCGGACATCGGCTTCGGCGGACATCGACTTCGCCGACTTCGCCAAACCCCTGTACCTGGCGCCAAAGTGCTGCACACTCGAATGCACATTTAAGACGACGTTTACGTTCAAAAATTCAATGTATCTATTGTGCGTCGTCTGGGAGAGTTTATATTTGGTATTCGTATAACTATTCGACAGCAGAAACATCCAGCTAAGTTTCAGGGCCCCCATGTGTAGCCGCGTTGTTTTGCCATTCGGGTAGTGTTAATACATGACGCCACAGTGTACAGCCACAGTGTACGCCACAGTGTACAGACTTCATACCACGTGACCAGAATTATCCTATCCGATAAAAAGTCCGCTGAATACAGTAGAGTGTCGCACCTATCTTGCTCCGTGGTCGCACCTTTCAAGACGCATTGAGCCATTGTCTTGTCGATGTAGCATGGCGAGAATTAAAGAAATCTTTAATGAAGTGTCGTGCAGTTGTGCATGGTTCATATGGCTATCATGCATGTATAATGTTACTTATGTTTTGTGTGGGTAGTGCGCAATGCAGGCGAATATTGTCGTGGTATGGATGGACCACGAAAAGACGTCGGGGCATGTAGAGAAAGAAAAAAAAACGCATCAAGGAATATGTTAGAGTAGAATTCCCTGCCCATTGTCTATCGCGAAGAAGTTGGTGCTCAACAAATAGTCCCACTTTATAGCTGCGCACTCTAATTAATCGCAGATTCGTCAGGGGGGCTGAGGTAAGCAAAAAAACAAAACCTCGTGGGATAGAGAGACTACATAAGTACGTGCGCGTTTTGTGGGCCCACTTCAATGGGATACACGAGGGCTTGAATTTATACTACTCACTGGACCGCCTTCCGTCGACTGAAACCACGCTTGGAGGCTCCGTTCGTACATGGCTGAAAGTGGTCTTGTTAATTCACATCCTAATTAACTACACAAGCTCTTGGGGGATGTATTTTCAAAGAACAATGCCGTTAAAAATAAACTCAGGGAGAAGTAAACTTTATTAACAGCCTAAAACGCGTGCCTTGGTTTAGCGTCTGGTTAGGGGTTTGCAGGCCATTATGTGAACACATTCGCTCGAATGGAAGCGTCTGTGTTTTCACCTCTTCTGTTTGATTCTTTTCAAACAATTGGGTTATTAACGTGCCCAACCTAATTATTTCTATGGCAGCCATATAGAAGACAAACAGGAGAGCTAAAAGAACTCTTCGGTAAAAATCGCCGAGGAATGCGGTCAAGAGGTGGAGATCTTTAGACAGCATGCCCGAGTGCAAGCTCCCGACCGGTCTGCGTCTCTGCTTAGCGTCCGTTTTTTGCGGTTTTTACAGCGTTGAAGTTCCTTTATGGCTCACTACCCGACACTTCTACGTTGAGCAAAGGGGCGATTTGCATTGTGTTGATGACGAAAAGCTATGAATTTTATTAACTTTGAGGTCAAAGAAAAGATAATGGGACCATCCGCGACAAGAATGCGACATCCGGGACGCTATCTAGAGAGCGTTGGAAGAACAACATGTATGGTTGAGAACTATTGGAAGACTTTCTGTAAATTAGGTCTTTTGTGGTGTTTTGGCCCCACCTATGGCGGCCTATAGAAGTGTCTGAAGGCTGCACTGAAGTCGGTCGTGTCAATAAGTCCACTTCTCGGTCTGGGTTGGGCATACTACTGCATTTCACTCAAATTTTAATGCGCAGGGTGTCATGTAGGGGGACTTTGCCTATCGCCGTTTCCCTCCTTTACCCTATAGAGCATTTATTCTCACTAAAGTGTTGTCCCGGCGGTGTAGTAGTTATCTAGTGCAGAACTGTGCACTCATGAAATGTTATACACTACGCCTTATCGCACTGAACTTGTTAACCACAGTTTTATTTTTCGTTGGAAAAAATTTCCAGCTATATTGGAGCGAGGCAAATAACAGTGCGGATCACCGATACTGTATGCGTAATTTTTCCTTGTTGTTTACACCACATTGTTGTGTTTACCAAACCAATTATTTTGCTAAATAACCCATGAAATTTCCAGGAAGAAGGTAAACTAAGTTAGCTTGATGATAGTTGTGAAATGACGGTAGGAGAGTAAAAACAAATTCAGCCAATTAGCACGATGGTCATTTAGAGCCTATATCTTTACTCCTTGATGAAGTGCTGCTGCTGATGGTGATGGCTATGGCTGTCGCGGGCGAGAGTGCGACAAATCCAAAGAAACAGAAAAGAAAGAAAATGAAAATAAAAGTCTCTTGCTTCCATTAATTGCCACAGCACTAGCTCAGTCATAATTTTTTCGGTATATACGATACTGCCAAAATAACTATACCCCATTGACACTAGAAGCCCTCGCTTTAGACCATTTCCCTGCTGGTTCCATTTCTTCGGTAGATGGAGACGACAATGAAGAATTGCTTTTTTTGTGCAGCATTCTTTTATATACTGGAAACAGGTGAGTGTCACGGACAGATCAGATGCTAAAGCTATTTTAACCACAACAAAAGCAGGGGCGTGGGAGTTTTATTTGTTTCGGGGGTAATTAGAAAAGTATTTACAGCAATTTTGAACAGAGGTTGATCAATTACACATACTTTATCTGATTACGCGAAGGTTGCAGCTAAAGAACGTTCCACAGATGATACACGAAGCGCGACGCGGTCTTGTGTGTAAAGGACAGTTCTTTAGAACTAAATATGAGTACAAAAAATAAATACATAGCTGCGTTGCTTTATGGCTTGCCTGTTTACTTGGGACAAAACGTTAAAAAGATCATTTCGCCAGTTTTACAGGTTGCCGTTTGTTTCCTATCATATCGTTTTTTGTTATTGAAGTCGTGAAGGCATGAGTAATTGCATACAATTAGCATAAGGTGTGGTGAATTATATGTGTTTTATTCTGAGTGCGGCATAGATAATGTAGCTGTATAAAGCTATGAATACTAATGAGCGTTTCAGATCATAGATATCGCTACTGCACAAGAAACCAGATTAGTAGTGTAGGAATACGCCATCGTCATGTGCTTCAGAATTAGCGCCATCCTGCTCCCATTCAGTTCGGGAAGTACAGAATGCCTGTAAATATACCGGATTTAACATTGTCTTTCGTTACATCTGCATGTTACAGCTTATGTTACAGGTACATGTTACAACTTACGATAATAAAAGCGCGGGGCTGTTCTCTTATAGAGACACGAACGACATCTATTGTCTCAATGCCTTCTTATCTCAGCTGCGTCACTGCTTTCTCCGAAGGCGCAGTTACACTAGCCTCTGAGCCAGGGCAAGTTATACCGCGCACACTACATCAGCCGTATCTCCCTTTTGGTGTAGCGCCCGTGACATGACGGGCGCCGTTTTATTTACAGGGCCATGCACGCCACAACCATCTGTGATCATAGGAAAGCCTGCCAATGTCAAAAGTGCATCATTCAGAAACTGAGAGGAACCTTAGCTGACAGCGTGTGGAAATGTAACCGATGATGCTCGTTCCTTCATCACTTTGAAGCCGAGTTTCTTGAGCTATGAGTTCGTTCCATTCCGAACTCCGCTTTAGCATATTGTCCTAACTTCCAGAGCATTCCTCTTACGCCTGCAACAAAAAGGCAAAGCGCGACGTTCTCGCTAGGCCCACGTTTGGGTTCCAAGAGAGGAGGTTAGTGTTGACAAATATACGCCAGTGGACGGGATGCCGCCTCCAAACATGGCATAACGTCCCCTGCCTGGTGTGTGCGGCTGGCTGTGTCGAAGGATTCTTTGTATATTTTGGGAGATGGTAGCAACGGGATTACGACGACGTCTCGGGAAAGCCATAAATCAAAGCTGGAAGCGCGGCTCCCTTCTGCTCGGGCGGAGAGAGAGAAAGGTGCAGGGAAGTCTACGGCGTACGTACGTCCCTACAAAACACACTTTAAAAAAGCTTGTGGCATTCACTAACGGAACACTAACAAGTTACTTGTCCTAGTATACACTAGGCACTTAGAAACTGGAGGTATTATATATATATGCAGCACTTTAGTTAGGGTTACAATTGAAGCAGGCAGTAAGCCCCACTGCCTCGACTAGTAAAGCCCTAGTGATAACACCATTCTGAGCTACATGCGTTTACTAACTGGCCATGCATAACCTAGTCATAAGCACGACCATAATCTAAAGTGTATACCATTTCCTACACTCAGTTAGTTTCCTAACCATGCAGTTGCTAGTGGCAGAGCCTACGTACCATTCCACGGGGTAGTAAGGTTCTTAAGGAGTTAGTAAATACGGCCGTTTCAGAATTCAGGTTTTATTGAAAAATATTTACACACACAAAAAGAACAATAGCAATCTACAGAAGGTGGTCCCAGAGTTTACATGGCCGAGGGGACCTCCTGTGCTAAATACAAAAGAAACGCGCACACAGGCAGGTAGAGCGTTACAGAGATCCGTGAAGCGATATATGGTAAAGACAAAAAAAAACATAATATGAATAGAACATAATTAAACTGATGATATATTCAAAGAACGGGATTAGACATGATAAAATAAGGTTCATTGTAAATATGGTCATTGATTAACCGAAAACTGTGGACCACAAGTGATTTTTTAAGGAATCACTTGTGGAATCACCCTTTTTCGCTCTTTTTTTAAAATAGGAGTGATGCATGACCTACTGATACGTGTCCAGAGCGTATAAGCCCAGAGGAACTATGACCTTATTTTGCAATGCTCAACTTTCTTTTTATTTATTTTTTTTTTCCTTTATTTGGCGTGGGTACGCTTAAGCTGAGCTACAATAAAAATAAAGTCGTGTTGTAAGCCGGAGACCGCTCCTGGAGATGTAAGAAAATGAAGCGCGAAAGAAGGCATGAGGCTTAGAGGAACGCACAAACTTGGCACATTTAAGTTGTTATGCAAGTTGCATTAACAGTTCCGCTGCAGGCGGGGTTCCAGCAAGTGAGCGCTGCTGTCTAATTGTAATTATGTTAATAATATGTGGATGTGAAAGGATCCGATAGTTCAGCTGAAGCTGTTAACAAGGCATTTTGGAACAAATTCACCAATCTCTTACACAAAACGAAACAATACAAAATCTAGGGACAGTTGGCGCATTTTGTTCCAAAATCCCCTTCAAATTTGTACTACCTTTTATGGAGTACTTTTGTTAGCACTCACTTGGTCACTTTGTAACCACCAGTTTGAATTGTGCTTGCATTTGGTACCACCGATTTGAAACTGTACAGCCAGTTTGGTACTGGGCTACCTTTGGTATTGGGTATCTTTACTGTGCGTTGCCGCGGCACTTGTGTTATGGCCTTCTTCGCGAACTCCGCACAGCCATTAAATACCTGCTCAGTGGATGCTAGGATGTGTGAGCAAGGCTTCTGTAGTGAAGCCAAAATATCGCGGTTAAGTTGATCAGCGTTCGAAATTTTATATTCATTTAACAATAAAACTCATGACTGCACACAGCCGTGTCTCAAAGTCATGGTTTCAATCACCCGGTTTGGAAAGAGTGGCAATGAGTTTTGTACCAATCAAAAGCCTAGAAAGTAACCCTAGAACGTAGGCTAGAAAGCAACGCGTACTAAAAAAAGTGCATACTGAATAAAACCGGTCAAAAATAGGCTAACATGATTTGAACATTTGCGGAACGCTCCTGTACGCTTCAGCAATCGTCAAGCACGAGAAGGAGCTGTTTGTAGACGGGTTAGAATTCGTGTTACAGTGAGGTGCCCACCGGTTCTCGGCACTAGGCCTGATTGGGTAGGGTGGTCGGTCGAAGCCAGAAAAGAAATAAATGCGGCCGGGGCCTCGCTGTTCACCGAGGATGAGCCTTCAAGGAGAGGCGAGGGAATTGCACTGCGCTCGCGTTGACCCCTATCACCACCCCACTTAAATCCGGTGCAACGCGAGAGGGGGTGCCACCAGACCAGCTCAGCAAGCGTGCGATTGCTCCTCCCACCGGCGCATCTCCGGCGCCAGTCAACGCGCGCCGTGTGGCTAGACTCTTATACACTGCAGGCTTCGCTACTCCTAAGGTTTCAAGTTAGTGGAGATGGGAAGTTTTTTTTCTGTCCTAAAAGCTGCGGTATGCGTGACTTATTTTGAATAAAATTTCCTGCTACCACCAAGCGGTATGTTTGTAAGAAAAAAATAGTTATGTGAACACAAAATATCTTATTCAAATGTTTTTGATGATGGTTGGATGTTTATGGCGCAAGGCCAACTAGGGCAAAGAGCGCCAAAACAATAGTCATATATGAGGGGTGAAACCTTAAACACTACGAACAGTCAGCAAAAACAAAAGTAAAATCACAAAACGACAATGAGCATGGCTGGTGTATAGGGCCAGGGAGTGATCACGCGTGGTATGAAATGAGGTCTAAAAATTGAACTTCTTCTAAATATTTAAAAACGCACTTGATAGAAAACATGGGATCATCAGAGAGGAAAAACGCTGGGTGTGGTGGGACGTGTAGTCTGTATAGCTGTGGGAAGTGTTTGCGTCGTGTTGTGTGAAGTGCCTTGCATGTGATTAGTATGTGCACCACGGATAGGGCATCTCCGCACCTGCTGCACTGGGGTCTAGAAGATCCCGTCAGCAGATACGAGTGCGTCGCATGGGTGTGCCCTATCCGCAGCCTACCCAAGGCGACTTCCGTGTGTCTGTTGCGTGAGTCAGCTGTGTACCGTCCCAAGTGTGGCTTTATTACGTGTAGTTAGTTGTCTGTCTGTTCGTCCCAGTGTGTTTGCCATGTTCTCCGCAGGTGTTGTCTTATGTGTGGCTTGAGGTCTGTGTAGGGTACGGTTGTTATGTCTACAGTGTTCCTAAGTGCAGCAGCAGCAGCCCTCTCGTCTGCCAACTCATTCCCAGCGATCCCAGCGTGTCCTGGAACCCAGCAGAGGAGCAGCTGATGCTTCTTTGCATACACAGACATGATAGTGTTAAATACAAGATTAACTATGTGGTTTTTGGGGGGTGTATGCGATGACAGAGCGCGAACAACACTCAAGGAATCTGTGTAGATGATAGACTTTGGAATTTGATTTTCAAGTATGTGCCGTACAATCAGCAAAATCCCATACGCCTCTGCTGAAAAAATTGTCGTGTGGACGCTCATGGTTCTGGCTGCACAGAAATTCGGACCATGAGCAGCGCAGGAGACCATAGTGGAGGTTTTAGACGCGTCACTGTAAAATTCTGCAAGTGGGTATTTAAACTGCAGAGACAGAAAGTGCTGCAGTATTGCAGCCTGCGGTACCCGATTTTTGTCAAGTTTCATAAAAGAAAGGTCGCACGACACAGGACGAACTTGCCAAGGCGGTAAACTGTTTGAAAGGGATGACCTGTACACATCCAAAAACAAAGCACTGAGATCCGAGGCTCGCTCTTTCACTCTAAGTGAAAAGGGCAGAGGAACGGATGGGCGATTTACAAAGAGCAGAGATGTGGATGTGTCGTTAAAGACAGGATAAAAAGGATGATTATTCAGCGATGAAATTTTAAAAGCATAAAGCAAGTCCATGTATGTTCGTTGGTTCTCAAGGCTCCACTTATTACACTCAACATAAAGACTCTCAGCAGGGCTAGTGCGAAAAGCACCCGACGAAAGACGAAGGCCCAGGTGTAGAACTGGGTCAAGAATTCGCAAGGCTGTCTTAGTCGCCGACCCATACACCACACTGCCATAGTCCAAACGAGACCCAACCGAAGCAGTATACAAGCGAAGCAAGAGTTCTTTGTCGGAACCATAGGATTGGTGGGAGAGAACCTTAAGTATATTCATTGTTTTGAGACATTTATTTTTAAGTTCCTTGATGTGGGGAATGAATGTGAGTTTGTGATCAAACACCACACCTAAGAACTTGTGCTCCTTGTTCACAGGAAGCGACATGCCATTAAGAGTAATGTCTGGGTCCGGATGGACCCCGCGCTTCCTGGAGAACACAACGCAGGAGCTTTTTGCAGGATTCAATTTAAACCCATTCTTGTCTGCCCAGCCGGCAAGCTTCTTGACGCCGAGCTGGACTTGACGTTCGCAGATGGACATATTACATGATTTAAAAGATATCTGTACGTCATCTACATACATGGAGTAAGAAATTGCAGGCGGCAGTGCCTTCCCAAGGGAGTTCATTTTTACTATGAAGAGAGTGTAGCTTAGAACTCCGCCTTGCGGCACGCCATTTTCTTGCACGTGTACCTCTGACAGTGCAGAGCCAACTATGACGCGAAAGGTTCTCTCAGACAAATAGCTAGCAAGGGTGTTAAACATATTACCAGAAACACCGAATGACTTCAGGTCAGTAAGGATCCCATAACGCCAAGCGGTGTCATAGGCCTTTTCTAGGTCGAAAAACACAGTTAAACAGAACTGTTTATGAATGAAGGCATCCTTAATATATGACTCTAGTGCCACAAGTTGATCATTCGTGGATCGCCCCGCCCTGAAGCCTGCCTGGCAGCTCTCGAGAAGGTCGTTATACTCCAAAAAGTACACGAGCCTCCGGTTTATCATCTTCTCGAGAAGCTTACAGAGGCAGCTGGTCAGGGCAATGGGTCGATAGCTAGCGGGAGAAGAAGGGTCCTTCCCTTCTTTCAAGAATGCTACAACTATGGCATCCCTCCAAGACTTTGGAATGTGCCCCGAAAGCCATATCTTGTTGAAAAGGTGAAGAAGTGTTACAAGAGTGTCTGTGTGTAACTTCTGTATCATTGTATATGTAATGTTGTCTGGGCCTGGAGCTGAGGGTTTACACGTGCTCAGAGCACCCCTCAGCTCATGAAGCGTGAACTCGGAGTTATAAGAGGTGGCTGACCTGTCATTGTCATGTAAAGGTTTCTTTTCGGCCACGAGTTTGTGTTTCATGAAGGTGTTTGAGTAGTGTGCTGAACTAGAAACGTGTTGGAAGTGTTGTGCGAGTGTGTCAGCCTGGTCTTCGAGTGTGTCCCCTGTTGTACTGACCAGAGGCAGGCTGTGTGTTTGATGTCCCTTGAGTTTGCGTGTTCGTGTCCATACTTTCCGTGTGTCTGTGTAGGAGTTAATTGATGTTATGAATGTACGCCAACTCTCTCGTTTTGCCTCACGGCGCACACGTTTTCCTAACGCCTTGGCCCGTTTGAACAAGAGGAGGTTACTCGACGTGGGGTACCGACGAAGGATACCCCACGCCTTGTTCTGGGCCTCTCGCGCCCGCCTACAGTCCTCATTCCACCACGGCCTCCGCTGGTTGCGCGGGGCAACAGAGGCGTGGGGAATGGACTTTTCGGCGGCGTCGAGGATGTGCGCCGTGAGGAGTTGGGTAGCTTCTTTAACGTGTAGGTGTCCTATGGATGTGTGGTGTAGTTTGGATGTCTCTGTAAATGTGTTCCAGTTAGCTCGTGCTTCATTGAACCTATTATGGGAAGATGGACTGCTCGGGCCTTTACCTATATACGTTAATGAAGTGGGGAAATGGTCACTGCCATATGGGTCCGTGCCCACACCCCACTCGAGAAGAGGAAAGAGAACTGCGGAGCCAATAGCCAAGTCAAGACATGAGTATGTGTTGTGACCTATGTTATGGTATGTAGGCTGTTTATTGTTGAAAAGGCATGCTCCAGAGGACGTAAGAAACCTCTCTATCAGGCGACCTCGGGCATCCGTACGAGAAGAGCCCCAAAGAGAATTGTGAGCATTAAGGTCGCCTGTTAGAATGTATGGTTCGGGCAGCTGGTCAACCAGCGCCTCGAAGTCAGAACTCAAAAGTGTAACACCAGGAGGAATGTATATGGAGCATACCGTTATCAACCTATTAAATATTATTAAGCGTATTGCTACAGCCTCAAGGATAGTGTTCAAGGTGACAGGGTGGCATGCTAAGGATTTCCGGACGATTATGGCCACACCGCCAGAAGAGTGTGTGCAGCCATCCCTGTCTTTCCTGTATACCAGGTAACTATTCAAGAAATTTGATTGTTTAGAATTCAAATGTGTTTCCTGAACACACATTACACTTGGCTGATTGGTATGCAGAATCTCATAAACGTCGTCAAGATTATTCAGAAGGCCTCTGCAGTTCCATTGAACAATATTTTCTCTTCCCATTATTTAGTGTGAGAGCTACTGGAGTGTGTATGTTTATGTGTCGTCTTTCGGGGCTGTGACTCTTGGATTGGGCTTTTTGGGCGGCCTATCTGTAGGCTTGGAAGTCGGAGGCCGCTCCTTGCGCTGCGTTGCAGGCAAGAACGGCACGACGTCCATCTCGTCGTCCGATGTCCTGGGTGTGCCCGTGGAACCAGGCCCCCCGGACTTGGCCCCCCTTCGGGGGCCCTTCGTTTGACCCGCCACCGCCGGTGGTGTCGGAGGCACCAGAAGTGGCACGGGCGGTGAGGTGGCGGTGGGAGCCGGTGCGGGGCTCGTGGTGTCCATGGCACACTCCAACGCACTGGACGATGGGGAGGCACGGACGGGAGCGGCACCGGCCCCGACAGAAGAGGTTGCCACCACAACCGCTGCTGCCTGAGTAAGCAGCGTGGTGGCGGGTTGGGCTACCAGAGGCAACCCAGGGGGGGGCGGAGGCGGGACCAAGTCCGACTCTCGGTACTGGGTCCCCGCCGAAACAAGACGCCGCTCCGCCCCCCGGCGAGCTGCGTCGGCGTACCTGCCCAGAAGGAAGGAGGCGAACCTCTTCCGTGCCTCTGGGAAGGAGATGTTTTCGTTGACTTTCAAGGCAATGATCTGTTTTTCTTCTTTGAACTTTCCACAGCTCCTAGAATAGGCAGCGTGTGGTCCCTGGCAGTTGGCACAGGTGAAGTTCTCAGATTTACAGTTGTCAGTTTGATGATCATGTGCTGCACATTTTGCGCACGTCAATTTACCACAAGACGTTGTGCCGTGCCCAAACCGCTGACACTTGAAACAGCGGCGCGGGTTCGGCACGTAGGGTCGGATTGGACATCTCAAGAAGCCTGCGTTGACCGACTCAGGAAGGTTAGAGCGGTCAAGTGTCAAGATTATGTGCTTGGTTGGAATTATTTCATCATTTCGGCGTATGGTGATTCGCCTCACTGCTGTCACGCCCTGCTCTCGGAGGCCCTCGAGCAGGTCTGCTTCAGTCTCATTCATTAGATCCCGATCAGAGATCACGCCCTGGCAGCTATTGAGGCTGCGATGGGGCGTGATCTTGATGTCAACATCTACCATGCGCGTTTGCTTGAGGAGGTTAGAGGATTGTTGCTTGCTTTCTACTTCTATCAAAACTTCTCCCGTTGTGAGTTTCTTAGCCTTATACGACTTTCCGATAAGGCTTTCAAGAAACTTGGAGATTAGAAACACAGATTGGGAAGTGATGGGCTTTGTCTTGTCAACAGATTCCATGATCAGAAACCGCGAGAAATTATCAGGCTTTGGGGGAGAGATCGATTGCAAAGGAGGAAAAGAAACTTCGGTGCGGCCCCTTTTCGGGGGCCGATCACGTCTGGGGGGGGGGGGTTTAGAAAATGCCATATGATACATTGAAAAGCAGGGAGACGGGGGTACTTTCTCCTTTGACCTTACCCTGGTAGTCAAAGAGGTCCCGGAGCTCCCTGCCTGGTAGACAGGCAGGGAGCCCATCGGCCGGAGCTTGACCACGGCTCCGACGGCCACCGTTAGAGGTTTCTACCCTTCACCTTAAAAACACATCGCCACGGTAGGACACAGCTTATGTTGGGGGGCTCGGGGTCCGCGGTATCGCCAGTACCGTCACCAAGATTACTCAAGGTGCCCCGTGCGGGGTTCAAATGTTTTTAAAATTCGTTCGCACTCTGAAGGCCCACATTTGCACCGTTCATGCAAGCGCCATAGACTGTATATAAGGTTTGTCAATTTTAGGATGATCAACATTAGTTTGCTTCAAAAACTACGATTTTCTATTAAAAGATGTTTTAAAAAATTGTTCTGATAAGAAATATCCGCTACCTTCGCTGAGTAGTAAATTCATTACTACTTGTGAAGTACTTTGTTATGACCTCGACAACTTTACGAGGAAATTGGGATCCTATGAATTTTCCCCAATGCCTGTCAGTTGTTTTGCGGCTAGGAATTGAAACTTCCTAAGTTGGAAGTACCGTAATTACCCGATTCTAACGCGCACGCGATTTTCCAGGCAAAAAAACGAAAAAACTTGCACCTCCGTTTGTAACGCGCAAGGAACTTTGTGATCAAGAAAAACGAATGCGAGAGAAACGGGTGATTTATTCCCCGAAGAAATCTCACTCATCTCACTCCTCGTTGCTCTCCGAGAGCTCCTTGTCGCCTTCCGCTGACCGCAACATCTCGTCCTCGGTGCCGTCAAGCGCGTTCGCGATGCCACACTTCTGAACGAACGTTCAACCATGTTCGATGGGATTGTGGCCCACGCCTGGCATGCCCATCCCGCGAGCTTCTCCAGAGGCATACGCTTCAGCCAACCGCTCGTTGTGAACGCGTGGGAGCCGCTCGTAAGCCGCGGAAGCGGCGCACCTTCGTTGCCGCTGCTGCCATTGCTGTTATCAAGCACTCAAGTGGAATAATTTGACGATTTGTGTGAACGCCGAAGAAAAGCCTAGGCGCCCAGATCCGAAAAATTGTTGCTAAAAGCTTTGGCGCCATCTTGCGATGGCGAGGGCAATGGGTGGAACGAAATTTCAGCTGTTTCGGCAGTTTCGGTTTCGTATCCGATTCTAACGCGCAAGCGATTTTTCGGCCTATTTTTGTGGAAAAAAGGTGCGCGTTAGAATCGGGTAAGTACGGTATGCTAAAAATGCAACACCAGGTGCAGCCGAATTTGTCGATTGAATTCCCTCTTCCATAACCAACACTTAACCGACAATAGCGGCGTTCATATAGATTTTTGTGATTATAGAGGCTCAACAGACTACGTGGCCCGAGCAACTTCTCCGTAGTTGCGTCTGTAGTTGACATACAACATACCAACCTTTCAGGGCTGGTGGTAAAGGGACATTGCCTAGTGCACATGACTGCAACTTAAGTTGCTCGAATGCTCATGGTATATCATACCTCTATATATAAGGGTAGCGGTAAATTAAACTCAGCCGCGCCAGCCGCTCTATCTTGAAGGTCAGCCTCGTCTAAAGTTCAGTTAGCTCAGATTGTTAGTTCATTATAGCCTTAAAGAACAGCGCCGCAAGATAAAAAACGTTTTCACGGTTTTGTGCAAAAAGCGACATATATGTCGGTTTATACTCATTCTGTTCAGTTACGCTAAGTCGAACCAATAAAGAATCGCTTGAGTCAGCTAGGCAGGCATTGCGACAGCTGTCCTTCCTGCCAAAGGAGAGGCGGACAGTGTCCAGGGACCGTAAACAAAGCGTCACAAGCAATGTATTCCCCGAAAAGAGCAAGGCAAGCAGTATCAGCAAAGCGTAGCCCCCACCAGATACCAGGCCTTCGTCAATAAGTAACAGGTCTGGCACGAATAGACCTCACAAAATGCTGCGAGCACTGTGCATTTCCTGTTCCCGTTCGTTGTTTGACACTTCAGAAACGGCGAAAAGCCACCACGCAAAAACATCTTGTTGCCAATTGCACCCGTGGAAAGCAAACGACTGTTCCTTTTTTCCATTCTTTTTTTATTATACGCCATTACCCGTAGCGCTGAATGGAAGAGGGACGAAAAACCATTGAAACCCTCCTTGCTGTGGACGACACCCAGACTGCAAGCAGCGGCGCCACATTCGCGATTGTAGCTAAAAGACCCCCGAACATGTTACATAACCCAAATAAACGCCACGGCAAAAGGCAGCGGTCGTGACGTCAAATGCAAGAAACTGAGCAAAAAAGCACATAAATGTTGACCGCTAGGTTCCTTTTTTTTTATGTTTTCCTGCGGGTCGGGCCCACGGAAAGCCATAAACTAGACCCGGTGACGCCCGAAAGGAACTGCAGAGATAATGTCACCAGTTTATCTTACGAGAGACCCCGCTAGGTGGGGTTCGACATAGACCTCCAAAGCTCAGCAAACACCTCCTTTAACCGGGGTATAAGGGAAAGCTCGACTGCGCGCGCAAAGGTAAACTCAACCACTTTCCCTTCTATATTACCCCACCCTGAAACGCTGGGCTTGACATTTTTTTGGCACTGCCGACATGTTGCTGTGGAAGAAACGCATTTGTTTCAATTTACATTTCCGTCGTTGCTTTCTAGATGGTCAGAGTGCTAGCCTACTGTGCTATAACAGGAGACGGGAAGAAATAGGCTCAGACCTGGATGTCGATACACAGCTTCGCTTTCAAGGAAGGGAAAAGTGGGAGGCATTGAGGTGGAAACAAAGAAACAACCTTCAAAAGCGGGCCAACAAACAAGGCTTTTGCTGCAGATGGAGAAGATGGAGAGTAGTACAAGAAGATAAACCCGGACCAAAGGCGGACTGGGCACTCCATAGCGTTAAATAATTCGTACCGAGGCCTGCCCTGCTTCACTCTCTTCTTGACCATTGCCGTTACTCTACATGAAAGGCTTTTACAAGAGCTGGGCTCCTTAATAGCAGATCACAGCTCACAGCTGCCAACTGTGGGCGTTGCCGAGTTGAGGCTAAGGTCGTAAAGGCCAGGGTTGCGACAAGGACCAACGTTAGCCTTTGCTAACACGAACTCAGAGTAGAACGTAACACAAGAATTAAACCAGGAGGCCAGAAAAGGGCACCAAGTGTACTTTTGCGAACGAAATCCTGCCACGTTGAAAGACAAACTAATAACGGATGGTTAAGCACTACGCGGGTATGCTGCCAATAACCACATGCTCTTGCCGTGTACATGTATTGCACACAATACAAAACAATTTTTGCTCGATACTGGAAGGCGACTAGGCTTGCTGCCCACATAATTCATGGTGGCAAACGTGTTCCTATACCGATTGTATGCTGCAAAATTTTACTTAACGGAGATTCTTCGTGCGCGGATGATTCAGTTCAAGTACCGCGACACAGGAAATCTAGGAGAAGTGCATCGCAGCCGCTGCAAAGAAGAGACACACCATCCACCAACAAACGGTGAGAGAGAGAGCGAGAGATAGAGAAGTAATTCTTATTTGACGAACAAAGGCCGCGGTTGTGGGCATCGACACGGCAAGTGGTAAAAGATCAGTTTCTAAACAACTTCGAGAGAGTTAACCCAGATGTTTTATGAAACATACGTCTGTTTCTTGCATTGTGTAACACACGTCGAAAAAACGGCCCGACAAAAATGATCCCACAATCGACACTCTACCAATAGACTAGCCATCTTATATTTTTATTGATTCGCTTCGTCTCCTCATGTGCATATGCTTTCTTCCGCCTATGATATGCAAACATCGAAATAGATGTACTATCGGCGTCAAATGAAACGCGAACACGAAAATATGAACCTGAACACACAAATAGCGCGATTTCTTTCCATGCAAGCCAAAATGACACGTTGCTAATTACAAAAACAAAGTTGGGAAAAGGGGATTTGCAAACATACCAATAGCAAGCCATTATATGAACAGTACGAACAATATTTTTTAATTTTGCACGTTCTGGTTCATATTTTCGTGTTTGCGTTTCATTTGACGCCGATAGTACATAGGTGCACATGTGCAAAATACATACATACAGCGCAGAACATGTATATTGTTCTGATATACATATACGGGCATCCTCTAGGTCACCGCGATACTTGATATGCAGAATCAACAGGAGATTAATGCGGAATATGTAGTTGGTAGTTGCGATGGTGAGATGTAATCTCTCAACGCACTGGACATCGGGACGGAAGAATCGCGGAAATGCGCCAAGCATCAATTAATTCTTTACTGCGCTTCAAACACCACAATAATTGGTTTGGAACAAAACTAGTTACGGTGAAATTTTTGGTCGCACCCGTATGTGTGCACTGTCCCACATCGCAAACCGCGTTAACATCAACTTTTGCTTGGCTGAAATAACTTTTGCGGGTCTGTATTGGCTAAAGCCCAAAACATTTCAATTGGTTGAAATCTTGTGCTGCACAAGCAATTTTTCATATATACCGCTCATGAAGCAGCTTCCTAACGAGAAGAGTTCTATCACTGCCACCAACACTCTCTCCTGCCAAATTTCTTTCAGCAAAAGTTAGATCTCAATGTGTTTTTAGTCGATAAATGGTACTCTTTATTGAGCTCCGTGTGCACAGGTTCTGATTTCGGAGAAGGCGTACAGATCCAGCATAATGGCGTGTCTAAAGGCCATTGTCGTCTGCTTCACTTACCAGGATGGAAAGGCCAGGAAAAAAACAGCACAAGCTCCTCTGGAAGGGACAGACGAAAGCGTAGGGAATTACGGAAAATAAGGACCTGCTGACTTCAGGCGATACGCGAAGGAAGCAAATAACAGGAAGTAGGCTTAGGCGGCATAAGATGAAACTGTGTGTTTTTACGGGTCACAAAGCGAGACACCAGACGCATTTAGCTGCTTGCATTGGTCCTGGCGGGGAACACAATCAAGAACATAAAATAATTGTTTGGGGAATGAGGTTTCTGGGTCGTTTTTTGTCAGCAAAGGGAGCAATTTCTTACTTGGTCAGCTCAACGAATGTCTGCCATCTTGAATTCTCATCACGTCACCTAGAGAGCCCTCGGGCGGTCGATGACCGAAAGTCAGGAAAAGCGACTCCCAATACTGCAGCGTACTTTTCTGGTTTGATTTGGAATATACATTTTTATCTTCTTTTCTTGTTTCTTAGCGATTGCTGGTGCTGGCACATTTTCGGTGTGTTTGCTGACAATTTTTTATTGCTGTTTCGGGAGCGAAAGCTGAAAAAACACCGCGAGAAAGTTGAGCATTGCAAAATAAGGTCATAGTTCATCTTGGCATACGCCATTGTTACGTTCGTAAATTCAAAGAAATAAGGCGAAAAAAGTTGAGGTTGCTGCGTGTTTTTATTTAAAAAGTTCAAAAACTCAACAAACAAGATGTGATGATTCAGACCATCTCACAAGGAACGGGGTTGTAAAAGAACGGAATGTGTTTATTTTACCGGCAAACGCTTTGGTGCGGCAGGATCTACTCTAGTGTCTGTATGGAGAGGCTTAGTCGGCTTTCGCCATAAAAACCCAATCATCATCATCATCATTTGTATGGAGAAGAAACCAAAGAGGGATACATCCAAAGCACCCTATAGGGGCGACGTGTCTATTTACCCCAGAAAGCCCCGACTTATTTCCAGGCAAATAAAAATTCCAGAAATGTGTGCACCTTTAATTAGGGCTAACGTGACTTCATTCATGCAAAAACGAACGTATTCCCCGAAGTTTGACCTTTTTCGGCGGCCCGGTAATCGCCGTAGTCGGTGAGTGAGGCGCATTCAGTGGGTGGCGTTTTTGTCTGAATATTCCTTAGTACAGCGAATTCTCGGCGCGTGGGTGTTTTGTGCGGTTTTGGGTTCTGTCTGTTTTGCGGACTGTTTCTAGGAAGTCTCGGGTGTCAACTTGCCCTTGATTTCCATGTGCCCTTGAGTGTAGGCACTACGTACGATCGCAGGCGGGTTGGCTTGTACTGGAAGCATTGGTCTTTCTTCCCATGCGTCGTTGAGAAGGCAGCGCTTTCAAAGTGACGATTACCCACCAAGCTCCTGCTAACGCGTGAGAATGAAGGTTTAACAGGCAGACCTTTTTGTAGTGGAACCAAAGAAAATATCCCATTTTCACTCTTCTTGAAAGCTTGTCCAGTCACAGTTGCCAAATCCCCCCGGGATGCAGTGCAGCTACACAAACGCTGAGGCGCGATAAGGGCACGTCAGAGCAGAAAGCGACAGGACAGCCAAGAAGCTCGCTAACTTTCCGATGTAGGTGCCCCGGGCAGTTTGATTCGGCCGAACCTTCGAGGCCTCCAGTTAAATTGGCTGCTTCTTTGCTTCACCGCGTGCAGCCAACATAAAAACGATTCAGTGAATTTAGAACAAGTGCCTCGTTCACTTGGGCGAAATCGCTCTAAATTCAAAGGCGATGTGGTGCCTCGGCAAAACTCGAAGGGCAGCGGTGGAGTTTCTTGTTGTTTGCCCGTGTTTGTGTGTGGATGTGGGTGGATGCAGAAGTCCAGCACAGGCCGTGCTTATTAACACGTGGAAACTTGTGTCAAATATAGAAGACTGTCTCAAGTGAGTGGAGACCTGTTAGTTCCTCTTAGTAATGCGCACTGTTGTATCAACAGAAGCTGCTGCATTTGTACTGTGCACAGCCAGGCATATACGTGTAGCCCATAGGCTTTGCCCCGGCTGCAGAAAAGATGGGTCAGCGGCAAACTGTTCGCTTTAGGTCTGCGAGAGCCGGTGGCTCTCTCTCTCGGTCTTGGATACAGGACATTGCAGTATGTCGAATTTATAGTTGAATCGTCTTCGTCGCGATTTATTTTGATGCTACTGGGCGTAGTTGAACAGATCTGTGCTGTTGAAACCGGCGAAATGAAGTTGCTTGACCCGGTCGAGAGGAGCTTCCTTATACTTTGGTGTATTGTGTTTGGCATCCCTCGCGACAGTGCATGGATAAACCTCTTTTTATCTTTTGTTGCTGTGCTGGTTTTATTTCCCGTCTTTTCGACGCCATTTTTTAAGCCATGCTTTTTATTTTTTTACCAACACGAATCCACCGTAAAATTGAACTTCAAAACGATTTAAATTTTTACTATTCTTGTGTTTGGTCTTAAACCTTCCCAACGTTTCTAGCGCGTTGAACAACATTGACATGCATGAAACGTACCACAGGGGGTAGTAGTTTAGAAACGTGTTGTCTGTGTACTTCACCTTGCCTGTATGCTTCGTATTGCATATATACTTCGTCTTCAGGCTGGAAGTTCCGGTAGGCACATAAATGGCCCTAGTGGTTTTCGCACCAGAAAAAACCCCGCAATGAATGGCGCGCCAGAAAATTTGGCCCGAACACGGCTGAACTACACGTTTCTAGCCAGCAAAAGTGACGCAATTAAGGCTAGTACGGATACTATCAAGCCTGAGTGTTCTAATACCCTTATCTATTATTTTTGAATCATTATTGTTTACGCATTCGAGAACATCTAACAGACCGGCTAAGATTGGCCATTGAGGCCCCAGGACCCCCCTGCACAGTTAAGGGTTCCCGAAACATCGCCGCCACGGCGGCCCATGTAACAACTTCGAGCAGCGGCTCTAACGTTCATTCGCGAAACGTATCGAAGAACTAAACGCCACGCGCCGGTTTGTGACCTCGAGGTCGCGTCTACACTTCTGGTCCAATAATGGAGGCTTCACAAAGACTACTTCACGGGGCCTATCAAAGCTAATAGCGCTTAAAAACAACCTGTGTTTCGTAGGTCACCGAGAATATTTGTTGAGCCTGCGTCGATGCATGTGCCCTATGATATTTGGCTTCCGAAAGGAGAAACAAAGCCATTATGTGGTCAACAAGGGGTTCAGACAGCGACCGAAGAGGCAGACTTGGCTCTGCTTTTCACTTATTCTTTGCGGAGCGCTGTTTATTCTAAAGCGTTCCTGTGATGAAAGCCCACGATAAAACGAACATTAATTGAGGCTTGGCGCATTGATTTTTGTTCTTTTCAAACATCCAGCCCGTACTTTCCAAATGACTTCGTAGTGCACGTAAAAAACCATTTACGGTGAGCTGTATCAAAACATGCATCAGTTAACCCCAAGAGTTAAGAGACGTCGCTGTATTGACTGCCCCAACCCTTTTCTGTGAGGCCTACTAGGAGCACACAAAGCACGATTCAATCTTTTCATATTCGGCCGTTATTTGAATCTGGCTTCTCAAATATGCCGATGGCGCCGAATGATGAAAAAATAATAATGTGTCTGTTAGAGCTAGCCAGTGTCGCCAAGAACACTGGAAATTGTGGTCTTTTTGAAGTTGGAATCCAGTCAAACCCGCAAGCCCTTGACAACTCACCTTCAAGCTTGGAGGAGAAATATGAGAAGAAAAAAGAAAGAAAGAAGCGCTATCAGCCCTAGAGTAGTGCAGCCGTAAGGAACATGTAACATCAAGGTAATCAAACCTCGAGATAATTTTTTTTTCAAATATTAGTTGTTTTCAACAAGAGTAGCTGCTGGTTAATGGGTGTTTTTTTTCGAAAGTGTGGCGCAGTAACTTCTCCCACTCGACTTAGGTGCCTGCTACAGAAAAAAAGTCTTTCTCTGCATTTCTCAAGGTCGTATGTCTACACATTCTACTTGGACAATTGCGATAGATTTTTATGCAGAGGCTGCTTTGTTTCCATGGGAGCGTACCATCAGCCAGTCAAACCCCTTTAAGTAAAATTGCAACGTTGCTAACGCAATGACGGCTATCTGAGATGTGCACCCCTAATGACAATTCTATTATGGGACATAGCGTTCAGCATATGCGCGCGCGTATGTGAGTGTCTTTTGTGCGTTCCTTGCGCTGAAGGCAGTTCTTTTGAAATGTTCGAGGGCACGTATGATGGGATCCCAGAAAGAAAGTCATGATTGATTGATTGTAGGGTTTAACGCGCCGACGCAGCGCAGGCGATGAGGCGCGCCGTAGTGGAGGGCTCCGGATTAATTTTGACCACCTGGGGATCTTTAACGTGCGCCGAAATCTCGTACACACGGGCGTTTTTGCTTTTCGCCTCCATCACAAAAGCGGCCGCCGCGGCCGGGAATCGAACCCGCGACCTTGTGCTCAGCAGCGCAACGCCTTAGCCACTGAGCCACCGCGGCGGGTAGAAAGAAAGTCAGGTATTTGAGCAAAACCATTATTGGTGATAATAACGAAGACCATGTCACATTATTTATGTAACTAATGCACCTCCTTCAAAATGACTCTTCAAGAACATTGAGATGAGCCTATTCTGAAAAGGTCCACCGAGATCTAACCTGTACTGTTCCCCATTTTCAAGGGAAAGGCGAGGTAACTTCAGCGTCCGTCTGAACCAGCTGCTAAAAAAAAAGCTACACAATTTTGCTTTGCTCACTTCAAAGCGTAAAATAACCTACCTACCGATAATTTCGCGGAGAATAAGTTTAGCAGACATTACAGCATAAACGTTGCTTTTTTAACCACCACATATTTGGAGATATCGGAGAAATGATTTGTCGAGTTTGTGCTAAAATAATGGCGGCCGATTTTACCGACCTGAAGAAAAAACGGATATTGTAACGAACCGCGTGAATAATCATTGTGCGAACCTCTTTCCTGGTGTGAATAAGAAAAAACAAGGAACAAATAAGAAATCAGATAAAAGGAAAAGGTAGAAAATGCCTTAATACACGAACATAAAAGACATGAATCAATAAAGAACTTGCTGCAAGCAGTGTTAGTTTTTTTTCGAATGCGAAAAAGTAGGAAGGGTTGCTAAATCGTACGTCTGGGGGTTATAAATCTGTTGGCAAACGTTGAAAAATTTTGGTCACTGAAACTACAACTGAACCAGAAACAAAATGTACTACTTCTTGGAGTCTATTGCGTGACCCGAGCTTTAGTTGTATTGTCATTAGGTGTAGCGTTTCTTAAGGCCACCGTCATTGAAATCCTTGCCACAACTTCGTGCCGCCGCTTATGTCGAGGTTCTCCTAGTACGTTATAAGGACGACACACTATGATGGCTGTGAACCGAGGTATATGACATATTAAGGACCGCCCAAAGTTACAATGGGTCACTTCAAGCTGACCAGCACTCTCGTTGATACTCTAATCATACAATTTCTCGTTGCATGTGTCGTCAGCATCTTGGCAAAACGTGCGACCAAGTGTCTTTTTTTTTGCTGTGTTATACTGCCAGGTTTACATTGCACGCACGTGTATACGACGACAGCCTGTTATTCTACTGACTTCGTTGAAGACTTTAGAGATGGTGATTGAAGCTGACTTGTTCTTGCAGCCGTTTCGCACTTACTCGCCCTTTGCGCACATGCCGCTGCCGCAGACGGCTCGATTACTACAGGCTGGCAGAGCAAGTTTGACCGAACTCCCCAGCACCCGTGGTAACACCTCCAAGGAGATGGGAGAGCCTATGAATGGTCTTTTTAGACCATAAGGTGGTGTCCGGTAATATCAAATGCAGAGCATTTCAGTAACTCACGATGTCACCCGCGTTGGCGTCCGTAGTCCGCATCGCTCCCCCTACACTATATAAAAAAATAATACCTTCCGGCGCCAGGTTTCGATCCCACGACTCTGCGGTCGGAACGCAAGGTACACGGCGCTCTACCGACTGCTCCACAAAGCCGACACAGAATGGAAGGTTACGCACGCGCCTTATATCCTTGACTCATTCAACCGTCGGCCACAGGTACGCCCTCTCCCCCGCGTCCTCCTCGCCTTCTCTCCGCTCGCAACACCCTCTCTCGCCGCGTTCGGTTCGGGCGCACAAGTGGGGACGTGCGCAACACCCTCTCTCGCCGCTAGGGTGGCTATCGCCGCGTTGGGTTCCCGCGGAAATGCTCTGCATTTGATCGTGCCCCTCGCGAGGGGGATGTTTTTTACTACCAAAACACACGAGGCCTACGGACAAAAGCGCAACAGTTCTTTGATACTGTGGTTCTTTATATTGACGCTTGTTCTAATCTAGTGGCGCAGCTTGCACACCTGGTCAAAACGAGCACGAGTGGCCACCGCTCCTTCTAGGCAGACTGCACTGCGAGACATTCTTGATGAATTCTCGATGCTTCATAGCCCAGCTCACGCGACGCTGACCAAGTCTGTTGGTACGCAACCACACCGAATATTTTGAGAGGCTCGAAAAAGTGCTTCCGCGTTTAATCAAGGCGGCCGCCTGGTTAAGTTCGAGAAAGTTGGTCGAAATCCAATAACCAGATTTTTCGTGGGGCTTTGGTTTAAACGAAGGGTATGTGTGAGCTCCTGAAGCTCGGGTTCCCTTACGTGTGGGCGAGTGTGTGCTGCGTACTGGGGGGTCTTGTGACCGAAGGGCCTCGAGCAAGAAAATGGGGCTTCAAAGAGAAATGATATAGCTGATCTTCATGGGGTTGCTAAAACGACGTGGGGTGTATTAAGTGCGATGCACTTCTTAAGCGACCCTGAACCTGCGTCCACCGGCGATGTCCGCATAGCATACCCACGTGGGGGATTGGCCAGGAATCTCCTCGTCTTCCTTGGAAACGGGGGGAGATGGGCGCGCGCTGCCTGACCGCTGACATGGCACATACCCACGTGGGGGATTGGCCAGGAATCGGGCGTGAGAAGGGCTAATGCACCCGCTCAAAGGAGTACTGACACGAAATTTCAAAGCTGAGATCCGCTCTAGCAATCAAGTACAACGACAACACAAATAGGTGTCTGTGAATAAATGCATCTTTCTTTCTTTGTAGTTGTGTGTGTGTGTGTAATCTCTCTTTCGCGAACATTACCGAACCGCGCAAATTCAACTCGTGCATTCGCACTTTCACATTCTTCCCCTCGGGGAAATGCGGGGAATTTTTTAATCAATCGGGTAATTATGATTACCCTCATGAATCGTTTGTAAGTTTGATAAAATCAGTCAGGAGTAATAGCACATGTATTACTAGTTATGTTCGACTAGTGTGTGTTTGATGAAGGCATGCTGGACCGGTACGTTTGCGATTAGCATATGAACTAGTGCCCATTTCGTCCGCCCACTTTTGTGTTCTCTGCTTGTTCATCATCATCATCATCAGCAGCAGCACCACCACCACCACCATCGTCTTCGTCCTCGTGGTCATCGTCATCGTCGTCGCCGTCATCGTCGTTGCGGGTTAGCCGAGTGCCTTGGCCACCGAGTTTTCGTAGTTCATCCCTCCAATCAATTTTGGGCCTTCCCTATTTTGTTTACCATTCCTTCCAAGACAGTCCGTTATAGGGAAGTTCAGCGCTAACTTATTTTATGGATATTAAAAAACAACAACAAAAACAACAACTATTAAAAAACAAGTACGTCGAGGCACGCTCAGACCAAGCGATTGAGACCAGCGGTCAAATTTCAATCCCTGCAGGAAACTCAACTGTATCTTTATGCACACCGATGTCACGGAGCCCACCTATTACGACTACAGTGTCTGGAGTTTCAACCAATTTCGCCCGAGCACCGCTGACCAAGTGGCCGCTACTGGCGCACACACGAATACAGTCGACATAACAACAATAACCTACACCAACCTCAAGCCACACATCAGACAGCAGCTTCGCAAATTATGGCAAGCCGACTGGAGTACACAGACAGACAACAAGTTGCACATAATAAAACCACACCTAGGATAATACACTACTGACTCACACAACGAATTCATAGAAGTTGCCCTTGCTAGATTGCGGATAGGCCACATACTCCCACATACGGATAGACCGAACACTCCCATCTCCTCACTGGATCTCCAAGACTCCTGTGTAGCAGATGTGCAGAAGGGATATCTGTGGTTTACATCCTCATTACATGCAAAGCATTCGACATAACAAGACGCAAACACTTTCCACAACTATACATGCAACACATTCCACTACACTCAGCATTCTTTCTAGAGGACGATCCCATGATTCCTCTACAATGAACCTTTAAGTTTCCGCCCGAAATCAAATTTTCACACCTCATTTTTTATCATGCCTAGTTATTACCTGGTCTTATACACTAGCCATCTTCATTGTCCTGAGCAGATTGCGATTTTTATCTCGATTAGAGATTTTGTCAGCCATCTCCTCAGATCTGTCTTCTTGTAAGTGGTTTTAAGTGCGAATCTTTATAAGCGACCCCAAACCACCCACCGCCGGTGTCGGCGGCGGCGGCGGCGTCGGCGTCCGCAGTGCTCCTCTATAAAGAAACAGCATCCGGCGCCAGGTTTCGATCCGCGGACTTTGCGGCCGCAGCGCGACGCTCTACCGACCAAGCCACGGACGCGACGTGATATCAGCGTTAGTGACGCGCCTTATATCTTTAACGCATTCAAACTACGTCGTCAGCGGCGTGCGTTGGCGACTCAGCGGCGTTATAGCGCTTGATAACTGCGTGGCGTACACGTGATACTACAAACCCGATGGAAGAGATGGAAGAGAAGGCGGCGAGGCGGTGGGCTGCGGGGGCCGAGCGCAAGCGCCGCAAGCGGGCCGACAACCGTGCATTCGCACTTTCACATTCTCCCCCTCGGGGAAATGCGGGGGAATTTTTTGACGCTCTTTTCGCTAGATGGCCTTGCGCCACAAAAATCCAACCATCATCATCAGCGCCAACTGGTGACATATGGCCTTTCGCCACCGCTAGTGCATTGGCTCTGCTTTGAGCATGCCTAGCAAGGCGGCAAGTTTGGTAGAATTTGAGGAAGGCTTAATCGATGGTTTGTGAAGGTGCATTTATAATTACTCGAGCACGTAGTGTTGTCAGAGTTGGCACAACTTGTGAACACAGCATGCAAGGTGCGTAACAGCTGGTGTTCAGTGCCATAGGCATGCGGACGTCAACAGATGCGCACAAACTCGCTCTTATTGTTGCTACAGTTGCGCTGGCTTGTAGATTACCGCGAGCCATCAGGAGGATATGACATTGGGATATTGTGTTTACAAACAACACAGTGAGGTATTTTTGCACTCATATGTCCAGCATTGAACTTGCTTCATTTTAGAAACCCAGGAGCGTCCTTTTTCATAGGTCTGCTTCTCCTACCACTTCTATGCTTTAAGTGAAGCACGCTTTACAAGAACAAACGCGACAACTTTGAAAACAGCGTGCCCCTTGTCGAGAACAAAACTATAAAGAGCGAAATGCAGGTGGTGACCTATGTTCACTGGCAATAATTCGGAGTGCATGAGACGCTCTCACTGACTTAAGCTATCAGACGGTGCATGTAGGCGTACAGGGACAACTGGCTGAGTCAACCATCATGGAACAGCCTCGCAAAAAATTGGTGGCTTCGCTGTATTATGTAGTGACGGCGGACAGCGAAAGACGGGCGCATGTGGTTTCCGAAAGTGCTTTCAAAGACTCGTCAGCTACGGACGCCAGGATATTGGTATGTGATCTAAATATGCGAGGACATGCCCATGTAAGCTACGGAAGCACCTAACCACAGTCATATTTTAGGGAAGAACTGTTGCGCGAAAAACAGGCGTTGTTTTTTGCTGGTGTAGAAAAAAGTTATCTAGTGTACAGTTAAATTCAGAAAATGTCTGAATTCGTATAAGGATCGAACTCGGGTATCCTGAATGACAGCGCACTGCGTTACGACCGGCCTGCCTCAGCATGTTGCCAGCCGTGAAACAAGAGTGAGCCTAGTAAGTGCGTTCGTCGCTGTTGCACATCACGTGACAGGTGAACGAGACGGCAGGTGAGCTCAACAGGTGCACCCCAGCCGCGCAGAACTTTTAGTCTGAGAAGCTGGGGAGGGAAGTGTTTCTAGTCTGCCTATCAAAATATTTAAGCCAAAAATATCAATAAACGAACGTGACGAAGAAGGTGCACACATGGCGTAGCAGTAGAGAAGCGGGTGAGGGATGTCCACCCCAAAAGCGAAAGAAACGAAAGCGAATAAAGAGACGTAATGTACCAGTAATGAAGTCTTTGATCAGAAACTCCTGATATTCATCTTCAAACACATAAGCAGGCAAAAGTGGGCGGATGATTTGTTACTTTCTGCCGTTAAATTAATACAAGCGGGCAGAGTTACCAGTAGTTCTGCCCATGTTCGCTTAAGTCAGTGTGCAATGAGCATTCTGGCAAAACTCAGTTTTAACTAAACTTGGAAGTGACGCGAATAGCATTTTGGCAAAAACTGCACCAACCAAAACCAGCACCAATGTGCGCGTGACTTCGTAGTAGAGCCGCATTGGTGCAGACGGTGTGGATAGGCCTTCGTAGGCAACAATTACTAAATCTGCACAGGCACAAAATCTGTGTGGCTGCCCTTAAACCGGAAGGAGTTTATTTTTTTGTATTTTTGGCGCAGTAATATTCTCGAGAAATTTAGTGCTAACGTGTTTATGAATTTTGTTGCCGCACCGGCCAGCCCCACATTCAAGGCACGCGCGAAGATAAAGGGTTACGACATGGCTAAGGAAACGTGAACGGCGTAGAGCCGAAGAAAAAGAAGGAAAAAGGATTACAGTAATAATGTGTGCTTGAGGTCTAACCGAATGGGAAGTTTAAAGCCCGTATTGCGTCGACGGGTACATCAGTCGGCAATCTAGTGAGTGGCAACGGATGTCGGCCGCTTTCACTGGGAACCACGGAGGGCGACGCCGACGCTACGAACTTTTCCAGGCTCATCGTTGAGGTGATTGGGTCACATACGGCGCCTCAGAGACTGACTGGCTAAATGCACTAAGCTTGTGGCGCCGGCTTGTCGCGCAAGAGAGACAGTAGTAATTACCCGAAGAGTCTGCGGTGAATGCTGAGCATCATTGGTCGACAGCAGGCTTGACCTTGGGGAACGTATTACCGCTACTTGCAATTGAAGGGTGCGGAGGGAGTTCTGATGGTCCCACTGTGAGGTCCAAGTGTGTCGAATGCAGTGTAGTAGATTTTGAATCGGGTGTGGGCCTCCCATTTTGAACACTGGCCGTTAGAGGCTCACGGCCGATGCACCTCTATCTATTGCGTTAATGCTTTTGAATTCAAAGCGCGTAAGAAGATCTATGTACCTGGAGTATTTTTGTTAGGACTGAAGCGAGAATGTGTGAGTGAGAAGGGGACACAATACAGCGTCTTACATTGGCGACGAGAGATGCGAATAATTGTACGAGACGCCGGCAATCTTCGTCGCTGGTTGAGCATGGAATCGGAAGGGAAATTCCCGCTGCTCGAGAATATTCCCTGCGTACTCTAATCGGGAAAGTTGAGCAAATAAAAGCAAAAAGAAGTAAATTATTCATGAGCCATCGAACCCTGTTAAGTTTGATGACCAGCGAAGCTGTCGCCTGAACTGTACCCTTCCCCCATTAAGACGACAGCCGACATGTGAAAGTTACAATGAAGAACGCAACTTGTCTTAATCACGGGACCGCGGCGACAAAAAGCAGGAAGAAACTAGACACGGAGAAGCTTGGAATTCCGATAAAAAGTGGCAGGTGGGAAGATTGGCTGCGATAATACGTACACGTTTTGGGCACAAATCATGTTTTGAACTGCTTGCGACTGATGGTGACCGCGTGCTGATAGGGCACGCACTGGGACCTGCGTTTTCCAACGCCTCGCGGAATGGAATGCGAAGCGCTTCAAAGTCACCTGGAGGTTCGGGAGTTTTAGTTAGCGCACATAAAAGATACAGGGAGCCCCAGCCAAGTAAAGCTTTGCGTTAGTCAAACAGGTCATACCAGGCAAAAGTAAAGAAAGTTGCTAGTAACTACTTTACAAGAGGAAGGGTTCGTGGCATAGCGCAATAATATCAGAGGAAGCACGTTGGGAGAACCATTTAGGTGCCGTAGGTGACAACAACATTGCTTTCCCTATACCAAATTGCAGTTTTGATTCTGAAGCTCGGCTAAGTTACGACTAGTATGCTTTTCTACGATGGCAGCATTACTGGCCTATTCTGGTCACCCTCCTGCTAAATACGGCAAGCTATTTTTTATGGGGAGAGGACTGAATTTCAGTGTACCCGCTGCCTGGTATATCAACAGTCTCTGTCACATGTTATACATTTGAATTTTATTTCAGTTACTGCGTAAACGGGCTGACCTTGTTGACAGCTTTCTGTCAAGTGAACATCAATTAGTGAAAAATTGGCTGGTGATTACGATACACCCTAATGCGATATGTGGGCGTAGCAGCAGTACGCTGAGGCAGCACTCACTTGTGGGTTTTCTCGACGGCAGCGATGATGAGCCTCTGAGTCGGCGCGCGGACTTAGTCTCAGGAAAGGACCGCTAATACCCTAGTTACAGTGGCACACTTACATACGGTTAAGTAAATCACTGTTATACAACAACACGGTTTGCTGCGCTACACGACAGACGAAGCTGCGGTTACCCCGCTAACCATGGTTAACGCAAACTGAGCTTGGCCACCTCATTTCGGCCACGCTAACCGCAGTTGCCGCAGCCGCAATGTTCAAAATCGGACATGTCAGCTCGGACGCAAGTGGCGGCGCGCTCATCAGCGGAGGCGAAAAAAAATCACTTGGCGAATTCGGGGGAGACGAATGTCCTCAAATAACGGGCGCCCCAAAGCTGCCCTCAAGAGGCGTTTGCGTCTATGTGTCGCACTCGCAGTAAGCGCGACTGCCAGTGAGCAGCTGCTCGTTTCCCGATCCACCCTATCAACTATGACAAAAGCTGTGCTAAATTTGTAAATTCCGCGCGTCGTTTCCCAAACGATTGGATAAAACAGGGAATCATGGTGCATTTTCAGCACTAGGAAACGATCCGCGCGCACGTGACCGTGCCTGTAAACACGCCGGCGCGCCTGCCGGACGGCACTGGAAGCGGCTCGAACCGGCCCAGACCACGGCAGCAACTGCTTGTCGTCGCTCTTTGAAATCAAGCTGATCACACAAAAGAACTTCCACATGACAGAAAGTGGATGTTAGGGTGGTGCAGAATTGTGCTATGTATTGTAATTCGCAGTTGTAGAGATAGCGGCGGTCAAATATCCACCGCGATGCTAACCCTAAAGAACCCAACAGCCAGCGGACAAGAGAAAACTAAGCCGGTTCGAGCTGTTGGGGAAGCCCCTCTCTCACCGCGCGCGTGTGCGTCGTGTTTAGGTCTGAAGCAACTGTCAACGATATGTCCGTTTGTCTACACTGCTTTTATTTTGTTTTTTTTTGTCGTGAGGTTAAAAGTTTAATTTATTTTTGTTACGCTCACAACCAAGTGGCCGCTGTCGACGCACTTGGAATTTCGCGCAGCCGAATACGCAGCTTGCTATTACCGCGGTTAAAGTTTAGTAACCAGTTACACGTAACTGCGGTTACTTCCGCTGTGTAACTAAGGTATAACCGTACTAAGCGAACGCACATCATAGTCACGCGCACGCCCCCACACCCACGTTTTTGCGAAACATCGCGCCGTCGATAGCCTCGTGCAAGCACAGCATAGTGCTTGCACGCCGCACACTTTCGGAGAGCGCTGTCTCGCGCCGCCCCGGCAAACCGCCCTCCCCTCCAAATTTCGAGACACACTCCTCCTTTGCTTTCTTCTATCGTTCGATTTTTCCTTCACTCGTCGGTCGTTTCATCGTTCACTTGGTTACGCCGACAACGCCCGTCAGCCCAGAGACGGCCGTCAAAGGGCTACGCCTTTAACAAAGGTGACGTGGCCGGGTTCCTGGATGAATGACAAGGCTGCTAGTCGAGTGGGGACAAAGCGTTGGCAGCGATCATGGCCTGATGCACGCAAGCGCAACTACAGCTCTTCGCTGCTGCTCATAGTTGAACTCTTGGTGATAAATGAAGCTCCCACTAACGCGAAAGAAAGACTTGAAGGTAGCGAAGCTGTACCCAACCTTCACGACCATCACGATGGTTTAAGTCCACAATTGCAGCCGATTTGCGTCTTCTTTACTGCCGCAACGACCTTTACTCCATCATTGTTGCTATAAGTGTGAGCTTCCTCAATTTTTAAAAGTGATAATCATTGGGCATCATGGAGGGGCGTACGCTGTGACGTGGCTTTCTCGTTCCGAGTAAGTGTTGCCACTATTACGGCGAATGCTGGAGTCTTTCTCGTTCCGAGCAAGTGTTCCGAGCTTGCGTGTAGGCTTGCACCGCGGGAGGGGCTCGCAAAATACATCCCCCCCCCCGCCTCAACAACAACAAAAAAAACTTCCGAGCGCAGGTGACTATGTACCTTTGACCCGGAGAGCTTTGACCCGGGTGCCCCCAGCTTTGACCTGGAGGAGCAGCCAGTGCTCGTTCCAACTTGACTGCAAGTGAATAAATTAAAAGAACCACAGAATTACCATACCATTTGCAATCGGCCATAGCGTAAAACCTCTGATAGAAACTCGATTAACGTTCGATGTTTTTTGTAAGAACCGCACAACTAAGCAAGCTGAAAAAGCAAGACACACGAAGAAACGGATGCGAAATTTGATGAAATTGGGACTCGTGAAAGGGAGCTGAGAAAGAGCGAGAAAAAGACAATAGCCCAGACAAAGACCTAAATGAAGCCGTGCATCTTATTTAAACATTATCCACTCCAGCTGTCACCGGCGCTATATTGCGCAAAAACTAAGAAACCGCATAAAAATGTGGGTCGAGAGTACGCGTTGATAGTTACGTAAGAACAAAGGAACTGCGGGTTCGCGAGGTTAGAAGAACGCAAACTAAGACGGATTACCCGTAGAACGGAACGAGCTGCTGTGGTTTTCACAATGACTCTGCGACAGAGATAAAAAATAATGACCATGATAACAAAAAAAAGGATACAAAGCTTCAACCGCCGAAACCATTCTCCTGTTTCTCCGCGTCTGTAAGAATGAATTCCCTGGGTATCGTGAGAGGGGAGAATCGCGGGAGAGAAAATAAAGAGTAACAATAACGTTAGAGGAAGCGTTGAGAAACCCTTACAGATACCTCTTACCTGTATGGCATGGCTGTGTGCGGATCGGTGCACAGGCGATAACAACAAAGAATGAAAAGGAATGGAATGCCAGGAGCGGTGTCAACAAAGAATGAAATGAAGACAGGAAGAAGGAAATAAAGAAAGAATGAAAGAAACAAGAAAGGATAGAAATAAACAAAAAAGATGGAAATAACAACTAAAGATATAATGAATGAAAGAACGAAAAAAAAAACCGAAAGAAAGAGAGACTGAAGGAAAGAAAGAAACAAAGAAAGACAGAAGCAAGTAATTTGGGCCGGGAACGCGGGGAAGAACACAAACGATACAAAGTATCCCGGCGGGGATTTCGAATCCGACATCGTAGACGTCACTATCGTCTCGAAGTGGACACGGGCCGAGGAGATGAAGTTGCCGAAACGCAGACGCGGCGTTTCCCTCGGTAATGTCCGGCTATTTCGCCTCTGCCTTCTGCAATCAGAGTGTTTTGTTTCTTGTCTCTTCCGGCCCTCGCCGTGTGACTGGTTTCCTCTTTCGGAATTGCGTTCACAAAGAATTTAACGAAGAGGTGCAAAAAAAATTGACTCAGCTTGCACAAGTTGGTGCAAGGCTGGCGAACAGGAAAGCTGGAAGCCTCTCTCTCTTCGTCGGTGATCCGGCTGTTCCACCTCACATGGAATTCCGAACTTGCCGCTGAAAGTTCTCTACGTCTGGCTGGCTCGGATTGTTAGCGGGCTTTCACATCTCTTCAAAGTGGACCACCGCCTTAACACGCAATAGAACCCGCTGCAGCCGAATTTCGAAAGCTCGGTGTCTATAGCGCGAGCTTTTCTGTGCTCTCCACTTCAGGTGCCAACGCACGTGTGCTGGCGAGCAGCAAAGCAAGCGAGGGACCATGCCATGAACTCTGGGCAGAGTGTTCGCGAAGGTCGAACTGACGGATGCCGGGCGCTCCTCACGAGACGCACGCTCACGTGCGCTCGGTATTTTCTTGGTATTTTTTTTTTCTATTGATGGACGGCGCAACGCAGAGCTTAAACAGCTCTGCTGTAAACACGGCCCAATCCCGCGCCACCCCAGCAGCGCTTTTTTTAGTGCGAAATTATTAAGTTGCCCATTCAGCAAAAAAAAAATCACGCCATATCCACGGAATAAATGATGATAAGTGGGGCGAAGCTCGAGAGGGGGAGATCATCGGTAACCGTAACTCTCCCGTGAAAGTTCGCCCATTACATCATTAAGAAAGACGTAAGACTGTGTACGTACATTGTACAAATCAACTTTTATTTTCGGAGTCAATGCTCCCAGGCCCAGACCTGGTGAAAGACCCCGCGCCATCGAGGACTACCTTGCACCTCCACCACAATTTGTCACGTAGGATGGGACACAACGGTAAAGAAAGAACTTTTATTTAGGGTGAACTTGTGCCCGAACAAGACGAGAGGGAACGAGCAAAGGTCCTTGCGTCTCGTTCGATCTCCGAGAACGACTGCCTGCGTTCGTGGCGTGATCTCTTGCGTGATCTCCCCCTCGCAGTGCACGTGCGCTCGCGCCTCCGTTGGCGAACACAGACAAGCTCGCGCTCCCGGTGCCGAGTTTGCGCTGCCGGTTGCAGCCGGTTCTTGCGCGTGCAACGCGGCCCACTTTGCGACATCTCCGAAAGCATGCGGCGGTCACGTACCACGAGACACAAGGGATGGACAGACCCATGGCTTTAGGAGCTTCGCCCCTAAAAGCTGGCGTCGGCGCCATCCGGCGTCCAGACTTTGCAGCGGATCGAAAACTCCCATGCGCGGCGACGCGATCAATACAGTGCGTCAGAAAACGACTCATAAAAATAGCGCTCCTATGGCTGCTAACGCGTGTATGCATACGCCTGAAGACCGTCGTGGATCTAACAGGTCATGTGACTGCGGTCAGAGCACACATAAAAGGAGCGTGATGTCCAACCGGTGATTCAGCGGCATCGTGTTGTCAGGACCGGCGTTATAACGTTACGCTGTCAGGTCCAACGTCTTTAACCGTTACTCGAAGCTTGACGAAGGCGAGGTGTGCCATTGCCTCGCACGCCTTAGCTTTGACGCCTTGGGTACCAAAGTAAAGGGAAAGTGTTAGTCTATCAAGACTGATTCCCCAAATCTTTTAGTAATGGTCGCCCAGAGACGGAAAGATGGCCGTTGCCGCCCGGTGTATTGCGGGCTGATACATCTGTGACCCTTTTCTGTCTGCATCAAACGGGAGCAACGTACCCCACTGTTCGGAAGTCAGTATCAGGAGCACTACTGAGTAACGCGTTTCGGCGCGGCTGTTCTGTGGTCCAATCCTGCTTCCTCATGCAAAAAGGGAGGCATCCTAAGTTCTCCCTTATAGCCTCGTTTCCACTGTAGAGACCACCGCGCTCGCTGGACCCTGTCGGCGGCTGAGTCATATGTAGTTAGGAAGCGCCATTTGTTCCGGCGGTTGCGCACTCATGGGTGGACCACGGTCATTTGTCTCTCGGCCGGAGCGGTCGGCTTCAGAACCGAGTGGGCACGTAAGGAGGCAGGTGAGCAGCGAAGGCGGGGAGAAGTGGCTAGTCAGCTTTCTGGCTGCCTTTGTTATATCAGGCGTGCTGGGGATGAATGTGCGCACTTTATTCTATTCGCTGGTTGAGTTCAAATGGGCATTAAAACATAAACACCAAGGTTAACGAGTCGGGTTTGTACGTGGTTGCTGCTTGTAGGTGTAGCAAAGGCAGCGGGAAAACAGAATAAGATAAAACAACGTGAAATTGAACCACACCGATTACAATCTGTCTTTACGACAAAGAGCTTCAGTTTTTTGCTTATAGTGGAAAAAAAGAACGGCAAACAATGCTAAAACAAAACCTGCTTTGCCTTGCTTCAGAGAGCAAATAGCCTCTTGTTTAAAAGTAAGGTTTTGGAAAAGGTACGGTGTTTTGTGTAGTCGAGCATTGTTTCTGAAAATTGAAAGAGGCCACGTGGTAGCTTACATAGCAGAAAAAATGTTGCGCTATGCTGTCTTAGCGTACCTAGACACGGAAGCAAGTGGGCGAAAAAAGAGCAAGGGAAATAGTTGAATGTCATTCAGTGGGAATTCACAAGAGGCATCCTATGTCTTCGCGAAATGTACGGAAATAAAGTCCCTGTCAGGCAAACAACCAACATATGTAAAATGCTTCCAGAAAACAGTAAGTTCAAGGCCCAGCACTCTGCAGCCTGAACACTCAGTGAGTGTGAATTACCATTGCAAAATAAATGGTATTCGAAAATTAGGTAATTTTGTCTGTGAGATTTTGCCAGTGGCTCCCTCAGTTATAAATCTGCACCGTATTTCATGAAGTGGTTTGTGCAATTCGCATCATCACATTTATCCCAATTCCTACTGTTCGTAGATACAAGCTTCACAAAATATTTCTACATGTCACATCTAGTGGCTCCCACGATGTTGAGAGGGAAAGAACCAGTGCCCGTCCACTCTGTGAAAAATAAATTGTGGTTGATTCCTTTGTCACAGGAATCGGGAAAACACGACCGTGAAATGTGCAGTGAAATCTGCAGCTGAGCGTGGTTTTGGGGGTCGGCGGCTGTCTTGTGGGTGCGCGTGGCGAGCGACGTCCTGCTGGCGGGTCGCTTCGGCAAAGGTGTACTGGCGTCATTTCCCTGAGGGATATGACGTCAGGAAATCTTAGTCTATGCCGGCATAAAACGTTTTGGTGTTAAAATTTAAAACCCGAAAACGACCAACCCTAAGTATAACGCACTCTTTAGTACTAAAGGTTGCTTCCCCGGAAAAAGACATTTGTGCTGGGGCGCATGCTTTACAGGCCACTTGCTTTCTTGTACTGGCGTCATTTCCGTGACGAATATGACGTCAGTAAAATATTGGCGCATCCCGGAATAAAACACTTTCGTGTTAAAAAGGACGGCCAGGGAAGCTGGGTGCAGTCCAAGGACGACGGCAGTGCTCTACCTGCACCGCCGCTGCGCTTCCCCATCGTTGTCGCTTGAGCTATACTTAAAGCAGTAGTTCGCTACGCAAGCGCTCTGCTGTTAAAGAAACTCTCTTAACAGAAGAGCTGTTTAAGCTTTTAGTACCGTCGTCCAGCGTTACCAAAAAAAAATTCAAAGAAAGATACCGAGGGGATGTGAGCGTGCGCCTCGTGAGGAGCCATCGGCGCCGGCCAACTCTACCTTCAAAAACACTCTGCCCCCCCCCCCTGTTCGTGGAGTGATCTCTCGCGGGCGCTTCTCCTCACCAGTTCACGCGCTAAACTTTGCAAAAGACGTTAAAGGCAGCGGTCATAACGATCCGGGCCTGCCAGTAACGGAAAACGTTCAGCGACAAGTTCCTAAGTCCACGTGAGATGCAAAAGCCGCGTCTCCGACGAAGGGAGAGGGACCGCGAGCTCTGTAGTTTCTCGAGCCTTGCACGACCAGTTCAAGCTGCGCAAGTTTTTTTTTTTTCGCTCCCTCCGATGCACCGTTCCCATTTACCTGTGACGGCAGATACGAGAATGTAGCTACGTGATCTATAAACCCAGCCGGTCTCCCTCCTCCGCTCACTCCTACCCCACCTTTTTTTGCTCGTGCACACAAAGTTGCACCGGTGGAGTTTTAAGCGTACTCGGGACATCGGAATTTCCCTTCACATAGCCATGAAAAGCTTCGCTGTAAAGGGAAAAAAAAAACCCCGATGATACCTAACCGCTTCTTATGTTTTGTAAAGACCAAAGCATGAATGTTCACTGGAATGCCCGAGACGCCCTGCTTCTGCGTCGCGTTGCCGAAGCTTTTTGTAAGTTTCCCGCTTGGGACACTGCTTTGAGATCCGTCTTAACTCTTTCTTGATGATTTGATCGCCTTCCTATGCATTTCGCCGCTGCTAGTTCCCGGCGCCCTGTAACTGAAGAGGGAACTACAATGATTAATTTCGCTGCTTTTCTGTTCGCTGTTTGGTTGCGTTGTTCCGCTCTCCCTCCCTTCATATGCTCTGTACTGGCTTAAAGAGCCACCTCTCACTACTGTCAAGTTTAATCGCACTCTAGGGAACGTTGCATGGTATGGATCATTTCATGCTGTGGAACACTTTCAAAGGGCCCCTTTGACATTTAGAGACACCGACACCGGCTTACTTGCTCAATTCGGCATTCAGTGCCGTCGCAGTAAAAGGTTTGTGTCGTCGAAACGAGAATAGGGGTCACCTCGACAATTACCCGCACGCGGATGAAAACGATGTCCAACAGAGGTTGCTCCAAAATTCGTGGATGACTGAATGGAAAGAGGCAAAAGATCGACAGAAAGTTCAGATTTCCCCAGTTGCAGCCCACGAGTTGCCGGGGCTACGCAGCTTGATATACTGCTGTGTTAATCGATGACAAAAGTAGATTAAACTGCTCGCTAATGATACCCACGAGCGAACGACACGCTGCAGTTTGGCCCGCACGCACGCACCCGGATATGTGTACACACTCATCCGTTGTCCACCTGCAAACGCTAAAATGAGAAATCCAAAGTAACGGCGACCAAGTGGAAGGAACTAAAACGGTGGCAGCGGTGCCCGAGTGTGGCGAGAGAGGGTGGCAGAATAAGCTCTGGCTTTTGCTGAATAAGGCGCGGCGCGATGCAGCACAGTGCTTTTTTCGTCGAGCCCGGGACGCGGAACAAAGCGATTTGGCGCCCCTTTTCCTCGACACGTTTACCCCGGTGTTTTCATTGCCCCCATACACTTTTTTCTCTCAGTTGCGTGCAATTGTGTGGATGCCACGGTCGCTCAGTTCAACCTAAACATTGAGGGCGGTGGGAATGTTTCGCTGCTTTGGTTCCGCTTTCTGCGAACGGACATTTGGGGGATCGCTGCGTGTAACTTTCGTTTGCAGAAACAAGTCAGAACTCACCCGTACAACCCCACTTATACGCCTCACTTCACAAGCTGTGAGCAGCAGGGCACAAGCTAGGGTGCTTACAGAAACAGTTCCACCTGTCCAACAGGATGGTGGAAATGTCCTTCAAAAGGCCCAGCAGCTATTGTTGCTTTCAGCTGGCCGCATAATGCAGCGGTGAGTCAGATTCGCTTGTTAGCGGGGTGTGTTGGGAGCCGCCTAGCATCCACCGTGCTACATGAAGCCTGTAAATTCAAGTGTACAAGCATCGCTCGGGTTCACACAGCGATGTGGTCGCCTGCGATGCGTACAAGCACGAAACATTTAATCGGCATTTTATTAGGTAGTGGCCGGGAAGTTAGTTTTCAGCCCCTACATGACATTGTCGCCGGAATTTTCAGTGTTCGGACTCACTGTGGATAGACTAAGGCAAGGGTTTGTGGCAGTCCCGAGCTGTGCTTTGCCGTGGGTTGGCTCCATTTCCGCCACCTCCGCGGGCGGTGCACACGTTATATCGCATTGCACACTATTCGGGAGACAAGGAAGGAAGTAATACGTTTTTTCGTCCATCGGGATCAGGTGTTGGGGGTGGAGGAGGCCCACAGGGTCGCCGCGACCGCCAGGGCCCGGGAGGTGGTCAGGACTTGGCCTGACTCCACCGGGTCACGCAACATCTGCTCCCAGTGGTGAGGGGAGGGAACGGGGGGGTACGGGTCTGCGGGGCATTCGCAGAGAGAATGGTAGTGAGTGTCGAGTGCCCCGCAGGATGGACAGGTAGGGTCAGTAAAGAGGTGTGGATGACTGTGTATTAATTGTGTTCTGTGTGGGAAGGTGTGTGTTTGTAGGATGCGCAGCATGTGGCCCGCCTCCGGGGAGAGGTGTGGGTGCGGGGGTGGGTATCGGCGGCGGAGAAGGCGGTAGTGCAGGGTAATATCCCTGTATTGCAGGAGGGAGGCTGGCTTGCCGGCAGGGGCATCGCGTGTAGGCGTAGTGAAAATAGCGACCCGGTCAATTAGTTCGCGAGCAGGTACGTGCAACACTTCATTAGCGCCTACGCCTGTGTGGGCTGGTGTCCACAGTAGGGTCACGATGTCGGATGGAGGATTTTTGGAGATAATTTTTAATGCCATGGGAGAGATGTTACAGCGAATAAAATTGCGGATGGCCTGCTGACAGTCAGAGAGGACGAATTGGGGGGTGGGGCGTTGGGTGAGCGCGAGGGCAATGGCTGCCTCCTCCGCCGTGGTTGTGTTGCTAGTTAGGATGGTAGCCGCTGTGACGTTTGGTGATGTGTGTTGGCCAACAACAGCTACGCAGTGTGCAGGTTTGTAAGGGTAGGGGGTAGCATCAGTGTATAGTGTGCATGGTGATGGTGGGTATAGTTTGGCGTGGGCGTTGGCTCGTGCTAATCGGTGGGCTGCATGGAAAGTAGGGTGCATGTGGCGAGGAATTGGGCGGATTCGGATGCTGTTACGGATGTGAGGTGGAATGGGGAGTGGCGGGATTGGGATGGTGGGTGGTAGTGCATTTATAGAGTTGAGAATGTAGTGCCCTGTAGGGGAGGATGCAAGGCGCGTGAGTTGGGAGACGCGGTGGGCGTCTAGGTGCTCCCGTATGGTGTTGTGTATGCCGAGGGCGAGTAAGCGATGTGTTGGTGCGTATGGGGGAAGCAGGAGTGCATGCCTATACGTCTTCCGAAGGAGGGCATCAAGTGAGTGGAGTTGGGTAGATGTAAGGTTAATGTATGGTAGGTGGTACAAGATGCGGTTGAGTAGAACACTGTGTACGAGACGGAGGCGGTTCTGTTCTGTGATGCCATGGTGTTTGCTGGCGATCCATCTAATGAGATGCGTGGTTTGGGTAACGTATTTCTTTACGTGCTGGAGGGTGAGTGCGGGTGATCTGTTGTGTGTTAGGGTGAGGCCTAAGACTCTAAGTTGCTGTGTGTGGGGTATTGGGTCAGAGTGTATAAAAAGTTGGATGGGGTGGATTGGAGGGGGCTTGCTGCGAGGGGGCGTGAAAGTTAGGAGAGCAGATTTTTGTGGAGAGCACTGGAGCGTTGAAGGTTCGATGTGGTCTAAGACTTGGTTGAGGCCGTGTTGGAGTGTGGTTTCAATGTGTTGGTCGGAGCCAGAGTGAACCCACAGGGCAATGTCATCTGCGTAGAGTGTGTTGCGTAGTGTGGGTCCCTAACGTAGCGTACGCGTTTAATGAAGCAACTGATTGGGTGTCTTCCCAGATGGGTGTTGGCGGTGGTTCTGTAAAATGATGGTTAAAAAATAGCTCCGGTCAGTTACCGCCATCTCGGAGCATGCTTACACACCTGATCGCTTTCGTCCTGTGCTATTAGCTCTCCACTTCTAGGAGACGACTTCACAAAAGCAGAGGTTGAGCTCAGCTGTGACAAGTAGAACGCGAATGGGTTCGTAAAGTTCGGATTGATAGAAAGAGAGAAATCACTTTACTTCTAAGGTGAAAGACCTAAGAAGCTCATGGCTTGGCTAGCTGATCGGGACAAGCCAGTCTACAGGTTGTGCCGACGCCAGTCCGGCACGTCAGGAAGGCGAAGAGGGGCAAGTAATGAAGGTGAGTAGACTTAGACGCGGTGAGGCAAGAGAAGCGCCAATGTTCTAAATATTGCGACAGCAGGTGCGTTACTGGCAGCGGCAGAGTGGAGACATGCCAGGCTGATGAAGGTGTTTGGCTGGACTTTATGAATGATGTGAGAGTGGAGTGCATTTAGTTAGGTCGGCGGTGGATGAAGTGCAGCTGAAATAATTTAGAATGGCGGATGGTGCGTTTGTATAACCATTCTTCATCCCATGTAGGGGTCGTAATCCAGAGGATGCCCGGCTACGTGCTTTGAATGTTCGCCTGCTGACTGATTTGCCAATTCATTTATGCCATGAATGGCCAGGGATTAACTTTGGAGTGACGGTGTTTGAACTGAAGTATAAGTTGGCATTATCAAGACCTTCCAATAGCTCTGAAGGAAAGTTGCAGTTATAGGTAGTGGGGAGAAAAACCTGGGAATAATTGCTAACAACAAAACGGGGTGCTCGGGAAGTCTGCAAAGTTTTGTACGACAGGGAGGAAGAAGAAGAAAGGTCATGCTATTGGGGAATTGAGGTGCAAGACTCATGTGTAAGTTTGAGTGCTAGACGAGTTCGGGGTATAGATACGTGCAACAGGAAGTATGACGAACGCAACTATATTGTCCCTGCCAGGAGGTAGACGTGACCAGAGCCAAGTTCTGCTATGACGGCGATTCAAGCATAGTGAAGAGCCCTGCGAGCGCTTGGCTCATTGCAGAATACCGCCAGCTGAACCACTTGCTTTCAGAACGGTATTCCAAGTACGACGGCCAATTGTCGTCCAGGCTGTCAGCTAAAAGTTAAACTGCCCGTAGGCTTGGTAGAGATGCTGGGTTTGACGTAGCAGATGACGCTGATGGGCTGGTGCCGGCACATCCCTGCTCTGGAGATTACCTGGAGATGGCTGCCTCAACCCTCTGCCCAAGGAAACATTGTTGTCGCTCTGCACATTCTTCCTGACTAACAATCCCCGCGGCGAGACCGAGTTCCTGTATATGGGGCGCATCGGTGTGGGCCCGGTGTCGTTGGCCTGCGCTTGTCGTCTTCCAGCGTGTAAGATGCTGTTACCACCATATCGACTAGAAGGATTTTTTCCTTTACTAGTTGAATATATACCGGGAAAACATCCCGAATTTGTTGTCGTATACTCAGGACGATAGAAGCCGCCATCCCCTTTTGGCTCTGATTAATCATTTTGTTGCCAGAATCTAGCATCTTCCTTTCAACTTACATGGTAGCCAGCAGTTTATCTAACCTATGTGTCCGAAGCTATGTCCAAAAGAAAGCGTCAGCGGTAGAGGTATTCTGCACCCTCCTACTGTCCCCCGAACTCTCTCTAATCAGAGGTCCAGGTTCGGTACTCATTAAGCTGTGGTTTCCCCGCCTGCAGCGTTGGTTGACACGCCTTCCCCATTTATTTCCTTCCCTTACCGTAGACAGCACTACTTTTCACTACAAAAAGGGGAGGGAGAGAAAAGGGAAAGAAGGAATAAGCGTCAGGGTGACAATCCCTATGCTTTGAAAAACTAATATTCACGCTGTCGCTTTCTCATTCACGCCCCCGGCTTTGTGACTCCTCTTTGACTCCCATTTTTACTCCTTATCTTTTTGTTTCTACCGCACTGTGATGACGCCTTTTCTTTTTGCCCTAGAGGGCGTTATCCCGAAATGAAGACTTATAATGCGGGTTTGCACCTTTTCCGTTGTCAGCCGCTGCGAAAGCGGGGGGTGTCGGCCTTCTGTGCCGCGCTCGAAGTGGGCGTGGTCGCAAATGGAAGAGTGCGGGGTTGACTTTGGAACGAGCGCGGGCTCCGGTGCTGGCGCGTGTAATTAGAATCCCTTCAGCCGGGAAAATGGCTTTCAAAGCGAAACTGAGTCGTTTCGTCGGCCGTCGCCCCACAGAGCGAGACCCTCACTAGCGACGAGAGCACACCGGCGATTCAAGGCTTTGAACACCGTGATGGGCAGAAACACGGAGGGATTTTACACCACCTCACTTTTGCCTTTCTTTTTCTACAGCAGCTCAGATGTTTCGCATTATCCCTTCCGGATTCAGCAATGGTCCGCTATGATGTGCTGCTTCCGTCACCAAGAAAGTGCGGGGAAAGGGGCACAGGGGATATTTTGAATAATAATAACCATAAAATACATTCTGCCGCACTGTAGGACGTGTCCAGTTTGTAAGTGAATGAAATGGTAGGGCTTAATTTATGTTCATGAAAAACTCTGGCACATCCTAAGTCTTCCTATTCAACTAATATTACAATCTCATGTTAAAACTAAAGTAAATAAAGGGGGTTGGACTCTAAACGTAATGAGACAAACTGACAGGGTGCCGGCCACCAAGATAACGCGGCCGCGGTGGCTAGTGAGAGGGAACTACAAGCAGGGCAAGGTCGAAAATGCCATGGAGGGATCAGGAGGAAGTTTCGGGGCACAGGATGTGTCTGTGCAATGGAGGATAGGAGAAATTGGAAGTCAATGTGAAACGTTTTAGTCCTGCACTTCGCACAAAATAGGCTGAGGAACAATAGAATCGTCGGGGTTTCTTGTTAATGAGCGCTTCTATTCAGCCACCAGATCTCGTCGCAACAATGAAAATTACGTATTTCTATCTCCACGTCAAATGCAGACTGCTGGATACCGTAGTTATTTCATTAGCAGAATAGATATAGTATCGGCCACGCAATAACTTAGACCCTCCGCAACACACCTTGAAATTGCCCAGTATATAGCCCAATATGTGAAAAAGAAAAGTTTCCGGCCAATTTTCGCTTTGCAATATTCAGTAATACAATGGAACCAAGTAATAAAACCCAGGCACCTCACGTCACCACGGGGTGGTATTTTGACCACTCGTGCATGGTCCTTATTCTGCGGAATTTGTTACAAGATGTAATGACATTCAGAGAGACCATTTAGAAGATAAAAAGTGAACTGCAGAAGTAACACTGTTCTTTGCTGACAAGGAGGACTGACCTCGGGGTTTTCTGTGCAATTATTACTCCGGGGTTCACGAGGCGCAGAAGTAATTCATCGTTAATTGCAAGCTTTACTCCAGCTAAAAATAGCAATGTAAAGAATCGTATGGTTGAAAGAACAGTTGCGCAATGCATACATACTCAGAGCATTTATCATGCCAAGTAGTGTGTAAAAAAGTCACGAGGACAGCCGACCCCTTGATTCTTTGATATCTTTGGCAATCTCCCACAGAAGTATTATTGCAGACGCGTCTTCTGGTGACTGCAAGAAGAACAGGGAAAACCTGTGTGCCATGCGTTACCTCTGCCGCTTCGTTAGCTTTATTATGGAAATAAACTGCCCTGTCTAAGTGAATAGCGTTTGGTTGGTGTTTCTTCAGCCTTGCACGTCTTAAATTGTGACGCTGCTTTATTGTATAAATTATTATCACAGTGTTTAGAGTGCCTACTGATATCATTTGGATGTTTAACTCTCAGCTGGCATGGTTACTATCATATGATTACTGTCATATCAAATGGGGCTATCATCATGATTCACTTTATCAGAATCTAGCACTGAGCTATCTTCGTGAGATACCCGAGTGTGTAAGTCTAGCCATAATGTTGAACTAAACACGTAAAGTAGAACTTCTAAGTCAAATGATGCCGTCCAATTTCTTCAGGCAGTGAGGATTATGAGCTATTTGCGAAGCTCTTGGCAAACCGTCTCCTCAGTGGGTGATTTTTTGCGCAACCCTTCATGCTACCCACAAACGATTCCTGCAGCAGACTTGTGGCACTTTATAGATAGAGACTTCTGTTAGTAACAAAACGGCTGCGCTTTATCCCATTGTTTTATTTTAGGTTTTAACTCAAGAAGGTGTATTACGAACCCTCTGTTTTTGTTTGAAGCACGCTGAATTTAACGCCAGATTTGTGAGTCGATTAATATATAATAATATTATTTTAATTTATTTTCAACAGAAAGAGAAATCGTACAGAAGTCAGGTCTACCAAAGCCTCATAGGGCTGGAACAGCATTGCCTGGCAGCGCTGACAAACAGACTAAATAAAGAAAACTAATTTAACAGAAATTTGTGGCCAACTTGAAACAAACAACAAGCCTTCTTACTGGACAGGCAATGAGGTAAACATGCCCAGGGTACTTAAAGCACTTACACAATACCGTGCCTTAATGCTTTCCTTACTTTATAATTAGTTTGAAAAGAGAGGTAGTTTGGAGGAAGTAGATTGAAGGCATGAAGTAAATAAGAAATTCAAGTTCTTTTCCCACATCCTGTGTCGCATCCAGGTATCAGATACGGTTATATAGACCGAAGGCAGCGGGTCGGTATGTGCGGTGTTTTAAAACGACTGCTCTAATAATGCTTCAATACAATTGTTTCTTGAAATAGTGAGTCGAAGTTTGGCATTGAAAACATGACAAATTTGTTAACGTCACTTGTAAGACACAGAACGTACGCCACAATACGCAGTTGTGCACGCAGAACAGACACAATCATATTTTTCCATCGTGTGGCGCAAAACCCATAAACCGTGACACCATAACAAAACACTCTACAATTAGTCACCTTGCCTGCTTAGTTAAGCGGTTTAAGCAGCTCCTCTTCTGGGGCATAATTTGTATAGCCCATTTTAAGCGGAAAATGCAAAAAAAAGTTTAATTCGTGATTTTCAATGAGAAAATGGCCTGTCGCAGAGCCTACTTTTAAGTGCGGCTGAACTTTACCTTAATTGGGCACTCATTTAAGAAAAATTATGATCTATAAATTTATTTTAATAGTTGCTGTACTCACGAATTTTCTATGTCACACAAAGCCTTTCGCACAGCTGCCTGTTGCAATTCAAGCCATTTCAAAACCAGGTTCACTTTTACGGCCCCTGATTTTAAATTTATAGGGCCGTTATACAAAACATTAAAGGGTACAGCGCGGCGAGGCAAAAGGAAAAGTTTTGAATAATGTAAAACCGGTGGGGAAAGGCAATAATTATGCCCATGACTGATGAGTTGTCTCTTCAGCTGCAAGCGTAAAGCATCATGTATGCTTGCCTGTTGCTGTGGGCATGTCTGCAACGAACAATTAAAATAGCTAAAAGAAGAAATCCAGTCTCACTTGAGGATACGAAAGTTATACCTTGCACCTCGGACACTTTAATCCTTTAAAAGAAAACTGCCAGAACACATGCAGCGACAGAGATCCCTCCTAAAAGATCAGAGAAAGAGTCAACTACAATCATTGCACAAATAAAAGCCATTTTAGACATTCCTTGCCGAAGTAACACGATATTGGTGTTTGTGAAAATTTTGAAAATATACTAGACACTTTGGCGAGATGAGACGTATGACTAGTAAAGCTGGCCGGTGATTACGTGGCGTTAGATTTGCTAGCTTTCTTTGGTGTTTTTGTCTTTTTCCCGGCCACAGGACCGATTAGTCCCTCGCCGGTGCAGTTTGACATAACTGCACGGAATTGACATAGTCATTGATGACGTCACTAGTAGTGAATGTGTCGTCGTAGCGGGAATTATCATCACTTTCGGTTTCGATTTTAATGTTGTCACTTTGGTTGTTACCTTGCCTTGTAATGAAAAGATTTGATCACGCCCGGCCCCTCACATGTAATGGACGCCCTTCAAGCCAAAGACATGAATGCGTCCTTGCAGTTACCGAAAATGGCTTTAAAACAGCCGCCACACTAAGCGTTAAAATTGCAATGAAACCCCCCAAAACAACTGCAAGTGTTATGCCTCCAATTTGCTGCCATTTCGTACGACGTAGACCGCATAACTGATTTTATCTCAAATTGGTTGAATTGTTTCGCACGACCATATAGGCGAACCTTCACGGTGCCAAAAAAAAAAAAGAACGCCACATATTTTGAGCCAGATCTAGCTCTCAGAGAACACTGTGCTTTTGTCAAGCTGCACGCCGCTCAGGTCAAAGTGTTGACGTACTGAGGTTATCAATTGATTGTGGGATTAAGCAGCGATCCTCACACCCTCGCGATAAATTGTCGCAGATGCCATTTGTGCAGATGAGGCACTCAAAATGTACTAGCAATTTATTAATAAGAAAGCGCTTGCAATCTCTACACGAAGGGTACAAGGTCGGCCCACGGTGATACTAGAATACAGTGCGAGAAGTAAATAGCGCAAGCTGAAATCTGCACATTAGTAATCCGAACACCGGTTTGTTAATAACACATACTGGGTGTCTATACTCTGTCTGAAAAGAATACCAACCCTTTGCCACCTAAAAATCGGAGCAATCAATATACCAAAGGAGGAGCTATTCTGTAAATGAAGCGTTAAGGCCAGGAGGGAAAATCAAGCTTGAAACATATATCGTTCGGTAGTCAGTTTTTCTAAAGTAACCACCTTCGTTATTTGCTCGTATTCTTCTTTCTTACTCTCGAAGAACACCGCGGGTTGGTGACATTATTCTGCATACTCTAGATGTGTTAAAAAGCTTTCTCTCTGTAGTCTCAAATTTGGAAAGTGGTCTGTTCAGAAATTATAGTTACTAGAAGTGCTAAAAGGAGAGTATTTCGTTTACGAAATTCCTTTCTTTATTTTATGAGGACAAACTCCATATCATAACTATTAATAATAATCAGTACCCCACACCCCTTTCCCCAACTCAGACCGTTCTTCTGCCTTCCATAGTGGCTGAAAATTTTTATATACTACTACTACTACTACTACTACTACAACTACTACTACAGCTACTACTAGTAATACTGCTACTACTACTACTACTACTACTACTATTCTCACTACTACTACTCTATCACTAAAACTACTACTACCCCTAATACCACTACTACTGCTTCTACTGCTGCTTCTGTTACTACTACAACTGCTACTACTACTACTACTACTACTACTACTACTACTAATACTATTCTCACTACTACTACTCTATCACTAAAACTACTACTACCCCTAATACCCTACTACTGCTTCTACTGCTGCTTCTGCTACTACTACAACTGCTACTACTACTACTACTACTACTTCTACTGCGGCTGATGTTGCTTCTGCTACCGCTGTTTATATCAAAGGAGCAAATTAGCTAAACTCGGCTTAAAAACTGTGGTAGTAGTACGCGTTGGCAAATATTTTCTGATGTGGCGAAACTTCTCAAAGTGATTTGCACTCGTGTGTCTGCGAAATTTTGCGCCTGATGTTCGCCTGTCCGTTAAAACGCGTACTAACCCCGCCCCTTTAAAAGTCAGAAGTAAATAATAAGAGCATCTTCAACGTAAAAAAAAATCGAACGAAGAAAATTCATAAAACAGAAAAACAAGAACAATTCGTGTAAGAATTGCATGTCCCGGTTTAATATCCACTAGGATCGCTGCAGAGAAAACGCCTGGAAAAGCTTAAGAACAAAAAGAAAGTCAGAAGAGCCAAAACTCTGTACAGTTGGATTGGATTGACTAAAGATGCGAAAAATGAATGGAAGTGAAGCAACAGCCCAAGACAGAGTCGCCACAACTGGTTGCGCATCACTGAGCGTGCAGTGAAGACGGCGGAGCGGAGACATCCTTCTCAATGCAATATTACCAGCTACACGGGGATCTTTCGCCCTTCAAATTAAAATAAAAGAATCACAATGACGCATTGTGTTGTTGCGTTCAGCAAACAGCCGATGCAAAACGACAATGGATAGACACCATCCCTCGTATCGACATGCTACCGGTGGCCCATACAAGACACTGATGTGTTGATTTGACTTTTGTTACTGATATGCCGCTTCGGGCCTTGCTAAGTTTGCACCAGTGATGCCACAGGTTTTCTCGGTAGTGCAATAAAATTTTCCGGAAATATGCGAGACAGGTGCTCTTTGATACGAAAAAAAAGGTAATAGCCGCATCTTGTATTGGTGAACCACGAAACTCAGTTCTGTATTCCTTCAAATGCGGTCAAACTTTCTGGTTCATCCAACACGCTTTTTAGGTATTATAACGGAAAACGACGGAAATTAATGTAACTGCACCAATAACAATTTGTAGAGCTAGAAACACCCTAACAGCAAGCTTACGGAAAAGCTTACGAACAGTTGTCCCTGTATTCATCTTGACTTTCGTGCCATGTGCGCTGCTTAAGCTTGGGATATTCCTTGCAAGCTTTATTGGTACATTTAAGCTATGTACAAATGGTTGTCTTCTCCTCTTGCAAAATGTGAAACGAGCTGATTTGAAAGCAGAGAATTTGGTATAAAAGGCGAATCTACTTTGACGCTCACTCACTGCGCCTGTCTGTGCCAGTTATAACTACGCTCTCGAATTGGTTCCAAGAGCAAAATAATATGTGAAATTGTGCAGCGGCAGTGTTGCCCGAGACTCGAGACCGTTAACGACGCACCCCCTGGCCAAAACATTGGTTTCCACTGGGTTGTTTTGGTGGGATTTTAGCTAGTCTGCGTGTGACCGTGTCACCCGGAATATAGGATTAGATGGTGTTGAGCTCACGAGGGCCTTTTTTTGCAAATTTATTACATCATGTTGATGAGAACCAAAACGCTGATAACCGGTGTGCGCATTAAATTACTGTCACAGATGGATAAGAGAGCGAGTAAACTTTATCTCCAGACAGTTTGATTGTGGTCACTCCTAACCAGTCGATGAAGAGGGCACAATTTGGGACTCCCTTGTTGGGGCCTCGTTTCATCCGCGTACCATATAAGCTGAAATGGGGAGCAGCTGTAGTAGTTGGTCAGCGTTGCTATCCATCATGTAGGGGTAACGTTAGGATTTGGAGGGAGGTCTGGTGTGTTGGCGCATGCCCTCCCCTTTCCGCAATACTCTCCAGATAAGGTGGAAAAGATTGACTTCGGGGACAATTGGATGGGGTCGAATATGTAATGCAAGGGCGTGTTGTGGAAGGAATGGGTTAGCTTCGAGTTGGTGAAGTATGATTCGATCTTTGCTCTTTCGGGAGTGGCTAATGTGGGGAAGGAAACTATCGGTTAGTCACTAGTAAAAGCGATTGTCAGGTAGAAATGATTCCCATGCACTGCAGGTCCAACGAGTTTTCAAGTTTGATTCCAGTGTATAAACAGAAATTTTGAATCTGGGCATGTGTCCAGACTTCCATAAAACATTCTTGTTTCAGCTAAAGCTTTTCATCATATAATAAATATATATGCGTTTCCACTTCGAGTATCTCAGATAATACAGGTAGCGGTAATTGAAACCTTGGAACATTCGCCGCAGCGCTGTTATTCACACCTTTAAACAAGCATATCTACACTGTAGTTGTTTTCCAGGCCGAGAGCAGCCGAGCAGCTAGAAGTGACACAGGAGCCGAGTTGATGCAACGCGTCTCATTTTGCATCAAGAGACGCCCAAAAGTTGTCGCTTTCATAAAGGCAACAAGTTCCGGCGGATTGAGCAATCATAAAGGCCTCAGAGAGCTTGCATCCCTTCCTTTTTGTTCATTCGTTCCTGGCGCTTTTTCAAATTAGACTGCTCAATATATTCCACATTTCGATGCTTCTCGTTAGCCTGATACAATCAGATCGGGTCGCTACAGAAAGTGAAAAGGGCCACATATGCAGACAGAAAACTACGATTCTGGAACCAGAACAATGATGTGCACTGCCAGGAATTGGACTTTCAATTTTGTCAGACACCCTGTGGTACATTTCCTTTCGGTACGCATACGAAAGTGTGGCCGCTACCGGGTAAAAGGATAAAAGAAAGCAAAGAGTGTCGCGCTGTGGAAACTTAATTTCCTTAGCTATAATTATCAAAAGTCTTGAGTAATGCGCGCGAGCATTTCAGGGAAAGAAATACAACAGAACAAGATGTGCAAAACTCCGTGCGTGCTTGCAGACGTGAAAACAGTACGAGAGGCGAATGTCTATTTTTCAGCGTTTACGCAACCAACACAGAGAACAGGGTTTCCTGTGCCTCATTTTTGTCAAACCGGTGCTTTCAATGAGGTTTGAGGAGAATCCGCGCTGGGAACAAAATATGCGCTGTACCTTGCATCACACATGTGCACACACACTTGAGCGCACTGTGGTGAGAGATCACAAAGCATACGTCGATAGAAAGCAAACTTTTTTAGAATAACAAGCTTTCAAAACGCTTCTAGAGACTAAAAAAGTGAAAATTATGCTTGCGTTTTATAGTCTTTTATATCCAAGCAGTGGGTACTGGCGGTGTTTTTCTATTTTAGTAAACGCGAGGACAGGCTTGCAATATCGGTTCATCGAAATGAAAGAGTGAAGCAGGTCTGTCAATATTGAATATTGACGAACAAACAATCGTTACTGTCGACAGCTATCCTAGCGTCGTAGACTATGCTGGTATATTATCAATGGAGGTTTGCAGGGAAGCAGCCCACCTTTACTTGGTCGGGATTTTTGGCCTGCGTACATAAGCAAAAACTCCCACACAGCTACATTCCCACAGTGAAGCGCCCAGAGAGGTGGATTGGCCGACGCTTGCCAAGGATTTTTTGTTCGTTAGGCTTATCTTTATGTTGAGGTCCAACACCCAGCGTGCACCCGAAGATTGGCGTACAATGAGTTTTATGTTGCTTGTATTGGACAACGCTTTCCCAGTATTTCCCTTGCCGGTCCAACGTGTTTCCCAGTAGATTCCACTGTATGAACATTGTTTTAATCTGGGCATGTGTCCATGAACTTCCATAAAGCATTATTGTTTCAGGTAAAGCTTCGCTTCATATTAATCTAGCTGTGAGGTCGAACAACGTCAATAGGTGCCCACAGCTTCACGCACCATATATTTGATCTTGCCTGGTGCGTTTGTTAGCGCAACGTTTCGGCGTGAAGGCTAACTACCATTAAGACTAAAATTGCAACAGAACATACGCGCTGAGGTGTAGCGGCCTAGGCTGACCCTCATGCGTTTCTGCATTTCTCGAGTGCCCCTAACTTAGACACCATTACACATTCACGGATAAACACATTTCCGCAGAACTACGTTCACGGACGTTTTTCCAGAGAGTTTTTGTTTCACGCGATTCCCGCAAACTCACACAATGTGAGCAACATAGCACGTGAAAACAGCCATCGAGAACTTTGAGACCTTCATGCAAAATTACTTCGCATGCATTATCATCAGTGACATTAGTGCGACATTGCACCACCCGACGGGCAAGACTGGTTCTTGGTCTTTATCAGACACACCTTCCTTCTTGCCTGCTATATGCAATAACAACCATAAACACACCAGGCGGTAAAGATCGCGTTTAGATTTGTATTGGCCAATAATGTAGCCAAAGTTGTTCCAGAACCCACCGCAATGTACCGCAGCCACCACAACGCAATTGTTTCTACCATTACACTAAACCAATAAAGTAGTATATGCCCCTCCCATGAGATATAATGATTTTCAACAGCTTTGCTAGACGTTCTCTTTCACACGGCCGAAATGATGACACATATTCTGAAAGCCTTAATGAGAATATGTTGGCTGCCAGTACTCATTTTATTGCTACCCCATTTATTTTTATTAGTTGGTGTTGTGTCCTTATGTTGCGATCATGCAAGCTTTGTAATTGGGACGTCCGGTTATCGGGCGGTTTTCTTCTTCCTGAGGTGCCACTATAAAAGAAGCTACTCTCTCGCAATAAGGCGTTCATTATCATGGTGATCTGCCTACGGTGGTATTTTTCCGGCCACCCTTGGTCACCCCCCGGAGTATATAATATATACCCCGTATATAAAATATACGGTGCATTCAATATATGAGGCGTTTCATCAAACTTCGCTGCACCATAAAAAGTAATTCTGCAACAAGTAGCTGCAGTGCATCTGATGTTCTGGTTGTAGGGTATAGTCCATATCGCTAGAGGGCTCTCGACTAACCTATGGCCAAAGGAAACGCCCTCGCCTAAAAAGAATATGGTGAAGAATACCCTGAAAGGTATTTATTTGGTATTTTGTGACAGGGCATGGAACTCTGATACATATGCGCTCACCTATGCTCCACAGTGCCGTCCCCTGTGCTTCTTGTAACGCTATTGCCCTCTGTTGGCAGCTAGGGTAGGCCGCCTCATGAGGTCGAAATAAACCTCACATTGGATCTTAACCTCTCACTCGTGAGTTAAGATTGTGTTGACTTCAAAGACTGCAACCTATTGATTTAGTAAAGTTCTTGTTTTCGGCATCAACCTCAGCCGAACAATTCTGGGTTGAGCGAGGTTGCGAGTGGAATTGAGGTGGTTGAAGGGAGGTCAAAAATCAGTTCACTTGCTTTTTCGCAGGGGCACCGGGAAAGAACTTCAGGTTGAGGTGACGTCAAGTTAGGGGTGAGCTTAGCGCTCGGATGACGTTGAAGGGATGTCATAGTGCTTAGCCCGCACTGAGGTAAGTTTGCCTACCCGAACCGGAACCTCTACGGCGGCGTTGTGAAAGATCATTGTAGTTTAAGGCGAATTAGGAGTGGTAAGGTCATTCTCCCGCCCCTGATCGACCAGGAGTCACTGATCCTAAGATGGTCACTGATCCAGCCTCTTCTAGTTCCAAATAATCGCTGTGCTTGGGAATAGTGAACGCTGGTGTGAATAAAGGCAGTAGACGATGCGTCAGCAGCCGTTGCCTTCGTTCTAAGCCGCGCTGCATTCGTTCAATTTTTAACATTGACTGAGAGGCTGAACTAAAAAAGACAGCAAGGCAAGGTTTCCGCAATCGTCGTCACTTGTATAAGAAAGCCTGCCTTATAAAAGCCTCATTTGGTGTACCGATACAGGCATGGTGAGAAAGAAACACACGGCCGTGTTTATTGAAGAGCCCTTACGTTCGGCACCAAATACACGCAGCAGTCCTCCCATTGACGCCATTTCGTGCTCCATAAATCAAGTCCCTATACTTGCACCAGGATCAGAGCGTTATTTCTGTGTCTTCCCATTCCAAGTGAAGGATCTAGAAAAAAAACACAACTCTTGAAGAAACCAAAAAAAGGAACCCTCTTGAGGAAAAAAAAAACACGCAATGGTTTCTCTTTGTGTCCACAGCAGAACTGTTTCAAAAGATGGTGCCTGGACAAAAAATCAAGGGTAATAAGGCGATATCCGCCCGGAAGAATACTTCGAAACTCCCGCTAGATGCGTTCGTGGTTACATGTCCTTCTCCGCTACGTTACGGTCTGTTCCAAGATGGTTTGCCCCGGCCGTGCTCTTTTATTGTGGAGAACCTTTTGGCCGTCAGCGCACCCATCAAATGCATGAGACCGCAGTCAAGTAATCGCGTGTTGGTCAATTTTTCTTGTGGCTGGTTTGTATCCAGCTCTATTCTTTTATCCTTCTGTTCAAGATGGCTCGGGTAAGCGCTGTCACCGAGCGTTAACTGCGGACAGGCTGGATACCCAGAGTGGAGGTTAGACACGGTAGTAATGTTCTGCCAAGTTTTCGAAGAACTAGCATCGAACATCGCCTTTTCTATTTACGCTTCCTCTGACTACCACAAAGTGTGATGGTCCCTTCCCAGGAAGCGACAGCTCTTATGGGCCCGGTTTACGCAATCTTCTGCGGGCAGTACTGGGGGAAGTAGTTTGTTAGCCCTGCTCCTAGATATACACTCCTTTGCGACCGTCTAGATATACACTCCTTTGCGACAATTTAACGGCCAGTGAAACATTTCGCTGCGTGCCCTCAAAAGTGTGAATTTGGGCCTGCTGTTAGCTCATACTCTCCCCCGTCTAATTCTTGCGCTACGATGTCAAAGCTTATCCAACCTGACTATTATCGACGTGTTACTTAGTATAGCGGGGTTGGTTAGATTGGGTAAGTATGCACTGTAATAATGTTGCAACCGAAACGGTGGTGTAGGTCGTGGTGCAGGCGTAAGTGTGTGTGCAGAATTTCTGCGTGGGTTCCAAACCACGTAGGTGATTAACACGCGCAGGTGCAGTAAAAATTTTAAGAACACGGTCGCGTAAATTTGCAGGAATTACTTCTTGCGGAAACTGCCGTGCTGTATTCGTGTGCTTTTAAAGGACTCTTCCCTAATAGAAAAAGCTTACTGTAAACCGTTAATGTCGGTCATAAAGTCAGTACGACAAATATTTTGTGGTACTCCTAATTTTTTGTTCCAGTTACTTATGACCGCACCTGTACACTGTTGTGCTCCACTCGTGTAATCAGATTCACCGTTGAAGTGTATTCTATCAACTGAAATCGCGAGCTAAGAAGCCGCTTGTGAACGCGTACCACCGTGAACGTTCTTGAACCTTTAAAGACGTCATGAAAAGAAATTTGAATATTGTTTAATTTAAAAGGACTAAGCTTCACCACCTCACTCAGCACCATTCCAGCCACGACAGAGGCTTTTTAACAAAAAAAAAAGACGCACACGTTATATTGTAAAACTTTGAAATTTCGGGCCGCAAATCGCACAAACGATATTTTGTGACGTCACAGAAAAGTTGCAGGGAAGTGGCTAGGGAGTCACTAGTGCTTCACATGTTTTCTTTAACATCTTCGTTAGTTTCCCGATGTTTGCGATGCAATTTGTAGCGTTGTTCTTGAGACAGAACAGTCTTTCTATTGAACCAAACTTGTATTTTGTCGTCATGGTTCTTTTAAAAACAACAGCACCACATCCGCCACTGCAGCAGCACAGATGGGAGCTTCAATTTTAACAGCTGCGGTAGAATGATTACTTCTTTTGCTTGCTTCGTAGCAACCAACAAAAGAAAATTGCGACTTAAAGAAAAAACACGCGATAAAATCCCCCTCAGAACTTCCACAGCGTTTGTGACGCCTTCACAGTCCACAGGGCTCTTTTATTTGGCTTTTGCACCGTAAAAAAAGCTTGGTATTAACGGGCTAGAAATAGGACCGCAATTTTTTTTCTATTGAAGGCTCCAGCGTGCAGACTTAGCCGTGTCACCAGACGGAAGCAAAGAGCCACAGAAAGAATCAAACCAACGTTGACCAACGCAACCACGCTACACTTCTGCTGCAGCATTTCTTAAACGAATAAGCAGAAGCACGGGTGGATTAGCATCGCAGAGAAATGTTCCAGGGGCAAATAGGGCATAACATCCAGAAAGCCAGGGTACCACCCGTCTTACGTCACGAGAGGAAGAATGAAATGATTTCGGGATCACACAATGAAGCCGACAGAAGACACATGTATCAGCTGGAAAGTGGTTGAACTGATCGAGGATATCATTGCATGCACTGCGAAGCCGCCGTGTAGCGCATGTGACTATGAATACCTGTAGGGGAAGTGCCCTCTTGCGAGTGAGAATCAGTGAACCACCATGAATCTCAAAGGCCTGTTTGAAGAGGAAACAAATGTAAATTCCATTCTCGTAACGCACCGTGGCCCTACCCTTCTTCACGCGTCGCGTGCCGGAAACCTCCGAGATTTGTTTTTGCATACTGTGGGTGTTCAGCAAATCAGTGGTGGTGATATGAGCATTCAGTTGAGGAACGTATATTCTGGCTTCCTGTCGAGCATACCAAAACAGTTTTGTGTAAGATGCGAGCGTTAGACGCCTATTCCGCCATCCTTGGAAGCTTGGTTTGCAAAAGAAAGTGGAACGCGTGTTAAAAGATATAAGGGGCGGCTGTTCCCGTAATTGCTCAAACACTTTTTAAGTATGGTGGCGTAGGGAATCAGAGCCCTATATAAGGTATCATAACCTGCCAATGGCAAATATTGTACCGTAACGTTTCATAAGGCAGAGATGGTTGGAGCGGAGGCGTGGTGTACTGGTGGAAAGTTACAAGGGCTACAAAGGTTGAAAGACTGTTGGTGACTCAGCGGAAAAAATCAGCAGAATATCTTTTGATAGAATGGAGCACACCTGCAGATGGAGAGGCATAGCTCCGTGGGCAGACCTCGGGGCCATAATCATGGTCAGCGGCAGTAGTTTGACTTGATACCATAGATATACCATGTTCTATACTACAATTACTGACTGATAATATTTAATGCAATATCACATATCACAAACAATACAAGAACTTTGAATTGCTTCTTTTTTTGTTCTAAAATCAGGACATGAGCGTTTAAACCTCTATCTTTATGCTATCTCTTATAAGCTGTACAGCACGGCGGCGGTCGTTAATCGCAGCCACGACTAATCGCCACGACTCATTTTTTCAGATTACCAAGCTTCTTCTCTAATGAAGCTACGGTTCTCATCCGTAATATCACTATCGATCAATATTACTTTCCTTTTCACAGATAAATTTGTAAACGTGCATGGGCAAAAAGCGGTTTTCTTAGCTTGACTAAGCCCACGAGTTCATATATGGCGCTGGCAATACAACACTACGGGAAAAGTATACAATATTGTACAAGATGTAACATTTGAAGATCACATATTGATTGCAAAGTTTGTATCACACGACGTAGTATAAGACCGAGTAACAGTTTTATTGCATCACAGTTTAAAATAGAACAATGTGTCGCATATAATAAGCAAACGGCCGATATTATAACGCTATCCAGTTGAAAGTAAGCGAATCAGCTCGAATACCGATACCAGAAGCACTTCACCGCAGGCGATTGCGCCGCCGAGAACGAACAGTTGTCACCCGGTCACGAAGCGTGAGTTCATCGGGCCCTTTGTTGGTTGAGCCTGCAGCATCAGTAACCAAAACCATACACACAAAAAGCAGCAGTTGAAGTATTGGAGGCATTAGATATTACAACAGGTAACACCGTTATTTTGAGTAATCGACCATTCAACAGCATAGCTAGATAGGTCACGGCCCCCTGTGTGACTGAGGCAGCAGTCCTGCCAGCTGGAATGCTCCTCCGCTAACTTCTGCTGCGGGGCTCTGAAAGGATTTCCGTGTAATGAACGTCCCGGTACACGGGACGGCTGCTCCAATTTGCTGCTTCCTACACAGCGCCTCCCTGTTTCCCCTACAAAATAAATGAACTTCTCAGCTGACCACGCTGGCTGGACCTACACGGGCCCGGAGAACACCCAGTCGCGTACGCTGGGCAAGCTTTGCCGTTTCCCAGTTTGTTACAGCTGCATTCCTCCGAGCTTGCAGGCAGTGCGCGTTTTTCTGCCTGTTTTGATGTTTATCAGTTTTTTACCTTTGCCGTTTATGCACTTGAGTGTACGTAGTGATATTCTGACTGGCTATGATGTGCGCAAAACGGCTGAACTATAGGCAGAAGCTATTCGCAATGGAGGTGCGGTTTGTGTTGAGGATTGAACGAGCTTGAGGTACACCCGGCGGCAAAATAGGCCGGGACACGCGAGCGCGTTCCAAAATACATCGCCACGCCATTTGACGTTGCCGTTCTGGTGTCGAGACATCCGTCTGCGCATGCGCGTTCAATCACTCTGGCTGCCCTGTCTGTTTCTTCATTTCTAGCGCCAAAGCTGATCACATTCAGCGTAGACCGATAAAGATCACTTTATTTGCTAACACGCCTCGCTTGCACACGCATTGGCGGCGAACGGCGAGGGTGAAGTGTGCGTTGCTCGCTTTGTCCCGATCCGACGGATAACCCATCTTGCTTGTCTCGGTGACAAACTTGTGCCACAGATATTTTATCGCAGCTTTGTATTTTTTGCCTACAACATTGCTGTTGGTTGGTAATTGAAAACGAGCGCCCGAAATCTGTAAGAAATGGAGGCGACAAATAGTTTATTTGATTGAAGTGGGAATGAAAGGTCAGCTTGCACACATACTAAAGCAGGTATCGACGAAAAAGACACGTGCGCAGAGATCTGCGCAGTAGTGCGTTTGACAATAAAAACAAAAATGAATAATAGATTGCAATTTGCGTTGAATTGATTGACACAGACTTAGACCAAAAGTTCCTTTTTTAGGTAGCCAAAGAAACGCCATCGCTTTAGAACTTAGATATCAAAATCTCGTTGTAATGCGTCCTCGGCCAGAGCCAGGCAGATAGAGCAGAGTACGCTTGGCCCACGCCTTTCGCCGCCGAAGCGCGTGCCAGCGAGATGTGTTGATCATAAAGTGTGACCCCTACGACAATCACTCAATGCTATCAGCTTTGCATTTTGAATCGAAGGAAAATACAGGGTAGTACGGAGGTTTCACGCACGCTCGAACATCGGTGTCTCGACAACAGATGTGCATCGACAGATGGCGCGGCGGCGCATTTTGCCACGCGCTCTGTTGCCCCGGCTTATTTCGCCGCCGGGTGTACGTCAAAGGTAATTTGGAGTGATTCAAGTGCGAAAAGGTGTTCACGGGGACGAGTAAAACATGTAACACGAGGAAAACCTAAATTGTCAGTAGACTGCACTCTCTTAAAAGCGCCATCGATAGAAAGTGTGTTCAACGGCGGTGGGAAGGCCTTAAGACGACAGTGTAGCATAGTTATAAATCTGTGTTGGAGCCTAATACAATGAACATCGATGAAAACAAAATTTACATATAAAATTTGGTTAAGCCCATGTTTATAAAAAATCAGCATTTGACGTTTCGCTGGATGCAGCTAGTAGTTCTTGTTGTGGAACGTTCCCCACGACAAAATTGATCATGGAGGCTATAACAAGGACGACGGGTTTTCGTATTTGTAATAACACGCCTCAATTATGTCCACCGATAGAGAAACAACAAAAAAAGTTAGGAAACGTCGCGACGAATTAAGAGCTCATAAATATTTTGTTTTGCATCATCGAGCCCACCAGAAGCTGTAATAGAGTTGTAACGTCTGTCACTGCAGATGCTGCGTGCTGATCTACGCATATATGGGGAATACAAATCCTTTCTGACCTATCCCGAATGTAAACCGGCGTCCGGGACGCTTACGCCCTGGCGTTTTTGAACGCTTAGGCCCCCATAAACCGCCTCATACCCTAAAACTCTTCTATCGCCAGACTTACTTAATCAAACAAGTACCACGATCCCTCACGGAAGGCTTCTGGAGGGGATCAATTTTTTGTACGCTTTTGATCCCCTGAGTAACTCCAGGAGGGATTTCCCCATTCTTTTTCCGTAAATTTATATTCTGCCTAGTAGAGTGCTATACAGCAAATAACACTTGCAACGCGGAGCACTAAGGTTTCTAAACTAAGTAACTTATTTCAATTCATGGCACAAATGAAATGGCCATGCATCGGAAGCTGCGACCACAAGACATTTTTTTTGTTCCGATGCGAGCCGGGTATTTGGAGGAAAAAGAATGATCTAGGTCGTCGCAAGACAAGAACCTCTGGGAGGACGTGGGAGAGGATTTCATTCCTCGTATGACACAGATAAATTATGATGATGATGATGACGACGAAGAAGGACGAAGTGAGCCACAAGCAAGTCTTTCAAGAGTCTCGCTTGTCGTGCGTGCTTCCCCCCTCCTGATGGAGAAGAGGTCAGGGCGGGAGGGGGGGGGGGGAGGGAGAGGCATACGGTGCTTGTGGTCCCGACCTAAATGCTTACTTGTATATAAACCACCGAGTTACCGAAAGACACTCTGCTGCTCACAAAAAAATGTTCCTTAATAAAAACCATTTGTAATATTGCTCGCCCCTAGGAGGAATGAACAAAAGGCAATGGGTTTTTAATTGCGATATATGTAACGCGCTTTTGTGCGGAGGGTGGTGCAGCATAGCCGACGAATTGGAGATCCGCGCCTACGTGACCCTGCGATATGAAGGACAGATTTCGACTATAGTCCCTGGCGGGTGCTTTGTGAGAAGCCTGGAAGAGAGACTGGACCGTGATAGGAGCCAGCGGTGGTAATTAGCGAGACGGCAGCAAAAATATCAACGGGCGGTGGGAATTACTCTCGCGCTCTCAGAAGGCGTGGATACAGGAGCCCAACGTTCTGCAATTTGGAGAGACGCTGATAATCGATTTTTTTTCAGTTTCTTTGCGAAGTCACAAGTAAGGCGCAACAGGTTGAGAGAAAAAATCGTTTTTTTCTTCAGTCCCTTGGGTTAGCAGTTTATTTCTGTGCTTAGTTTAGCAAACCATAGAGTTCCATAAAAGACCCACGTACCCGGAAAGGTACGACAAGGAATGCAATTTTTGCAAAATTCAGTTAGGCACGTTCCAACACGTCATTGGAGCATGCGATTTCTACAAGCCAATCCCACCACCTCTTACCATTCCCACTACCCCACCCCATCCATCATCCACCCTTACCGAGCGATGGGAGACCTTGTTAACCAGCCCCGCCCTGGAAGACCAGCTCGTCCTGATCTCCAGGGGCCAGGCGGCTAGAGAAGCATATGGGTCCCGTGAAGAGGGAACCACTTCCATCGACGGCGTCTAAGACGTCGTAGTAGCTCGGTTCAATAAAAGTTGTTTCTCTCTCTCTCACTCTCTCTCTCTCTCTCTCTCTCTCTCTCTCTCTCTCTCGGATCGTTGTCCTAACTAGCCTTAACAACTTGGGATTACCCTCGAATTCTATGAGGTTTAAATGGACAGCAAAGTTGCCGATGCCAGGCTCCGAATAAAAGTAGAACGTTTTCGTAATTGATGACATTAAGGGTTTTTGGGGACAGTAGTGTGGACGGGATAACTGATGACAGAAAGAAGGGACATTAGCGACAATAAGAATTTAATTACAATTGTGCTCACCATTATTACCAGCTTAGAAATTATTGGGCAATGTCGATCTAAAGCTTCTTAATTACGTGTGTTAAACTCAGGAGCACCGTCCACTACGGCGTGCCCAGCTCTTCACCAACGGAGACCCGCACTCCCACGCCATCAACACGTCCCTCCAAATGGGTCTAGAACCCTCCCTCTTAAAAAGCGTGGGCCACCTCCGTGATTACAATACGCAGCCGGCTCCCGTTTATAGGAGATCCACGCGGACCGCAAAAAACTTTGGAATAACTGAAATTCAAATTAACCAAAAAGGTCAATAAGAGCATTGTTATAAGTCCGCATCACGTCTAGCATTTTGATTTCGTTCAGAATCCTGACTTTCGTCGCCAATTCGAACGTACCACACGAATTGCCTTGACAGTACGGACAACGCAAAATTCGAAGTCTGACGCGTCCACCACGCTAACAACTCACACGGAGTTGTACACACAACAAAAAAGAAAGAAAATAAGAGGTTGAGGAACTGAAAAGAGAGAGACGTGTACGCTGGCGCTCGTCTTAACTGGCCTGCCGATTCATCGTCTGCGCGCCGCCCCAGTTGCGATGGCGCCGATATATTTGATTGATCGTAGGGTTTTAACGCGCCGACGCAGCTCAGGCGATGAGGCGTGCCGTAGTGGAGGGCTCCGGATTAATTTTGACCACCTGGGGATCTTTAACGTGCGCCGAAATCTCGTACACACGGGTGTTTTTGCTTTTCGCCTCCATCAGAATGGCGCAGATATAATCCGGAGTACCGCGGTGTTTTGGCGATTTCAAATTCGATTGTTATCGAGGAATGACGGTCACCTCGATGATTGTTATTCAAAATAATTTCCAATAGCCGATATAACGGGTTTTGGATTCAAATTATCCAGCGACTGTTATCATTAAATTGCATGTAATCTTTCCGGGACCAGCACATCCTTTCCAAAAGACCGAAAATTCAAATTTAGCGGCTTGATTTATCGAAAGTCGACTGTACTTCCTCAATTCGGGCACTATTGACACTATATTTTACTATGTATGGGACAATTCTGCAGAAGTGTAGCTTGCTGGTCCAGGTGCATTCTGTTGTTTTGGGTGTGTTGTCGTTTCTTTGACTTCTGTCTTCCTGTTTTTTTTTTCGCTAACTTTTTTCAAAATGGCATAATCTCGTGTTTAGCCTCGCTTTTGAAAAATGACAACTGCTTTTTTTTATTACGAGACCTGGAGTTTTGTAAACTTTTCCGCAATAATAAAGGCCGAGCGTGTGCAACAACTGCCCTTATTCAGAGCGGACGCGTGTATACCACCCAGGCAAAATAACTTTGGAAACGCACCAAAATTAAAACACCTTACACCTTACAGCCGCGAATCGAAGTTTCTGTCAGCTGCCATGTCGTCAAAGTAACACTGTGACGACATGGGAGCTTTGATGGCATGACTTCGCGGCTCGTCAATTTTGAGAACCAACCGTAACTGCCGGAGTATCGCAGGAGCAGTGCAGTTCGGTTTACTTCGGCTGCTAGGGGAAGAAGAAACACAGAAAAGGGCAGACAGAGAAGCCGAACAAACATACCTCTACAAGAGCAGGAGCCGTAGAAAAATAACGGTAAAATCGCGTTTCTTCCTGTCTAGAGGACGCGTGCAGTGATTGTCTCCGCGCCGGCTCTACACATTTTATTACTTCCGCCGAAGCCGGTTGTTAAGACGACCGCTCATCCCAAAATGGCAGCCAGAATACCCGTACGAACACCAGTCCTACCAGTAACGTGTCGAGCTCATGGCCGGAAAAACAAGAAAAAGCGATGAGACGCAAGAAACACCTATAGAACAAACACTCAAAGAAGCGAGGTCGTCTTTCGTTGTTTGTTTGCAGGTCAAAACGGCAGGGCGTGCGGACAGCTGCCGTGGAGGAAGAGCTCTTCGCGGTCGCCCACCGTTGAAATATTCAGAACGCGTCATGGATATCCGTCCCTATCTCGCCTGCTTACCTCCGTTATTGTCTACCCCGCGACGTGCCATCTCGCATTTTTTTCTTTTCCACACACCAGGACACACGCAATATACCCACGTGTCCCCTGACCACCATCCCACTACACCAGCAGGCATTGTATGTTGCACGTTGCTGACTACAGGGAAATTCCTTTAGTCTTGTTAGCGCTCGCTACAAAAAACAACTGCGGCTGCGGAGTTGTGGCTATCTTGGTTCTTGCTCATGTTCTTTCACGCGTGGGTATACGGCAGGGACCACTTCTTGGTTCCGTTCTAGATACGCATCGAACGGCGCATGCAGCTTTGATGAAGTCCCTCTCGGGCGCTGATCTCTTTCATATTTAATCCTCGCTCTTGTGGGGGCTGATATGATCTTCGCGGTCTCACTGCGAGGTTTCCTCTAGGTCGTAAAAAGTGTTGAGTTTGGGAGCTTGTTTTGTTTTCTTCACTGTGTTGGTGGGAGGCGTTTCGTTTCAGGGATAATGCCATACGTTAGGGTATACTGGGGAATAAAACGGCCTTTTTTTTTTTGATCTCGGACAGAATTTTTCTAAGCTGGGTTTGACGGTTTTCTAGCACAACTATGGATTCGCTGGCTGATGAGGCGAATCTCAATAAACTAGGGGAACTGGTAGCCCACATCAGCACAGCACTCATCGGCTGCCTGGACCGAATGTCGAAATGCGAATGTATGTCGCTACACCGTACAGTACCCTTACTATAGTTCAGAGACGTCTGATAACTTCGACTGTCGTGACCACTCGTTTACGACGACGTCACATCCCGTCTCTGTCAGGACGAGACAACTGTCGTGCACAAATTGCGCCATTGGCATCATTGGGAGAGGCGTTATTCCTAATGGCGGAGTAAGGACCACCAATAGTGCTTAATATGGTGGCAATGATGACAGTGAAAGCGAATACGCCGGCGTTTGCGTACGTAACATTTATCGACATTCGTCGTAGAACGTGGGCCAGGTTTGGTTTTTACTGGTTTTGTTTATACTAACGGATTGTCGTCTCCGATCAGCTGCTTCAGGGATATGGAATGCTTTTCGCCTCGAATAAATTCTGAATTGTTCAACTTAAACAAATGTACTTACTCGTCAACGATGAAAATCTCGTCCGCAATGGAGAATTTATTCAGCTGCAAAACTTAACTTTGTCCACCCCTCACTATACTCCTCACGGGAATGCCTTGTATACAGTGCTCTTGCCACCTTTACTAAACATTATTAGGAGACAGCTTGAAGACCCATTACCTACGTCGAGCATTGGGAGGAGATGCTGGTGAGCTCATACGTAGTGGTACAAACATTAAGCTAACGGAGACTCCACACTGCACGAGCTGGGGACGACTACAGCCCCTTAGACCAATTCAGTGTATTCTCTCTCTCCCTCGCTCACGAGACAAAAACAACGACAGACAAAAAATAGCAGCAGCAAATGGAGAAGTACTCCAGCCAAGTGCCCAGGCCTTATTAGGGAGAGGGGCGAGCGAGGAGGCGCAGGAAACCCTTTGATACACTAGCAAACCGTAAAAAATGCAAGGTATAAAAAGGGGACACCTGTACCTCCGGAATAGTTGTAAGGTATCAGATATGTAAAGCGGTTTCATGTGCTGGTGCTTCAGGGCAAACTATATTTCTGCAGCTGAAGGGCTTGGGAAAAAAAAATGTCGCTGTAACTAACTGTGCGAATGAGTAACCTTGCGGATTTTTTGGGCACCTCTAATGGAAAATTCAAGATTTCTCCCAAACATTTCATTCCATTAGTGCTCTTTTCGTCTACACCTTACCTTGAAGAAAGCAGATACTATTAGGTACAAAACTTCTGACATTTTGACAGCTTAGACCGTTTTTCAGAGCTCCATAATTTTCTCTTTTTTTTTTGTGATGAAAAAAGAAATCACCTGTAGACGAAGGGAAAACTGGGGCAACCAAAGTGCTCCATCTTCTACTCGGAGCCTGAATCATACAAAGCAGAAGCAAGCTAACTAAACTAGCCGCCAGAAAGACAGAACAGAGAACGCGGAGTAAGGCGCCAGCTGTACCACCCGATGCTGAAGCTTGCATCAACGCGCGAAGCTTTTAACGAGTTGTTTAAGGCTCGTCGGTCGGCACATAACGCGAAGAAAATTTAAAAAAAAAAAAAAACTCTTGGTGATTTTACCCAGCACCGTGTGTGGCAGGTGCTAAGGAGTAGGGCGCTGCCTCTAACTAAATTAAGTGTGTAGTAGAGCGTTTCGTCGGGTACAGGGCTCCGAAAAAAATGAAGTCATAGGTTTAAGCCTGTCAGAAAAGGGTAACGTGTGCAGAGAACAGAAGAAAGCAGTAGCACACTCTGCGAGGGCAAGCCGACAAGCAATACGTGGTGGACTGATATGAATTTTAGTCAACATTTACGGGCTACTTTGACAAAAATCGATGGTTTCAAAGGTATACCTTTTTTAGTGATCTGTGAACTCTATGCTTTTTTTTTGTTTGGGGCCAACTGGATAATGACCGTATTGTAAGGCGTAATTTTTCTTTAATTTTAAGACTACCTCTCTATCTTTTAGAATACCGGGGGAAGTACTGAACAATGTAATTTTTGGAGTACAGCTAGTATTCATCTGCGAAGTACAGTTTAGAAACCGAATGATAAGGAGACTAATTCAAGGAACTGAAATGTTAAAGCCAAACTGTTTGTAGGGAACATTTTTTGGGTTGGTAGCCTCTTAGTCCTCTTTGTGCCCTGTTATCTGTTCAAGCATTATGCTCAAAATTTCCTATGTTAACTCACTTTTACCGTATCAAACTACTTCCTGAATACAACATGTTCTATATACACTATTTTTTAGTGTTATAGGATAAAGACAATTCAATAGCTGACATGTTTTCGTGTTGTGACTGTGCACTTGTACTAGAATTTGGACGTGTTGTGGTCAAATTCTGTCGGTACCTTTCCTTCTTATTTATTTTAATACACATCTCAAACTTCATTTTCGTTCTGATCGTCTGAATACCAAGAAATCCTTCCATCTTTTTTCGCGCGGGTGGATGTTATGTGTAGACCATGTTTTCCTAGCTAATCCTGCGGGATAGCTTGTGTCACGTCACCCAAGCCGTGAGCCTAACTTTTATGTCTTATAAATCCCGAGGTCATTCAACTCTTCTAAGGCAGCCACCTATCAGCACGCGAAAACACGAAGCCGGAGTTTCTCAATTTCCGAAAGGCGCAAACTAGACAAACAGAAAACGAGGTAGAATAGGCTAAACCAGACAGCAGACCATCTAAAATTTCCTGACAGCATTAAGAGCGGGAATATCGAGGAAATATGACCACTGTTTCAAAATCCTTAAGCTACATCGTCTTGCGACACCAGCTGATGAGCGGGCCCACAGGGGCACCGAAGCCAAACCTAATAGAGTAACATGAGGAATTCAGGGTGACGAATATTTCTTCACCCGCAAATCACTGGACCAATGGTGCAGACCAGAAAGCATTTCCATGTCCAGACGTACAGGGTGCGTCGCGTCGAAGCCTTTTGCGCAACGCCAACGATGCTCCTTCAACGCCTATGGGAATGAGCCCATGTCGTCCAAGCGAAATGAGACCTCGTCTGCGGCGACACCTGCAAGGATGACTCGCGCAAATTTATGGTGGGCCTTGGGGACATTCCGCGTGCCAGCAGTGTGGTACGTTGGGGAGCTGAATGTACTGTGCGCATTTTGGGGAAATGAACGCCTGTTTCAGAGATAAGGAAGCTGTTATCTTGTTCTTGTGTGAGGATCCCACCGAAGACACACACGAAAAACCATCCGAACTATGTGTAGTACTTACGTTTCGGTAAGTACATGTACCTTAAGCAAAGGAGCGAAGAGTCAAACGCGTGAAAAACAAAAACGACGAGTTGTACTACCACTTCAGTACACGGTTTAAGTGCGTAAAAAAAGACGGACACGAGGGACCTGCCGAACAGGCACTTCTCCCGTCCCCTTTAAAGGTTATTCTTTTGCAGCGGTTAAACCACGTCTTCAAGCATTCACAATCTCACCTAGCAATGAGTTCTTACTTACTACTTCCGTTTCTTGAAGCAGCTGGCATTCATTCGAGTTTTTTCTCTACTCTAGTGAAGCCGCGTTTACTTGCCAAAACATGACTCGAACAGTAGAGTAAATGAAAAGTTCATTAAGTAAAAAAAATACCATGGAAATTAACAACTTTCGTTTCTGTAAGCGTACTCGCCTTGGTCAGAGTAGCACAGCAGAGTAGAAACTCGCGCGAAGGAATGTCGAGATATTGTTTCGCACGTGCGTCCGATTTTTCTCTCTTAAACATCGTGATTCTGTAAAGGTTCCAGCTGGCTACATGAACAGTCATTATTTTCTTCGACCACGCTTTACAACGCTGATTACTCTCGACTATGATTAGTTGGCGAAATTAATTAAAACGGAAAGCAGCCTTCTCACGCACGGGAAATCACTTTCGCAGTCGAAACAGAGGGCTCGTGTAAAACACAAAGTAGTGTCTTTTTGTTTCAAGGCCTTCTACTCATGCATTTATATCTCGGTGAAGCTATACTTGTACTTCGATTCAAAATTTCGTGTGAGCAGAAGGTAACCTTGCTTTATGCGCAACTCGGCTACTGCAATATCCCGTGCATGCTCCTTTTAATGCGGAACATTCCTCAGGTACCGCCATCATATAGCTGATACGGATTGTAGCAAAAGGAGCTAACCATTCCTTGCAAGTACACTGAGGAGGAGTCCACCTCCTTCAAGGGATCCTGCAACGCAATTTAAAACTTTTTCTATATCTGATATTCTTTCAGAAGGTAGTCAGCAAGCGCATTTAATATTAGAACAAGCCGCAAAACACAGAGTACCCCAGCCAAGTATTACTTCCCTACACCCATCAGATAGCATAAAATTATAAAATAATTTTATTTTTTTCCTTTTCTTGGCATTTTTCTCACTGACCGTTTCCCACTGATCATTGTCCCATTTGCTTCTCACCGATGTTTGCGTTAAAGTCTCCCATCACAACGGTGAGCTCTCTTGTTGCCTTCTTCTTTGCTCATTCGACGTTCACGTGCAAGCTGTCTACGGCTTCATCATTGTAGCTGGTTGTTGGCACATAAGTCTGTGCTAACTTTAACCTGTGTTGCTTGTCCAGAATGATCACAATAGCAGCGACTCTGTCGCTAATGCTTGAAAGCTCCTCCACGTTTCGTGCTATTTCTCGGTGGATAAAAAATCCCACCCCGTGTTCTTTCTTGTCTTGGGGTCAACTGTAGCCCATAGTACGCCCGCTAGTGACCTCCATGAAGCCTTCTCCTGTCCTTCGAATTTCGCTTAGCCGTATAATTTCTCACTTAATGTCCGAGAGCTCCTCTAGTAGTACAGCTAAGCTTCTCTCTGTAGACAGAGTGCGTGCGTTGAACGATGCCAGAGTAAAGTTTTAAAATTTTCTTACCATTCTCTGCTTTATCGCTGTTCCAACCGCCGCCATGGACAGCTGCTCTACAGCTGCTGTGGACTGAGTGTCGAGAGTTGAGTTGGTCCGTCAGTGGATACGGCGGCCAACTACAACATCAGGGTGGCCAGATTCTTCAGTGGTAAGGGAGGTCTGTTTATATCCCTAAGAGCCTTCCCAGCATGACTGAACCTCTCTGGTGTAGCTTCTCAGGTAGCCGGGGTGATGGCTACTTCTGGAGCAGGCAGCACTCCATACCTGCATGGGTTGCGCACACATAGCAAGACTGAAAAGAGCGAGAGAGCGAGAGATGTTTCCCGCGGGCGACGTTGCCGCGCACGTCTGCATGCAGTTATACTGAACTAGTGTTTGTCTGTTTCGCTCTTTATACGCGAAGTTCTGAATGAATAAGTTGAGAAGCTGGCTTGCTGGTGAGAGCCATTGATGTCTGGCCGTTGGAAAGCTAAGCCACTGCCATGCTCAAGAATATAGCTACGAAAAAATGAGTATTTTGAAGCTCAGCTGGCCAAAAAAGGATACTGAAGTTGTGCTACAGCCCTTCTTCACATTTTTAATACTATTCTAAGCCCCATAACTGAATATTGTGCGCAGCGCTAACAACTGTGACTGTTTGGCAGGGATGAGCAAAAGTCAGGCAACCCTGTGCTCTCTAACGTCCAGGAAAATTGGAACCGCGACAGTTGTGCAAAGATTCTACTTCCGTATTTTCCACATAAAAGCCTGCTACATATCTAGGTAGCGCGTGCTTGGGTGGTCACGGGAAGTGGTGGTACTTTTCCGTGAGCCCAGGCGTTTTAGAGTCCTTCTAACTTCAGCGATGCTGCTAGTGTCACCTTGGACCATCGTCGTTTTGCTATCCCGGTATGGGCGCGAAGTTTCCGGCTGAGCACTAAACTTACTCGGAGTTTTTTTTTTCTTTGTAGTTAGGGCCCAAGCCGCTGTGGAACGCTTTCTTTAGCTTCGCCAACAATCTTTGACGCCTGCCTACCGAATAAATTTCTTTTTTCAAATTTAATCCCGTTGACTGGGCCGGAAAGGCTTGCGGATACTGCGGGTTGTTTATATCGCGTTACGACGAGTGCTGTCATTATACGCCCTTTCCTCGTTTCGAAGTGCCTGTGCGATTGAACGGAAGGTTTTTTTTTTTAATATTTCAACTGTTTAAACTTTTAAAGGCGCCGCCGGGTGAATTTGTTATTCTGGGATTTTGCACAGGTGGATCCGCAAATGGGGCTACGGTGACTGTTTTGTTTGCATTTAGGCTTTTGGCTTTAACTTTAGTAACATACGGATAACGAGGTGATTTCCCTTGTCAAACTATTGGAACAGCCCCGACATAACGCCATTATGGATCTTAAGGGGTTACCATGACGAGGAAGTTAGCGAGGTTTGTTTTACTTGCCTTGAAACCAGGTTTGACTCAACACGGCGACCCCCCGCGCCAAAAACGTAAAACGTTTATATCTGTAAAGCTATTGGTCCTGGGAGGTTTAAATATTGTCAAAAGATGCTCTAAAGCTTTATGAAAGAGGAGTGGGAATGGATTACAAATTATGCGACAGATTTCCTGCCGAAATGTCGAAAATTCGCACAGCTCCGCCTAAACACGTCCGCCATGACGGGCAGCTTCTAGACGTTTCCCGCAATACTATAAGAACGGCAAGGTCTTTTTGTATTCCGTTTGCGCGCTACAAATGTTTCTGCGTTATGCAACCTGTCTGATGTTTGAACCGAGTCGTTATGAACGCATCGGTCCATATTTTACTGCCATTTCAACAGCTCCGAAACCAACCCTCGTCGGAATAGCAGGATACGGCCGCTACAGTGCTCTCAAAATTTACAGCAAATGGCACGCTTGGAGATAAGCCTTCACAGGCGGGAGCCACAGGGAATTAATATAAGCTAGATGGGTGGGGCTAGGCGCCCTTTCTTAATCACAAAAAGATGAAAAGGGACTTTATTAGACGAGATATCATTGTGACATGGTAGGGGGGAGGCTTCCGCTTGCCTTACCATGACCCAAATAGCGTGAGCGACGAAGCGAAATAATATTAATGAGCATAAATGCTACGAACAAACTTTCATCATCACACATCACGGGCAGTGTTAATAGCTTTTTTCATATAGGAGGAACTACACAGTAATGCAGTTTCTCCCACAATTCAAGTACCTCTGCTGGGCCATTATTCTATGATTGTTCTATTGATATTGTATAGCTAGGATAATTTATGAAGTTTGTCATGATACAGTGGAAGAGGCCTATATGGGAATGATTTCCACGGTTGTTACATGATGCGGTGCAATTTTTATAAAGCAAGAAGTGAAACAAGAAAGTCTCTGTGATGTGGAGAATGCAACTGTTCTAATAGAAATTTCTTTTAAAGCTTTCCTCCCGCGACGACCGAGTTTGCGCACATGGTCGAGAAGTCGGTGCCTGTCGTTATGACGCGGGTGGGCTGCCGCTGAAGAAAGCATGGCTATGATAACACTAATGTATTTTAAGTGCGAATACACTTCTTAAGCGACCCTGAACCTGCGTCCACCGGCGATGTCCGCATAGCATACCCACGTGGGGGATTGGCCAGGAATCTCCTCGTCTTCCTTGGCAACGGGGGGAGATGGGCGCGCGCTGCCTGGCCGCTGACATGGCACATACCCACGTGGGGGATTGGCCAGGAATCGGGCGTGAGAAGGGCTAATGCACCCGCTTAAAGGAGTACTGACACGAAATTTCAAAGCTGAGATCCGCTCTAGCAATCAAGTACAACGACAACACAAATAGGTGTCTGTGAATAAATGCATCTTTCTTTCTTTGTAGTTGTGTGTGTGTGTGTGTGATCTCTCTTTCGCGAACATTACCGAACCGCGCAAATTCAACTCGTGCATTCGCACTTTCACATTCTTCCCCTCGGGGAAATGCGGGGAATTTTTTTAGTCTCGGTCACATAAGCATATCTGAAGCATAAGGGACTCAATGCTCTCAATATGGAAAGCGTCAGCACCCGGATGGAAGATAAGCCAAATGGTTCGCAATTTATGCACTTCCATCAGGGATGGCGGGAAGGCTATGCAAAAAAAAAAAAAAAACAGAAGCGTGCATGCAGATAGGTGCATTGTATATAAGCTGTCTGCTCTTACTTTTTACTCCGGTTCGTGCTTAAATGTGGTGCTCTCTTTTCTAGAAACGAGCATTTTTCTTCATCTGAACGCTCGTGAACCATCCTGAATTGAAGGAAAACACTAGATATACCTCCATTCTGCTATTAGATGTTTTCAGTAGGAATATGTCCAGGTGTGTGTGTGTGTTCTTCTGGGTGCTTTGAGTGCATACATGTGTCTTTAGTTAAACATAGTGGTCACTCATTCAGGTATAGAAAACCTGGTGGCGTGCATGAGATTCTTGAAAGATATTACTCCGTGATTTTCTGATATGAAAGTGATATATTGGGGATGTTTCAAGAAAAAGCAAAAAGTCCTGACATGTCGCTGCTGAAACAGCGACATGTCCACGTGCCCACCAGACGGGCATGTTTGTCCACTCTCCTTCTTTCTTTTTAAAAAACTGCATCTGGTTCAAGGATACTGACTCACCCCATTTTCCCCCTTTGCTTTCCTGGGATTTCTTGATTGTCGACCCTATTTCTCTCCTCTCTCTCTCTCTCTAAATATATATATATATATATATATATATATATATATATATATATATATATATATATATATATATATATATATATATATATATATATATATATATATATAAGAGAAGAAAAACTTCGAACAAGGTAAAAGCGCGATTGTGGCCTACGTTTCAGCAAAGAGAACTTGCTTGACCGAAAGATAGGTCAGCAGTCTACAACGCCAAAGGAGGCATAGGGGTATGGTTAGGCTCTTTTCTTTTTCACTACGGTTAAAGGGGCCCTGAAAGGCATTTTGAGCATACTAAATGAAGTAGCGCAATCGTTAGATTGGGTCGTCAAGGTCATCTGGGCCAAGTATTACTCTTTTACGCGCAGCGGAAAGCTCACACTTTTGTTGCAAAGTTCGTCGCTTTTTTCTCACCCTTTCCTTCGTGTTTTTGGACGCCGCCATCTTCACATGTCTACATCATCGATTCCCCGATGTTCGTCATGAGCTAGACATCCTGCTATTGGGCGGCTTTTTCACGCACTTCCGGCAAAGAGATGAGTCGTCTGCTCAGCGTCGACTCGCCGGCTGATCTGCCAGCGGAGTGCTTGGGCATTTTACGACAAACGAAACAAGTGTAAAACAAACGCTTAACCGTTTGTATTGAATGCAACACGGCCATAACACGACATGGATATTCTGTTACCTGAGTACGTTCCATAAAGAAAGCGTTGAAGCCCCGTGGCACTTCTTTCGTGCAACCGCAGAGAACGCCCTGAGCCGAATGCCCGGGTTTGACGCATACATTTTATTCAACTTCAAAACAATCCAGAGATGCGTTTCTAACGAACACAACGTCACAACATGCGTTGCAAGTCTGAACCGCGATTGACAGACGATGGGTTGCCTCCTCCTGCCAGTCGTAAATGGCACTCACCTCGCGCGCGGTTTGCGGGGACGAACAGCAAGTCACGTAACTCTGGCGCGCAAGCCGAGATGGCTTTTAGCCACGCACACTGCACATACCCCATGCGAGGTTGAGTCGTACGTCGCTCGAGAAAGATAATCCAGACCATGGGAAGCACTATGCACCCGCAGAAGCACAACGTCGCATTTCATCGCGAAACAAAGGCGTCCACAACACACACACCATCGCCTCCTGTAATGCCAAACGCATCTCACACTTCCTAATGAGAGTGAGTGGTACGTCTGCAGTGCCCACATGTCGCGAGGTGGGGCCCCGAGCTGAACCGGGATCACGCAACCGTAACTGACCTCTGGGGTGGTTTGCGCCTTGTTGCCAAGGCAACCGATGTTTGAGATCATCAAAGAAAGGCGCTCGCTCCACCGCTAGAAAGCTCAGAGCCGCGCCGGAGCATGTTTTGCCAACGTTGCCGCTCTCCACCACGCGTCGCCCCAAGCTGAAGTGGTCACATGATTGAAGCGTTTTGTGCACGGGTTCTGTATCTTTTTCACATGGCGCCGGCAGGAATTACCACCACCGCAAAATAAGACCCGGCACCAGCGGGGCCACATCTGATACAGCGCTTTTTGGATAAACAGTGCGCGGTGCATGAAAGGGACCGAGCGCAAGATCATCCCCAGCGGCTGCGAGTTCGCCGCCGATTAAAAGTCACGTGCTGCACGGCAGCAACGCACACCGCGAAAGGGCAAGGCCTGGCCACCGCACACATGCGGCCAGATTTTAAGTGCGCACTTTATAAGCGACCCCAAACCATCCACCGCCGGCGGCGGCGGCGGCGTCCGCAGTGCTCCTCTATATTTAAAAAATTCCCCCGCATTTCCCCGAGGGGGAGAATGTGAAAGTGCGAATGCACGGTTGTCGGCCCGCTTGCGGCGCTTGCGCTCGGCCCCCGCAGCCCACCGCCTCGCCGCCTTCTCTTCCATCTCTTCCATCGGGTTTGTAGTATCACGTGTACACCACGCAGTTATCAAGCCGCTATAACGCCGCTGAGTCGCCAACGCACGCCGCTGACGACGTAGTTTGAATGCGTTAAAGATATAAGGCGCGTCACTAACACTGATATCAGCGTCGCGTCCGTGGCTTGGTCGGTAGAGCGTCGCGCTGCGGCCGCCGGCGCCAGGTTTCGATCCGAGGACTTTGCGGCCGCAGCGCGACGCTCTACCGACCAAGCCACGGACGCGACGCTGATATCAGTGTTAGTGACGCGCCTTATATCTTTAACGCATTCAAACTACGTCGTCAGCGGCGTGCGTTGGCGACTCAGCGGCGTTATAGCGGCTTGATAACTGCGTGGTGTACACGTGATACTACAAACCCGATGGAAGAGATGGAAGAGAAGGCGGCGAGGCGGTGGGCTGCGGGGGCCGAGCGCAAGCGCCGCAAGCGGGCCGACAACCGTGCATTCGCACTTTCACATTCTCCCCCTCGGGGAAATGCGGGGGAATTTTTTTCGTTCGCTTATCCATCCTTGAGCGGAGAGCGGAATTCATGGTGTCAACAAAACTTGCCCGTAGCAGACGGCAGTCGGAGGAGCGTAATGCGTAAGTACGTCACCACTGACTAGCGCAGCATCATGGGAGGGAGTGCTCCCGCGCCGTCAACAGTTGAAAAGAGGAGGAAACGCGGCGCGACGATAATGCGCGGTTTTTGATTTACGATTTCTCAGCTAATACTCATCGCTTTAACAAAATTCTTGCGGGAGGAGATTGCTAATACATTGTCTTATTTGGTTACATGTACATCCATGCATCGGCGGAAGGTATTTCAGGACCCCTTTAATGAAGTACACATTTTTTTTAAATATACAGAAGAAAGAAAGAAAGAAAAACACGCGCCCAGACCCAGAGTGGGGACCGAACCCACGCCTTTCGACTACATGTCGAATGCCTTACCAATTCGGCTATCTGGGCGACTGTATATATATATATATATATATATATATATATATATATATATATATATATGTATATGTGTGTGTGTGTGTGTGTGTGTGTGTGTGTGTGTGTGTGTGTGAGTACACACCGTGTTCGAGGTTTTTTTCACCTTTTTTGGTGCCAGGTTCTTGCATCGAGTGACAATCAGACGCACCAAATTATCCGCGCTTTACTAGCCCGATAACTACTATCGACGGTAATAACCTGTTACAGCCGGGTCATGCGTCACCACCAAAACGGCAGAACTGCAATTCAGGAAACCTGTTTCGACAATTCACCTGGATAGGAGGTTATGGCAACTACCGTGCGCTCGGTTCACGAGCGCACACACCATTTTCACGGTGTGTGGGCGGATGTTAGAAAGCTGGTCACAAGACACGGGCTGCTGACTAACATACAGAAAGGCGCAAACAGCATGGAAATTTTAATCTCAATCCTGACATTTTTTTACATCATACTTTGGTGAGACCTAACTTCTGCGGTTCACTCATCTCTGCAGACATACACACGACAGGTATGAAGCATGATTAGTCAGCGAGCCGCATACGTCCAATTAATTACTCTGCTGCCCACCCACGCACATATTTCAGGACTGCTATGGAAGGTACTAGAAAGCCTGGAAAGGAGTTGAAGTAAAAAAGAGTTTAGGGAAGCCTGAACTGAACAAGTTGGAACTTTCAAGTTTACACCGTACAATTGACGGGGATGAGAAGATCGGGACGAGGCTAAGGATGCTCCTCAAATTTATTCATAGAATTTCGGGTTAGTTCAGTTCCCTTTTTTCGGCGTGTTTACACATTCCCAAGATCCCCTGAATGTGCTTATGCTGCACCTCGACTTCCGGGATTCGATATTTTTTATTTTCTAGCAGTTGGCTCTCAAGACGAAAACTTACACTAGAAAAATTGAATGGAAGATAACGCGGAAGGAAACAAAAGAAAGAGAGAGACTTGGCACGAGGGAAGTACGCCACCCGTCACAGAGTCAGATATGAAAAACTCTGTCAGATCTGTCAGATCTGTCAGATCTTATCTGACTCTGTCAGATCTGACAGAGTCAGATATTGAATCCCCTGCATGGGGAGATCCAAGTCTCCCTGGAGTGCGCAGATAGCGTGTAGGAAAAGACGGAACAGGGCGTCTATGGGTTCCAATATTATTTCACAGTTTGCATTTTTTGACCACGCTACGGATGGGCCATTTCGGTGTAGCAGTGGCCGCTATGAAGGTGTCACCACTAACTCCGTACTCAAGGCAGAAACTCGCTTGTGCGTACAAGCACTTTTCCCCTCAGGTTCCTGTGTAACAATCAGGTGTTCTGCGGGCGTTCCTGTAGATCTCGCGAAGTGCTTTGTTGCGAAACATACGTCAAACCGTGGGAAGTGTTCCGGGTTGCACGAAACTACATCAACAAAGTGTAGGTAAGCTCCAGGCCCTTTCTTGCGGGGTATCCTGTCCTTCATCGGGCACTGCTTGTTATGCTAAGTGACATTGGATGCCGTCGGCGGTGTCCCGTAAAAGCGAGTCTGTGTGTATCGATCAGCGACTGTACGGCGAGGTACGGAATAATGCTAAAAATGTGCTGAAAATGGTGCTACATTTATTCCCCATAATGCCTTAGTTGCTGTGTTGCGCACTAACACAGGCCCATAAGGCTGTTGTGAGGGTACTGAATGTTGGGAAGTCCATCCATGCGGTTATTCTTTAACGTTTGACATTACGAACGATCCACACCAGGTAACAAGCACCCATCTGTTGTGTTGCAGTGCACCGTTATAGATTCAATTATGAATTGAGCCATAGTCAGTGTTTGGCGAAGAAGAAGAGAGGGTGGACCTTTTAAACAATGCCACGCGATTTGACCCTCGCTGTGGAACAAAGCGAGGCAAGGGTATACGTTCACGCGAGGAGGATACGCAGAAACCTTCGTAGCATATCCGAAGGAAGTGGAGCTGATAAGCTTGCATAAATAAATCCTGCCATTACCAAACTTATCACGTCATTTAGCTCCAGGTTTGCTTCTGCAAAGTCTTACGTCTGGCCTCCCCATACAGAGCTTCCACGCGTAGAGCAGGAGCCCACGTCGTACGCGTCTTTTAACAGGTAACGTGCGGGACAACCACTCTGAAGGCCTCCACGCCCCACTACCATTACTGCAACAAAATGATCGATGTAACTACCTACACCACCTGATTTCTTAAACTTTGTCTTCGAAGCGAAGAATTCTTGGCTTCCCTCGGGCTTCCCAACGGAGGGAGGAAGGAAGGCGTGCATTCCGCCATCGCCATCTAGGGACAGCACTCCTGGTTTTCCCAAAGCTTTGCGCCCCTTTGCAATGTCCTCCAACTACTGGGACCCTGAGCCAGAGGTCAGCCTTGATCGCGTCTTTGAAGTCTGGTATCCATTAGTTAGTAGCGACGCCTGGTTTTGGGGAGGCAGGGGATATTAGGGACGGAAGCATTAGTCGGCCGGGAATGCCGGGACGCATCCCAGCGCTTGGGGATGGAGGGAGGATCAGGGAGTGCGCCCGGTTTGCTCGTCGCAGATGGGAACACTCGCCGAGGAAGCCCCGGGCTGTTTTCGTTTGAAGAGTTCCGTAATGAGGAACACGTCGCCGTGCGCAGCGCTTCTATTCCGTGGTGGTGTTCTGAAAAAAAGGGAAAAGAGGAGCAGCAAATGTTTGCATTGCAAACTCGCCTACGTGCCCCCGACAAAGTGTTTCTAGAAGTGCCGCTCCCGTCCAAGAAAAACACTTTGCTCAACACCGTGTGGAAAAGCAGATTCATGGGTGAGTATGTATTGCGAAAAGAACAACACCAAAAATGCAAGCGCTTCCCTCTAAATGAAGAACGCGAATATAGGGATTGACCAAATCCATGCCCGCTTCTTTTAACTCCTCTCTACTTGCTTGTTTCAGCTTTTAAGGTTTCCCTACTGGCCTACCACATTATCTAAGAAGTGAGTGAACATGCAGCATTTATATACATTACAATGTTAAAGCTGCATCCCCTATTCATGCGTAGTTCTTCTTAGTATGACTATACGCCTTCCGTATAAAAGAAGAGACAATCACCAGACTAATTACATTATAAAAGCGATACGCGCAGCACTTCTTAATGTCACATCGTTTTGTTTGTAGCCAAGAGACGCTGTTGCGCTTGCTTAGCAGACTAACGGAGCTCATTCTCGATATACGCAGCTCACTGCAGGCTCTACAATGAGCCTGGTCTCGCTTGTTACGTGGTCAGCATCGACGTATTAAGGTAACATGCCTTATGTTACTTACATGTTATGCCTATATTCAGCCTTAACCACACTGCAAGGCGGAATATAGCCATAACAACATACCCACTCAGGAGAATTGGCCAGTGGGGCCAATACACGCCATGTTGATGGACCAGTGGGGCCAATCAACATTCCACGCCCACCACTCCCCACGCTCACTCAAGGAGATTTACAAAAATACGAAGGCAGCTGCGGTCACATGCTTGTGGCGGATTCGCCAATTTCGATTTGCTTCGGCAGCAACATACCCACTGGGAAGAGTGCTCTGGGCGTTTATTCGGCCACTAACACGTTTCTATTCACAACACATGAGAAACGATTAGATGTCCTTCGACAATTAGTATTTATTTCGGTTACGGCAAAGTCTCAATAACCAGGATTCGATTGAGATGAATAACAGTAACAGCGAACATAGCTTTAGTTGCTTGATTTATTAACAAATGCTTTTTAAAACATTTTACGGCGTTTTATCAACCTGAACGCCTAGAAGATGTTCCTGAATGTACGGGTCCTTGCCCGGTGCCGTTCGCAATAATTCATTGAATTTTTCATGCACCTTATTCCCGAAAGCGTGTAATATTCGACGTTTTGAAGTATTTCAGTCAATTCATTTTTTATTTCATTTCAGAAAGAGCTTAATAGTCGACATCGGTATTAGTATACGAGGTCTGTCGGCAAGAATATTTCTTTTGGAGTCCAGTATTATCAAATTTTTACACCGATACATCAAAAAATGGTCGCATCGGAGAGGCAGTAACCACATTGAACGAATAAGTCGCGTTGAAAATAAAGGCACACTAAAGGCAACAAAAAGTAATCGGGAAACTCTTGTGAAATCCAACAGTTGTGGAAGCAGCAGAACAAAGTCTTGTTTAAACGGGCTAAAGTGAAGGCTTAAAAAAGTAAAAGCGTAGCCGCGGCTAACGTGATCTGCGTATAAAAAAAATACATAAATTAAAAATCTCCAAAAAATAACACCTTAGGAAGGATTTATGGTTCAGCGCACCCTTTCATGCCGTTCATATGCAAACGAGGGGTCGCACTACAGTTATAAAACAGGCAGGCATGAAAAACAAGTATGACACCAAATAGCAACTAAAAGAGGAACGAAGGAAAGAGGATATACGTAAGGGCCAGAGCCGCAAAAAAAAAAAAAAAAAACATGCAATACAGATAGAAGAAGTATGAAATACGAAATGTGCGAGGCGTTGCGGTAGTGACGATGCATTTGGGGCCAGGAATGCCACGAAGCTCACAAAGAAAAAGTAAACCTACGAAGGACAGAGGCTTGGACGCCACGCAGTCTGAATCACCAAAGGCTGTCTCGGACAAAAAGGTGAAGCGGGGGGGGGGGGGGATCAATTATGATGGCCGAAGCTAGACAGAAATGATCGGAAGACGGGGCTCTGGTTAGCGGGGCGAGCGACAGCCTCCATCATGTATTCAAAGCCGAATCGGCTGTTCTCGTCACCTAATCACACGCGTTCATTCACACGTGCTGCCGACGCTGCGTCGTCCTGATCGTCGAGCACCTCTTCCACTTTTCCTGTTCGAGGCAGAGACACGGTTCGCGCTATAAACGGACGACAAGCCTGCTGGTCTCCTCCCACTTCACTTTTCTTGTCCTTGAGGTTGGATCACTGGCTAGACTTCCCATTGTACTTGAGTGGGGATCGAGTATCGGCTGCGACAATAGTTTGATACAGTTTGACAGTGGGGCAGTGTCACAAGCTCAAGAGTCCCAGTGACGTAACTAGCAGAGCCACAGCCACAAGAGGAGCGTGGGCATGTCTCCCTATCTTGTTTATCGTGTTTTGAGCTGAATGCACTGTTATCACGCAGTACCAGATCGCAGCAGCTTCCGATTCCCCGGCGGCCGTTTAGATCTCTTGCGGTGGTCGCGAGCGCTGGGCGTCGTTGCCGGGTAAACGACTTTGGCGCTGCGTTCCTTGTGTCTTCTTTTTCGTCTTCACTCACTACTTTTCGTGTTCTGGTGGTCCTTTTCTCACTCACGCGGTTTTTTCTCGTCACAACACATGGCGGCGACCCCCTGAATCTCAAAATCCCTGAAGTGCCCGTAGGAACACGGATCCAAGTCGAACAAGGAGTAAGGCCGTGCTCATGATTACGAAAACGCAAAAAAAAAACCGATAAGAGTAAGACGTTGATAGAACAAAAAAAGCAAAAATCCGGGGAGGGTGAATAATGCTGAGAGGCGATAATGAACATAGCGTTATCCAATTTGCATACCAAATCAGGTTTATCGGCCGCCCCACGGGGCTATCGGGTACCCATGGGGCGTCAGCTGGGAGCGACCGAACGCAGCAGCCTCACATTGGGTGCAGAATGCGGGTGCGCACAAACCGACCGCTATTGTGGCAGCCCGTTGGCGCCTAATGTTGAGACGAGGAAGGTAGAGAACTTGATGACTATGTTGTCACTACAGTTCATAAATCAGGACCTGGTTTTTTGTTTCGATGTGAAGTGCGGCATTCGTAAGCGACAAGAACTGGAGTGGAATAAATTGCAGTATTTCACTTTTTCACTTCATAGGTGAGAGATGCCAATATTTAGAATGTGCGAAGGAAGAAAACTTTATTAAGAAAGGATGGCCCGAAGCCGCAGGGGAAGGGGGAGGGCAGGAAGGACGCTAGTAATGTCCAGCCATCGACGCCGCACAGACAAAGCTCCAGAGTGCTGCCAAGGTGTCCTTGACACGCCAAGAGGGCCGAGAATGTGCGAGAAGAATGTAAAATGTCTTGCATGTGGTGCCCTGCTGTATGTATTGCGCAGAATTAAGGATGTAGGGTAGCGCACATTCGGCGGTTCACCTTTCCCTGTTGCCGTGGGTACTGTCACTGTGGTGAATGAACACACGAAAAAGGAAATCGCACAGTGAGAAGAAAAAACTAAGGGGTGAGGAGACAACCATGTCGCTACCTTAATGTTTTGGAACAGAGAACACAACATTACATCCACCTGAATGAAAGTGGTGGGGTGGTACAAAAAGAAGCATTCGTCGCCAAGTGGAAGGCTGACTGTGTCGCCACTGCTCGTTAGATGCAGCTCATAAAGGAGCTGTTGGGATGCCACTTCACAAAGCCATGAACTGCGCACTTGAGAAACTGCGAATAGAATTGCACTCCCGTAATGTTTCCGGTGGGGATAGTTTTCTGCTTAGGCATGCCTCTCTGCACTCTCGCCACGTCTGGTGGCGAGAGTGCAGAGAGGCATAATCAACCCCATAATCCCATATTCAAACAATCATCATTCATTACAATATTTGAAGGTTCAACTTTGCACGTGGTATGTAACTCGATAACGCGCCTTTTCATAATCATCGATCCTAGATGTCAATGCTACTCGCCCTTCATTCTGCCAGTCGTTTGATTTATCTCCGGTCGAAGATACCAACAGGGTGTTGGGAGCGCGGGCAGGGAGACACACTCATTTCCTTCTCGATTCTTGTTTCAAACTTTGAATGAGTACACAAACTGGATTGTGAGGCTACCGATCATACTTGCATATATGAAATATTTCCACGGGGCCATGAATTGGTCTCGCATGCATGGCATTTACTGCAGACAGACTCAGCAACTTCGCCTGAGAGTCGAAGAAAGAAGGGGGGTGCAGACTTGAGCAACGGGAACGAACAGCGAGATGTCCCCAGTGGCCGGGTGGAAGACCTGGACGTGATCAGCACTCGAAGCGATGAGCCAGACTCCTCTGCTAACGAACCTCGCCTCGGAACCTTGTACGGGATCTTCATAGCTCTGAATGTGTTTGGTGCCAGACGGGAACCACGCCCTGGTACACCGCGTCTTCCTGGTGTTATTTGTTATTCGACGGTTATTCTGCACGTAGACATTGCAAACAATTTTCGTCACCTGCGAAGCACGCTAGACGCCCCTTTCATGTGATCCAAGGAGTACGTCTTCTAAAATGGGGTAAACATAAAAAAGGTTGCCAAACATGCCGGTGTTTTCGTGTACGTGCGGCAAATCATAATGGATTTTGGTTGAGTGCGAATTTTGCAGATCGTACACTTTTAGTGTAACAATAGATCAATAATGGCCTCTAGGTACCCATGCAGTAATGTATGTTAGCTTCTTCGCGCTACCCAGTTACGAAAACTTGCTTTTGAACCATTGCCTAGCCTCAGGTCTCTGGGGCAGGCTTTGAGGCTTGTTGCGCAGAGTGCAGCGATTATGTAGAGAACATTGTTTGAGGTAAAGAAGTTTTATCCTAACAGAAATTTATAAGTGGTGTGAGTGCTTTCAGGGTGCCGTATGCTTCTTTATTCTGTCCTATGCCGGTCTTTATCAAATTCGGTCAGCTTATAAAGCCCGCCGTACTTCACGGAAATATTCCATATCTGAGCTTTACTTGCCCTAGAAATAGAAGAGCGCCCATCTGCTCCTACTTAAATATTTCTGTGGAGATCTTACGGGTGGCTATCCAGAACCATAAAGAGGCATGGAACTCTTTCAACTTTACTGTTCCTTAGCTTTCCTAACCTCTTACCAGCTGGCGCTACGTGGTCAAAAGTAACACAAGGTGTTTTGTGCATGACCCTACAGTTCTGTGTCTATTGCATGTTTGATTTCCTTCCTGGCTGCGCCACGAAGTCGAACCCAGGCTATTGGTGGGCTACCCACAGAGTGCGTTGGAGCTGCAGCTTGACGTCATGGATCGCGCAACTTCGCGTGCGAAGCAACTGCGAGGTCGTTAGCCTAGATGATCTGAGTATTGACTTCCCCGTCCTTATCTCTTTAGTCCTTACCGCGTCCTTGAATTTTGTTCCGTTCTTTGCAAGAGAATGTGGAAACACCACCTTGAAAGGAAGACGTCAATGCTGTGGGAGCATCTGTGGTGTTCTTGTCAGGATATGACTAATAAATCGGCGCTATCACAACAATTAAAATTACCGAAACGAGCCGGATAATTTGAATGATAGGGTTGATTTACTCTACAAGATCCGTTAACTGGCTTTGTCATGTCGAAGGTGTTGCTTTTGTAGTGGCTCTACCGAACTTGCTAGAAAGGTGCCGGATGCACGCCGACAGAAGAAAGATCCGTAAGGAAGGCGCAGGCGAAGGACCCGCCACTGTTCGTGCGGAAAAAGCTTGGAAGGGGAGGCAATTGATTTTGGAGTTCCTTCAGCCGGTGTTGGCCGTTGTTTCGTAGATGGCTGATTAATAGAATAGATCTCCGGAGAATGAAAGGTACAGTAAGGATTACGTTATCTGAAAGAGGCGAACAGAGCAACATTGGACACACACGAGAAGAGAGAAACGACAACAATGCGCTGTTTCTCTCTTTTGTGTGTGTCCAATTTTGCGCTGTTCCCCTCCTTCAGAACCGTGAACCAAGTTGCCGAAGGCTCTATCCTAGTACGTTATCAGACAGGGTAGCTTTTAGTTCTAAAATAAATGCAACCGAAAATCATTTGTGTACACCGAAACGCGTCCTTTGTGAAGGCCCTCACGCTGCTGGAATAGCAGCGTGTCCCGAGCTAGGGAACACGATGTTGAGGCCGGTTCCTTAGCGGAACGAATTCCAACTATCTATCATTTGGTTGTTAGAACTAGCTAGTAGTTGAAAATGATCACCGAACCTGTGACTAATTATATGCCAGGGGATTTCGGGATTACTGCCAGGGTGCCAACCCGGCTTGCCAAAACAGAATTTTATTAGGTCAAATTTATATCTCAAAGCTTTTGTCACCCGTAAGCCATACACAATTGGCAGGCAGTAACTGTGTTTAAGGTGAATGATGCTCCCAAACAACCTGCTTCGGCGTTACAATGTTGCACTGGAACGCAATAGGTAGATTCGCATGCTTGTACTTGTTCTAGAGATTGCAGTTATTTATATTTTCAAAATGTCTTTTTCGTCAAACCTGTAAGAGAATAGAAATAAATCATATTTGTATCGCATGAATTGTTTACACCTTGCTTACGTTGCGCTACGAGAAACATGCTTCAAAATGTCCTGCAAATGATGGGGGCTAGTCGGCTCCGGTGCACTATTAATATTCCGTTTACCCACAGGTTACTTACGAAAACGAGTTAAATCCACAGATCACACATTCTAACTGTTGCTCCTCTCTAGCTATCAACAATGAACTGCACAAGCATTTACACATCAAAAAGCTTACAATAGATTTTAGCACGCCTGAAACTTTGGTTTTGGAGACGGTAATATTCGGACAGTTCCCTGCAGAAGTATTTTCGTCAATAATTTAAAAGTTTTTGGTGTGAACAAAAAGCTGAAGACCAGACGGTTTGCTATTTAGAGATTACAAACTTCGAAAGAGCGCTGCTTTGAAGTTGCCAAAAGTTGGCAAGTCTGTGTGTCCACGCAGTGATCTGTTATCTTTCTTTTGTTTGTTTCGTTTTCTCCACTGTATATTTATCATTCAACTCCAGCAATGCTTTGCATCAGACGGTACTAGGACTCCTTTCCCAACTTATACGTGAAGCCTATGAGCCATTTTAAACTTACCCCAGAGCAAAACGGAGGCAAGAGTATTCATTAGACTTGAACAAGTAGGCGAGGGTGAGAAAACGCCATCCTCGTTTGTCTGACCAAGTGTACAGCTCTCGGACACAACCCACCGTCTTCCGTACATGCCTTGTTCTCGGAATGAACTTGGGGAGCAGTGATCAGGATAAGGCTACGAGACCGGGTACAGAGTACAGGGTGTTTTGCTGCTTCCAACGCTATTTACGTTTCTAGCCAACCTCCTTGAGACGGTTCCCGTCGCTTCCTTTATCGCCTAGAGTGAAGAGGGAAGCGGGGACAAAATTCCCGGTTATTCCTTAACGAGCAAAGAGAAGGGCGAGCACGACTATACTTGGAGCCAGCTTTGTTCAGTGCAGTCTGAACAAGACAGAGACTGGCAGAAACACGCAAGTGAGAAAATATTTCAGACGGCCTATATCGGCCTGCATGGTTTGAAAGCCCGTCTTGCATCACAGCCAGAAACACAGAAATAGGATCGATGAGAAGCCCGTGGCTACTGATCATGAAGGCCGTGCAGAGTTCGGAAGTGCACTCATTTCTGGCCACTTCTACGCACTGCTGTTGATTCTAGTGGCCCTATGGAGGAAAAGTGATGTGTGCAAGAAAGACTGAGAAGGAAAACGAATGAAGCGTGCCCGCGTATTTTAGCTCCATTCAAGCACTCAGCTGCACCAATGCACTGAGGATTTGCGGGTCGCCGACAACCAGCGGCTCGCCGAGACGAAAAGCCGGAACACGCTCGCCTTTGAGTCTCTCCTCCGCCGTAAAGTTATGCCAAAATTAATCGTTCGTCCCTCGTTTTCAGCGCTGTTGGCTTAGCACTGCGCATGCGTGTGGTTTCGAGTCAAGCCACTTCAAACACCTGTTGAAGGGGTACGAAAGACAGCCATGGCTAGCCCAGCTGTTTAATTTGAGCTAAAGGGAAAATAAACTTCAGCAGCGTACCATGGTGTCCGGATTGGCGAGGTTGCTGACAGCATTTTTTGTCACGTTAGAACAACTGCAATTTCTATAAAGACATTTTGAACAGCCTAAAAACTACTTTTTAACACTGAGAAAAATGAATTGGTATTACAACAGCACGAGAAAACGTTTGTATTGGCTCAATATTGTTTTTTAGACCTCCTACACAAAGAGCTAAAACTCCGACAAAACTAAGTGTACTTCTGTGTGATGCGTTTGTGTATTTTTTTCATGCGTAAGAAAAACTCTTAGCATGACCTATTTATTTCCCAAGGACATCCTAGAAGGTGACTAAAAGCGTTCCCTCTCTCTTTTCATGCCTGAGCTACATCAGACCATAAGCGATTTTTCTGTAAGGTATACGTCCATAACGATTATTCACTGTTTTGTTACGGTTATAACATTACGCGTTCATTTTTCTTGGTACATGTGTGACGTGCTACGGGTGCCCTAAGGTTAACGCGCAATACATTAAGAAAATTTCAGTACAACATTTTTATTGTGTAATGTTAGTTGCTCGTTCCTGAGAAACAATGGGATTAATAATTAAAAAGACGATTCAATTATATTCTTTATATCAGGACTATGCAACTCCCATAGCTGCAGCCACTGTATTCTTGGCGGCAGCCCCGAGCTGTCACAGTGTTTAAAGTCTTTCTAGCATTCGAAACTTCGGTACTCTGAGTCTGTAGGTAATTGACACGCGGTAACTTTGCTCACATCTGTTCGCAAAAATGCCGCCCCAAAAAGAAGCTCTAAATGATCTCCCACCACGTGCCAATTGTTAAGAACTTTCATCCCTCAAGTGAAATGCAACGCGCATTTCATAAAGATTACAACAAAAGAACAAAATTGCTCCGTGACAAGTTAGCTAATGGCAATGCAATGTCGGAGCGGCAAGCAGCATGACCCTTAAGGTTAAAGGCAGCTCTAATTAACAGAGGCTGTTATTTTATCCAGACTGCACGTTACAGCAGAACGCCGTTAGACAGCCAAACACGGGGAACAGGCGAGACCCGCTTGCACAGGTGTCGCTGCACCTTCACGCCGACAGCGAGTCATGACACGACCCTGGAGGACGCCAGTTTATTGCTTCGCCAACGGATGGACCTCGCGAAAAATACCTTGGCTTGGCAAGGCTAACTTTCTCCTTATGCCAACCCATTTCACTCGGCCCCCATTGCAACCCTGGCGCTTGTCGTGACGATGCGTGGTGCTGGAATTGTGTTGCCTGTCTGAAGGTCCAGGTTGCAGAAGAAACAATATCCTCAAGACTTAGTGCGATTCAAATAAAAAAAAAACGCGACTGCAGAAACATATCCCGATGCTACTGCACAGAGACACATGACCGCGTGCGCACAAGAGACACCAACCATACATGGCAACGCCAATGCCTTACCATGGTGCATCTAAAGGACCATCCCCACAAAGCACAAGGCGTACATGGGGACACGCTGCGCAGCCTAATGATCGTGCTCCCTAATTTATTTCAGCGGTAGAAGTTTCGCACGTCATGCATGAAAGATTTTCCTCGGAGAATCGTATTCCTGTGGTTTTTCTGCTGAGGATTCACATTTTTATGAGTTACATTTACTGAACGGTCTAACTCGGTAACTTCCAAGAAAAGCTTGACCTGTTATAAGTTGATAGTTATCAGTTTTCTAGGTTGGAGTTTTTATTCCCAAGACCCCTCTAGCAGGGCCTTATCAGGCTTGAGGCTCTTAGAAACACCAACTTTTTTCTAAGAAAATAACATTTTTCACTCAATTGAGTCCTATGTTTCAAAAAACGGTGGCTCATATTTTATGATTGTACCTCACCGTTGCTTTTAGGTTAACGTAACCAATTGTTATTAAAAGGCCATACTTTTTGAAAGGAACATAACTTCCATTACGTCAGTTACGTTGCGGTGTGAAATTTATAGTCGATGTTTTATACCTGCGCTGCACGGAAACTTGCAGTTGGAAGGGCAGTCGATGGCATTTAAGCTCGATGTCTTTTCCTGTGCACAGTGTCGAGCGCACTTGGCAGTTCAGTCCACAGGCAATACGTTCGAAGGGTTAGGAAACACCAGTGACACGTATTAGATTGCAGAACGTGGCTCTAATAATGCCCTCGTTGCCCGTGGGGGCACCATAAATGCGGATGATCATTCACATTTCTTGTTGCTGCCAGCTGGCGCCCGATAAGGTCTTCTTCGACGCAGACAGGCGCCCTACTGTATGACTGTATGACGCTCTAGCTTCAGGAACCAGGCATCCCTGCGGCGCTTAATTAAAAAGGGTTGAGGTGACATCGTCAATCATGTCCTAAATAAATTAAGTGGGCTGTTCACTGCTTACTATCTTGCTGTAGTGTTTGCTGTCGTGTTGTTCTAGCACGACAGCATCTTGCTGTAGTGTAGGAACAGCACGCAGCAGGACAAACATCGGTATCGAAGGCGTCGCCACATTGGACGGTGGACGTGGTGGATACGGAAAGCAGACAGATGAGACAATTTTGGCTGAATTTTTGGTGAGGGAATCGCATATGGTGTGCATATGTTATTAGAAGCCGTCGCTGGCAGAGTTGCGCTTCAAAGATTACAAGTATAGGTAGTTAAAGCGGCTATGTCTATTAGCGGAAAGTGTTGCAGCTTCACGTAGGCGTCAGTGGAGTGAAAGCATGAAAAATATAAATAAGGGCAAATTACGTTGCGTTGAGTTGGCCCAGTTGTTATCGGGTATTTGTTACTGTGAAACGACCTCCAAACAGAATTTTCCAGTAAAAGCGTCTCATGATGCGCAATGGACTGCGGTTACTCTACCACTACTGTTTTAAGTCTTCGATGAAAGTTTGTATACAAACTTACCAATGTTATATGCCAGACTATGTCTTTCCATAAAACATCACTGTCCCAGCAGCTCAAACTTTATAGTAGTCACTAGAGGGCGTTTTAAATTACTCAGTCTGCGTAAACATTGAAGTTTTAAATAGAATTGACCTTTTTGAACCCGTAGTAATGCTATGAAATACATCATTTGAAACAAGACATGTCGCAAAGTATATACAACCGAATATGTTAACATTGCAGGCATAAAATCGCACCCGGTATTAATCCGACCCCGCGCTGCATTACAGATAACTTACAGATACAAATTTTAAGTGGCGCACTCGTGATGGCAGGGTACCCAGCCTCCAACGGTTGTTGTGTTCAAAGGGCACATAGCAGAATGGTGCTGTGTTCGAAACTTGCACCAATAACCAACACAAAATGTCTCTATGTAGTGCACCCAACTATTTGAATTGTCTTCCTGTTTAAACTTCGTTCCAGGCGTATGCACTGCCGCTAATGAGGGCGAGACAGTGGTCAGCATAAAAGAACCATTGTTGTTAGGGCTTCACTGAACAAAATAACGCGTTGGTCGCAAAAGCACTCCAGGCCATTCATTAAAGGGCGGTTGCACACACGATGTAGGCGAACAACTGGGTAGTTTTTGAAACTTAGAACACTCTGAGAGAGAGAGAGAGAGAGAGAGAGAGAGAGAGAGAGAGAGAGAGAGAGAAGAGAGAGAGAGAGAGAGAGAGAGAGAGAGAGAGAGAGAGAGAGAGAGAGAGAGAGAGAGAGAGAGAGAGAGAGAGCTGCTATCTCTCGCGGACGTTTGCCAGGAAGCCTAGTCGAAAAGCGTCATGCTATACCCGAGGCGGATGAAAGAAGCGGCGTTTTGTTGAGTTTGACATCTCAGGTTTCGAAAAAGGTCAACACTGTAAGTTACTCCCGCGTGTGCTTACGTGTGGGGGTTTGATTGGGTATGTGCGTGCACGTGTGCGCATGCGCGCATTTGTGTGTGTGCGATTACTCATGTGTTCGCGTACCTGTGCGTGTTCCTTGTCTCTTCGACATTATGACACTGCACAAGTTTGAAGCACCGATTTAAAGGTTTGTTTTGAAATTATAAACGAGAAGCTGGAAACAGGAAAACAAACATTGGTAAAGTTAAAAATCACGCATGTTAATAGAACCTCACAAGCTTTAGAAACCAGGGTGCTGATACACAGATGTACGCGTGTTTTGATAACAATTACTTAACACTTAGGACATGGTAGTCACCCGATTCACGTGCGCCTGTGATTCGAACGTGGTTCGATAAGTCATTCAGGTATTTAATAGTCAATTTCACATATGTATCCGGAACAGTGTTTCACATAACTATAGTATCGGAAACGTTGTTCCACGTGTTTATCTGGAACGTTGCTTCATTTATATGTACGAAACAGTCTTGCACATATGAATCTACAACGGTGTTTCCCTCGTTTATGTGAAACGCAGTTTCACTTAAACTGACAGAAATATAATCGCAGAACTGTTCAGCTTACTGCATAGATCCTACGTGGAAGCAGATATTGCTTGCGTTTTATGCGGAACCTCATTTTCAAGCATGGGCACACTTCAGGTGAGGCTTGCAAAGTGTGCTCGCTTCTTTCTTTATAAAACGTTTCTTTAGTCTGAAAAACCGCCCACAGCAGCACACAACAAAAAGACCAGCGTGCCACCCAAGCACCGAGCTCGATGTGACTTAGCGAGTCACCTTTGGGACTAGGAATGAAACAAATGAACAATCACAAGTCGATCTGCAGATCCTGCGCACTAACTAGCCTTTAGGGAAAGAAACATTGACGGTTTGTTCATGCAACAGCGCTGCGGCAGAAGAGTTCCCATCATTGCTAAAAATAAGAACACACCAATAACTTTAGTAGCGTTATCTTTCCTTACCCTCTTTATAGACAAATACTAAGTTTCCAGGGGGCCCCCGAATGTTTCCAAGATATTTGTGAGGCTGAGTGAAAGAATTTGTCGTGGAACGCCGACCTGCTACATCAGCCTTTTTGAATTCCCTTATTGTAGTTCTAAGACCAGAAGAACTCAAGAAACGAAAGCTTCGGTATTTCCTGCTAATGTGAGGCTAAACAGGAGCCTCAGAAAGCGAGCATGACAAAATACGGTAGGACAGTCTGCCGGACAGGAATGGTAGATGATTTAGGTAAGCAGTCAGTAAAGCGTAAACCATAAAGAGCGAACGGAGCAAGCGAGTACATTTCGGAATGAGAACGTTTCGCTTTTGTTATCGCTGAACGCGGGAAACACGCACCCAGCATAGAGGACTGAATGTAGATTCAACTACATAATTTTCATTGCCAGCAGTTCTAGAGGTTTCGTTTACTGCTTTCTCAAGTTATTATACAATTCCAAAAGTCCCCTGTAACCTTACGAAAATACCGAGACGGTTATTCCGTGGCGGTTGTGAGTATGCCGCCACGCAGACATCCTGGCTTACAGAATAAGGTGCCGCGACAAAAGCGGTAATAGGGTGGCCGTTTGCTGTCCCTCGTGTGGAGAAATTAAAATAAACGATGGTATACCGACGACGTGCGTCGGTATGCCGTTAGACTTGCTCGAGGATGTGACAAGCTCGGGGTTTTCGTTTGATTACGCCCAGCACGCTTTCTGGCGGCCACAGTCGCACCCCGACCGAAATGGCGGCACGCTCGAGTGCTCTTGGGGTGATGCAGATTAGAGCTTCATTACGTATGCCGCTGCGTTAGCGGCCGCCGACGTATAAAGTGCTGACTTAGGGGACCAGGTTTTTAGCTTGGATGTCGCTGTTTATTCATTGCTTGCGCTCATGTCTTGCCGCGTCCTTTTGTGTCGGTCGTTGGGGCTGTAACAACCGGCACAGGTGCTCCAAACCTCAGGAAGCTGTTTCTACCACAGAATGTAACTTAATAGGCGTAGTTTCGAGAAAAAAAGATTTACTCCAGACAATATATTAGAGCCCCATAACATCTTCATCATTGGGCTAGTAGCGTTCAAGGTATTGCAGCGATCATTTCCACTGTTCCAAGGGAAATATGATGGCCAAGGCCTCCGCGTTCCGCACAATCGGCGGGGAATGAGGAGCGCTAGACTTGACGCTTCATTTCTTTCTTGATCCGTTATCGCGCTCTTACTAACTCTTTTGAAAGACAAATCAAACCTGAATGTTTTATTCGTGTTCTCTACTCACTCCGACACCATCCGGGCACAGGCTACGGAACACCGCTCCGTACAAAATTTGCTCCCCGATCGAACTTTGCGTGTGCTTCCCGTAACCGGTTTTCCATCCGGGAGATACTTTCGTACCGGGCGGCCGTACGCGGTCGGAGAGAGGAGAGAACCGGCGTTATAGCGTGTGCTGTAACTTCGATGATGGAGGAGATCTTGATTTCCACACCACAAAATCCTCGGTGTACCCGAACATCACGTGGGACGAAGATGAAGGACACGTCCCAAGATGTCCTCGTGATCGTATTGCACACCTCTCTTGTTGGGCGGGAGGCAGGGTGGAAGCAAAAGAGCGCAGGAGCGGAAGATCAAGATGATGGAGTGGAGGGTAATCTAAATACAAATCCATTATCGTTGCTTTAAAGGTGTACGGTACAGGATAATAAGTGCGCGGTAGGAGCATGGGACACACCATAGAGGCGTAATTGTAACCACTGGGAGTGGGAGAATGTCGGAAGTGAATTATGTAGTAAAGATCACACTTTCATCTGTTTTTTTTACGAGGAAGTGAGGTGCTAGTTCTACCGCCATTTCTTACTGGGATTTTTGCCCCTTCTTGCCTATCCAGCGCTTTTTTTCTGCGTTTTATTAATAAAAACGAAACCCTGCAAAGTTCCGCAGCGTGCTTTTGTGTCCTCCGACTGAAGTGGGTGTTCACGTCGTCTTCCCTGTGCCTCACAAGTTGGGAAAGATATGCACACTCACCGTCCCATGAACAAAAAAGGAGTGCAGCATGAAACATCAAAATAGATACGTTAGACGTGTAGAAAGCGTCGTTTATCGCTTTCCTCTGAAACGCGGAAAGTCGTACGGGGGCCATACATGCCGAGGCCTTAACCCTCGTTTGCCCAAACATGCATATAATAGAGAGTTTTAGTATGCCGTTTTCTGCCTTAGCGTACGTTAAACGTTGGATTTTTGCGGCATTCTAAGTCGGCACCACACGGACAGTTTTAGTAAAGCGTTTCATCGGTTTTGATTTGCCTCCCGCTAACACTTATGGCGCCATCTGTTGAACCGAATGCAAAGCGATACTCATCTGACCGAACGAGCACCCAGAATTTTGCATCATAACCCAAACAGCGGAACCAAACGCCGTCCGATTAGTATTGAATGCAAAATGTGGACAGCATGATAGGTGTAACCTCCTATAAAAGCACATTTATAGTGAAAGCAATGATGCCCATAGGTTACTTGTTTTGGCTATCGCACGCAACGAGCAGCACCAAAGGACTGCGATTTACGTATACATTTAATTCGACTACAAAACAATCCAGAATTCCTTTTCAAACACGCGTGACGTAATGACGTAACTGCTTGAACGGCGATGCGAAATCACTAAAATAAAATGCGTTCTTTTGCCTACACCCCGTAGTAAACATGGCAGTCAGTTGACGTGATTAACGGGGTCGAACAGCAAGTCACTCCACTCTGGCGCAAGCCGAGAAGGCTTTTAACCGCACACCGGGCTGAGTAGTCGCTAATGATGACTAATTCCAAACTTACCGGAGCACACCGTCGGCTTCCACCGTGAGGCGAGCACGTCAACAGCACACACATAGCATCGGACGCCAGCCTGCAAGATCTTTGTTCGGGCAGACAGCAATGCCATGTTAGGCTCGCTCACCGCGAGAGCAAAAGGAAAAGCACGGGAACGATTAAAGAAGTCGGAACCAAAAAACATGGTGTCTAATATGCGAGTGACTGCTCACATAGGAAGGAAAGCGTTGAAGTGCCCTGCTCTACCTGCCGCCATTTTGTAAACACAGGGACACGCAATTGCCTTTACGCACGCTGGTTATTTATCGGAAATGCTGTACGTATCACGAACGTACGCTGAGTCAGAAATAGCGTAGCGCACTGCACATGCGCAGTGCAGCGCTCTAATAAAATAACGTATACGATATTTCTGTGCGCAGTCCTTGGTAGGGTATATTAAAACTCCCTAATGAACGCAGCTGCAGAGGCGGACACTGAGCTGCGTTCTGAAAGATTGTTTGCAGACTGAAAGATTGTTGCAGTCTGAAACAAACTGAAAGATTGTTTGCAGTCTGGTGTTTGATAAATGCGAGGTGATCTTCAAATCGCGAGATCAGCGCACTACGGAGATAATATAGGCAGCAAATATTCAGCGCCCGCAACAGCTACATTACTGTGCAATCTTTGCACCTATCGGCCAAATAAATTGAATTTCTTGGGTTTGGTAGCACACGGGTTGATGACGGGTGCGGCTGCGCTCGATAACATCATCTCATGTGACCACTTTTATGTTTTTCCCCTGTGTTGTTATTTTGATGTTTTTTACAGCTTTACGTGTTCTTAGCGTGTTTATAAATGGAGTGGCTGTGTTATTAACTTCAATGATAGTAGCGACTTTGTGTTGTGTCCTTTTACAGCCGCGGTATATTCTTTGCTCTCAGCTCTTCATAGCCATGGAAAGTTCTGGTTACCCCATTTGGGGTAACCAGATATGATTGTACATGTGATTGTATGATTGCAGATTCTGTACGTACGATAGTGGATGAATAAACGTCTGGGTTTCTTAAGAACGTGGTATAAATCATTTCAATCGAACAACTAGAAAACTTTCTATCAATTAACTTTATGGTTTCAATTCGGATATATTATAACTGAACTCGCATGAAAAAGCAGCAGTAGCGGAAATTGGGGCAAGATACTGGCAGGATAGTATTGTCGCAAACCACGTATGAGGTTTTTTTATTTGTGTTTTGCTTTTGCCGCCTAGCTGTGCCGTTCTGCGTTATCAGTGTTCTGTGTAGCAATGGAGGGGCGTGTTCGGTTTTTTTAAAGGCGATAGTCTTTCTTGGGCTACTTAAACCCAGAAATTTTGGTCTGTCTGTATGTCTGTATGTCTGTCTGTCCGTCTGTCTGTCTGTGACTCGATTCAGCCACCCGGCCAAAGCAAAACAACGCCTGCGCAATAGTCTTATATAGTCAGAGCTAAAAATACCCGTCTATGTCCGGTGTAATGCTCATACTTGTCAACATTGTTGAAGAAGAACAAGACATTACGCAAATATGAGACAACAAATCAATACAGAAGGGATATTTGCAGTGTTCCTTTATAAAAAATCAAACATGCTTGACTTTTGCGAAATTAAATACTTCATCAACTGCAAAAAAAGAATTCACTCCGCCGTCGCCTGCTGTCGCCCGCGCCACTACAGCTTCTGGCGCCATTTTAAGAAATCAACCGGCAACAGTTACGCAAGTTTCCACTAGATAGCTTTCACGTTCTGGTTGCAACGCACGTGGAGTAGGGAAACGCGGTTCTCTAAACGTTGAAGTAGGGCGCCTCGATTCACGCGCGTCTTCGCCGTGCGGCAGCGTTGGCATCGAGATACCCAGTTTGGAGCAGTGGAACGCGGGAAATTTAAAATGATTTAAGCAAACATTTGGCGTATTTACCTTGGGAGGAGCGCGACGCAAGAGGAACAACATGAGAGGTGAGCGGGAAAGCGAAGGGAGGCATTTACTTCGCAAAAGCCGATAAAGACTATCGTCTTTTGACGGCATTTGCAACGAAAGGAGCAGATACGCGGCCAATTTTTTTGTTTCTGTGCCGCATGTGTTATCTCTTCCGATACGGAGAGCGTTCCGAACTACCTTGAACAACCTGGAATAATCTTCGTTGATCTACAGTGTTCTGGATACAATTCGACTATTCCAGAAACCCTCGTGCCGAGTGATAAATTCCCGCTGAGCAGATGCCGCGGCATTCGAATCACCGACACCAGTCTACGTAGGTCACTTTGTTGACTGCTGTTTCGCCACCTGTGTATTCTTTGAGTTGTTAGGGGAGCACAAGTTCGCTCCAAAAACTTGTTTTTTCTTCACGACAGCTACGTCATCTTTGGGTACGTGACAGTATGAAACGAACTTGGCAAACAAGTTGTCACAGACGGGTATAGGGTATAGCTGCGTACTAAGAAAAACTCCCGCTTTCCTATGCATTCGCCCCCCAAAACTTTTGGTACCCTTGGCATGGACCCTAAACAAAGGAGACGAAGCGACAATAGAGGTAAAGAAACACGGTTATGTTTAGGACGGCACCCCTTAGTCGGTGATGATGGAACCAAATGGACAGCATGCCAAGGAGCGGGACAGGCCAACTTTTTTGGGATTGCGCATAAACCCATCACCGTCGTTCTGTAACCACTGCAGAAGAGAGCGATCTTTCAGAGGAAGCTGTACCGATTATGGTGAAAGACACAAGCGCTATCTTAGGCCCAAGACGGGAAGAAGCGTCTGGGGCCACTGCACGAAGAAGAATGACGTCGCCCATTTTATGAGGTCGAGAGACCACTTTTGCTTTGCGGATGCCTTTCCTCCTTCGCCCTCCACGAAAGTTTATTTTTGCTTGTCAAACCATAGACGGCGGGGAAAAGAGCGCTTTTGGTACTCTGCTAAATAGGCGGCTCAAAAAGACTATTTTGTTTTGTATTTTGGGGTGATTGCTCTTGCTCCGCAAAGTTGCGCCAACGACTGTTTCAAGAAAAGTGCTTTACCGGGAAGTGAACATGCACGCGTAAAAGATGAAATATAATATTAGCAGGAAGAACGTTGGACTGTCACGGTAGGTGCATAAGTCAAAACAAGACTACATTTCGGAGAGTGATTCATCGCGCCAGACGGAAAGTAATGGTGAATCAAGACACGTAATATTGATTAACGTTTCCAGTAACTTCATGGTCCAGAAGCCTGCAGACCTGCTTTTGTATGCGGATTTCACCAATTTTTTGGCATTCGTTGGTATTGTTATCACTTGTTACAGGAAATGTCCGCACCGTTCTAGGAAACGCATGATAGTTACGGTTGAAGTTCCAAGTGGAAGACTTCCGCCCCGCCCTGGACAGAATTGCCACGATGATTTTGGTGGTAGTACCAACGATGACGATGCTTATGATGCTGCTCATGATTATTATTATTATTGTGGTTGTAGTGGCAGTGGTATTTCGCGTGGCTTGCCAGCTTCTCTTGTGCCTTTGTGATAGCATCTGACGTGTTTGAAGGAACATTTTCGTACCGCATGCACGGAGGTCGTACAGGACTGTTAGAAGCAGTCAGTCTCAACAGTTCTGACTTTTCTCCAAACGGTAATTAGGAAGATATATGTCGGGATTTATGTTCGTATGTTCGTTGATTTTATCACTCACGTCATTTTATATCAACTACAAATTCCAAGCCACTAACTTGCAGAAAAGCATGAGAAGGTTGCCTGCGGCCAGCATAAACGACCTCCTCCCCCTAAGTGGCTTGAAAGCAACCTTCTCACCCTCTCCCTTCATCTTTCTTCGAGCGAAACAGTCGCGTGGACCCGACGGTGGCAATCCTCACCTTATGCGCATAAATCATCATACAATTATTGCAGAGGGAGCGCAATGACCGAACATTCACTCAGCGAGAAATCTGAAACAATAGAAAAAGAGGAGTAAATTTAGACACAGAGAAACGCGCTGTAAACACTTAGTAATTAGGAACAACAAAAACTGGTTACTCTGTCCGCTACAAGCATCCGCGGAAAAGACAAAGGTAGCCAGCCGAGAGGCCATGTTGCGTGACAGCCGTGTCGCGCGGTTGCCCAGAATATCTTGCTTTGGTAATGACGCCCTCCGTCTCAGCGGCATTTCTAGCCCTGAAGCTATGCACAGGAATAAAACGAGTCGCCCGCCCCATGATCCGTGTTAATAGCGGCGCATTAGCGTAACAAAATACACCGGTGTTTGCTCGCGTCACTTGTTTCGGCCTGTGGTAAGTTTTCGTATAGTATGTTTTCCTGCGCAGGTCAACCGCCTAATTAGTTTAATCGTTAGCCCTCCAAACCTAAGTGGAAAAGAACAATAGTTCGTGTCATGAAAACAAAAATGGTGACAGTTATGTCAGCACCGATTTGATATCTACGTGCTGACCGCGAAATTCGCTGTACAAGATGTTCGAAATGATGTACGTGGAGAACAGGGCGGGTGGTTGGAAAAGGTCCGCTTCTTTGTTTCCGAGCGGCGAGATTATGACCGAATTGATAAGCTGCAATGTACTCCTTTCATTTCGTGAGCGATTGTAATTCAAACACGTTTGGGATGTCAATGAAAATTTCAAATTTCTTCCCTGGCATAATATTTTTTTGTAGTGATAAAAAATGGCGTGCGGCCAAATAAAAAGGAGAGTTTGAAATATCAAATATAATAAACTACTCATTGTTTCTTCGAATTCCGGCAAATAGGCGAGAACTCTTCATTTAATTTTCATTTTTTTATACTGTTAGCCCAGAAGTGGGCCGTAACAGGGTGGAAGTACAAAATTACTTGCGATAAAAAAGGTTACAGTACAGGTCTTGAGATAATTCTCGGTATTATTGTGAGCAGCAGCTCGAAGTTATACATAACAACAAATGGAACACACATGCGGTGCAATACATAAGCGCCGCAGAACGATACATGACGCATTTGAGGCGGCACTTTTGCACCGCACTGAAGATTTGAAAAACAACTACTGCAGTCTCATGCGACCAACAATAAGTACACACGCATTCACACAACGAAAGGCATATGTCACTGTTATTCAGGAAATAGCCGTTTTAGATTCTGTTCAAATGATGTAAGCGAGGAACAACCAATTATACACTCCGGCAACATATTCCAATCTTCAATAGCACGTGGGAAATAACTGAACTTAAAGCAGTCGTTACGTGGGGCTAGGGGTGGTATGTACATACTATGGCGATGTCTGGAGTGTTCTTGTGTGTGGACCTGGAAGAAATCTGAATAGTTTAGTGTAAAATGATTATGAATTAACTGGAAGAGGAATTTCAAACTCTCAATCCTCGACCTAATTTCCAGACTATCCAGGCCCGCTGTTCCACAAAGTTTAGTAGGTGAATGATGTCAGCGATATTTATTAAAAATAAATCTCGCACCAAGTCGCTGTATTTTTGCAATTTTATTGCAGTTTAACTGTGTGTAAGTGTCTCAGACAATTTTAGAATATCTGATAATAGGTCTGGCTAGGGTTTTGTAAGCTAGGCACTTTATATCAGATGGGGCGCTATAAAGGCTACGCCTAAGGCTATACAATGCCTTGGTAGCCCTGGAGCACACATAATCAGCATGAGTGTTCCACCGGAGGTCGGGCGTAAACCATAACCCAATATATTTATAGTTTTGTACTGGCTTAAGGCTAGCATTGTCAATCTGGTAATTGTAATTTAGAGGTGTTTATTCCTGGTTATAGACATAGAGACTGTTTTTTCTGCGTTCAAAGTCATTTGCCATTCTTCGCACCAATCCTTTATTCTTTGAAGATTGTTGTTTAGGTTAACTTGGTCGTGTTCAGTCTCGATTCTGCTATAAACAACACAGTCATCGGCAAACAACCTTATCGGGACCGTGACGCGATTTGGTAGGTCACTTATATATAGCAAAAACAAAATATAGTTCAAATAGTTCATATAGTTTTATAGTTCATATTAACACAGGGAAAACCCGATCCATACCAACCTGAACCGGGGACTCTATCTTCTTTGTTGCCAAATTCTGACGCTTTCCGTGTTGTGACAATAGTGAAGCGAGATTTTTACTGCAAAGCAGTATATGTCTGCTCGTAAGAAAGAGAAGAAGAACTACAACAATAGCCATCCCGTCCTGCGAAAGTGGGGTTCCAGCAAAGCTGTTGTAAACCCCTACAAATGGTGATAGAGGGGGGATGAAATGTTTCTCTTTGTCTCGGCGGGCTCGTCGCTTGTGCTCGGCTAGTGTAACTAGATAAAGGTACAGAGTATCGACATGCTTTTCTTCTATTGTTCCGTGCCGCCGCCAAGGTCATTGCCCAGTTCCGATTACATGTCATTTGTTCACACTGCGACGGTTCATGGGCGCCGCCATTTTGTTGTTTGTGCGTTTTAGCCGGTCAACTCTGGTAGGCTTCGCTTGTCCTGCCTGCTCTTCGGCTGCGCGCGACTGAAGTGTTCCAAATGAGATTAATAATAATAAAAAACTGTTGAAACAGAATTTCCGCAGCAGAAGTGGCTCGGCTTCTCTGGCGGAAAATGCCGCGTCCTGCCTAGACTGACGAATGCCCTCGGCGTCTTGTACAATAACTGTTTCATTCAGTGACACTAGTCCTGCCTAGCCTTCAAAGATAATCGGCAAACATAATCTGTGCTAGGAACACACGGTGGGGGATTTCAATTGTTTATAGGCGGCTTATCATCCATAATGAGGTTTCGATGCTTGTTTTGTGATGTCCTTAAACGGATTCTGAGCTCTTTGTTGTATGCCTGATTAGCCTGATGCGTACGCTTGGCGTCTTAGGCCTTGGTGCCTCGGCGTTTTCGCCCACGGTGATCGCTTTTGTCCATGGAAATAAAACCGTTGAGGGTAGAGGTATAGAGCTTTGCTGTAAAATGAACCGTGCTTTGCCACCCCTAAAACAACTTGCCAGCCTCAAAATAACGTATTAGATGTGCATACCTAGCCACGAGACGGCCGCTCCGCATGATGCTACGGAAAGCGGAGCATGCAAAAGAACAGGGAAGAAGTGGGGTGCTGAATTTCTGGATAGGGCGGAAAGAACAAACGCTCTCAATCATATGGTAAACGTACAAGACAGCTACTGTTTGAAATTCCCGCCACGTCGTACTCTTCTCCACAGTACCACTACCTGGTCAAGTGTTATGAAAAGGGACGCACATCTTAGTTCGCTTAAACATTTATGGTCCTTTCGCTTAGGTCTTTTTTTTTTTCACCTCGCTTAGTTTTTAACCTTCTGTTGTAAGTGGCGATTAGTGATGCGTACGCGTTCCTTTCCGAGTACCGAAACGCAAACAGCGCAATGCCTTGTATCTGCACAGTAATGTGTTATTAATCAATTTGAGAGAGTAAAACAAAAACAAACAAACAAATAAGGATAAAAATCTCATATAGCGAAACAGACAGCCGCCCAATTTGCCTCTCCATACCGAAATCTCGCGACTTGGCCATTGCTGGCCAGATCTGTCGACCAGTATCCTTCGGAGGAAAGTAAAAAAGAAAAGTTATACACAGAAACTGAAGTAACGAATTCGCAGAGGTTTACCAGCACCCACACCCGGTTAACTGACAAGATGTAAAAGAAATTGAAAATGAACTAACAAAATTACCAATGTGTACCTAACAGAGAGTCCACACGGAATTAAATAAGAAACAACAACATCAACAAAAAACAAATATAAATACACAAAACTGAGCATTAACGCACGAAATCCCACAGGCTCATCAAATCAAGCGCTTTCACGCGACTAGCCGCGGAAAGCTATAAATACACCAAAAACGGCTGCGGCTTGACACAGCTAACCTTGGTTATGCAAAGCAAAAGCTGCGCGCAGTCTGGTTGAGACTTCGGCTCTCTTCGTTAACCTTTGATTTATCTGTATTTGTTTTTCAATTCGTCTAAAGCCTGCTTTTGTCTACGGTTGTGGTCCGCTTCTGGCGTTTCCCGAGTCAAACGGCTCCCTTTTCCTCAGTCTTGATTCATTGATTATGAGGTTTAACGCGGCGACGCTACACAGACGATAAGGCGCGCTGTAGTGGAACGCTCCCGATTAATTTCGACCACCTGGGGTTCTCTAACGTGTGCCGAAATACAGAACACACGGGCGTTTTCGCTTTTCCTTTTCATCAGAAAAGCGGCCAACGCGGCCCTCTTCCTCTCAGTCAACGACAAGAAATAACAGACACATGCAGGATGAAGGGAAAACCACGAACGCCGCCGCCCGGCGGCCGACCCAGCGGCGCGTGCATGTGTCAGCAGCTGAACATGGAGGCTGACGGGCGGTCGGCTGCCTATCAGCCCAGCGGTCGCTCCCACCGCAGCAGCCGCCCCTCAAATGGGCAAAACTGACTAAACCTTTTGCGCAGCGCTGAATGCGGGCCCGGCGAGTCACGTGAGGCGCGGCAAGGGCTGCGCCGCAGCTGCGGTCAAATGAAGGTCAACTTGAGGTCGACGGTAAAACCCCTGGACAAGAATACTCTTAAAAAAAAGGTCATTACACTTACACACTCAACACCAACGAGTTACTTGTCACAGTTTCCACTTGGTGCCGAGGGCTTTTACTTACTGGCCATGCATAACCTAGTCAAAAAAATTCACGCATCTTCAAGAAATGAACCATGACGAGTAGGCGAAGCTGTTGTTACCGTAAATCACCCGGGAGAGTGCTTACTGCTGCTAAAACGATTTCCGATCCAATCCAATCCAATACAATTCAATTTAATTTAATCTAATCAAATCGAATCACTCCAATCCAACCGAATCCAATCCAAACCCAAATCCAATTCAATCCAATCCAATCCAATCCAATGCTCCACGCGCATGCGCAGCACGGCTCTCCGGGAGTAATCTCTCTCTTTCTGCCTCTTCCTGCCTCTCTCTAACCTTATGGGAAACTTTTATTTTGTTCTTGTTAACCTTTTGTGAACGTTTTGTTCACAAATGTTTCGATTTACACGGTGCTGTGCGTCTCTCTCTCTCTCTCTCTCTCTCTCTCTCTCTCTCTCTCTCTCTCTCTCTCTCTCTCTCTCTCCCTAACCTTCTGTGATCCTTTTATTTTGTTCTTGTTAACCTTTCGTGAACTTTTTATTCACAGATGTTTCGATTTACACGGTTCTGGGCCGTGAGCACGCATTCTGGACACCGGACAAGCCCCGTCCTTAATTTAAGGTGCTTCGCCCCTAAAACAACGTGTGACAATGGGGACCGGCTGAGCGCGCAGCACGACAAAGAGACTCATCCAAAACCCACATATCTCACTTAGACAACAAATAAATTGTGCAAAAAAAGCAAAGTGATGCACAAGGAGAGCGAATGTAAGTTAGTTGCCTTAGCTCTTGCTTTTGTAGCCAGTAGCGAAAGTCCTCTGATAAAATTAGTGGACTTGTTAGCAATAATTCTGGAATTATGCATTTTAATGTGACCATATACAAGTCAGCACGTGATCTCTAAATCGTCGTTTGGAGTGGGAAAAGTGCTGTAGTTATTGTGTTCAATAATTCATAGAATTTTGTTACTACCCGTGAATGTTAGTACCAAACAAGCAGCAGTCCCTAAGCGCACGATCTCGACTAGTAACGATATAATTTAGGTTCCATACGTATTTGCAGGACCTACGTAGCGATCTGACGGTGGTAAAGTTCGTAAGAAGTAAGTAAATGCAACCCGTTACTACCTTTTATCTAGCATATTGGTGAACAGAGAAATTTCATTTAAAAACGCAACCTGGGTTGACGCGTTCCCTCAATGCCACAGAGGAAACGTTGTGCTGGTGAAACGAAGCAGCGCTTTCATATTAATGCGCATCAGTAGATAATCCCGAGAACTTCTGTTGCGTTTACCCATGCGTTTACGTGTCCCTCGTGGCTATACTGCAGGTTTATGTTCTATTACTGTTATTATTAGTGCATTGTTGCCTCCCTGCTGCTTAAATAGTGACACGGCCTCAGTAGGGCAACTGTAGCGTTTAGCCGTAAATGCCAAAGCAATGCCGTGACATCACTTTCAATAAGCTTTGTAGAAAAAGAAGAACACGTTTAAAGCTTACTGACACATACGTAGAGCAACTATGTTCAGGCGGGCAAGTAGGTACGAAGCTTCATAGCATGCCGATGACAAATGGCACGTTGTTGTTTTGCAACATTTTGTTCATAGATTTTCTTGCAGTTTGAAAGTGTTTTTTTAATTTATCAAAGTGGGAAAAGGTATTTTCTAGACAGACACACGCGAGGCTCATGCAGGGTTAAGGTTTTAAATATGCATTGACGATTACTATACTTCCTAATGTGAAATTTGTGCGCAGCGTGAACTACAGTCTCCTCGGTCACGATGCATATCCGTTACGTCTCAGTAAGTAATCACGTGGTCAGCGAGCGCACACTGGCGCGTGCTAGTCTGCCGTTACCTCGCTGCGCGTCGCCGCCGCCGAGCATGTTGTTGGGAATCGTGTTTGAACCTCCCGCGCAAATGTCCCTTGGTTCGGATGAGCCATGAACGGATGAGGAGCACCTGGCAAAAGTGTGAGGGGGCGGCAGCGAGCGAGATGACGCCACAGCAGCACTTTCTGCCCTCCCGCTCGCACTTTCGCCACACTTTGGTCCGGCGTTTTTTTTTTTCGTTATTCGCTCTCACCCATGCCGTCACGTTCCCCTGTCACGCGATATGGCGCCAGCACCGAACACACTAGGCCAACCCTTTGGCCGGCGCAGGCGACGCGCTGAGGTAGCGGGGGGTAACGCATTCGGCTACTACTCCGGGGACCCGGGTTTACTTCGCATATGAACTCAAAAAGTGTTTTTTAGATGCAGAGCATTTGATTCACTCGCCTTGTCCCTCCGGCGTCGTCGTCGTTGTCGGCGTTGTCCACCCCTCCCCCATTCTCCTCGCCGCACCAGCTGCGCTCTCCGCCGCTCACCCCCTTTCCTCTCCGATAGCGAACACTCTCTTGGATTGGATTCATTGGATTGGATTCGATTGGATTGGCTTGGCTTGGCTTGGCTTGGCTTGGCCTGGATTGGATTTGGATTGGATTGGATTGGATTAAAGTGGATTGTGTTGGATTGTGTTGCGTCATAGCCGCGGCAGACGCGCTGGGGCCGGCGCATGTGCAGTACTCTCTCTTCCGCGGTTTCCTCTCCTTCGGGCGCGCTGCGCATATAACCGGTGTGCCGTTCTCCGGCGAAGCTACATCCACGCTTGGCTCAAACACCTAGAGTCCACGCCGCTTTACAAGTACGCCAACGTCGTCATCGACTGGGACCGGCTTACGCAGTTCCCTCAACGTTATGCGTGCTATAAAGCGCGGTCCCTTCGCCGCTCCGCCTGTGCGTCGCATCTACACAGGGGTTCCCGCGAGGGGAGGTGGGAGTTTTTATGTACTATTTACAGAGGCTCTATATTATGTGTTGAACTTCAAGAAAAATAACAGAGGCAGTTTTTGGCGCAATGGGGCACCTAAAGCTTTCGCCTTACAATAATCCAAGAAGACAGTGCGAAACATCAAAGTTTTCACGCGAACAAAATACTCTACTCCAATAGTCTGTCAAAATGCAGTGTTTCTTTGTGACAGATTGAAGTTGGAAAAGCTAGGGGGGTCCAAAGCAAGTTCTGTGGAAATTTTCTAATTGACTGTCGAGGTATGTGGTCTAGAGTCTTTAAATAAAGAATGCCCGTCAGAACGGATCAAACGCTGCTCTCTGGAAATTTTCAAGCCTAAGTGATGAGCTAGTGGCTCTATAAACTTCATAGAAATCCTGTAGGCATGCTAAAGAGGTTGCAAGTGAATTTAAACTGCCTCCAGCATGTAGTAGCTGGCAGCCTTGAAACCAAGGTAAGGAAGTTCATATTCGATACCCAAGAAATCAATGATCGGCCAAAAATGACGCATTAAACCCGCAAAGTTCTGCGCGCTAAGTTAGGCCACGAAGATCATCATGTCTAACCAGCTAGGCTTAAAAAAGACCTACATATACGTAAAAATACTAAACCCCGCTGAAGGGCAACGAACCCTAAACTCCCGGGAAACAAAAAGTCGACTAAAATGCAGCGTACCCAAAGACGACAACACGAACACCCAGTTCACTTCATTATGGCGTCCCATTTGGTGCGGGCGCTCCATAAACCTCGGGTTATGCCCACCCATCGCATGGAACCCACGCACAAGGCTGCGCACTTTACGTGCGTGTCGACTTAACGTCGCTGCCGTTTTTTCTCGTCTTTGTTCCTATCTCCGGGGCTTCACGGCATGCTACTCTAAATCTGCAGCCAAAGTCCCTCAGTGCTTTACCCCGCTTGTCCTCAACGACGTATACCCCTTCTCGCGTTTTCTCGCCGCTACCGAGAGCCACTTTATGCACGAGAGCTTCGCCAAAATCCCCAAAGCGGAAACCTGCAGGAGTTAAGTTAATATCAAGCGCTTAGCCCTGCTTCATTTCCCCACCGCCGCGCGCTATGCAGCGCGAAGGTAAGAAATGTGTACGTCGGGCTGTTTTCTGCGCTGTCGTGTGGATACTTCCACAGTCCTAATTTTTGGCACTTCACGTCATGAACTGAGGTAAAAATAAGCTTCTTCCGAAACAACCTTAGAACGAGGCTAAGGAATAACGTTCTGCGTCAAGCTCGAGGGAAATCGTACAAAGCAAGTAAAATTAGACGAAAGGAGGAGGAGAGTTTAGTGCAAGACGGAGTGTAGTGGTTAGCGCACGCTGAATGCCAAGTGAAGGAAGGGGGTATCCCGCTGTATGTGGTGTTAGCGCACCAGAGTGCAACAAATACACTGAATAAGACTGTATTGATACTTATGGAGGCGAAAAGCGGCAACGCCCGTGTGTTCGAGATTTCGGCGCACGTTAAAGATCACCAGGTGGTCAAAATTATTCTGGAGCCTTCTCTCTTAACAAAAATGGCAGTAAAAAGGTAGAAACGGGTTGTATTTACCAACTCCTGGCAGTTGGTAAATACAACCCGTATTCACCAACTCCTTAACTCCTGTGGAACCGTTACTAGGCCGTGTGCTTAGTAACTGCTGCTTGTTTGATGCTAACATTCACTGATAATAACAAAATTCCGTAAAATATTGAACACAATAACTCTTGCACTTTTTCTACTCCAAATCGCGATTAAAAAGTTTTTGCAAATCCACATGCTGACTTGTGTATGCTCACATTAAATGCCTAATTCTAGAATTATCGCTAAAATATTTGATTTTTGCGACAAGCCCGCCGACTCCATCAGAGGACTTTCCGCTTCTGCCTATAAAACCAAGAAGAGCAAAGGTATTTCTAAGGTAACTAAATTATATTCGCTTTCCCTGTGGTTCCCGTTGGTTTTCTTGCTCAATTTATTTGTTGTCTAAGTGTGATATGTGCGTGTTGAATGTGACTATGTCGAACTGCGCGCTTAGCCGATGCACGTTGTCACGCCCAGCTTTTACTAGGTTATGCATGATCAGTTAGTAAAAGCCTCAAGTACCTAGTGGATACTGTGACGAGTACAGGTTAGTGTTCTGTTAGTAAGTTTTTTAACAGTGTTCCTCTATACAGCGCGCCTCATCGCTTGTGGAACGTCGGCGCGCCAAACCTCATAGTCAATCAAACTGCATTCATAAAGACTGCACCCAGCCGAAAGCTTTAAGATGTTTCATAGGATTCGATTCGACGGTTCCATCGCCACCGTTGGATTCCTTAACTGATGGCCGGAGGCTAATGGAAGTGCCTTGGGCTGTTTGCAGGCAATGGAAGGAATAGCTGTCTCTGTCTACCCTGTTCAATGGTTGTGGGAGTCGGGTGAACCAGTGCCTACATCATGCTCAAACAATTAAAGAGTTATAGGAGAGAGGAGAACCGGCTCCAGTACGACACCCGGTACACCGTCGACCAAACTGCGCATGCGCCAAACTGGTGTCGCCTCCTGTGCGCTCATGTGGTGGCGCGGTAGTCCGCCGGGACAACATGCTGTGCCGAGACTGGCTGTGCGCTCTTCCATAGCTCTATATTACCGGGGATAAGAGAGATCTGGAGTTCCAGACAAGTAAGGGCAAAGTGCGTATGCCAATTAACGAATTGAAGTGCTACTTTAGTTCTCAACGTTTCTGTGGCTACAAAGATAGTACCTTTTTTCGAAAACCCTGTGATGGATCAGGGGATTTTCACATGTTAGACTAGTGAAAACATGTTTAACGATGTAAGCAAGTATATGATAGGGCGAAGTATGGTAAACAAGAGGAGAAAACTCTTTCCATCATTTTTATTGCTATTAACAAAGAGAAATCACCATCTGATAAAAAGCGGCATTGCGCACCCAAGTTCTTTATTATTTCTCTGGTTTTTATTTCCTTACGTGAATTACTTATGCAAATATTAAAAGTTTTTGTTGACATGAACCGCAACTTTTATGGGAAAAAACTCGAGTAGCGAGAGGCATGACATAGTAAGACGAAGGGTTGGACCGCCAGTCCAAAAACAAACAGCAAGACAGTTACAGCCGTCACAAGTGCGGCAAATGCAAAGGGGGTGAATTCGTTGATTTGAACTCGTGCTTTTATATTTGTAGCGATATCTTGCGAGGGTTTCTCCTCTTGAGCACGTCGGCCAAGACGACACAAGACGAAAAAAAAAAAAACACTGCCAGGACACTTGTTGAGCCAGATGCTTATGACAGGGTACGGGTCGTTATTGGGCTTAACTGAACTTTTTAAGAAATCTGTTATCACGTCAGTGAGGCAGGCAACGGGACGGCGAGGCTATTGGCAGGCCAAAGTTGGGCCGGCAATAAACAAAGTAGGAAACGGTAGTCAAGGGTAGGGCCGCTTTGTGGTGTGATAGGCGGTGCTAAATTTCTCAAATAAATTACCCAGAAATCTGTCGATATCAATAGAAAAGGGCAGGCACGCCCCTGTCGCATGACTTCTTTTATATTTTTACTGAAAGCCGACGCGAGTACGGCGCAGTACGGAGTTCAAGCGTGACAGAGTACGAGATAGTTAAAAACTGAACCAGAAATGTTTCACGTATTAGCAATTCTCTTTCAGGCCTTCATTTTTAATCATATTTTAGCGGAAATTGTACGAAAGTTAAACGTAGGGTGGCTATGCAGGGTGACAAGCAGGGTTCAGCTTTTGCTAATTCGAACAAGAAATCTGGCATTCTCTTTAAAATTATTGGCAGTTCCTCCCTTTAAGGTCTTTATTACTTGTTTTAAAATAATCTATTGTGATTGTACACTTTCAAATTGCAGAAATGCCAATTTCCTGCCAACTGTGTCTTTCTGGTTCCCTTTCTTCGAATGACCGGACACTACTGCCAACCTATCCTATGGCTTTGCTCAGTCCGAGTCCTGGTCAAAGTAACTCAATCGTGCTTCAAAGTAAGTGTTAAACGCATCTACTAACGCCATCATCGTCATTGATCACTACATCAATCGAATGTCTGATTCATTGATTGATTGTTTGGTTGTTAGGTTGATTGATTGTTCGATTTATTTATTTATTTATTTATTTATTTATTTATTTATTTATTTATTTTTTCATTTATTTATTTATTTGTTTATTTATTTATTTATTTATTTATTTATTTATTTATTTATTTATTTATTTATTTATTTATTTATTTATTAAAGAAAGTAGGGCAGACCCCGTGTGCAGCAGGACATGCACGAATCTGACTTGCGTAAAAACTGCAGGCCGATGCGTTTGTTATCGAAATCAACCTATCTGAATATAGGAGCTAGCAGTTTAAAAATAATGGCTATGTTACGTAAACAAAGTGAACAAAGCTTCCTTTCAATTTTGCACTCCACCACCTCCCCAAGCTATATCTGCTCCGTTTCGGTCTCGCATGTGTTGCCTTTTCCTGCCATTATTTTTTTTTTTCGCATATACCAATCTACTTACTGATCCCTTATGCCTTTCATAACGGCTACAATGAATGTAGGCATCGGATTCCGAAATTTCGTTTTGTTTGCAGCAGAGTAATTTTCTCCAGACCGTCAGGGAAAATTACCTTCTCGGTTTATTTTTAAAAAATCAACGAGGTAATCCCCACGGGAGTAATGAGAGGGATGGGAGACCATGAAGTTGTTGCCCTTTAAATTAACCTCAGCTATATTGAAAGAGAAAGACACGGAGACAAAGACGTGACGAAGTATTGTGTGCACATTTTGGTAATACGGAGGACGGACGTTGGTCAACTAATATAGCTCGCAGGACCTATCCAACATACACTGATTGACCTGTACGGTAATGTGGGCGAACATGATGTGTCGCGCGGTTGTTTTGTTATTGCGTTATTCTCGCTAAGGAGGGCAACTCACACCTTCCCAAAGCGACATGCGAGCAGGGTATGGAAATCCGTGGAAATGTCCATTATGTCATGGTTGACATTCACATCACACCACCGATTTCTTGCGGGATCTCTTAAGCACAACAGCTTTTAAGGGCAAAGCCTCTTAAGGGCTGGGGTTGTTGGTGTCTGCTGTCGTCGTCGTCGTGGTAATCATCGTCTCATGTAGTCACGCTACTAAAACACCGAACACCTCGTTGACGCGTCGCGCTAGAACGTAACACTTACTAAAAAACACAGGTACACTCGTTTACGCCTCGCGCTAGACAGCTTCGAGCTTCAAGAACAAGAGACTTTTACAGCAAAGCTGTATAGCTATACCACCCCAACAGTTTCATCTCCGTTGGCGAAAACGTCAAGGCGCCAAGAATACACTTACACTCTGCATGCTTCTCCCCTCCCAGATTTTGCGTAAGTGGAGGTGTCTCGGGATTTTTTCCAACTACTTGTAGATGAATAAAAAAAATCCCGAAACGTGTCATTGTCTCTCCGCGTGCCTCACATAAATTCACTCCATAGCACGGACTAAATGCCGAACGTATACTTGGTGAGAAAAAAAAATGCTTTTTGAGAAATTCGGCTTCAAAAACCGTATTTCGGTTTCAAAAATCGTAGTTCGGTTTCAGTCGTTAGTATACGGCTTGAATCAGTCAAAATTGTGCTTCAGTTCTACGTCGACTGACGAATGACATTAAAAAAAACACTTTTTACACGACAGAAACTCAGTCGTTCTACATCTCGCAGTCGCGTTGATTTATGGCCCGCATCGGCGACTTTTTTGTGAGGACTAAGGGGGGACAGAAAGTAGAGGAGAATTTTCCGCACACGGATATTGCCTCAACAGAAGCGTGTAGGTTTACGAGATTTACATTATTGTATGCTAACGGGCCAAGTTAAAAACACCGGTGCGGCCATTTCTGCAAAGCGGACCAAGTTATTTTCAGAGACTTGCAGAAGTTTCCCGCGCCCAGCATATAGAAGTAGGAAGAACTATACACACTGAACGTAGGCTGATTCCGTCCGTGTTTAAGCGTGCAAATAGGTGTGACAGGCTTCTAGAAAGACAGCGCAAAATAAATGCGATGTCTGATAAGGCCAACTACCCCTGAAGGCCATGAGGACAAAATACAGCTGTTTGAAAGAACAATACAATTTGAGAAATAAAAGAACTAGCTTTCAGTAACTAACCCAATACTAGCCCAAAATATGACTTTTTAACGAGTGAAGATATTAATTATTTAAATATTTTTTTTGCGGGAAAAAAGTAAAAACCGTGTTATAAGTACCTTCCCGTCAGTATTTAGGCAATACAATCAAGCAACTAGAGGCACCAGTACAATTACGCAGCCAGCGTTTCTTGGTGATAGCTTTCAGCCCAGTAAATACAACGCAACTACCATAACAAAGGTTGTTTGGTTCCGGTAGGTATTTTGCTTTATTGCAGTTTTTGTTTTGATCACCCATTGAAGCCAGCGGTCGCTGCCTCCCAGAAAGAATGCGCTTACGGGTCTGCACAGGGCTGAGGAGCACTGAGAACTAGGGAATAAAAATTGAAAAATTGGCCGCGTATCTGCTCGTTTCGTTGCAATTGTCGTCAAAAGACGGTAGTCTTTTAGACATTTGCCAAGGAAATGCCCCCCTTTGGTTCCCCGCTCACCTCTCATGCTGTTCCGTACCGTCGCGCTCATCCCAAGGTAAACACACGAAAGGTTTGCTCAAGGTGATTTGAATTTACCGCGTTCCACTACTACAGGCCGGGTTCCTCGATGCCAGCACTGCAGTACGGCAGAGACGCGCGTGAATGGAGGCGGCTGACTACAAGGTTTATACTTCTGGAGCTTTGCGATCGCTGCGCCGCCTGCCGCCACTTCTCCGCGGAGTTGACGGGATTGGCGCTGCGCGGCCCATAGGGGTTCATGCAGTGTTTTGGTTCTCTTTCGCTTCTTTTTACCCTTGCAAGCGCTAAAAAACTTGTTATGATGGTGACGTCTGTAAGTAAACAGTACGTTTAGGTCACTTCAAAAGCCGCTGCGTCTTGGTAGGGTGCTCAAACACCAACAATAGCTATCCGGGAACACGGCTCTGCGTCCTTCTCGGCCGCTGTTACGGGCGTCGGCGATGGCAGCAGCATATATACCACCACTGTAATCTCCGAATACGTCCGGCCCAAGTGAATTTTATTATCGCCTCGTTTAAACCTGATACTGGCACGTGAGAGGTGTGTTTTGTTTTGCAGCGCGGACAATGAATGCGGCCTCATTACGAATATATGCGTCGTAGAAAAATATATTTCAGGGATGCGTTTCCCAATACCTGATAATAACTTGTGCCTTTTATAAGAATATAAACCACGCGAAAATGTTAAGTATATTCCAAGGCTCTACGTCGTGAAAGATGTGCACTCATGCCTTATAGCAAAAACCAAGAAAAGTGAATTAAACCCCTGAAAAATTAATGGTCTGGAAGTCCGGAAGAAACAAAATAGCTTGTACAGCAATGAAAAAAAATAAAAAACTCGGTGAAGTTTCTGAAATGCTAAAGACGTTCGTACAAACTTAATTAAGCCGGGTAGGACTTACGAGACCAACTAGTGTGTGAAATGCACTGCTATTTCGCGAGACATGGGGAGGGGAGGGGAGGGGGACGCTTACGTATCGTTGTGTACGATTGCGGGGCGAAATCAAGGAAAGAACGTATAGTAATCACACACACAAGCTACTCGTTCACGTCACTCTAGTTTTTAGACTTCAACTAACAGCTGATCCCTCGGCGAACGCATTTTTTGAGGTATACAAGTTAAAAACTGATAAAAAGTACCGTTAGAAGAGTGGGATATCTGATAAGGCCTTCTGATTTCCGTTTGTGCTAGATTCTGCAGGCTGCCTGCGTCATATGACTATGCTTCGAAGAAACGTTTAGTCGCGAACGGGCATTACTGTAGAAGCCCTTCTCCGGCCTGCTCGCGGAGGATATATGTAACATTTATGAATGTTTGCGGGCGCTGAGCTCACGACAAGACGCCCCAGCATTTTTTTTTTGTCGTGCGCTGATTCCGGGTGTAATTTTGGATTATCCATCGTACTTATTTCGTGGAATGTTTGTGAAATTTATGTCCAGGGTAGTGATCAATATCTGAGGTATGATATTGGCAAGCATAACTGGCGTGCTGTCCGGTATGAGCGCGCCACTATGTTATATAAGCGCACAAAACTGATTTACATCGTAGCGTATAGCCATGGTGGCCATGGCATGACCATCTGTGGATACTATGCTTACGGAGACACTGTTAGTAAATTTCAGGGCAGTGGAATCACAATCATCTCCATATGCATATCCCGGTTTCGCGACGACGACCTGTGACGCACACTTGGCGCTTGTACAGACCAAATGTACCAGACTAAGATCGCGTCACACACATTTACACTCTCGAAAACACACCGCATTTGCGAACAGAGTGACTGCTCCACATAAATATGTATTTCCAACGTCCACAAACGGTAAATCTCAGTCGTGAACGGGCCCCGAAAGCAACGGTAACAGTGGGGAGCGGGCCGGCGACTCCCGCGGCTGCTCTCGAAACGGGCCGCTAGGGGGATTGCAGTGGCGCCCCTACAGGCCGCGCTCGGGGCGTATAGTGCCGCGTGGCCGTGCTCCACGTGCGTTCCAAGCAGAACGTGGAAACTAGCTAGTGGAACCTTTCGTTGCTGTTGCCGCGTGATTTTTCATATGCCGCCAGGAGGCTGCGGTTTTCTGCAGTAGATGTGAATATAATTTGCTATCGAAAAACCAAGCATCCGTGAAATTTTTTTAATAAAGGAAGACTGTAAATATCCCTTGCGTACTAATTTCCTGTCTGATTTTTGCGTAATGTCTTGTTCTTGCTAAACAAATTTGACAAGTATGAACATATAAACGGGGCTTAGACGTTTACAGTTGGCTTTGAGTATATAAGGCTATTGCGCAAAATCAATTTTACTTTGGCCGGGTGGCTGAATGAAGCCACAGACAGACTGACAGACAGACAGACAGACCAAAATTTCTGGGTTTAAGTAGCCCAAGAAGGACTATCGTCTTTAAAAAATATTGTGTAAAGGAAGGGGCTGAAGTCTCTTATTCAAGAGTGTTCGCAATGCTAGCCTGGCCACTTAAGAAGAGGGACTTGGTCGTTACTGGGGTGGAGAATAAGACGGAGTTTGCAAGCAGGAGGCGCTGCTGGGAGGAGGCGGAGTGGTTGGTTGGATTGGAGAAGGGGATGTCCAGGAGGTCGAATTTATTTGCTGCTGGAGAGGGGAAGAGGCCTCGCTTCGGGACTCCTTTGAGACTTTTGCTACTTCTGGTAGTTAGAGGGGAATATGGCCGCGTTCTTTTCTTCCTGCTCGGGGGCGTGCAACTACGAACTCCACGACGCTATTAAAGCAACCTCAGCTGAGAATGCGCAGCGCTTTGTAGCCGTGCCGTGTCGCCAGCAGTGAATCGTCACCGTTTCGCTTAGTACCGCGTTCCGAGTTTTTCCGTGTACGAGGTGGATGAGGGCACCAAAAGTTGGCGGTGGTTCTAAACTGCAACGAAACATGGAACGTGCGTATTTACGCTGCAGGGTCGCTTATGAAGTAAATAAAATATTTCTAAATATGTATTCCCCACAAATTCCCCAACGCATTCTCTCTGTTGATTAACCATGGGGAGTGAGTGACTTGTTCTACTTTTGCTCGTAACTCGTTTCCAATTATAATAAACACTGCGCTTGTGTCTCCCGTTGAGAAGCCGGTACACTGACTCGAAATTTTTATGTGGTGCGTCAGGAGCCCTCGTCAGGCACTCAATGCCTTTAGCTCCTGCCCCGTCAGCAGGCATTGTAACACCGTATGCTGAAAAATAAAGTCTTCTTCTTCTTCTTCTTAAAGGGTTTTTGTTTTAACAGTGGGGGAGAATTTTGGGAACCCTCCATATAACTCCGCAAGTGGTTCAATGCCTTGGTTCAATGTACAGCTGTACGCCGTATATTTGACCTTTAGGGAAAAGGAGGGCATGAAATCCTCTCCAACTGAACTCGTATGTCTAAAAAACTTCCGCATCATCTATGCAGTTCTCGGTATTTTGCTGTGCAACTCGGCCAGGAACATGTCCCAAGTGTCCGGCTTCGGCGGCTGCAGCTGATGTTAATCATCTCTTGTGGACGTGCACAGGAACCAGAACAGCTCGGGACAGTGCGCTAAGAGTGGTTGGTCTTCGGTGGGATAAACCGGGGGACTTCAACCGGTGGGTGAACGAAGACCGCTACTGCAGGTCGCTGCTTAACTTTTTACATGAGACCGGACTCCATGCCTACCTTTAGACTTGTACAGGGTCATCAATTTCCTGACTACCTGTGCTTTTGTACCCGGTATTTTTATTCTACCTAATGTCTTATCTTTTCTTTATATGCCGCATGGCAAAAATGCGAAAAATGCGAATTAAAAAAAAAAAAAACTCGGCCGTAAAACACGTGGAATTTAAATTTACCCTACGTGTTCATGCACAAACGAGTTTCGGTGTGGAATCAAGAGCTTCCCGAATTATTTCAGACTTCAGCTTGACACCTAGGTGCAGACGGAATTTTGACTTGTGTAGTTTAGTCTGACATGCAGAGAGCGGAGATGTCGAATGGACAACGTACTTAATTGAGCTGCATCCAAAACTCCGTTAAGCACACCGAACGACACCTGAGCGAAGCGTCTAAAAATCCATTGAGAGCTACGCAGCACGCATTCTATTCCCAGTGAGATTCTCCAATGCGAACCAGTTGAATGCAATTTTTACGGCAAGCGACGTGTATTAGTACCACCATCACGGATTTTCTGCAGCTTGCGGAAGCCTAAACTATCTTCAACAAAAGACACCGCTGAACTCTTTAAGGTTTTTCTGATATCTTTATTCAAGAATGGTCCTTTACAGTTGATAGTCTCCTATTTCGTCGCGTCTTTCGCCAAGATTTGTTTTTCTTTCCATGGAAAAGAGGAATTAAGGCGTCCACTTCAAGTACGGAGGCTTCAAGAAATGCCCCTTATACGCGGGGACATGCGGTGTCCGCATTCAAGCGCAGACGCTGCTCGCTTTCTCCTCAGTCCGCTACATTTTGCCAGGCTACTGGCGGTGAAATTGCAGCGCCGTGGTCTCTCTTTTTGCCTTTGGTTTTCCCCCTCCACCAGCACCATTTTCGCAGTCTTCTTCTTCTAACCTGGGTGAGCATCCCCTTCTCCCCAGTATCCACATTTGGCATCCTCTCTGTCTGAACTTCACGGCAGGGGCGTACAAAAGCCGCGCCGCTCTCCACTGTTCTCCATTTGAATCATTCGATTTCACACCTTTCCAGTTCGAGACACTGGGGACAAAGGAAACGTTTTCTCAACTTCGTCCCTCGCTCCCGCGTTGAGAGCCACCCCTTCTCCGATTCCCCTCGGATTCCTGTTTCATCTATTTTTTACAAATCAGAATAAAAAAACACTGCACCAAAGTAAAAAAGAGATCGCAGCAATCATAGAAAGGATGAGGGTAGAAAAATAAGAGCTCTCTGAAGGTGCGCCAGTATCAATGGAGTTGCACGTTGAGAGTAAGCTCAATGCGCCCCTTTTAAAAGTGAAAGACGCCGGAGGTTTCAGTTGATAAACGAAAGTGCCAATGTTATATTTAAAAAGAACGACAGGGCCCTCTACGTCAACCTCCAATACATGCACGCTCCGCTCTCTTAAGCAGCTTCCCTATACCGTAGAATTTCTTCATAACGAAACATATAGAAAGAAAAAAATTACTTCATTTAAGATATTGCTCAGTAAAAGTAAATATAAAATCAGCTTACTGCTACCAGAATAAAAAAAGTAGTTATCCGCTGTTGGGAAATTCAAATACTTGCGTATTTTTATGTGAATTGCAGGTGCTCCTAAAGTTAAACAGTGCATGAGAGCGGTGGTCAGAGCTTGCAAACCTGCATGCCAGCGCGATCTATGAATAAGATGCGCCGCAGATAGCGAGAGTGCGTGGGCACACCCGGCTGGCCGCTATCGAATTTCTGACGCTCGCCTTATCACCGGCTCAAGCCGGTGATTAACAACGGGGAGATGTATGACACGCGCCAGCGGTTCAGGAGTTTCGAACGGTTGTGGCCATACCAACCGTTTGTTTTTAGAAGCCTCTGCGTTACGCCGTTTCGGTACGCCGTGGGGCTTTATTTGAGCCTATTATCTCGCTGCGCCGCCTGATTGCGGCAGTCGCTTGACATCTACCAGCGTGACAGTGAACGAGTTACGAAGAAAAGGCGAGCTCCTAAAGTGCTTTGCACCTAATACTCGCAGTAAGGCACTTTTTGCGCCGTACGGTGTAACAGCCGGCTGCGGTGTTGGGCGCAGATGCAACTTATGTTGCGGTTATTCAGTTTTCCTCGAGCATAACACATCAGCCATACTTTAAAGTGCACTTGTCTGCAAGAAAATGATGAGGAACTGCACTCATGATGGTCCTGTAACGGAGATACGAGGACGTGTGTTTGCGGAGTGGAAAGAACTCGCAAAGACGGCCCCACGCGCAACTTTCCCGTAGGTTACGTGTTTGCCAATATAACCTCGTTATTAAAATCCAGCGCCAGTGTTTTTGCGAAGTACAGGGCACCGACCTGATGAATCCGAAGACCCAGCAATGCACCCGGGCTATAACTAAATCGTTTGCGCGCGAACGCTCCTTCTAAAATGCGCACACCCTTGTGGGTTGAGTAATCCGATAGGCACGTCTGTCTACAGTGGTGCTTTCATTTGAAAATGAATTTAGTTTTTCTCACGGTATAGCGCTAAACGAGACCTTGGGTCCTTTCAGTGAATAATTACCGAATTCAATTAATTCCAATCACAACACCCTTGTAATGAGTGCAAATGAACTGAAAATTTCCTCCCAGAGTATGCACCCTATCTAAGTTGCGACATTTCGATGTGTCGTCGGCGTTTGCTTTGCTTATTTCATTTACGCTGTAAAGCCCTGTCTCGCTGTCCAGTTAAGTGTAGCGCTGTTAGATTCGCAGAAGTACGCGAAGACCTTCGATGTCGCAGTCAAGCAAACGTGCGCCAGGCTTGGCGATAACATTATTACAAAACACCTGTAGAAAGAGCACCCAGCGTTTACGAACCCTTACCATATTCGCGTGTCTTCACTTCCTATCTCTCGCACGTGTCTCCGGGCTGTGTCATGATTTTGTTTGTGTTCTTAAAGATACGACTGATGCACACGAAAGAAATCCGTTCCACGAAGAAAATTCTTGGATATACTGCATTACGGAGTCTGTCGAAGCAGGGGAGGTAGTTCTCAGAAAGAATTCTCGGAACAGAGAAACCGCATTTGGAATTGCGGTTGTTGATGGTGAATAAAGCAGAAACCGCAAAATTTCTGAAACCTTCCAACGTTATTGCATCCATATTATGCATTTCAATTTTTATTCACAGTTTAAATTAATGCGGCGATAACTAAAAGATGCTTCAAGTAACTACAACGCGTCTATACTACAAAGCAATTGCAATAAAACCCTCAAAGAGTGTAATTCTATCCGTATTTTTGTCATTTATAATGTACATTACCACGAAGAAAGCTTTCCCGCATAAAAACTAAAATGTCAAAAAACTTGGTTCCCTCACAAATTCAACACATAAAGAGTTGGAGTCTTTTACGCGCCTCGTAGTTTTCTTACTGGATGAGGACGCGTCGTCTAGGATTCTTTAACTGACCTGAGAGTTAGGGGAGCTGGAAGCTGGTGAAGTGATTTGACCATTCCTACTTCTTTTTAGGTGACATATGGTCACTAAATTGACACGCGCGAAATTTGGATTTCGAACTTCATCAGACGTAGGTAAGCGAGATCTATGAATGGTATTTTGATGAACAGCTCCACGCGTTTTTATTGTAGTTGTTATCAATTACAATAAATATACCTACTCCCCACATTGGAAGGTCAAAGCTGCCGTCGAGCTTCTTCGAATTCCACCATCCCGGCAAATGATACATGGTCTCTACACTAAGTTGGAATAGACTGCTTTACTGAGACATCTCAAAACTTCTGGAAAGTCAAGCACTCTCTCATCACGATCCATCATGGGCGTCAGCAGAATTTTGCCTTGACGGGGGCAAACCCGCTACATTACGGTAGGAGGGTGGATTTGGAATGAAGGGCGCTAAAAAACAAAAGCCATATTACACAGCATCCAAGGGATACCGTGTAGGAGAATGAAGGGAGTTATTTTCTGTTCCTAAGGATTGCAAGTTTCAAAATTATGAATAACACGCTTACTTCAAATGACTCCGTTTCAAAACAGAAAGATTGCAGGCACAGACTTTTGAAACAACACTTAAGCACCGACAAAATAACAATGTAAAGGTAAATGACTTTGCAAGGCAAGATTACGAACAATTGTATTTGCTTGGGGAAAACCCATTCGTACAGTGACTCACCAATAAATGTACCATGCGTTTAGAGGCGCATGCCGCGCCAAGTGGTTAGCTCTGTGAAAACTCTTTGCCGCGACGATGGAGCGAAAGCATACTGAGTCTAGAAAGATGGTTGCTGCGCATACTGGATCAAAGCCACGTTTTCACATCGCAATCGCGCCAAAAGAACGCTCGATCGGGACAACACGTCGTCGCGGAGACTATGGTGGCCGTGTGCAGAGCAAGAGAGAGAGAGAGAGATAGAGAGAGAGAGACAAATATTTATTGTAGTAATGAGCAGGAGGAAGCACTGAGGGCCTCCAAGATGCCAAGATAGCTCCAAGATGCCTTGGAGCTAACTGACTGTGGGATACCTGATCTCAGTGAATGCTAGAAGACCCGTCGGATGTTCATTGAAATCCGTGTTTATCCACGATCGACACCAAAGTTCAGCATAACAGTCGAAGTTACCGAAGCGGCAGTATTTCTTTACTGGTTCGGTGAGCTTTGTCTAGAATTCTTGCTCGCTCGTTCCCTCAAACCCTTTCGAAAATTCAATATAAGTGGAACAAATACGAGTCTCGAGAAACTTCTCTTCCCTGGCTAATAGCAGAGAGCTCGAGTAAGGGATGAAGGTGATACGAGTATTCTTCCCGAATTCCGGAGCGTCGGGCCTGTGCATTTGGCCTGAAGTGATTTCAGGAACACTCCCCTCCGTGCCAAGCTGTCGAGCTGTATCCTTGTTCTTTGAATGTGGGTCTGCGAAATTTTTTTCCGCTTTTAGCCTGTGCTCACTGCGTGTTTCCATCAGAGGACGCAGGGGCTGCGGCCCCTTTAAACTGTTCCTCAAAACGTCAAATTTTAAAGATTTTTGCACAACAGATTAAACCAAGATGGTGCCTGCTGCATTTCTCAACTGATGCGTTGCTAGGGCAAGTAATTTATTTCCTACGCTACGCCAGCTGATTTGCTCAACACTGGTGCTGCCAATTTCCCCTGTTGTAGCCACCTAGCAACAAGGGATTCGCGGGGGGGAGGGGGGGGAGGGGGGAGGGGATCATGAATTCTTCGCCCTTAAGAACGGAAGCCGCATGTACGACACTTCATGCGACGTGGCGAACTCGTCTGTCCACTTACGGAGGAAAACTAGTAGTGACACGCGCCAATCTTGGCTAAAACAGTGTACGACTTTGGCAGTCAGCACATGTTAGGGGCATAGCCCCTTAGAGGCTCGGGCTGACGGCGTCTCACGTCGTCGTAGTATCATGCAGTCATGGTACTAAAACACCTGAATACTCGTTTTCCAACGCCTGGCGCTAGAACGCTTTGTGATTCAAAGACACAAGACTTTTACAGCAAAGCTGTATACCTCTAGCCACCAACGGTTGAATCTCCTTGGGCAAAAATGCCAAGGCGTCAACGTTGGCTCCTAGCCAGATTTCACGTTAGTGGAGATGGCCCGGGATTTTTTTTTTTTTTTCGAGCTCTCTCCGAGATGCACCTTGCGTCAGTGGCAAAAGGGGGGTACGCATCGGAGCACCGCACCATTGACGGATGCTTTTCTTTTGTTGATGCTGACGGCCCTTCTAGCTTTTTGTGCTGAACATGGCGTGGGGTCGCGGGAACGGGAAGAATCGTCATATTCACCTAAACCCCGTGTCTTGGAGTCGCGGCCTTGCAGATTTAACAGGTTGTGCGGCAAACGTAAATGTACACGTTCCGACTCCAAGCAACAACTCCGGACCAGAATATTCCGCAGGAGCAACGTGCAGAGAGGCCAGCCTTTCGAACTGTAAGACACGGCCATGGAGTGGCTCGAAACCTGCCGTTCGGCGGGAGTGTTGTTGAAATAACCCAGGCAAACCTAATCAGGTGATGAACACGGTACGTCTCGCATTCGTCAGAGGTTAAACTAGGGTTTTTCAGGAAACAATTGAGGGGCAGAAGTTGCTCGGTAAAGGCTTCTACGGGGTTACTGGCTTGCAACTTTGTTGCTGGTGTCTCGTTCCCGCTGAAGAAGAACAGAAACGCCTATCGCCCCCGACACCCCCCCCCCCCCCCACTTACACACACCTTCTTTTTTGTCGTTGCAGTCGCAATGAACATCCCGAAAAGTTTACGGTCACCGATGAAAAAGGGAAAGTGAGGGAGCAAAAAGGGGGCAGTGGGATTAAAAAAGGGTAGGGAAGGGGGGTGCAAGTGTTTTGCTTTGGGAGGGGGGGGTGTGAAGGGCCATTTTACACCCCCTGCCGACGCCCACGCAGGTCATCCTACAATCATCCTATGTCGGTAAAAACCGTCCCAGTCAAACGGCCTGCCGCACGCTCTTTGGAGCCATTCTTCCTTGATACCCACTCTGAACAAACAGGGTTAGCACTTTCCTCCGGAAGCTCCAGCTCAATTTAGGGAGATCCAAAAGCACAGAAAACACGGGGACTATATGCCCCAGCTTCCTCCACTCCGGTCAGTGGCTGTTTTTGGGGAAGCGTACGGAAAAGTGACCCGCTGATCCCCCGCTCTCGGCCTCTACCGAGCTTTTAAAGTGGGATCAAATATTGACTTTCACTCAGTCTCAGGAACTGCTCACGCGCTCTTCGCCAGGAGGACAATAAGGTCCCGCTCGCTCCCTCCGGAGTAAAGGGAAGAAAGGCGTGGAAAAGAGAGTCACTGTGCTTGCGAGATTACGGACAGCTGGGCTATGGCTCTCCGTGCCGTTTGTGCGAGCTAGGTGTCTATTTCAGTTTATTGCCGGTGCACAACCCCCGCTAAAACTTCCGCTGTGTTTTCTGCGGTCTTATTTTATTCATGCAATGGTGCATCTAGCTAAAAATACCAGCAATAACATACGCGTATCGGCACTGGAGAGTGCTCAGAGATCACCACCAGACTAGACAAACTAATAAAAGACATTGAATCAGGTTCATTCATTCAAATTTTTCAGCAGTTGATCTTTTACCGACATTTTTACTAGCTGCGTAAAGCAAGTGTGCCAATATTTTATTCAGATCTATAGGGAATGTGGTTTAAATTAGCATAGTTTCAATGGTCTTTCGGCAAATCGAGGTAAAGAACAACTCGGCTTCCACACACCTATCTCGAAGTGCAGGGAGTCTGCATTTTAGGGAAAGACAACTCTGCAAAGAAGGCCCCATTCGCACAACAATCATGGCAGCCAGTACAGTTCTTGTATACGCAAATACGTCGCGGTTGCTGTAATTAGCGAACGAACGCTTTCACGTACAATTGCCGGTAGGGTAACTTGGTGGAAAGCACTACCAACGCCGTGCCCGGAAGTATAGCAAAATTGTTCCGGTTATCGCAACCGAAATTCTAAGCTCTAACGAAAACTAAGGAAGTAGTGGCACAGGATACAGCTTCAAAGGTATATGGCGTGATTTAGACGTTCTACTTCAACTGCATGCACGCAGTCTCGCTCATGGCTGGGCTGCAGTGGCGTAGCGAGAAATATTTTTCGGGGCTGGTATACTCCGCCAGAAAAAAATTCAAAAATGATACTCCGCGCCCACACAATATCTTATTTTCGTTTTCTTTTCCTCTTGTTGTTTTTACATGTAAATTTATGAATGAAGTATATAAACAGCATTGGCGGAAAAAAGGCCGATGGAGGGGAGGGAAGCACCAGGGAAAAAATTATGCCGGGTGTACTGACACCAACACCATCCTTCCCCACGGCTACGCCCCTTCTAGGCCATACACTCAACTTTTGTAACCTGCATCAAAAGTCGCAACTGCGAAATGTGCGGGCGCATGTCACATGTTTTATTGTACAAAGAACGACACACGTGCAGGTTAAAGTACAGACCGTATCGATTTGACGCTGCAGAATCAAACAAAACATTGCTTTCTCCCGCATACCAATGAAAAATCGTCGTGCTTGCAAATCCCCTCTCTTACCAGAGCACCAACCACCTTCCAAAGCGCATCCCGCAACTGCCACTCCCCAAAGACTTTCAAAGGAAACGACGGCTGCACGAGGCGTGCCAAAGTTTAGATTTGACTGGGACTTGCGTCGTTTCAGAATCTGCGTAGCAGATATCATTCGGAGTTTTCTTTCGGCACAATTTTCTACTCAGCCATCCGGTCATACGCTAACAAAAACCCTTACAGACAGCCGATAGGGGGGGATTTATCTCGCTACAGGAGGAGCTTTTGGGCCGATTTTACATTTTATTCGCCGCAAGTCTGAGATAGACTACGCGTACATTGCAAGTGCCTGGTCCCTGGAGTTTATGCGCAATACAGCATGCACACATGCCCGTCGGCCTCCGAAGCTTCATCGAGATGCCGCCACACCTTTACAAAGCTGACACATACCGAACGTTCCCAAGCAGTGAAAGGGAAGCAGCAGACCATGCATTGGCTTATACCCATGGAGCTGACCCCTTCGTCGAAGTGCAATTTCCCCAATGCCCGCCCACCTTCTTTCTGCAAGACTGCTTTCCGTTCGTCCAAGCAGTCATCGGGAAAACGTGACGATTCGCTGAATTTAGAACAGGGAGACCTTTAAGCTGCCTGGGTGCTTTCAATTCAGCGGCCGAACCGAACGGACCTAGCGGCAGTTCCTATGTTTCTTTGTTGCTGTTTTTTCGGGGGTTTTTTTTGCTACCCAGGAGCCTTTTTCGTGTGCTTGTTGGCGCCTCAGAGGTCGCTTCAGTAATGTTCCGGTTCACTGTGTTGGTGAGGCTTAGCGAAGAACGTCGGCGGTGAAACGTCATTTCAGGCCGTTTAGCAGTGACAAGGCAGGGAACTCCTCATTGAGACGAACATACGAATATAACGAGGTATTTTACTCACGCTTTCTAGTGCGCAGTATACTTAAGCATCCGCTACTGCGGTTTGACGGCGTTGTCGGCCTCGTAACCGAGCGAACGGAGGAAACACTGAGGAGAGAAGAAAAAGCATGGAGGAAAGCACGGCGAAAGGGTGAGGGGGAGGGCGGTATGCCGAGGAGGCGCCTAAACGAACGCGATATAGACTATCTCCCACTCTCCTAACGCTCTCCTCTTCCCCCTTCTCTCTTCCTATCCTTTGAAGCCCCAATCCCCTTCCCTGGACTGGGTCGTATGAGGGTGAACTCCCCGTTGAGTTCAACAATATCCCCAGGCCTTTTCTCTTCCCTCCTTTGTTAATAAATCACCACCACCACCCCGCCACAGAAGACCACTTCGCTCTGCCAGATGCCCGTACATTTGTCCTTCTGCTTCCTACTCATTTCCCCTTTCTCTTTCAATGATGTAACTCTTTCTCTCCACATCGTTGCGTGGATTATCCGAACCATGTGACATTTGTGGGGGAAGTTCAAACACGATTTACAACAACGTCCTCGGGGCGGCGAAGAACACCGATATAAAGGCACAGTAGAGAGCACCGCCGTGTGTTTGCTCATCACGCGACCACTTCCTGAAACGTAGCAGCTATGCACCGTGACCGCGGAGACCGTATAGTTCGCGCTGCGGACAAATTTTGCATCAGAAAGTATAGTAATCGCTAGCCTTTCTTTTTCTTTTCTTTCGAATTCAAATGGTACATTTGGGAAACCCCAGTTTTCGCAGCACTTATTGCCTCGACTCGCTGAAAGTTCTAGATGGAGCTGTGTGAAGATGACAAGTTTTCAATGTCCTTCTATCGAGTAAATATCCTCAGTAATACTGGCCGATGAGAAGTTCGAAAGAGCACGAGACATACGCGTTCACTCCACCCAGAGAGGAGTAGAGGCTCAGTAGACAATTTTCATACAGAACAGCGACCCCTGCATTTATTTGAATAATAAATGTACAGGACTTTCTTCAACAGGTTATATATACTTCTGTTTTCTATAGCATCGAACCTGATCTTTCCTACCAAGCAGAACAAGTGATCATCATCGATACCTTTTTATGCGTACTGTGCACAAATGCTCCCGATGATGACCTTCCTGCCGCCGTTAGCAGAGCCAACAAGCTCTTGAACATTTACATTTTTTATAGCTAGTTCTGTATAAAATGTATAGACATATTGCTTTTTATGGAGCTAAAACTAACTATATATCGCCATTTTCCCGCTTACTCCTACGGTTCCTTATCGCGAACTCGCTGTTGAAGTTTGTACGTTGTCTCCTACATGCGTGGTGCACGACGCGGAGTCCCTGTTCCTTTTTGAATGTGCTCTGATGTGCTCTACTCAAGCTTCTTTGTTTACGCGTTCCTCGCTTCTTGCCCCTGAGAACACGCAAAAGGGGAAAAAAAAAAAAACGCGCACTCGAAACGAGATTTCTTTTTGAGCACATGCGAAAAGACCGATTCTTTATGTAATTGGCTCTCTCTTTGAAGTATTTCATGTGCATAGCTTCTGCGAATGCTTATTTCCCCCCTGCATCGGTTTTCGAAGGCTCAGACGTGCTTAAAGTAAATCCTAGGGAACATGTTTGGGGAAATCTCCTTCTTAGTGTTTAGGGAGATGCTCTTGAGGGGGCCGGCTACACTGAAATCGTTTCCGGTAACGACTAGATCCCACACGCCCACTTCTAAAGATGGTCTTACGTTCGATACTGCAAAAAAAAAAAAATGCGTTTAAAAAGAAACGTATAAAAAAATGCACTCAGCGCAAGGTGGGCTTTATAGGCAGCAGGGCGGTGTCCTAACGGCCGAATCATACCCAAAGTCCGGGACGCAATCGTTCCGCAGCCCGTAGCGCAAAATGCACTTCCGTGTCCAAAGACACTCACGGCGTTAAAGGGAAAATGGATGTGCGGAAATTGGTAGCTCATGAGCACACATGTAGCAATATGGGTCGGGGAACAAGCTCCGGGATTGACTCAATTCCTTCGATGTGGCGTTCCTCTACCGGAGCGATTCCACTGCCGCTGCGTGGTCTTGAGAGGCGATGTCTCTGTGGTCGTCGAGCCGTCATTCGTTGAGATGGAACACGCAAAATACGCCCCGGGTTTGTTCGCTTATTCTCAGGCATGGTTACCACTTGCCTTTCAGAAACCTGTGTGTCGAATATTTATATGAAAAGTAACAGAGCGAGATTTGTGAAGTGGGGAGACCTGAAAACTCTTTCTCCAGATCTTTTGCAGAAGCCCTTGCTTGCCGTTAAGAAAGTTGTGATATCTTAGGTTAGGTCTGCTTGTCCGAAGGCAGGGAGGCTTAGCATTCTTTCACGCGGGGAAGAACGGACGTAAGAGAGGTAACCGCGGCCATACCGGGGAAGGGACGAAAAACGTTTTCACCAAGGGAACGGTTTAGAGGGGCGTTCAGCACCAATGTGCTTGCCCCCTCTAGAAGCCTGGCACAATGTTTTTTTCCATGCAGAAATGACCAAGCGTACTGAAGGTGCTTTCCAGCGAGGCATCCTTCTTCCTGAGCAGCTACTACACTGCAGCAAGCGGGACCGAGTCTAATGATTTCCTCTCGCTGACAGCCACCAGAATCTTCACGCAACTCTGTCAGTGTTAGCAGGAGAGATCTGTGGCAAGGAGGACGAAAGAGTCCGCGTGCTCAAGCCACGTAAAAAAAACCTCGTTTGCATGGGTGAAGAACATCGCCAGCTACAACGTACTTAAGAGTCGACCTCTCCACGATCTAGCCTATACGGACGTCTGATGAATGGGGTGCCTATCTGGCAGCTGCTTATAGAGCCTACCCCGAGCAGGAACGATATATGCTGCGGCGTGGCCCAACCAGGCTAGAAGTGGGCCAGACTACGTATTTTTCTTGATCATGTGGATCAGCTCTTGCATGGTCATTTCAGGTAGCTTAAGCAATAAAAAGATGTTATCATGCTTTGCACACTTATAATTTTCCGACGGAACACAGTGCGCCCCGAAGCTCTGCGATGGTGAAAGCGTCGTTCATGCCAGCGTGCACTGGGGTTCGAGGATACAATTTTATTTTTCCGAACAAGCAGCGCAGTCTTAAAGGGACAGACAACCGATTTTTGAGGAGCGCATGCCCTACAGCTCATATGAAAGCCATCACTTTTAACAGCGAAGCTTTTCAGTAAATCGTAATTTTTCAGGTCCGCGGTGAAAAATACCAAGAAAATTGCCGAATGCGCGCACGTGACAGTGGGCCTTTCGGCGACCGTTAGGAAGTTAACAAAACCAAGGAAATGCCGGCAGCACGTTTTTTCGAATTGGGTAGGCTATGCGCCGTAGGACCTCCAGGAGCGCGCAGCTTAGGATCAGCGACACCGCGAGCAGGAACGCGATCGATCTCGTCTGCGCGTGCCGATGACCCAGGCCGCTACAGCTTCACTGGTCAACTATCTGTACACGGAATGCATGGGTGCGGTATTTCAGTTCGAGCACAAGGCATACCGGAGCTTCACTGATTTGATGCGTCCGCAAAGGTATAGACACCTCAAAGATTATAATAAGGACTATCATCAACATTATCATGGTAAGCAGCGGCATTATTATCATCCTCAGACCCTCTTTAAATAAATACGGCAGTATGAAAACCACTCCTAAGGCCTCCAAACTGCAGCTGCCCTGCGTGGTCCTAATCAACTTGTTTGCTATCAAAGTTTCTTATGTCATCTCTTTATTGAGTTGTCGATGCAGAGGTAATCACGCAAAAAACGTCCTATTACAAAGAACAGAATTCAGAAACTATGACCAAGGTGGGAGAAAGTTTAAAAAAAAAAACTGAAGTATTCGTGTTCAACATTTCCCCAATTCTAATAGCATGCCGCCCCCCGTGTTCTGGCGTTTTCTTTCCCACTCTTTTGGCCGATTTGCCCAACTAAGGCAAACACAGCAGAATCAATAGCTGTATTTCAAGTAAGACGTTATGCCCTTGCACAGAACGAAACAAAAACGCAAGAAGTCACTGAGAGACAAAGGGAGAACTTTGGAATCTGTGTCAAAAGAACTGCTTGGCTGAAGAAGGGGACGGAGGCTGGCACGCTGTGCAAGGAACTCCACGAGAAAGTAGGGCAATGCAGTAAAGTGAAACAACGGCCTCCACCATGAATTAGCAAATGAAGTGGGTGACGTGGGAAGAATTTAGCACGCCACGAGCACACCGCCATTTCTCACCTAGGACGGACAATGAATCTCTTGTGAGCCCGCAATTATCATTAATAAAGGCTTCAGTCTGGCTATCGTTCGCCCACGCGAGCACGTTCCTTATTTCCCATAAAATTCACATTTGCCTGTATGATTGATTTCCATTCAAGTCATCAACTCCTGCTTCACTGGGCTCTTATGAAGTAGGTCTCAAGTAGGCTATTTCTTGAAGAAGCACTTCAGGTACCCGCATGATTTGCACCAGCCTTTGAATGGTATGTTAAAATTTTCCCAATTCCTTACCCACTTCTTCCTCCTAGTTTTCCAGGGGCTGTGTTCTACGCATTTTCGTTCAGAATTCGCTCGCTGGCGTTATATTTAAAGTTTCCGTGAAGGCGGAGGCGGTAGGAATGAATAATATTGGTCAGGGCAGATGGATATGCGCATCGCAAAGCATAAAAATCAATACCCTCTTCTCATCTTTTAGCAACTGGGGGATTTTCTTTCCTTTCTTTCTTCTGAAGAGAACCTTTGTTGAGGTTTTTGCCTCTCGCGGATGTCTCTTACGTTGTTACCGTATTTTAGTAGTCCGCGTTCTGCGAAGTCAGGCTTCCCAGCTCCGTTCGTCTTGGGGTGATGACTAAGTGCTGCGGAAGGAACCTTCTACTTCCACCCGGAATGATGGCGCTTTCGTAAATTTTCGATGACGTAATTGGGGAAGCTCCTTGCAGTTTATTTTTTGATTGTAGTTCAATTACACTGTCGCTTAAGAACATACGCTATTGAAATACGAAGACAAGCTAATCCTCGTCTGAACCACCGCCTTCGGCTCATCTTCAAAAGGCTACTAATCGAAAAAAGGGTACGCTTCTAACAGCCAGCCTCAAGAAGAGCATACGACACTTCTATCTACTTTGGAGAGCCCTTCAACGAAATTGCTTAGAAAAACTGACACCTAGCGCTCTTCAGTTGGCAATATGGAGTGAGTACTGTATCACTCCGCAATTCACCTCTGCGACTGGCATTCTGCGTGCTTGCAGTTGCTACTCTTTACAACTTGAGAAGTGTAATGAAGCATTCGGGTGGCTGTGAAAGAATCTTCCAAGGCAAGAATATCACTCTTTATTTTTTGTTACGGACACAAAGTTGATCTTACAACGAACGATGACATTTACGCTCAGGAGCAAGCTTCAACTGGCCTGAAATGCTTGCCGCACTTCGCTGCGCTTATTACTGTAAACAAGGAAGGCAGATGGAGTACACAATACCGGGAAGGGAAGAAGAACCTCCGGGCAATCTGAGGCTGTCCAGGGAGAAGTTTCTTGCACACCGTATTGTGTGACAAGATGCGACCACATGTTATACCTGTCGACATATTTATCAGTGACGACAACTGGGGGAAAACAAAGATCTGAAACTTTCTAACTATGAAGTGCTACGAGGACCTCAGCTCATGTGCCTGTGGCTGTATTTCATGTACAAAAAAATCAACGGATCTCACGCCCAGGTGTTAACCGACGTAAGCAAAGCCTCGAACTTGTGATCGAACCCTAGTACCTTAAAATATCCACCGCATGGTTTCACTGTGAACCTAGATTTCCTCAACGAAACAATGCTGCTCACCTGGAACGTCACGTTTACAATCGCTGTTTGCACAGTGCAGTGAAGGCACTCCTGCGGGCGAGCGTGGTGTTTAGACGCCACCAGTTCAAAGTGGAAATAACGTAACGCACGCATGAATTGGAATTTCCGTTTCCCACCCCCGATCGCTGCCAAAGCAAAGCGGGAGCATGCAGTATACGGAGGTCAGCGGTATGCGGTGTGGTGTAAAATAAAACACCCTGGATGCCCTGCCAGAAAGCTTTGTTATAAGATACATTTACTGTTCAAGGAACTGGGGTACACGGAACCTTTACTGGCCAGGAGAAGCCATAACTTCAATGCAGTGATAAGAATAAATGAAAATGACCAAACTCATATTTGTATACAGCCAATTGTTTCGTACAACGTCTATGATCCTGAAATATTGCCTTAGAGTTAAGACAGAAAGACAGATAATTTTTATTGAATAAAGTAAATGTATAGTTCGCAGTGATGGTAGGAGCCCTGGCCTGCTACTTTGTGCGGGCGTAGATGAATCCTGACATTCAGCAGAGAGATGGGGAAGAGATGGGGTTCTACAGTCAAGAGAATATGATTGCCCTTACGTGTTCCCTATGCAGCTCGTGGAGGATTGTTCAGCAAACGGGGCCAAGATTTATAGGGGCCCGAACGTGGGACAGGTGGCGCTGCTGGCGCCGTTCAACAGCGCCACCAGCGGAAGAAAATCGCAAAACTGAACTGGGTATTTCCTGGCGTGTGAATGTAGAGCACCGTGTTGACGTGCAGGTTAAAAGTGCAACCGCTCGTTACCGTGATGATGTTGGTCACGTGACACGCACATTTTTTGCCAGAAACTGGGTCCGGGCGACGCGCGTTCATTTTATTTACGTAAAATTTGGTTAATTAATTAATTAGTGGTCATTGACTGGGTAAAGTCAAATTGATGTCATTAGGGCATGTGAGGTATCAAATTGAAAGTCTTAATGAGTGGAATCACGTGGGACGAGTTAAAAATTGCTTCCTGGTCATAGTCATGAGATAGTCATGTGAGTCATAGATTGGGTTAAAAGTCAAAGTGGTGCCACTAGGGCTTGTGGGGTATCGAATTAAAGGTCTCGATGAGTGGAATCGCGTGGGACAAGTTCAAAATTGCATCCTGGTCATAGTCATGAGACAGTCATGTGAGTCATGGATTAGGTTAAAAGTCAATGTGAGGCCACTACGGGTTGTGAGGTATCAAATTAAAGGTCCTAATAAGTGGAATCGCGTGGGACAAGTTAAAAATTGCTTCCTGGTCATAGTCATGAGACAGTCATGTGAGTCATATATTGGGTTAAAAGTCAAAATGGTGCCACTAGGGCTTGTGAGGTATCAAATTAAAGGTCTCGATGAGTGGAATCGCGTGGGACAAGTTAAAAATTGCTCCCTGGTCATAGTCATGAGACAGTCATGTGAGTCATAGATTGGGTTAAAAGTCACAGTGGTGCCACTAGGGCTTGTGGGGTATCAAATTAAAGGTCTCGATGAGTGGAATCGCGTGGGACAAGTTAAAAATTGCTTCCTGGTCATAGTCATGAGACAGTCATGTGAGTCATGGATTAGGTTAAAAGTCAATGTGAGGCCACTACGGGTTGTGAGGTATCAAATTAAAGGTCCTAATGAATGGAATCACGTGGGACAAGTTAAAAATTGCTTCCTAGTATAGTCATGAGACAGTCATGTGAGTCATATATTGGGTTAAAAGTCAAAATGGTGCCACTAGGGCTTGTGAGGTATCAAATTAAAGGTCTCGATGAGTGTAATCATGGGGCACAAAGTAAAATTCGCTTCGTGGTCATGGTCATGAGACAGTCATGTGAGTCATTGATTGGGTTAACAGTCAATGTGAGGCCACTAGGGCTTGTGAGGTATCAAATTAAAGGTCTTAATGAGTGGAATCACGTGGGACAAGTTAAAAATTGCTACCTGGTCATAGTCATGAGACAGTCATGTGAGTCATAGATTGGGTTAAAAGTCAAAGTGGTGCCATTAGGGCTTGTGGGGTATCAAATTAAAGGTCTCGATGAGTGCAATCGCGTGGGACAAGTTAAAAATTGCTTCCTGGTCATAGTCATGAGACAGTCATGTGAGTCATGGATTAGGTTAAAAGTCAATGTGAGGCCACTAGGAATTGTGAGGTATCAAATTAAAGGTCTTAATGAGTGGAATCACGTGGGACAAGTTAAAAATTGTTTCCTGGTTATAGTCATGAGACTGTCATATGAGTCATAGATTGGGTTAAAAGTCAAAGTGGTGCCACTAGGGCTTGGGAGGTATCAAATTAAAGGTCTTGATGAGTGGAGTCGCGTGGGACAAGTTAAAAATTGCTTCCTGGTCATAGTCATGAGACAGTCATGTGAGTCATGGATTAGGTTAAAAGTCAATGTGAGGCCACTAGGGGTTGTGAGGTATCAAATTAAAGGTCTTAATGAGTGGAATCACGTGGGACAAGTTAAAAATTGCTTCCTGGTCATAGTCATGAGACAGTCATATGAGTCATAGATTGGGTTAAAAGTCGAAATGGTGCCACTATGGCTTGTGAGGTATCAAATTAAAGGTCTCGATGAGTGGAATCATGGGGCACAAAGTAAAATTCGCTTCCTGGTCATAGTCATGAGATAGTCGTGTGAGTCAGGAATTAGGTTAAAGGCAATGTGAGGTCACTAGGGCTTGTGAGGTATCAAATTAAAGGTCTTAATGAGTGGAATCACGTGGGACAAGTTAAAAATTGCTTCCTGGTCATAGTCATGAGACAGTCATATGAGTCATAGATTGGGTTAAAAGTCAAAGTGGTGCCACTGGGGCTTGTAAGGTATCAAATTAAAGGTCTCGATGAGGGGAATCACGTGGGACAAGTTAAAAATTGCTCCCTGGTCATAGTCATGAGACAGTCATGTGAGTCATAGATTGGGTTAAAAGTCACAGTGGTGCCACTAGGGCTTGTGGGGTATCAAATTAAAGGTCTCGATGAGTGGAATCGCGTGGGACAAGTTAAAAATTGCTTCCTGGTCATAGTCATGAGACAGTCATGTGAGTCATGGATTAGGTTAAAAGTCAATGTGAGGCCACTACGGGTTGTGAGGTATCAAATTAAAGGTCCTAATAAGTGGAATCGCGTGGGACAAGTTAAAAATTGCTTCCTGGTCATAGTCATGAGACAGTCATGTGAGTCATATATTGGGTTAAAAGTCAAAATGGTGCCACTAGGGCTTGTGAGGTATCAAATTAAAGGTCTCGATGAGTGGAATCGCGTGGGACAAGTTAAAAATTGCTCCCTGGTCATAGTCATGAGACAGTCATGTGAGTCATAGATTGGGTTAAAAGTCACAGTGGTGCCACTAGGGCTTGTGGGGTATCAAATTAAAGGTCTCGATGAGTGGAATCGCGTGGGACAAGTTAAAAATTGCTTCCTGGTCATAGTCATGAGACAGTCATGTGAGTCATGGATTAGGTTAAAAGTCAATGTGAGGCCACTACGGGTTGTGAGGTATCAAATTAAAGGTCCTAATGAATGGAATCACGTGGGACAAGTTAAAAATTGCTTCCTAGTATAGTCATGAGACAGTCATGTGAGTCATATATTGGGTTAAAAGTCAAAATGGTGCCACTAGGGCTTGTGAGGTATCAAATTAAAGGTCTCGATGAGTGTAATCATGGGGCACAAAGTAAAATTCGCTTCGTGGTCATGGTCATGAGACAGTCATGTGAGTCATTGATTGGGTTAACAGTCAATGTGAGGCCACTAGGGCTTGTGAGGTATCAAATTAAAGGTCTTAATGAGTGGAATCACGTGGAACAAGTTAAAAATTGCTACCTGGTCATAGTCATGAGACAGTCATGTGAGTCATAGATTGGGTTAAAAGTCAAAGTGGTGCCATTAGGGCTTGTGGGGTATCAAATTAAAGGTCTCGATGAGTGCAATCGCGTGGGACAAGTTAAAAATTGCTTCCTGGTCATAGTCATGAGACAGTCATGTGAGTCATGGATTAGGTTAAAAGTCAATGTGAGGCCACTAGGAATTGTGAGGTATCAAATTAAAGGTCTTAATGAGTGGAATCACGTGGGACAATAAAAATTGTTTCCTGGTTATAGTCATGAGACTGTCATATGAGTCATAGATTGGGTTAAAAGTCAAAGTGGTGCCACTAGGGCTTGGGAGGTATCAAATTAAAGGTCTTGATGAGTGGAGTCGCGTGGGACAAGTTAAAAATTGCTTCCTGGTCATAGTCATGAGACAGTCATGTGAGTCATGGATTAGGTTAAAAGTCAATGTGAGGCCACTAGGGGTTGTGAGGTATCAAATTAAAGGTCTTAATGAGTGGAATCACGTGGGACAAGTTAAAAATTGCTTCCTGGTCATAGTCATGAGACAGTCATATGAGTCATAGATTGGGTTAAAAGTCGAAATGGTGCCACTATGGCTTGTGAGGTATCAAATTAAAGGTCTCGATGAGTGGAATCATGGGGCACAAAGTAAAATTCGCTTCCTGGTCATAGTCATGAGATAGTCGTGTGAGTCAGGAATTAGGTTAAAGGCAATGTGAGGTCACTAGGGCTTGTGAGGTATCAAATTAAAGGTCTTAATGAGTGGAATCACGTGGGACAAGTTAAAAATTGCTTCCTGGTCATAGTCATGAGACAGTCATATGAGTCATAGATTGGGTTAAAAGTCAAAGTGGTGCCACTGGGGCTTGTAAGGTATCAAATTAAAGGTATCGATGAGGGGAATCACGTGGGACAAATTAAAAGTTGCTTTCTTGTTATAGTCATGAGATAGTCACGTGAGTCACAAATTGGGTAAAAGTCAAAGTGGTTCCACTAGGGCTCGTGAGGTATCAAAATAAAGGCCTCGATGAGATGAATCATGGACAAATTAAAAGTCGCTTACTGGTTATAGTCATGAGATGGTAACATGAGTCACACATTGGTTTAAAAGTCAAAGTGGTGCCAGTAGGGCTTGTGAGGTGTCAAATTAAAGGTCTCGATGAGGGGAATTACATGTGACAAATTAAAAATTGTTTCCTAGTTATACTCATGAGATAGTCACGTGAGTCATAGGTTGGGTTAAACATGAGTGTGACGCTACTGGGGCTTGGGGGAGATCAAATGAAAGGTCTCCATCTAGAATGTTTTCATGCAATCTATTTTTTGAAAAGATAACGAAGGAATATCTTTAAATAAAGTTAGAAAGATCACCAGTTTAGGTGACATCAGTTGATATTACAAGCCGACATAAGTCCGCGAAGAATCCGTACTAGGGTACAGCGCACATTGTGGGCGCGATTTTATCTTTACATAGTACTTGTTTGCCTTTCTTTATTTTAAACACAATATGAAGGGGAAATATGTTTGCTGACACTTTTTAGAAACCGTATTTTTTGGTGTATTAGTGAACTTTCTTCACTGTTGATGCGGCACTGCTGCCGAGGCCACTCTATTCGCCGCTGAATGAGCTCCCGAACCACGGTTCGCCGCTAAATATCATTCATCTCAAACGTCCTTCGGTGTTGTCGTGTAGCGCTGAAACATTGACATAAAGCAAATTTCATTCGCTCGAAAGATAATTTGATCTGCCGTCTGGGAGTTGTATAACATATGCTACACAGTTTCGATCGTAATCCATATTATTGCTCATAAAATAAAATAATATTGATAAGGTGCGGCATTTCTATGGCAGCCGCTTGTGTAACCAAGGTAATGCGGCCTTCGCAGAACACCTCGTGCCAATACACGGCTTGCACACTGTCCGCGCTGGCCGGTTGCATAATGTAGTTGGCCCAAGCGGGGCGCGATGGTGAAGTAACACAAGGTTGAGGAGGGAACGCAGTGGGAACTTCACATGTGTTGCTGTCAGCCCACCCCGGAAAATATTTGTACGGGGATCTTTCTAAATTCGGGCCAATTTTTCTGAGCCACTGCAAAAACCGTTACTCGGATTTGGGCATATATACTGTAACAGTCGAACGAAGTGAGCTTCAAAGCTAAGCTATGTGATGAGGTACAAGATGTCTAGCGGAGCTGCAGAAGGACGATCGTTACAATGATAATCATAGCCACTTCTTTGTCTGCGCCTCGAATTGATACGGTATTGGAATGAAAGTGGGCGGATGAGTATTCATGTTCTGGAACCACACTTGTGGCAAAAATGGATCGATTGCCCTAAGCGTAAATGCAAGTAGGGTGCCATAAGCCCGCTCTATATGGTTCGAATTTACAAACGAATTCGCAGCTGCGGCGTCGCTAGTGCGGCAATATGTCGTTTTGCGGGACAAGCTGAAACAATCCAAGTGATCAATTTTCGTTGCTGCCGAAGCTACAAAATTGCTTCCACAGGTTCAGAGGCACAGTTGGAGAAGACGAAGCGAGAAGCGACTTAAGGAGAACCAAAGGGAGAATGGGCTCAAAATACAAGAACAAGTGAACACTCCTAAGATGGTGTTACTGGTTGCACGAAAGAGGTGGTCACAGCCTCTCCTAAACTTTCCTTATTTTTATGGTGGAATAGTTTACAAATCGTGGTGCCAGTGTTCAGATAGTTGTGAATAGTTGTACCGAGACGACACAAACAGGTATCTGTATATTGGAATACATGCATGTCGATTTATTCATTACACTTTTAAGGAGCAGAAAAGACAGTATAGTGCTGTCACGTTAAAAGAGTAACCCTTCGAAACGTCTTGCAGGGCGCATCATGGCGCTGTTGCGCCGCGCATTCCCTAAGAAGTGGGTGACGTCGCCACGAGTATTCTTGGGGACAGTCATTCTGGACGGCGCATCACGTCACTGGCGTTACTCGTTCTGTCGGTGGCTTGCAACATACTCTCTAGAGCATGAAGTCGTTTATAACAAATTTCACTACAGGAAAGTCTGGCGCTGCAATCAGGTGCCGTCACGGGACTGCTGGAAAATATTATATTTTTACTTCACCGCTTTTCAAATTCCTCAGCTTCATGATTGACAACTCTTTTCCCGACGGTGGCTCGAGTTTCTTTTCCCCCTAGCAGCACGACGCTTCCTATCCACTACTTTGGAGCAAGCACTGCTTGCTTTCTTGAGGCGCTGTGTGTTGCTTTTTTTGGGGGGCTGTTAATTCGCGCCAAAGAGCCATAGAAAAAAGAGCTCTGAACAGATGCAGCGAACGCAGGAGAGTAGGATCAAATTGAGCAAACTTCGACTGCATCTATGGTGGTGGAGGGGGAGCGGAAGAGACCAGGGTGGGGGGGACACAAGGGGGTTTTACAGGCTCGGATGGCAGACGACTACTGTCTTTCGATGGCATTTGCAGCAAATGACGGAGATATAGGGCCTTTTTAAATTCAAGTTATGAGAGTTTACACGCCGCGGCTGTGCACCTGGGCCACGAGGGCTCTGGATTACTTTTGAGCACCTGCGCACCTTTAACGCGCGACGAAATCTCGACATACGATCGCCTTTTTTTCTCCTCCATAAGAAAAGCAGAGATCGCGAACGGGATCATACCTGCGTCCTTGGGCTCAGCAGCATAACTGAGCCACTGCAGCGGGTGCTATTTTCAGTTACTGCTGTAAGACTGCCAGGGGATGTAAAAGGCTTCCGAAGCGCGCTGGTTCGTCATGTGTATATTTGTTTACTACCATAAAAAAGTAAAGCACCATAGATATGTTTACCATCCTGGTACATTATTGTGTTGGTGCTACGTACGTTGCTTCACATGGCATATCAGCCACAAGTAACAAAGTAGCAATAAACTAACAAAACAAATGAATATATTTATTTTTTATATATAAGGCAAAAGCTTCATTTCGAATTGCAAGGAGATGCCACTACAGTAGAGTTGTAATTTCCATCAAATAGTGAAGGCGTGAAAAAAATTTTCTTTTCATGTTTTTTTTAGAAAAATATCGGAAATAGAAAAAACACGATTCCAAACATATTAAAAGCTCGACATGCTTTTAAAGGGCTGCTGAAGAGCTTTTCAAAACATTTGTTGGTAGCATTCCTTTATAGTTTTCTTGACGCTAAATCAGGAAAAGGTGTTTATTGCTTGTGAAAATACACCCAAACAACCTTTTTTTTTTTTCGCGAAAGCAAACGACCCCTGCCCAATGTGCGGTAAGAGATGTGGCTTCCTTTCGCGATCGGGCCCCGGTAGATAACGTCCTATTCGGAAGCACCGGAGCTGCGTCGACCACTCAGCATGCAGAGCTCATTCTGTTCTCATTCCGAAACAGGTCAGAAAGTCCCCAGTAATATTGAAGACGCACAAAATCTTCCCTTAGAATAGGGGAGCTTGAAGGAAGCACAAACTGAACAAGTCTGCTCGCGGCGATCTTAAAAAACGAATTTTCCCCGAACGACTCATGGCCGACTTTAGACTTTGGGATGCCGGGATCTTGTGCAGATATGCTATTGTCGCTTTCACTACCAGCGCGAACACACAATCCTAGCACACTTTTCAACACCCCATCAGCCCCCATCTCGAATGTGCAACTTGCTTTTTACATTCGGGAGGGCGATAACAAGCTCTAGGGCATCACTTTGACTTTTACCCCAATCTATGACTCACGTCACTATCCCATGAATATAAGCAGGAAGCAATATTTAATTTGTCCAACGTAATTCTCCTAATCGACACCTTTAATTTGATACCTCAGAAGCCCTAGTGGCACCACTTTCACTTTTAACCCAATCTATAACTCACGTGACTAGCTCGAGACTATAACCAGGATGCAATTTCTAATTTGTCCATAATTCCCCTCATCGAGACCTTTATTTTGATACCTCACGAGCCCTAGTGGCACCACTTTGACTTTTACCCAATTTGTGACTCACGTGACTATCTCATGACTATAACAAGAAAGCAATTTTTAATTTCTCCCACGTGATTCCCCTAATCGAGGCCTTTAATTTGATACCTCACAAGCCCTGGTGACATCACTTTGACTTTTAACCCAATGCATGACTCACATGACTGTCTCATAACTATCACCAGGAAGCAACTTTTAACTTGTCCCACGCGATTCCTCTCATCGAGACCTTTAATTTGATACCTCACAACCCCTAGTGGCCTCACATTGACTTTTAACCTAATTCATGACTCACATGACTGTCTCATGACTATGACCAGGAAGCAATTTTTAACTTGTCCCCATTATTCTACTCAGCGAGACCTTTAATTTGATACCTCACAAGCCCTAGTGGCTCCACTTTGACTTTTAACCCAATGTATGACTCACATGACTATCTCATGACTATGACCAGGAAGCAATTTTTAACTTGTCCCATGTGATTCCACTCATTAAGAGCTTTAATTTGATACCTCACAAGCCCTAGTGACCTCACATTGCCTTTTAACCTAATCCATGACTCACATGACTGTCTCATGACTATGACCAGGAAGCGAATTTTACTTTGTGCCCCATGATTCCACTCATCGAGACCTTTAATTTGATACCTCACAAGCCCTAGTGGCACCATTTTGACTTTTAACCTAATCCATGACTCACATGACTGTCTCATGGCTATGACCAGGAAGCAATTGTTAACTTGTCCCCCATTATTCTACTCAGCGAGACCTTTAATTTGATACCTCAGAAGCCCTAGTGGCACCACTTTGACTTTTAACCCAATGTATGACTCACATGAATATCTCATGACTATGACCAGGACGCAATTTGTAATTTGTCCCCCGTGATTCCCCTCATCGAGACCTTTAATTTGATACCCCACACGCCCTAGTGACACCACTTTGACTTTTAACCCAATTCGTGACTTACGTGACTATCTCGTGACCATAACCAGTAAGCAGTTTTTAATTTCTCCCTCGTGATTCCCCTAATCGAGACCTTTATTTTGATACCTCACAAGCCCTTATCGCATCACTTTTACTTTTAACCCGATCTATGACTTACGTGATTACCTCATGACTATTACCACGTGATTCCACTAATCGAGACCTTTAATTTGATACCTCACAACCCCTATTGACATCACTTTGACTTTTAACCCAATCTGACTAATCAATATTTAACTAATTAACATAAATGAGGTAATTACGTTCGAGCCCTACTGCCTCGGGAAACACTCGCGGCAAGCAAAAAAAGCGCTCACGCGTAAAAAAAAAAAAAAAATCACGTGCCGCAGCTGTGGGCATCGCGCTCACAGCTGCGGCACGTTCTTTTTTTTTTTTTTAGTCCATAACTTCCGTTTTCCGCCACTACGGGAAAAAAATGGCGCTAGTGTCGCGCGGCAAACTCCAGGTTCCGGTCCCTATAGACATATTCGTGATGTCCAATCTAGTTGCCTACAGGCTGGATACGCAATAAAATAAACCCCACATCTCATCTATTCGAGTAGTTGCTTGGGATTTGTGTTATGTGTGTGGTCCTTCTCTTCAAATAAACTGAAAGAACGCCGGTTTTAATCTTTTTCAACCTCCACATTTCAACTTTTGGAGTGTGCTGACGGCTGCTGGCACTCTGCTTAAATCGTGCACTTAGAAGATCTGCCAGGCAGTGCTCCAAAAGCAATCAAGGCCGCGCGTGACAGGGAGCACTCTAATTCCATGCAGCATGCCAAAACACGCATCGACTCTGCGACTTCTAGAAGGAAACACTTTTCAACTCTAGTCCGCTAAGTCGCCTTCCGCATCGTTATATGCAACAAAATTCTGTACGTTCATATCCTCTCATTTCTCGAGTGTGAACAATGAATTCTAAACCTCTCCTTTACGAGAGTTCCCGCGCGAAAATGTACACACAAAAAATTTCATCCGATATTGCTGTAACTCACTTTCGTCACACAATGTTTGTAAGTGGCCCGCCGAAACCAGTTCGTGCTTTAATTATGATCCCGCGATGAGACGGTTTTACACGAATTGAGACCGTGGCCCTGAACTACCGAAATTACCGAGCGCCTAAAACTGTGAACGCAGTTTAATGTAGTGGCATCGTTTTTAGAACGAGATAAGTAAGAAAACTGCAGCAAAATGTTGCGGTAAATCATGAACAGAGACAACAAACTTGGAATCCTTGGCTACCTATTGGAATGTTATGTATACTTTGAGGGAACCGGGGGGTTGTCCATTGCGTTCGCCTCCGAAGCACATGATTTGATTAAGGTGTACGTTCTGCCGTTGGGATTGTTTTAGGGGCTGTTGTGTTGCAAAATATTTGAAGCCTGCTTTTATTCTTGAGAGCCGTTAGAAGCTCCCTGTACTATGGCACGCCGGCAAACGAGTATGCCGTTAGACAGACCACCAAGTGACCACAGTCCTGTAGAATACATGGGGAACCGATAGCCATTGGTGCTTATGGCAGCCGCTATACTAAAGGAGCATAGCACTGTGCTCCCCCCACAATAATTTTGTGCTCCCCCCAAACAACAATCTTACCTTCGTCGAGAACAAGACACTTTATTGAGGGTGTGACGTCATGAAGACGTGCCCCACGGTTTTTGTTCATCACTGCTCTGACGCACTTTCGGTCGTTGGATAAAAAATGCTTTGCCCTATTTGTGAACTATCCAGTTTCAACCGACCTCAGCGGTTGCTAGTTACCGCTTTCCTTAAACAAAAAATTCAGGATTGTTTAACACTTTGAAGCTACACCTGTACATTGAGGGGCGCCATAGGGGAGAACTGCAGATTCATTGTGACCACCTGCGGTCCTTTAACGTCAGCCAAAATCTTAACTACGGCAGTTCGTATTAGCGCCTAGGCGAAAAACAGCAACTGCGGCCGGAATGCGAACCCGCGTCGGTAGTCAGTGAGCTCAGCAGCACAATGCCTCACCCACTGAGTCATGGCGGTACGTGTTCCCTGAAACAAGAAATTCGAAAACAAACAAATCCGTTATAGCTAAATCAATCTCGCAGACACTGGGATAAAGAATCTGCAAGAAGCCACCGTATTAAACACGGAGCCAGTATCACTTCCGAAGTAATTCAATCAACCAGCTTCCACTACGAATTGAACTTAAATTAGGCAAACGATGTTGGTTGAAAGCGGCTCTCCCCCGAAAGCAAAAAACATGACAGATAACTACTCTGGACGATGTCTATGCAATATCAACGGTCGTTATTAGTTTGTCTAGATATCGGGAAGCGCTAGTGAAAGCCTTCAAAAGCTGAAATGTAATTTTAAAAGGCTCACGCCTCTTGCCTCGCAAAAATCTACCGTGGTATCTTGCATACCCCTAACTTCCCACGTCGCTGCACTGAACTTTCCGCCGGGCGAGAATGGCTCCAGCCTTCGCTAGAGAGCAGGGATGGGAAGTTTGAAGTAGGCGGCACTTCAAAGGCGCGCGTGGTTAACGCTTGCCTGCAAGGCTCACAAGGGCCAAGCGGGGCGGACGGTGGCCGCCAACGTTCCAACTACTCGAATCTTAAACGCGCATAATTATTTCCGAGAAATGCTGACATTAACACCAATCTTCACCGTCCCCGCCATGCCACCTATTCGAGTGACCGTGTACTTGAGTACGACTGCCTTTCGAATGCAGTATTCGTAGTATCGGGGCATGGCAGTGGGAGAAAGGGAGGAATAAATTTTGGACATGGTGGAGTGAGAGTATGACTTGACCAGTGTTTGACAGTGGAGGTAAGTTCGATTCTTTACGAAGCAGCTGTTCGCTTTTCTCCAACTAAAGAGTAATGGGTTGACGGCGGCTCCACCGACACTCAAAGTTTTAACAGAGGAGCTGCTTAGCTAATTTCTCGCTAAAATTTGTTGCTGGGCTACTGGTCTTTACACATAAATCAAATGTAGCACAGGCCGGACAAGGAAGAGAAACAGATGGCGCCTGCATCGTCACTTTTACACGTCTGTTCCGCTCTGCGCTTCACGACCTGTCTATTCTGTTGTCTTTGTGGTTCATGTTTTCATGCTCGTGTTTTAGTTCGAAAGCACTGAGTGCTACCGGTGCATCGAGACCGGCAATAGCCCGGCCGCTGAATATCAAAGCAAAGACACCTCAAAGGTAAAATAAAAACAAAATCACCACAATGCAGAGGTATGGCTACGGGGGTCGTAAAGATCGCAGGAGCACCATGCCTGCGCAGTGTGAGAGCGGGATGTCACCACCGGAGCAATGTGCGCTAGTCTCACTGAGCGGCGCAGTAGTCACTAGGTATCCAAAGCACTCAGCACTGCGTCTCGCCGTACTTTACCGGTGCTACGGCTCCTTCGGCTCCACGCACACGATGCCGGCTCATCCGATCGCGGCCACCTCATTCCCACAGTATTAAAATGGGCATGTGCGCGTTCGTATTCGCAATGCATAAGAAGTGCTTAGGCGTTCTAGGATTCTTTATTTGCCTCTGATTGTGCGTACATCGGCTACGTATGTTATCGTTCTTGCCCATAAACTCCTTTTAATTTTTGCTTTATTCTGTAGAGAACAACAAACAAAAAACAGGTTGTACATCGTCCTTGGCCCTTCTTAAGTTTTCTACATGAAAGCTGTAAAACGTTGTCCTCTTGTAATTATTTTTGTCTTTTTATTCCTTTTCTCATTGATCAGAGTGCCTCAAATTCCGCTTTAGCATTGAGCTTTTTATTTTTGATCATTTATTCTTCGTCCGAGAGCAATGCCCTGCGGTGGCCTTGCTCTTACACAAGAACTTTTGGGGCACGCTTTATTGCTTCGAAGGCGCCAACAACCTCCCTATCGCGGAAAGAGTTAATCAGGCTAGCGCATACGACAGATAACAGCTTTGTCCCTACATTAAGTGCCCTCCACCGTATACGCTTTACGTCACGCGCAAAACTAAAAGATAACTTTGAAGCTCACGTAAAGCACAAACCGGTGAGCACAACAGTAATTTTGCAACATCCGCGTGAGTGGGCTGTACTGCTTCAGTGCCCACAACTGTTGGTAATCTACTGAGTGGAGGCGATTGTCGCCCGTTTTCTTCTCCGCGGAATTGCCAGCCGACTCCGGGTCAATGCCGGAGTAACGAAATCTCGAGTGCAAACAGTTCACGCAATCAGGCCAGACGATGACTCAATGCCGACACTATGAATGAGTGAACCATTGGCTCAGATGCTTGTGCCAGCATAGATTAGTTTCTCTTGTTAATTTCCATAATGGAGGTTGGTTGATGTGCCCGAAATGAGGAAAACAGGGTCAGTATTGAACTTCAAGCACATGCGGGAAAACACCCGCTCATGCAATAGCTATAAAACTAAAGAAAATTAGACCCAGTTCCATCCAGCCTGAAATCTGCTGAAACAGCCGACCTGTGCTTCTTATGTGTCTGTTCGAAGGTCAGTGGTTGCTCGCCCGAAAACAGCAGCACCGTCATCGCACACATTCTACGGTTAGCGCAAACGATACTCCACCTAAACGTCAGCGGCAGAAGGCTTCCTCCCCTCTCCTTTCCTTTCCCTCCCCTGCGAGACCACTGCGTCCTTTATAAGTGGGTCTGTCAACCGGTTTTTGCCAGGTCACCCGCGGGTCTGGGAACCTGCTCGTGCTCCTACGTGACGCACGACCTTCAGCAGACGGACGAAAAGGTTGAACCTGCAACAACTCGACCAACAAGCGGTCGGTCAATGCGCAAGATTTAAAGCAGTGACAGCTGTTGGATGGATCCTTCGACATGTTGATAAAAGAAAAAGTGGGAGATGAGGTATACTTTAGGCTCACCTTTGAATATTTTCTGGCCCTTTGGTGTAGCGTTGGTATTTATAACTGTTCTGGAGTAATCACCTAACCTACCCGCCGCGGTGGCACAGTGGCTATGGCATTGTGCTGCTGAGCAGAGATGCGGTTCCGATTCCCGGCCGCGGCGACCGCTTCTCCGATGGAGGCGAGAAGCAAAAAAACGCCGGTGTGTTGAAGATTTCGGCGCACGTTAAAGATCCCCAGGTGGTCAAAATTAACCCGGAGTCCTCCAGTACGGCGCGTGATAACCTGCGTAGTTTCGGCGCGTTAAACCTTATAATCAATCACCTAACCCACCTATAAAAGGAGTTGCCCGGACTCCGTCACGGCATGCTTTGAGCATCATCAGCGTATTTATGTTTGCTGCTGGCTTCAATAAGCGTGGATGACTGTATCGACGTTGGTTCAGTTACAGGATGAATTAAATTGGCTTCGGGGATGGACGCTCGCTTGTTTGCCACTTCAGAAATCCTCTCCGAAATGTTCGTAATTTTCTTTTCAACTAAATTGCTTTTCGTTTTTATTCACCGTGTACCGTGAGCAGCTTTAGTAGCCATCTCTCGGCTACATGCAATGGACGGCGGTTTTTCTGTTCTGCGCATGTGTCCGCGCATGCCTCTGATAACACCGTTTATCCTGATTCTTATTAAAGCGAAATAGTTCTCAGAGGGACAGAGGGAATCCTACCAAAAAACGTAATAGATTTCCCCATAGACTGGTTGGTCGACCGAAAAGCTCTGATAAGATCTCAATGACACATGGTGTATGTGTTTAACCGGGATTTCATTGTTTTAAAATGATTATCGTTAGAAAGGAACGGTTCTAAACACGACAATGCACGCATCGATCATGAAGTAGGAGTACAGCAGTATACCTTTATCTCACAAACCACGTATCAGCATACATTTAGGTCGTTCGTAGATGTCTTTACTTAGTGCGCGAAAAAAGAAAAAAAAAACGTCGCATGGGTTCATTCTTCGTTTTCGATGTGGGACTTTGAAAATTTGACGATCGAATGGACATACTTTCTGCACGTTTAGCTTTCTGCACGTTTAGCTAGGTCGGACGCACGTTTAGCTTTCGCGTTTCTCTCAGCTTACTTTAAAGGGATGGTTAGTTTTTTCATGCACTTGAGGTTACTTCCTCTGTACCAATTCCTACCAAATGCCTTTTCTACGACGCAATTTCCTCGTAGATTTTTAATATAATCAGCATCTCGCACCTCGCTTGCAAAACATGTGTTGACACTCCGCTCACCTTAGGTCTTATCTTTGCGGAACCGTAATGCGCTGGCCCTGAAAATATTCATCGCAATTCCGTTGTATTTGGAATCGCAGTGGGATTCCGTTCAGTCGGTACGGAACGAAGATAAAGCGCAGCAATATTTGACGGCCACGGTGATGGCTTCTTTATCGGTCGTTAATGCGACGTTACTCCTGTGTCGGAGAAGCAGAGACAGCACCAGAGACAGAAACGACGTGACTGGCCCGAGATCGAGGTGACCACCATGTTCGTTCAGAGTGATGCAACCGCACATGGCAGTTGCACCCCTTGTATAGATCTCAGCATGCACTGTTTTAGGCTCAGTGGAGCAGTTTGCAGATCGCACTGGATTGGATTTGAAAGAAATTTTTATACATTGATTGATTGATTGATTGTAGGGTTCAACGCGCCGACGCAACGCAGGCGATGAGGCGCGCCGTAGTGGAGGGCTCCGGATTAACTTTGACCACCTGGGGACCTTTAGCGTGCTCCGAAATCTCGTACACACGGGCGTTTTTGCTTTTCGCCTCCATCAGAAAAGCGGCCGCCGCGGCCGGGAATCGAACCCGCGACCACGTGCTAAGTAGCGCAACGCCTTAGCCACTCAGCCACCGTGGTGGGTGAATTTTCTATAAATAGAATGAGAGCATCAGCGGTGAGCGGACAATGTTGTCGATAAGCGTTTCGAGTTTACATCGACGGATTGGCGCCGTATTGTGACATTGCTGAGAGGCATCCATTTCGTCACATTGAAAGTTAAAGCAGGGTTTACAACCAAAATATAACCTTGGATATAGCGCACGTGTAGTAGAAGGCTGCGGATCAGTCTAGAACCCTCAAGTACATTAACCCTTTCGGCCCTGGTGGTGTCATTTCACGCCATCACATAAAAGTGTCTCTATCGCATAGAAAACAAAACGAAAACTCGAAGTTTATTGGGAATTGTCCTTCAATGATACCTATTGCGATAGATGTCACTGTTGTTTCTTTTTATTGGAGCTACACGCTACAAAAAAGACAAAGCTCTGGTGAAGTCGAAATTACGACACTGAGGCTGAAAAAATGGCGGCCTCAGTTTTATTTCCAAGCTTGTAAATCTATAAATACGGGCACTACGAAGCTCATTTTTTGTTTGTGAGTTCATGTAGTCAGAAAGTTTAAGAATTCGTGCAAAACTGATGTCCTTGCTCAACGTATTTTTTTAATTGTCCGATGTCTTAATTAATTGCCTCGTAATTAAATCGATTAATACTTTTACTTTCAGCTCTATTTTTGGTTTGTGGGCTTATGACACCCTAAAATTTAGGAAAACACATAGAAGGCACTCTCTTGCTTGAAATAAAAAAATAAGGGCTGAAACGGTTAATGTAGGTTCCAAGCAAATTTTCTCATACCACCGAACCGCAACGCAACAATACGGGTTCTAATAGTAAAAGTAAGACGACAATAGTACGTTTAAATTGTTCTCCTAAAAGTTAAAAAGCACAAACAATTCCAAGTGTATTAAACGCACTGCGTGGAGAGCGGCAAGCGTGACGGCTAAGAAAGGGCTTGGACGTTCTACCTTACTCTGTTTTATAGTAAGAAATTAAAATACATTTCTGCACAATTTCGACTTTTTTGCTAAGCCATCCACGGAATATAAAAAGTTCGTTGAACTCTTTCGTAATCGGCCCTCACATCCGGCGTGCTTTAAACCTCGGGTGAATTAAACAAAAGTTAATTTGACTGGGCGAGTCCGCTATTGCTGCCCCATGACGTAAGTGTTCGTGTCTCTTCGCCTCTCCTGAATAAGTTATCTCTCCCCGGTAAAACATAGCGTGACGGTGCAGCTTGCCTCAGCGCATCAAATGCGGCTGCGGTACTTTTAGCTGTTCCCAGTTATTTGTCCAAGGCAATTCATAACGTTTCCCTCAGCCAGGCCTAGCCTTAAATCGGAGAACTAGGGTAGCGTGCGAGTGTTACGCAAGGGCTTAACGACGCCGTAAACGTTGCTGACATAAGAACGGCTACATCCACTCACTGCCTTGCATCTCGTTGCAGCATTACATGCAGCTTTGCTGTGTGCATTCGAACTCGTTGCAACGCCGTGCGTTTGAAAGTCAGCAACTCGGGACTCCGTGACATCCGCTAAAACACCCTATGATAACTTGTCTTGTGTAGTCGAGTATCCAAAAGGCATTGTCAGGAAACAAAAAAAAAAAACAAAAAAATTCTTCTTACTGGACTCTCACGCGAATTCAATACGACTCCGACAGACAGACAGACAGACAGACAGACAGACAGACAGACAGACAGACAGACAGACAGAGGAATGTATGTATGCACCTATGGATGACTGGATGGATAGAGGCTATTCACATTTAAATCGAAGCATGAAAGGGGTCTGCGGCGGAGGCTGAGAGCCGCCAATAGCCACGCAACTTTAGGTGGCCTACATGATACGTCCGTCTGCCTGCACCACTCCTGCAAATGTGTTGCAGCCGAGTTGGACATTTTCTTGTGTGTTGTGCTCTAAATAGTGTGGTGTCAGGGCAGTCATTCACCAGCGGCTGAACCACCGCTGTCATTGTTCGCTCAGGGTGGTATTTTGCGGGTTTCTGGTTTTGGTTGCTTGTGTTTTTCTTGCGGCTCAGTCGTTGGAAAACATTCCAAGTTGATTTGCCTAACAGTTTTTAGCATTACGTACACTGGATGGTGTCTCGTTCATAAACTATTGGCTGCTTGGAGAAAGCAAACAGCCTTTCCAAAGCTCACGTGAGCTACTCTTTTAGTTCCCAATGGACTGGCACACCAACATAGTGCGTGTACAAAATACGTTTGTTGTTCCAGAACTCCGTTATGGAACTGGATCAAGCGGCATGAGAACGAAAAGGTTGGAACCAGCCATGACGATAACATCCTTCAACCGAATGCAAGATTTAATACTCATCCGAAACCACTCGTCAAAGAGCGATAGGAACTGTCCTTCATGTGTCGGAGGAACCCGATGCCCTTGTACTAAACAAGCACTTCAACAACATGCTTGTGAAATTAAGTAACGCTTAATTAAGTAAACAAAGTTGGGGGCAGGTCTGCGTTAAATCTCCATTAGGAGTAACAAAAAAAGACAGACTACGACACAACCACTGTTTTAAATGATGCCGAATTTTTCGCAAAAACGACGCAGTGACGGCAACTATCCAGATATCCTGCAGATGCTGAGCCGGCGACAGCGAGGGAATTTTACCCCGAACGTTGCCGCCGAAGAACTCCCGAAAAATTTATCCACGCCAACATTTTCTCGGCGGCAATCACACACCGAAAGAAGAAAAAAGCGCAATCACCATTCAACACTTCAGCATATTGCGAATGACGCAAGCAATCTTTCCACCAGGAGAGATGCCCGTTGTTTGAATTCTCGACTGGCGCAACATCTGACAGCCTGCTGCTCAACGTAATACTGCCTGTCACTTCAAGCTTAGTTTCTATCTCCCTTCACCCTCGCTTGATCCCATTAATGCTCAACATCCCACGGCAGCAGCAAAGTCATTAAATCGTACGTGTCGAGGCGCAGTACTTGCGCAGTTTTGCGTGCACAAACGCGCACCCTTTAAGCAGCGAAAACCAATTCGTTCCTTACATGGGCGTGAGTTGCAACACTTTTGCTTCCAGTCGGCACGTAATTCTATTTACTCCCGTTGGCCCCGGCACGTGCTTTTGTGTGCGGTTTTATTTTTCTGGTATGAGTCCTTCCATTTTATCGCGTTCCTCCTACAGACATTCGCGACAATTCTAACACAGAAATAAAACTTTTCTTGCCCTCTTGCATTTTAGTCGTTCGTAATGGGAGTCGACCATGACGCGGAATCGATAATTATTGTGTGTGTTATAAGTGCAGTTGCTGTTGCGAGAACCGTGAAAAAAAAAAATACTACTTTGGCCGGGAAAAACTCTCCTTGTGGTTTTGGCGCGGGTGGAATCTGAGGTTTTAAGGGGGCCATGGATTTATTTGAAATAACTGGGCTTTGGAAACTCATTCAGCTCCATTATTCAGACCGTAACAGATGTTTTTGACATAAAAACAGGCGAGGAATAATAAAACATAATTAATAAATAATATTAAAATTAAATAAACTAATAAATTTCTGGCTACGTGATATCACAAGTGACGGAATAGAGTGGTGGTGGTTTAAAAAATCAGGGAAGCTTGCGCTCACGCGCAAGACTTGAATGGCGAAGCTCTTGTAGGTGAGCATTGTCGGACACGTAGTTAAGTTTCAGTATCATTGTTTCAGTATCATCATCAAGCGCGGTGGCGCTTGACAACAGCGCAGGAGTTTTTTTTTTTTTTTTTTTTCGCTAAAGGCATTGCGCGAGCCGGGGACTCGGCGGTCGCCGCGAGGCACGCGCTCACAAGCGCGTGGCATTGCCTTCGCATTTTTTCTTGCAACGGCAAACTTTCGGCCAGTGGCAACAGCTCCACTGTTGACATTTTATTTGGGCTTGTGGGGAAGGAGAAATGGAAGTGGTCAGCCTCCAATGTCAGGGTGGAAGCGAGCCCGCGTTGATTCGCGTGCTGTTTTCACCTGGGCGAGTTGTCGCGCCATTGCCGAGCTGATGAGAGCTGACAACCACTGCTGAAAGTGGAGGGTGAAGAGCGATTGGGTGGAAATAGGAAAAAGAAAGCAGTGATAATGGTGTTAGCTGCAGCTAGTTCTGTTAAATCTAGTTCTATTAAATCGTATTAGCTAAGCTAATACGATTTAACGGAACTAGATGCACCAGCACAATCGCACAGTCATGTTTCTTGGCGGTGGCTTTGGTAAGCGGTCGCCAATGGAACAAAAACGGTCCCGTGAAGAAAATATTTCCTTTAATTTGACAGTGGTGCGTCGATTGTACGCCGGCTAGCAAACACGCGTATCTGCAGCGTAGAGATATAACACTAAGGGGGGCAGGATTGGAGCTGCCGCATGCAGGAAGATGGCCTCTTGCGAAGTCTGTAAATGCGCGCGCGCCCGGAACGTAGCCCGGCTTTGTCCCGACGGCCACCAGCCACGCGCATGGTGGTGGGCGAAGATGACTGGTTGACAAGCACGCGCGTTCCTCTCCTAAGATGAAAGAGGCAGGAAAGTCGACCTTCACGTTAACCAACCGAGCCTAACAGCAATTTTTTTTAAAAAAAGAGGCGTCACGGGTTCCGCAGCTGCTGTCTCCGTGACGTGGGCCACGGCACCTCCGCCAATAAATGCGCCCCATCGTCCCGCACTTGCGGTCATACAGCAGCGGACGAGTAACCTCGATTGGCAGTATTATATAACCCCCTGCATCCTTACTCGCTTATACTGAGGATTCTTTAGCCTATGTCCAGGCTCTTGGAAAAGAAAAACTGACAGGCTTCCTTTATTTCAGACGAACAGACGATACAAAAAAACAACATTGACAGGAGAGTATCCAGCTAATAAAGAAAAGCGTGAAGAATGCATATTTTCGTTGTAATCGGGCCGCCAGACAGTTCGGATTGGTCTTTCCAAAGAATCCCGCGCTGCGAGTTGCTCACCGCCCATTGAGGCCGGTCCGTTATTCCAGAGGCACCGCACACAGCGAGGGCCGTGGAGTGCGCAAGTGAGAAGAGGCACGGCTTTAAGTAATTTGGGTTCACAGGTAGCAGGGAGTTTAAGCACACACCTTAGGTCAGCGAATGAAGAATCCGTGGGATTTGACGAACGGGCAATCCAACGCGCATAAACAACACAAGCAGGCGGGGGCAACGCAACGACACTTCGCTGGTTTTACACAGTGTTTTCGGCGTTTCAAAACGACGAAGAGGCACACTTTGGAGTTCGGTAGTCAGCAACGCCATCCTGAACGATTTTAGCTGTTTTCGATTTCGTCCAGCTGAAAGCCCAGCAGCGGCGTCGCCGGCACAACACATGGCCGAGTCCGGGAGGAGCGTTCCCGCGCGGTCAATACTCGGCGGCGGCTCACAGCGTAACAACGTCTCCGTCCGGTTTCACGAGCGCGGTGGCCGGTGAGGCGACGGAGAAAGAGCGAGGAAGAGAGGATGGCGGGGGGAGTAACGGACGGGTCCATTGGCTGAACCGAATCGAGAGCGGAGGACAGTAGAGCGGGCGGAGGGAATGCGCGCCTGGAGATCTGCGCGGAGGAGTCGTAGCCGGGTGCGACGAGAAGGTGAAGTCTTAGATGAAGTGAGAGGAGTAGAGGAGAGAAGAGTGCCCTAGATGAAGTGAGAGGAGTAAGTTGTGCCACGAAGCAGTGCGGGTAAATAGGAACAATAAAAACAAAGGAGAAAAAGATCAACGCTGAAAACTGGGCGTGTTGGTACATAATGTAGGAAAAAAAAAGACTATATTGTCTCTCTTTCACAATTAATCCAGATGACGGTTCAGCGCAGTCCCTGTCGTGTATATTTCTCGGCCCTTGTCTTTTTTTTTTTTTTTTTTTTGCGCGCGTTTTTGCTTAAAGGAGAACATGTGTCAGAAGGGGAGGCTGCGTAGCTGGAGGAGGAAAAAATGAAGAGATGCCCGACGCTGTTTGCCGCAGTTATGTTCTTTTCTAGAGATTAAATGAGAGAGAGAGAATGGAGCTGGGAAGCGGAGAATTCGCCAGAACCTCTTCGTTGGAAACGCTTGCCCCAAAGCAAAAAACACGATCTACCGCAAGAAAAAATTGAAGGAAGCTTGCACTCATCAGCAAGACTTGAATGGGGTAGCTATTTTGGTGAGTATTGACGGACACATACTCAGGTTCCATTATCATTGTTTATTTGCGTAGTTGCGGTGATAGTAGCCGTCGCCGTAAGCATCGAAGAGGTCGTCGTCATCTTCGTGGCAAGTGGTGGATGCAAAGTCATCCTCAGCATTGTAGACATCCACCAGCTCAACTGGCGAAGCTAGCACTAAGTCAATCAAGCCTTGAACCATAGCGAAGCTGCAGGATTTCTTTACACGTGCGCACTGCAGGACGAATCACCCCGTATTTATAGAAATTTGAAGTTGTTTATTTACATGTTCTGTCGTTGCTTTGAACTGTGCTATACTCGGTGACAACTTAAGAACGGCACCGGAAGTTGCCGCTGTGCCTTATCACCGTAGCCGGATGTTTCTCCGCGCGGCGCAAGTAGGGCGTTACTGGGAATATTTTGAGCATGGCGTGAGCCGTTCCCGTGATTTTTGGACTTAATAAGCTGATAAACGACTCCAGTGACGACAAACAAACTGCGTGACACAAGACAGACGATATCACGCATTCATAGCAAACCCCTTTCAAAGCGCGCGCGTACTGACGTCGCGGGTCCGGCGCTTTGGCGGAGTGATACACTACATGAGGTGGTGCCGTTCTTGACTTGTGACCGAGTATAGTAGTCATAGTCATATGCATCGATATCGCCGGGTTCCTCATGCCAAGCATTAAATGCGGGTTAGCGCTTGTAAACAGCGCTGGAGGTTTTCTTTTTTTGCTAAAGCCACTGCTCGAACCGAGAACTCGGCAGCGATGCACGCGCTGGCGATCTTTCCGCATTTTCTTACTCAACGTAGTTTTTGCAGTTTTTTTTTTTTTGCTAAAGCCGCTTAGCGTGCTGGGAACGCCCGGCGGTTGCCGTGAGGCACGCCCTCACGAGCGGTCCGCGCTTTCTTATTAAATGCGAATGCATTTATTAGCCGGGGGTTGTCTTGCTCCGTTGGCCGGCGTGCGCCTGCATTCCTCCAGCGCGAGCGCACGTGAGCGCGCGCACGTGCGCTCACGTAGTTCTGTCTTCGTCGTCGTCGTCGTAAATGCGAATGCATTTCTTTCGCCGTCGTCGTCGTCGTCGTCGTCGTAAATGCGAATGCATTTCTGGACGCGGCTATGGAAAGTGTGCGCGTGCGCTCCAAACCCTCTGACCCCATAGTCTTGGTTGGCGACTTCAACGTTGACGTGCGCAAGAAGAGTGGCGAGTGGCTGGTCGAGTACATGCAGACCAGGCACTCTATGCATTGTCTCTCTGCCGGCTTCGACACGTGCCTCACTACCATTCACGGGAGTTGCATTGATCTGGTCTTTACGCGAAGCTGTGACGCGCGTATGCTTCTCAAAGACCCTTTGACCGTGCACTTTAGCGATCACAAGGCAGTGATTGTGGCCGTCAGGTACAACGATAACACAAACAGGTGCTGATGAATAAATGATTACGTTCACACTCTCGTCATTAATTACGCCATTACTCGCAACACACTCATCGGTGCACCCAATGCATTCGCATTTCTGCACGATTCCCTTCGGGGAGGTGCGGGGGAATTTTTTTTTTAACACCGAGCTTATGGCTTGTACAACAGCTGCCCTGTTAAAACGCGGTTACGTCGGGCAGAAACAAACAAAAATAGTTTGAGTACTCCGAATGCTACCGATGCGGAAACTCTCCAGTGCATGCCACGATGGCTTCACCGCATGATGCCGGCAATCTGCCGCACTCATTTCGTGAGCCTTTCGTCTGCTTCTTGTGCCCCGACGGCGTGTTTAAGAAAATTAGAAAAAAATATAAATATCAAGAATTCGAGGTAGTGGCAAAAGAAAACGACGTGCTGCTGCCAAAAGCGACTATGTAAAAAATGACTACGTTTTGTATTTTGAATTGCAATGAATTTTGCTTGCTTCTCTTAGCTTTTCTCTGAGATTGCTATTAATTGTTTTTACGCTCGCCCGTTTCACGAGTGCCTTCCACAAAGTGCCACGCATCATTTTTGTTGTACCAAAAAAACTTGGATGGGGTGAACCCTTCAAGCAAGCAGGCATTATTTCGAGGCAGGATATACTTCGGCTTTCCTTGTAGCCATTCGGTTTTCGTAAATTAGTTCCACTAATACCGTTTCCCTTGTATACCTTACTGGAAGACGGGAGTGGTAAGTTACAGTGTTTGACGACCAAAGGTGACTCTTGGTTTACCTTTAGTAGGCTAGCATGTACCGTAGAAAAGTGCACATTAAACTCTTGTATTTTTGTATTTACATTGACTCCCGTGGCTTCGCTGCAACAGTCCTGCGGCTAGCGAGACGAGATACTCTGTGGAGGATTAAAACATAATCTTTATCGGCCAATTCGACGAGTTCGTCAAGACAGTGGAAAGACAATGGCAACAAAGCACAGCAATGTGACAGTAGCGCTGTGGGAAGAATAACGTCTCTAACGGGATGGAAGCTGACAAAGTCTGAGATTCAGCTACAGCGTAGGCCAAAGTACAGTTTGAAGTTCTGATTAAGCAGGAATAAAGGGGAAGTAGACGGTTACACTCCTGCGGATCTAGGGGAACAAGGCGGATGTATACTGCAGTTTGCTGAATGTAAGACCAATGAAACATCTTTGTACAGCAAAAGGGCAGATAGAGGAGAAAAACACCAATATTATACCTTATGAAGTATGTATTCATACGCAAGCAGTCTTTGTACATTAGTATGTCATAAAAATATTTGTAGGATTAATCATAAGCTGACAATATTACTGCACGTTGGAGCGACGATCACCGACCTTGAACCGAATTTATGTGACGAGAGAATTGTTGAAGTGTGCTTAATGCAAATAAAAAACCGTGTAGTTAGCCTTTTTACATGGGCTGAATTGATCTTAGTCATTGAAAACAACTGTAGTCATTGAACCTTTCAAGGGTACCTAGAAACTCTGTACCAGCACAATAGCAGTTCAAGCACTTCATAAAAAAATCAATATTTTCTTATCAGGACACATTTTTGTACAGAAGATATTAAACCAAAGCCCACACAAGATTTCAAAACAGATAGAAATATGAGAGGTTTAAGGACATACAGAAACTCTGGACAGGCATAATATCGCTTCACAAGGAAAGCAATCGTTCTGCTATCAGGTAATGTATTAGCCAATGACACAGCATTGCTCGGAACCTCAAGCTAGCTTACAGGACATGCATCAATACGGGCTTGGCACTGTTAAATGTGTGGGTTATCGGACCGAATTAGTCAAGTTAAAGGTCCTTCACGACAGAGCGTATTAAACAACATTCGCCGGAAACCTGATAAAAACGTACATACTGTATATCCGGCAATGTTAGTAGTAGTGTGATAAACCTGAATCTTAAAAACGAAACGTAATTTGACAAATTTAACCTTAAAAACACTCATTCTGGTGCGGGTAATTAACGGAAAGTTTGTGGACCTTGCCCAAAAAGTAAGTCGAAGCCAAAATCACGAGGAAAATCGGCATAAGGTCACGTGAATTCGGCAAGTATCTTAACAGCATAGTTTCCCTTCTCCGATGAAGGGAGCAGCAGACAACCAAGAGCCGGAGCATAAAGGAAGCGAAAAAAAGGCGGGAATACAAAAAAAAAAAAAACCTTATAGGCAGCGGACAGCTCCCAGAGGGCAACACGGAGCCCATGACCCCCAGCGCCACCTTCAGCAGATACGCGCAAAACTGGGTCGGTCCCCGCAAGCCAGTACGTTCCTGGCTTGGGTGCACTCCTCTCCTTGCAGCGCGAATGAAGGATATGAGTCGCCCCTTTTGGGTTTAAAACGAAGTACGAGATTGTACAGTAATTCTGCCCTCAGTGCAGGTGAATGAACAAGGATTTAATCGGTTGAACTGGCATGGGCAGGCAAATAAAGGCCGCATGGGCGTGACCCCCAGAAGAGAAACGCTTGTACAGCCTGCCTGCGGGCACAACTTTCACAAAACCTGCATGTTTTGCTTCAAAAGAAAACGTAGTTTATATTTTTTTAACGACACAAAAGAGGAGGTTTCGTCTGCAGATATATCAGACGTTGCGCGACGTTTCCGCCCCGGGTATTCCGTCCATGTGAGTGCACCTGAACTTGCGACTGCGTAACTACTAACTGGACCACATGTGTGTTACATATCGGTCTTTAATCCTGATGTGATGCTCCATACATGTAACCGTATGAAATTCACATTTGTTTGTGAATAGTGGAAGCGCTGACGTCAATAAGTGAAACGATAGATCGAATGCCGCCTGCTGTTGCCTGCGCCATCTCCTGTCGGCATATGAGAAATCACGTGGCAACAGCAACGAAAGGTTCCACTAGCTAGCCTCCACGTTCTGCTTGGAACGCACGTGGAGCACGGCAACGCGGTTCTATAAACTTTGAATTCGGCCGCCTCGATTCACGCGCGTCTTCGCCGTACGGCAGCGTTGGCATCGAGACACCCGGTTGGAAGCAGTGGAAGGCGGGAAATTTAAAATGATTTAAGCAAACCTCTAATGTGTTTACCTTGCGATGGGCGCGACGGAACAGGAACAGCATGAGCGGTGAGCGGGAAAGCAAAGTGGGGCATTTCCTTGGCAAATGTCTACAAAGACAATTGTGTTTTGACGACATTTGCAACGAAAGGAGCAGATACGCGGCCAATTTTTTCAATTCATTTAACGCTGTCCCGAGTGTGCCAGGATCTGTTCTTCACGCCTGAAAGGGTTGGAAAACAATACACAGCTGCTTGGACATATTCATCGGTTTCGATTCTTGTTATACTGGAAACTGGCACGTATACTATTTATTCCGTTCGTTAGCGAGTATACCAAGCCTTCAACACCGTAATCATGTCGTAACTGTTCGGGTTGAGATTCAGTTTGTTATGATAACGATGGTTACAATATAAATTCGGGCACAAAAGCCCTGCCTTGGAGGAATCTGGACAACGTTGTCTGCGCCGTTTCGTGAGTGCGGAGCACAAACCTTCTCGTTGTATTTGCATGTGAGGGAGCAGGAGGAGGAATGCCTTTAATGAATGAAGAGAAGTCAGCCTAGCAGCGAGCTTGGCTTGCTACTCCAAATGAACATGATGTGCGATAGTGAAGGGAAACGAAGACACAAAAACTCATACAGACACTACGAAAGCAAATAAGCACACAAACTGACAAATGCAGCATCACGCACACGGCGCACAAACAGAAGTGAAGTTAAGGCACACATTCACAGAGTTTCATTCAGTCATTCAGGCCGGAGTCACAGAGAAATGACACCAAAGCCCGTGTACTCCGTGTTGCCGCGGTAGTTGAGTGCCAAGGACCAATGGCGTCACAAAGCTTCAATGGTGCATCAGCACGCAGTCCCAAAGTTGTCTTCCAGGTTAGCCGCGGAGTGTCATAACGGGGACACACACACAGAACATGTTCTATGTCCTCACGGACACTGCATACTTGACAGTGAGGGGAGGCAACTCGGCGTGTCTTGTGCAAGTAGTGGCTGGTAAAAGCGACGTTGAAGCGAAATCGGTGAACGACTGCTTCGTCGCGCTTTCTCAGGCCACACGGCATTCGAAAAGTGCAGGCGGGATCGATTCTGTATAGTGGCTGATAATTTTTTGTCCCGTCCGTCCATATGGAGAGTTGTGACTGCCGCGCCACGGAGTACGCAAGTGTCGCGGCGTCACGTCTAGAGAAAGGGATCGGGATGATGACACTAGATTGGGTGTGAGCCGCGCAAGCTGTTTCGTCGGCCACCACATTCCCATTCAACCCAGGATGTCCAGGTAGCCACTGTAACACTACCTCGTGAAGCATTCTGGCAGCCTGTGTATGCAAGGTGTGTATTTCGTGGGCCAGTTGCTCGCGCGGGAATGATGCTAGTTGCTGTAGCGCCGCCCGTGAATCTGTGAAAATCACCCACACAGAAGCTTCTTGCCCAAGAATGTACTGCAAAGCGGAGCGCAAGGCAGCAAGTTCTGAGGTTGTCGACGTTGTTTTGTGGCTTAACCTGGCCGCAATTGTGGTGCGCGTTGATGGAACCCAGATTCCGACAGCAGATGATGTGGCCGTCACCGATCCATCAGTGTAGATATGCTTGTGGTTAGGGTAGCAATTCCACATGTGCTCTAGAGTGAAGTACTTTAGGGCTGGAATTGGCAACCTTGAGTTACTCCCGATGCCCGGTATTGTGGTGACGATTCGCCAGGGGGAGTTCAACCAGGGCTGGATATGAAGCGGCGCAGGGCACTTCCGGCACAAGGGTGGTAGAGTGTCTTGTACCTCAAAGGCAGAGCTAGAACTCAGCGGATGTCCATGGGCCCTAGACGCCAGCCGCAGATGTAGGCGAAGCTGCTCCTCTTTCACCAGTACACTGGGTAAGAAGCGCCTAGACTCTCGTATCGTCCCCAGCGTAGAAGTTGTCTTCGGAAGACCCAGACAAAACCGTAGAGCTCGGGCCTGCATACTTTCTAACGTTCTAACAGCCTTGTGTTGGTCTTGGAAAGAGGGCTGAGTACTGGGAGGCTGTATCGGAGCTGTCCTTCACAGAGTGCCGTGTAGAGACGTACTAGGGGCCCAGCAGAACAACCTCCTGAGCCGCTGGTCAGCATGCGTAGCACCTGAGCAAAGGAGCCCAGTTTCTCCTTAAGGAGACGAACGTGGGGGGACCACGTCATCGACCTGTCAAGTGTTACGCCCAGGAATCGCTGTGAGTCCACAAAGGGTATGGGGACCCCTGCCGCTGAAAGATGATGGCGGGAGACATCACGCCTGGTAAAGGCTATTGCAGCACATTTCCTAGCCGAGATTTCGAGGCCACGTCTCGTCAAAAAGTCCGCTATAGAATTGATGGCTTTTTGAAGGTGAGCTTGTAAAACTCGCCTGTTGCGGCCAGAGCTCCAGATGCAGATATCGTCAGCATATAGCGATATTTCGACAGTGTGTGGCACGCACTTCTCAATTCCAATGAGGCTCATATTAAATAGGGTTGGGCTTAAATTGCCGCCCTATGGCACACCTCGCGTGACATTGTGAAGGGCTGTTTCGCCGTCTTTCGTGGACATAAAGATGGATCTGTCAGACAGATAATCGGATATCCACGCATACATGCGACCTCCGATGCCTACCGACTCTAATGCAGATCTTATTGCCTCATGTGCCACACAGTCAAAGGCTGCTTTAATATCAATGAACACTGCTAGAGTGATACGACGCTGGGCTTTCGCACTCTTAACGTCATTGACAAGGGCAAGCACGTTGTCGATGCTGCTGCGGGACTGTCTGAATCCAGTCATCTGTGGGGCATATACGTTCCGCACTGTCAAGTCCCAGTCTAGGCGAGCAAGGACCATCTTCTCCATCAGCTTCCCCACGCAGCTGAGGAGTGCAATGGGGCGGTAAGACTCAATTTCCGTAGGGAGTTTGCCAGGTTTGAGCACGGGAACAAGGCGACGCTGCCCATTTCCCAGCTGTGGTTGTATGTGCCGAGAAGGAAGCGCTTAGCTTTGTCTCCAAGGTGCGACAAAGCTGCATAGCTTATGCCATCTGGGCCCGGCGCAGAAGCCTTGTTTACGGAAGACAAGGCAGCAAATAGTTCTGCCAATGTGAATGGCTTGTCCAGAGGGCGGAGAGACATCGGTCAGTCTGGCAGGTAAGACTGGAGCCGACAAGGCTGTGACCTTGGTGCAGAAATCTTCAGCGACATCTAGATCACGGCGGTTCTGTCGTAAAGCGATACAGAGGAAAGGATGCAGAGCAGTAGGTGGTGCCCGTAGGCTGCGTACTAAGCTCCAAATCCTCGTAAGAGGTTTTCGGGGGTCTAATTTTGAGCAGAACGACTGCCATTCCCGCTTAGCCAATTTCTTCATATGTCGCTGTACGTGCCTCTGTGCGCGTCTAACGGCTTGTATATCTTCGGATGTTCGTGTTTTGCGAGCACGCCTTTCAGCCCTGCGACGCACCACGCGGAGCCTTTGGTACTCCGCATCGGCCACAGAGAACCTCGAGGGTAGACGGATAAACTTCGTACAGGAGCTTCTCGCCCGTGTCATGGTGTCTATTAGGTCGCTGTACGATTCAAAGTTCCCATCGAGCTCCTCAATAAGAGCAGAATACAGAGACCAATCCGAGCAACGAAATAAACAACACACGCTACGGATATGCACCTTCTTGTACTCAGCCATAATTAAAGCCAATTTGTGAATAAGGGGAGGTATACCATGCAGCCTAAAGAAAACACAAACGAACTTTGTGAGCTTTCCAAGCATCCCAAAGCATTCCAATAAGACGTTAGGGACAATAGAGAAGAATTAGAGTATCGGGCACAGAAAGAAAAACACATTAATCTGGTACAAGTCCAACACGAAAGAAATAAAAGACAGCCGTTTTATTTCCTGCTGTGTGACTTGCGTGCAGGGGCCTCTGCTTGGTGCGTAGCATTACACTGTTCTGTTGGGTCTTCTTTAGAGGATCTCAAAAATTCTTTAGGGAAGCCTAAACATTTGGAATACTGATCGAGGAGCTCTGGGCACTGAACATAGCAAATAAGCTCGAAAGAACGGGTTATACACACGATCTTCTGATCGATGCACTTATGAAGGTTGTTCTCTCTCTCCTCGTGTGTTGCAATCTTGTGAGGGATACAGCTCGAAATTATTCAGAAGTACCAGAAGCTGGCAAACTAACTCAAGTATCGGAAATACGCTTTTTAAAGCGCAAACTCATCAAAACGGGATATTTCTAGCACAAGCAATGCTGAACCTCACAAGCGGAGTGTAGCTGATGACAGCGTCGCGAGTCCGGGAAAGCTGACGTCCGAGCCAGGGGGCGCCACTCAAGCATCTCACCGCCTCCCGTGGCGCGTCCAAAGAATCTAGGTCAACAAGAGTGACATCATCTTAAAAGAAGCCTCTTTCGCTTCTTGGCCCGAGCAAACCCAGGAAGGCGTCTTGGCCCCCACGAGATAGTAACGGCGTTGTAGCGCGGGAAAACCCCTATATGCGGCGCATAGACTTCCCCATAGGCAATCGAAGGCCACCTACTCTGAGGCGAGTTCCGGAACCAAACACACTGACTTTGCGTCAGCATGCTTTGCTCTTTTGCACCTCCCGCCATCTAAGATAAAAAGCGGGTGTGAAAGGACGCGTAGCCGCCTCCACATCCTCCGCGCTTGCATACAACCTGAGTCTTTTTAAACATGGCAGGGCAGCAGCTGGACGGGTCTCCTCGCCACGTCTCCGACGCGGACGGGAAACGAGCGGTGGTCGAAAAAAGAATTTAAACCCCAAAAGCAACGCTACTTCTTCAAAAAGCGGGAAAGCCGGCGGTTTCCTGGGAGATGCCGTTTGTAAAGCAGGACCGTAGTGACGGGCGCCCGCCCGGAGCTTGCAGCTACCAGACCACCAATCTACTAAAGAGAAATAGAAGCGCAGAGAAAACACACATCGTCGTCGACTGCTTTTGTAGTGTCCGCCCGGTTGTCTCCCGTCGCCATCCCACTCACCCCTCGATCTTTTAAGAAGTAGGGGAGTCAGCCTCTTTGTTCTTGGGTGCTGGTGGCTGTGGTTTCCCGCTTCCCTGTTCTTTCCCGCTCAAAATCTGCAACAATAGCTTCCTTGGGCCAGTCCCCTCCACCCCCTCCCTAAAGACGGCACCGAAGTCGCTTTCCGGGCAGGGGTTCTGTCGCCGTGCGTGGATGCATGTTTCCGTGGCTCCGCATCCACCGTAAGCCGAATTCGTTGAGGTTTGAGGCGAAGGAAGATTGTATAGACTGGGGCTCAGTCGTGCAGAAGGTAACGTGCTTACCCTGCATAAGTAATACAGCGCTGAAAAAAAATACAAGTACAAAGGGACAACGGGAAACCAAAGCCGGCAGGGTGTCAGGTTTACTTGTTCATTCTCTTCTGTATTTCCAGAAAACTCCTCTTCCCCGCCTATGGAGAACTACCTAGCCTACAGCTGTCTGAATACCTGAGGGGCGCTGAGGATAGATAAATAACAGCGGTCTCTACCCCTCATCGAAGTCCTACGAAGCTCCGCTCCGTTCTCTAACAACGGGAGAAAGGTAAAAATTCTCCGCGTTGTCGAGCCCCCCCCGCAGACAGGAGGTGGCTTGCGGTCCATGTTTTGCGGCCTGATGGGCCAGCTGCCACCGCCGTGGTGTATAGGTAGTCTGGAGGGTTGGCCGTCTGGTGGCGCGTGGGTGCCAGTGCGTGGCATCCGCGCATTGTGAATCGCTGCGTCATTAGAGGAGGGCTTGACAACTGTGCGATAGGAATCGAGCAGGCAGAACTATTTGGGGCTTTGCAGCGACGCCATGGGCTCGCGCCTTAGAAGAAGCCGGTTTCCTTGATGGGCCATTGACTTCCGCTTAAGCTGGTGGTTTGGTTGCTCTTGAAGGAAACAGAGAAAAAAAGCGGTCGTTTTTGGTTTATTTAAGTAGCACCCTTCGGTGTTATTAGCACATGGTGCATTTTTAGATGCCTAAATGCAGAGCTTTGTGCGAACAAAACACATAAAAGTATTCTTAGTTTGCCCGCTGGGTTGGTTCGGGAGGCGTGTCATCTTACGGTAAGTTTGCCCCAGGGATGTCAAGTCACATGTAGCTCCCTATCTCGCAGTATTTGGAAATTTATCAATGATCCTTTGTAAAAAAAAAAAAAAACGTATGCTCAAATATTTTTTCTTCCCAGCTTTGCGCGCCTATGGTTGAAGACCCCTATTTGTCGTCCCAGGATGAAGCTCGGGCAATAAACTACAAAGACAGTGTTTTGTTGTGAATACGTGACGCTGCATGTTGTAAAATATGAGGGGTGACAGTAGAGCCTACATGTGGTTGATAAATCGAATGAACTTCCTTCCCAAAGAAATACTCAGACGTCCGCATGTTTGTAGCCGGAACTTTCAATCTAGATGGTCAGCTCTTATTGTCGGTCCCCACCTAGTGACCGTCCATTGGACTAACCTCGTATCAAACGATTTTTTCCCGGGATCAAATTAAATCTTCTTGTGTTCTTTCAGTTTTATGATGTTTCTAGAGTTGGGCACGAACAACACTTATGCCATCAACATACGGCCTCTAACCACGACACTCGAACTAATGTGGTTTGTAGATTCGCCGCCCAAGTTGACGCCGATAAAAAGTCATAACAGTGTGTTTTGTAGTCTGTTTTAAAGCCTAAAGAAGAAACACAGCGGATATTGCCGTATGGGAAATTGGAACCCCAATTATCCTTGAAGCTGCGTCTCCAGACCGACGCCCAAGCAGACTTGACGCCCGTGACATATCGAACGCAGGACTGACTGAAAAGGGCAACGCCAATGTCCGCATATTTCAAGGGCCATTCACCTCGGGCCAATGTCTAGACCAACATACAAACAGTTATGTCGGCACCTGTTTTGTTTTTATCCTCACTTCAAAGAGCCAGCTTTGAGACGTACCACATGGACTATTGTACTTGGAAAGTCGTCAGAATCGCATAGTTGTGCGTGAACAGCTGTGACTGAAGGCTGCATGAGGTCGTAGTAATGGAATACGAATCTGGGGTGATCGTCTGCGAATCGCAGAAGATCCTGTGCGATCGTCTGCACTTGCCGTTTCTCGTCTTCAAATTTGTGTGTTACCGCCGCTTATAAACTAACACGACGAGGTCATGAGCCTTCTTAGTCATAAACAGGATGGTTAGACCCATTGCGTTTTTTTTCTGCGTCTCGCCGCGATTTTAACTAATCAGGGTGTGCCTTCTTACGACTCCTGCATTATACAACCTCCAACGGCTAAGAACGAGCTCAATCCGTCACGTGCACTGTCAGTCAACCAACAAAACTCACATTATGTTGATAGTATAAATTTAGAACTGATTCCCAATTACTTGCCCTTACCTTTTGATTGACCACACTCTGTTCTTTTCGGCCGCTGTATGCAGACGTGTTTTTAAAAAATGGCTAACGACATGAGTGAAGTGGTCTTCCGGAGAGCATGTCTACACGGCGTCGGAAAACAAATTTCCCTCTGCTTCAAAGCGCCGCCCCCGCAAACACAAAAGCCAATTCCACTTCGTTTATGAATGTTAGCGTTGCGCTGGCGCGTGACCAGGATTAACGATGGCTCCCCAAATAAGGGAGACGTCACCAACTTAATTAGTGTCGTGTGGTGCACGCTGGCGATCCTCGAACAACGTCGAGTGCGCTCTCCCGGAAGAAGGAAGTTTAAGCAAGAGCGTTAAAGAAAAGACGGGGGAAGCAACGGTTCTGTCTTTCCTCCCCGCCTAGTATCATACCAAACAAACAATTGAAAACACATTTTTGTTGTCTTGTTTTTTCATCCGCATCTCTAGCTGGGTTCTCCCACTTCGTTATCAACCAGCGGGAAACGCGTTCTTCCTGTCCGTCCATTCAAAAAGCATCGTTTCTCAAAGCAGGCCGGTCACAAGGCGGGCCTTGCAGTTGAACTGCGGGACCAGCGAGTAAGCTACCAAGCAAGGAAAACGAGAGCACGCACGTCTGCGGTATACGGTCTGCAGTACGTCGTCGTGCAAACACGATGACGCCGTCGGCGGCTGCGGGGGCAAGCAGTTCGCGTGCTTCCCTGATTAATTGCAGTCGCTGAGGGCGAAGCGCCAAGGCTCCGTGTGTGCTGACCCCCGTGCGCTGTGCACACGGACACACACACCCTCCTAGGCGGCGGCAGTCTTCTTCCGACCAGTCGACCAGACTTCTCCTTTTCTGTGCTTGTCTGCGTGTCTGTGAGCGCCGTCCTTTCACGCTCGTTTGCAGAGTCCGCCTTTCCCAAGACTCGGAGTCAAAAGTGGACGTCTTCATTTCACGCCGCCATGGTCTCTGCAAGCTGGAGGGCGGACAAGGTAAAGCCCCGCAGTCATCGCATAAAGCCTGTGAGGAAGATCGCGGGAGTTTTCGAATGCAAGGACGACTGACGTCCGGGTACGGCCTGTTTGGTGGAAATAGAAGAAAAATGCATAGAGATTGAACATAGCTGCGGCAATTTCACACTAGGATGGGCGAAGGGTTATGGCCGTCTAAACAATGCGCGATGGGTGTTCTTCTCTCCCCCAAAGCTCACACTTTCTTCGCTGTTGTTTTCCTCGTGCCCCCTTTTCTAAACACCCGTTCTCAAACCACGGACTACGGGTACTTCTTCTACTGTTTAAAAGTATTAATACCGGAACTTTTTAAGCGTCTTTGTGTGGGATATGGCACGCAATAGTTCCTCTTCAATAGCACATAATAACGCAAAAACTGAGCTTTTGGTTGTGGAAGAAAATAAGCAGGGTTTTGTAAGATGTGAACAAAACTGTTCCACATCAGAGGCACTTCGAAGACTTGTATGGATTAAACCATTGACCTTAAGTTTTAAAGTGAAGCTTTCTATGCCTCATGTCACATGTCGCGTCAAAGACGCACTGCGGGAAAGACAACTTTCTCTGAAGGTTATGATGGTCTGGGGTGAACTGAAAGAAAAAAAATTGGCGCCGCTTGCACTAATGGCGCAAGGCTGGAGAAGCGACAGAGGGGGAGCAGGGGGGGGGGGGGTCTTCGTAGCTTCTTTCCACACTTACAGCGGATCCCAGGAGAGAGGAAGGAGAAAGAGCAAGCAAGTCTGTGCACTTTCCATATACGGCGAACCGCAACCCAATACTGTCCCCCTCGATATTAACGGCCGCCAAGACGTCGTCGCCACCGATCGATTCAAGCCCGCTTGCTTCGCGTTCCTACGGCCCACGCAGGGCTTCCCCGTCTCAAGGACTCCGCCCAGAATTCCCCAAGCTCAACCGAACAAAAACGTCATGTGGGCAACGCCACAGCCTCCGGCTCTACGGTGGTGGGGGGAGCCCTGTAGTAACCGGCGCTTAGGCCCCTGTATTTTTAGGGGCCTTAACCGGTGCGCCATGGGTCCTCCGCGTCGAAGACGATGACGACGAAAGCGAGGGCTTCTCACGTGGCCCACGCCCATGCGCAAGCCTGGACGATGCCATGCGCTCCTCACGAGGCGCACGCTCACGTGCGCTCGGTATTTTTTTTTTTTACACAGCTCTGCTGTAAAAAACGATTCCCGCGGTCGGAATCGAACCTATCCGCCCACTTCCACAGTTAAAAAAAAGCCGGAGCAGTACGAACTTTTCATACGTGCAGCCAGTCGACCAGCTTGTGTTACCTAGGCATCATTTACATGCGTATGAAGCGTTGAACATGCTCGCTACCTGTGCCTGTTATTCGCTTCCTGGTTACGTAACCGTCGGGTGTAGTTCGAGGTCATGCCGAGCGGAGGCGATTACACGGTTCAGTAAACTCGACCCTCCTCGGTGCATTCGACCCACGCAGTAAAAAAGCTCTCTGAGCCCACGTCAAGTTTAAATTCCATTGCATTCGCACACGCAGAGTAGCGCGTAGGTATGCACGTGTCAGTAGGTGGCCTGACACCGCTGCCCCTTGCAAGGCATGTACAAAATATTTCTTAACAGAGATGACCCTTATTTAGTGTAGGGTTTACGTATAGCGGACATCGTGAGGGGAATGCAGCGTGAATCATTTTTACTAAGTCGCACAGTTACGTGCCAGCTAGGAGAGCATAGTTTAGGATTACACTATTTTTTTCAAAGCCATTCCAAAGCTAGGGGGCAGATTCAAAGGGCCACTGTCATAAAGCAAGCAAATTAAACAAGAATGCTCGAAAAGATATTGATGCTAAACCGCAAAATATAACTTCCTTTTGTATGAACTAAATCATCACACGTTTCCAAACACTTTCACCTGTTGTTTAACCACACGACACTTTTCCTTAACTATAAAGCGAGCATTGGCTTGTCTTCTTTTCTTTCCAGTTTTTAAGTTCGTAAGTGCTTCTGTGTGGACTCAACGAGGCGACGCGTCTGTCCGCCTGCAGCGTTCCATGTATCCCTGTTTTGCCCGAAATCCTTGTTCCTTCAAGTTTTCACAAAAAACTGCTTAGGTTATCCGTAAAAAATGTCTTCCACCAATGCACGCGGGTATAACAGCGATAACCATTCTAGATATCCTCAGTGTATTGCTTCCCGAAATAATAAATGGAGTCTTATGGAGTTATTTATTAAAATATCCCTGGGTCATCGTGCTTTAATATCGAACTTCATACATTGATTCTGAGCGAGCGAGCGAAGCAACTTTATTGAAAATGCCTGCAGAACGATTAGCCCTCCCATGTAAGGAAGGCGTCACCGTGACGCGGCCATGACGTCTTCCATTCTGAAAAAAAAAAAAAAAAAACGTCTTCCCAGAATGCATCTTTGTAAAGTATTGAAGCTGAATTTAGGAAACATCGCTGTAACGGATGTAAGGAGCGGTGGTGTCGTATGGAGGTATTTAATATCGGACTGCTTCTACTGCCCACAGAAAAATGTCCCCCCAACAATTAATATGTGTGTAGCACTCAGGACGACTTTATGAGCCCGGTGTACGGTAGAGAAGCTTAAACATTAATCTAACAACACCCACATAGGAGGTTCTGCATTTTTTCTGCAACTTCAAGTCAAAGCGTCTCAGATGTGGGGCGTTCTGTGCGATCCGACAGGAAATGTGTGCCTCTTTGATTGTGTCCAAGTGCATTTTAATTTGAGCAGCGCAACGAATCATTCGTGAATTGTGTTCCGCCCATCCGCTTTTCTTCAAATGGCGAAATGCTTTTTTGGGAGCAAAATATTTTCTACGAATAACTACGTCACTGATGCTTCTGTCCAAGACAACTTAGCAGGGCGGTTATATTCTTTTTATTCGTATGCTCTGTGTTTCTAAAATACTTCCGCCACTACTTTCTAGTCGCGGAAGAGTAGTTACTTTCAGCTAAATCCGCTTCTACAAGAAGCGACGTCAAAAATAACGGGTTAAGATTCGACAAGATAGATCCAGCTTGCAAAAGTTCGAGTGGACAATTTAACACACATCCGTCTGGTCAAATCTTGTAAAAACGTTTAGCTTATCCCGAGCACAACGCGCTTTAAAAACTCAAAAAAGGCTTGCCTGCCCTTATTTAAGCTTCAACAAATGCGTCTTCAGCGAGGCGATGTGTTTCGTCCACGACAGACCGCGGTCTACAGTCACCCCCAAAAATTCATGGTGCGGGACGTAAGGTATCAATGTCCTGTCAGTAATGATAGTTGAGGCCTGTCCGGCTAAACTTTAGCACATGCACAGTATAAGTATAGGCATGTTCTGCACATAGCCATTTATTCAGTTCTCCGCCATCTTCATCTCTCTCGTCCTCTATCCACGCTCTTTCGTCCCATTTCCCTTTCCACACACAGTATAGCTGGCCAGATACACTACCGTCAGGCCGACCTTTCTGTGTTTTTTTATTGCAATAAAATGCCTCTATCTCTCTCTCTCTTTCTTTCTCTCTCTCTCTCTCTCTCTCTCTCTCTCTCTCTCTCTCTCTCTCTCTCTCTCTCTCTCTCTCTCTCTCAACAAATACGCGAATGTCATCCGTCCTTACAATAAAGTTCTCAGACGAGACTTCCTTTTCCATGAAACTCGATTTTCACGCACGAAGCGACCGCCGATTCCTCGCACTGTCTGATTATTTCGGGCGTTTATTTTGCTCCTGAGAGGAGAATTACGCCTTCTCATATTGCTTTCGAAGGCACGTCCGTGGATTTGCAATGCAAACACCGATTCTTCTCTCCGAACACGCCGCGGAACAAGTACGAGGGGTGTCCACGTGTGTATGCCTCATTACGACTCTCTTGTAGAGAAAGTAGCCCGGGGTTTTCTAACTCAAGCGGCGTCTTCGGTTCAGTGCAAACCAAGTGAAGGTTGATTCTCACCTCCCGACTTCACCACTAAACCCTCCAAGGTCTATGGTTCCCAAGTGCGCGACGAATGCTCACTCACCTATTACTTCCTTTGTTTCAAGACAGGGTGCACAACTTACTAATGGATACGACAGCTGGACGGACGCGACGAAGGATGGCGATATTTTCTGTGCAGAAGGATGTTGGAGGAAACGAATACTTGGAGCGAGGAGGAAATTCCAGCAGCAAACCACATCCCGGAGCTCAACATCATCATCCTGGCCACTTCTACCTTTGCCGATCTCTCCCATGCCTTGCCTTCCTCTCCCTGGAAAATTACAGAGCTTACAACCTTAAAGCAGCCTTGAAGACAAAATACAAGTTGGCTTCATTAGAAAGACCGCTTAGTCCCGATAACAATGATACCAATATCATCGCAATCTTTGAACAAATAACGCAGATATTAAAGAAAACGTGTGATGCTGTCGGGACCCCCTAGCCAATTTCCCGCAACTTTTCTATGACGTCACGGCACCTTGTTTGTGCGATTGGCGGCCGCCCAACTGACCTGTCGCGACGACACATGACTGGACGTCTGTAATGGGGCCTCTAGTTCCATTTGACCGCATCACTTGAATGCTAACGTGCAGCTAACGCACTGAAAATTATGTTTTATTGTTGGCCCGTATGACGTCATTCTTGCTCATAACATGTCCCTGTGGCGCAAAATTTGAAAGTTTTTAAATATTTCTTGCTTTTTTTTTCGTTAAAAAACCTCTTTTTGTGGCTGTAATGGAGCGGAGTGAGATACTGAATCCTAGTTCTTTCAATTTAAACGAAGTTGTATTTTCTCTTCATGGTTCCTTTAAAGGTCCCTACCAAGCGATTATCTGGCGCCACTTGAATAGTTACCAGGGCAGGCACACGTAAGAGACAGACGAGTGAGGGGAACAAGCTGGTGGTTGTTTTCAAACCATTCCTCATTCTTAGTATTACCAGCTTGTCGACCCGGAATCCTCTGTGGTTTAGTTGTGTACTCTAGGCGATTTACTTCGCTTAGAGGACACCGCGCAGCCAGTGCAGACACGGCAGCGCTTACGCGACCAAAGGATGCGGTAGTTGGTCTGCACGCAGGGATCGAAAGGCGTGCTCTTTGGAGGTGGGAGTATGGACGATTGAAACGACGCCATGTGTTCTCTCGCGGCGGAATTTAATTACGCAAGTTTCTCCAGTCTTCTCGGCTCCATTTCCTCGCAACCGCGGCGTCAGTTTCCTGAAGTTACCCGAATGTCATCCCCTTCTTAGCAACTCCCTTTCCCCTTACTCCCCTTACCTAGGCAGACCCACATGACCGAGAGAGATCCCGCAACGAACGCTGGGAAGAGTGTTCTCCAAAGACAAGCGGTGCCGGCGCGCGCGATGACGTCGTCGCTCTGAGAGGTTTTCCTCCGCACGTTCATCTGCCCGACACCAGCTGAAACAGCATCGCTGTTGAAAGTGGTTGTAACAAAGCAAATTCGCTATCCCGGGGGGGACATTGTTGGAGGGAGGGTTTACATTAATATTGAACAAGAGGCTTCCCGCAAGGGCTTAGTACTCGCTATTTCAGAGAACTTCAGAGAACTTTCAGAGAACTTTACTAGTTGGCGACCTGGAAACGGCAGCGACTGTACAGCGCACGCGGTGTCGCAGCCATTCCGTGGTGTGAAATGAGTGAAGTGCTATATGCAAATGAAAAGACTGGCAAAAGGAAGGTGGTGATAGAGCGAGGTTGGTGTAATTAATGTAGCTTCGTGTTGAGGCTGTAAAAAGAACTTAGTAAAACACAAAGGACACCCGATGCTTGTTGGAAATTAATGATCGAGTACTCGGTCGGTTCCATCTTTTCCATATTTTAGTGGTTTATGCGTTAAATTCGAGATGTCATAAAAAATGGATACGGTGCTACCGCTTTTTATTTGTGCGCGTTCTCACCTCTTTCAAAGGTAAAATCACGGAGACAACTCAACAATATTTTTTTTTTGCGCTGAAACAGAAAAGGACATTGGAATGAAGCGAATCGACAAGATACGCGCCGTGCCAAAGCGCGCACCACCCTCTTTTCGGCGGACGGATGGAAAATTCATTTTGCAGTTCGCTCAGATATAAATGATGGAATCCTCTCCCTGACGAAAACCAACTTTTTTTCACGTGCGTGGATGACTGTTCGCTCGCTGCAGTAGGCAGCCCAGATCAATTTACATTTCGTCGCTTGGATTTCTTGACTTCAAGGGAATGTGCAATTCTCTTCCCTGAATGACGTTCCTCCAATTCTATAACAGGAACGCTTCCCGTAACGCAAAAACCCGCATGCAATCACTGGTCAGTTCTCAGCGTCCTATTTTGCTTTCTTACACCTCGTCTTCCGCTTTAGTTTGATTTATAATCCCCGGGTTCCCCAGCTTGAAATGACAGTGTATTTGCTCTTCGTGTTTTTTTTTGTTCTCTGAAGGGTTTTACTGCAGTTTTATATGTGATTATTGAGATGTCACAAAAATAGTATGGCTGAAAGCAAGCAGCCATGACTATCAGTGCTTGTGATACCCCACAAGGAGGAGCCGGAAGGGTGCGGAGAGTGAAGCCAGGGTGCCACGTACTTAAATCGGTGTAACCAGAAGAACTCCCCTCTTTTCCACGTGACTATAGAAGCAGTCCCGCACGATTCTCCATTCGCGTTTTATTGTTGAGTTAGCAATAGTTGAGACATAACGGAGAAAATTTTGCCGTCGATCCACGGACAGAGAGGGATGGAAGAGCAGAGAACGAGCGAGGACGTGCAGAGAAGGATGAGTTCAGCCGAGCCGGCGGCGTTATTGCATGCCGTGCCGCTGCGTTCGCACCGCTGCTGACCTAGTTGCTAGAGAGACGTCAAGTAGAAGCGTAGCTCTCGCCTTCTTCGCACAACGTGCTGGTCGCATTGCATCTCGACGAGTCCCGTCGCCGTTTGTGCATGTTATAAAATAGTGTTCCTTTAGTGCAGGTATGAGATGGTGGAATAGGAATAACGGCGGCGAAATCCCCATACCTGTGCACCACAACATGAGCTACATGCGGTCGCTGCAGCTGCTCGGCGAAGCCAATTTGACCGCTGGGAAGATTAGGACGCATATCATGGTAGCATGGTGCGAGAGGGGAGTGAGAGAAACGCCTTGAGGCGGGCTACTAATGCCGAAGCAAGGAGTGCGTGTGGGGCCTACCATCAAGTTCACGATTGAGAAAGGTGAGAGGCTCATGCATTCTTGAGGAGCACCAACAAATCTCTTATTATTTTTGTTACTGCCTTCATTTTTTTTACATTATTGCTGAAGCGCAGCCTATGGAACGCGTAATATCAAATTGGTGCGCGCATTTTGTGTGTTGCGTTTCGGAGGCACGGGCAGTGTAACGCGTAGTAGCCAGTAGGAATTTTGGCCCCTGCTGCAGTCGCGGCTTTTTCTCTTGGTGGGCCATATATTGCTTCCGCGCTGCCAGGACGAGCAGAGGAGCGCATTTTTGCGAAACACGCACCAGTGATGGAACCGAAAACCAAAGTGAACGCACACAATTGCGTTGGTTCTGAAAAGTTGAAATTCGAAACTATTAGGCTCACCGACGCCACCTTGTGGCCCTTCCACAGTGCTAATCGAAAATCGGTGTAACGGAAAAAAATCCCGGAAGCGCATTCGAGTTCAAAGTGACTGGTGTGAACTACGATCTGTGGTTTCAAAGTGAAAGCCTCGGCCCCACTCAACTGCCACCAGAAAAAACAAACCAAAACGCATCTCCACAAAGAAACCTATACTAATATGGTTCGAAGAATCCAACTGCGCCTGCACCAAATGGGCAGCGAAGCCTTACTTTGTACATTCATAGCTTGTCTACGAAAAAACATTCCTGAAAATGAAATACAAAAAGTGAAACTGCATGGATATCGCGTTGGCACTCAGCGCGTTCTCTAGCACTTGCAATCGTTTAATTTTTTTTTGTCCTGTCACAACCCTTGTGACTCTCCGTCGCTTCCCGGAATATGCGTAGAGATCCGCGCAAATGTAACGCATTAGAAAGCCGCGGCCTTCGATTTCTTTCTCCATTACGGGGTGCCCGGCTCTTTTTTTCCCTCCCTTCTTTCGCGTACTAACTTCGAAACGATACGAAATGAGCCGGAGTGATACAAAAACCCTCGTAAGATCCATCCCTACCGAACGCCCCATTGTTCCCATTCGCGAGACAGCCAAATGGTGCTTCACCCCTATCCCAGGACTGGTGGGAAACGGAAATAGACAAACGAGAAGAAGAGAGGAAATAGGGTTGGTCCTTGCGGAAACTCCATAGTTGCAGGCTTTCTCCTCGCTGCGCATCAGGAATAGTCCAAATGATATTTTCGACCCACGCAGAACCTCGCCATTTTTCACAGAGGCGCGAAATGATCCTACCCCTTTCCCTGCCCGTTTCTTCTTGTTTCGGCGGAAGTTTAACGCGGCGTCCTTCTCCTACACGAGGGTCAATGGCACCAGGGACAAGAACCTAGTAATATTCGGGACTGCGGAGCACTTAGAAAAATACTGACATGAGTTTACGCCTCAAAAGGTTCCCCAGATTTCTGCATGCACATCGACTATGCCGGGCTGGGCGAGAGATTTTAAAGAGTTGGCAAAGAATGGAAGGATTTTTGCCATTTAAGTGTACGATCTTAACTGCGGGATAACAACAGTGATGCTGCGAATTGCAGCGTCAAAATAGCAATTACAGACTCTCACGCAATACTTTGCGTTCGCAGTGTTTGGTTGGTGGTAACACCAAAGCCTTAGGTGTCAAATTGCGCAAAATATATACGTTCATGTGTGGTGAACAAGAAAAGCTACCCCTCTAAACAGCACAAAACACTATCAAATCTCGGAAATTGTGTCACAACGAGTTTGTAGATAGATTTCGGTGATATCAATAACAGTTTAAAAATAAGACAGGAAGTTGAATTAGGATGGGAATTGAACCTGGGTATTTAGATCAATAGCCTAGTGCGTCATAAATACATTTCGGGAGAACGTTGACAGTGGTGGAACTATGGTTGGCCTATGGGGCGCGGCGCTGACGACAAATCACATGACATGTGAACGTGATGGCACGTGGCCAAAACAACTACAATCCAGCAACAGAGAACACGGATTCTGGGGACGCTGTGGTGTGAAGTGTCACCAGTCTGCCCGTCGAACAGATTCGCGCCACAAGACGAAGTAACAAAGTGAAGCAAGGGGCCAATTTACCAATAAACAAGTCACAGGTGTCCGCAGGGGAAGCCATAATGATTTTGCTTTCGAAGCACGCAAGCAGAATGAAGTGTGCCGAGGAAACTAGTAGATAGCGGCGATAATTACGATAGTCTGCTTGTCCATTGTATGTTGTTCATTATTGTCCCGGAGGTCCCTGCACCATCTATTTTTAAAAGTTGGCACTGTGACTGGGCTCACACCAACACACAGCCTAAGGGGATGCTATCAATTACCTAGTGTATATTTTATCAGTTTATCCCGGACGATGAAACATTAATGGGGAGGGAGGTTGGTGATTTCACGATTTTTGGATAATCTTCTTTTGTGAACCGGGCCACCTTGTAGTCAACTCCAACACGGTGGTGGGGTTTACGCTATCTTATTCGCTGGCGATTTTGAGGTGGGAAGCCGGGTGTGATACAAATTCATCGTCTGCAGTCTCTCGGCCAATCAACTGCGAAGGGACGTGCGTTATTTCATCTAAGGGGGACCATTAATAGGGGCCAGGGGAGGGTGGCTGATTCCCGACAACCGACGATAAATCACTTATTGCTTTTGCCTCGAGAACTTCTGTCATTAAATCAACAGGGGCGCCATTAAGCTCGAAACATATGTACGCTGTATTACAGAAAGGCAAATTAGAAACGCAACTGCGCAAACCTATTGATGTGGCCCTGGAATTCCCGAATTACACTCCACTCCACGGGATTCCACGAATGGGAGTTCATACTCCAATCTCACTCCACATACATATCAACAAAGAAGCGCAAGAGTGTCGGCTGAGCACCTGTACACAGGGGCGAGCTATACTCCATTCACTAGGGCCACAAAGTGAGCTACCAGAAGGCTTTATTACAGAACTCCCTTTTCCTCCCACCCTCGGAGCATCTGCCAAAGCCGACTGTACACCCTACACCCCGCCACATGAGCGTGAAAAACGGCGACGAGCGCAGAGCCCGCAGAGCCCGCAGAGCGCGTGCAGCCCGCCATCTAGTGGCGCAGATGATAGACCATGGTTACCCTGCAGTCTGCACGGACGCTACCGTTTCTGACGACGGCATTGCTGCTACCGCCGTATACAACGGAAGCGGACAAAGTACTCGTCGCTTCCGGGGAATCCATGATCCTGGTTATACCGAAGCGTTAGCAAAAGCAGATGCCATCACGAACCTTCCTAACCGACGGAAACTGCCGCTTATACTGCCTCACAGTGCCATTCACGTCTTCTGCAGCCGCAAAATAGCCATGCACATACGCAACATACTCGAAGTGCATATAAACTCTCAAACGGAGGTTTCGGTCGAGCTTCTCTGGATCCCAAAGTCACCAAGAGATACCAGGAAATGTGGCGGTCACCGACTTGCGCGCGAAACTCCTCCGCGAGTCTGAGCCTCCAATGGCGCTCTCGTAGGAATAATACCACCACACCAGCAGCCACCACCCATGCCAAGCATCCGCACATCACTGTAGTCTCTTACTCACAGCAGGCATGCCGCCTCTACCAGGCAGGTCTAGCCCCACCCCAGGCCATTCCACTCCTCCAGCGTCTACCTGACGAGACCACCATTACGATCGTCTGGACTCCCGGACACTCCGGCCTTCCGGGGAATGAAGCGGCCCACGCCGCCGCCCGAGCTCTGCACTTCCGGGCATTCTCCACCGATGGTCAATTGATTCCATCACCCCGCACGAACGACGACCTCGTCCAAATTCCTCTTGAGAACACGTACAATGCCCTTCTGTCCCACTACACCCTTACCCGTCGAGTCTACCCCCCTCCACACCACTCCCTAACCAACCAGCAAGCCATAATATATCGTCGCCTTCAGACCGGTACCTTTTACAACCACGTCATCCTCCACCAGATCGCACCCACTATCTACCTCCGTCAATGCCAACACTGCGACACCCCACTCACCACATTCCACCTCGTATACTCCTGTCCCCATTCCCCTAACCCACCCCCCTTCCCCACCCCGGAGCAGTGGGAGACTGAGCTGACCAGCCCGGACCCGGCCCGCCAGAGGGCCTTGGTTTCTCGGGCCATTGAGTCGGCCCGGTCGAGAGGCATCCTGGACTAGGGACGCTTCACCACCACCCTTTTCCCTTTCCCTTTTGCTCCAATAAACGTTTACTACTACTACTACCAGCTGCAAGAAAGAAAGAAAAACCAGTCGCCAAAAGTTAGTTGAGCTGCACACACTGAATCCCCCATCTTTTCGTCGCGATCGAACACAACTTGCATCCGCCGAGCTCAACCAAGTGCCCTATGCACTCCACATACCATACAATACATACAAAATAAACCTTACCATCCTCGCTGCCCACGCTGCGGTCACAGGTACACACATACATCGACTCCCCTTACCCATTATCTTCAAACTTGGGCGTAGTGGCTTAACCCCCCCATGACTCCTCAAAAGAGCCCAAACTCGCTGTCCGCAGGCGCACGAGAAGAACCGGCCGGTGCTCATCCTCAACCACACACTTGACCACCTTCTCATTAAGATTGACAGGAGAGGAGCACTGGGAGGCCCTCCTTCAACACACTGAGGCAGTCCTTGGGGGCGACTGCTAATTAAAGCCCCATGCCAGCAACGCAGGAGTCTTTATTGAAGGGCAAATAAATATACCTCTTTCTTTCTTGCTCTCGTAACGATGAAGCCACGTGTCCCGGTGTGATATACATCGTGTAATGGTACGTGTTTTCTGTTAACGACGGGTCCTTAGCAAACGACTTCTTTACATCAGGAAAACTCTTCAAAACGAAGCTCGATATAGAGTCCTTAGAACAGCGCACACTTGAACAGGCCTGAAACATTGGTCGCTACAAGTCGTGAATACAAATAGGGTCTATCCTTCGGATGCTTAAAATATAGTTAGCGCGCCTGTAAGATCTTTGAACTGATGAACTCGTGTCTCCGGGTGGGAACAGTGCGCCACTTTTCTTCCGCTTACTATGGAAGTGACAAAGTAGTTTAAGAAACAAAGAGATCGCTGGATGCGAATCATTGCAATCCCAAACGGAAACAGAAGCTGTGACTTCCTGAGCTGCCGCGGTTCGGGTACTTCACATGTATATATGTCTGGTAATTTACCGCGTTGTACGAGTGAACACAGACGTGACCCGATTGTTGGGATCGTCGAGGAGCGTAGAATAATCGTGATCGCTCTTTTTTCTAGGCTTTTTAAAAAAGCATCAGGATGTGTTCGAAAATAAGGTGGAAATGCGGAAAATAATAAAAAAGTTTAAATGGATGCTAATCCAACAAAACAAAGTGGCGCCATTTGGAGAAACTTCCGAAATCATTTCCTCGTCTCTATTGCTGAGATAAATGAATTTTTTTTTGGTAAAGCCGAAATCAAAATAGCGTCCACTTGAAGCTAAGTACTGCAAGCTTTACGCTGCTTACACTTTTAGGTGCTTCTCGCGTCGTCTTCGCTGTTGTCTTCAAACGCCGCTGTATATTTCTGGCAGCATTTTTCCCTCTGCTCTCAAGCGCCTCCATCTCAGACATATTTACGCACGCCATACTGAAGTGCTAAAGGATTCTTGGAATTCCAAGCTTCTTAAAATTTCTGTTCAGCAATGGCAACCAAGAAATGCTTAAAAAATAAATGTATCTGCTACAGATTTCTTTTCATGCCTGTTTGCCATGCAAAATAATTGGTCATTGTGGAGTACTTGCACGCGGCAGTGATGGGCTGAAAAAGGCTTGACTCGAACGCGAAGACATTTCGGCACCTTTAGGATAGATTGCGGCGGGTAATGAGCAGATCTAAAAAAAACCTATAATAAGCCACTTATCCTTCGCGGTGTGGTAGCCGTGAATGTCTATACACGAAACTGTGCGGGATACGTACAGTGTACTGTGAGGCGCCCGGCGAAATGTTTCAGCGTCGTCGGGTCATCCTGGCGGGAGGTCATTGTCGCTCAGACGCGCATGAATTCTTTTTAGCTCTCTCGGCCTTTCGCTTCCACCCTGGCAGCGCGTCGGTGCTTCAAATACCGGCAGCGGATAGTGTTGCTCACATAATAACGCCAACAAAATATTAATAAGTAGCAGTCTTAATCATCAGCAGATCACTTCGACATTGATAAACGCGCTATATCTTATCTGTCTAAAGTGACAAAACTTTTTTTTTGTTTGTTCCAAAGCAAAGCACGCACCTATGAGTCCGCGCTGGACGTTTGGAGGAAGCTACACTGAAGGGCTAGAAGTAGCCGTCCGGGCACCCAGAATAGTGACAGGTGAGGACGGTACCAGGGCGCTGAAAATTTGCAGAACTTGGTTAAAGTGTATGAAAGCCAGCGGCCATCGTAGGCTGCTCCACGTCCGGGCAAAGTAATAAAATGGAGTCTGACGGGTGAGCATTGCTCCAACTCTGGAAAAAAGGGGTTAAATTTCCTGTGTGGTTAGGCTTTTTATCCTTGTTCCCGATGATGTCACACTTGTTATCTAGGCGTCAAGACTCTTTGTCTGAGCTTTGAGTATTTGATTTGAACATTTAAGCTAGCTGTCCTTTCGAATATGCCAGAAGCAGATGTAACTTCAGGAGGTTGTCCAATCAGTTCGGTTAGTGTTAGTGAGATGTTGTGCATTTACCCTTGCTATAAATTGTAGATAAGCGTGTTCAAACTACTGTATCCACAACTATACCGGGTTTGTCTGAGATGAAAATACTAAGATGTTTCCACCACTTGAATGTTAAACGCCGGCTTCTCTGAATGCGACACATTTAAGCAGGAATTTAAGCAGGAACTTAATGCGCGACACAAAGAAATGTCCCATGCAGCTGCTTCCCGGTTTGTGTTCATGGTATACATCCGGTATTACGTGAACATATTACTATGAATTATAACTATACAACCCAAGTGAGTGTGCCACTAGCTCTTGCACAAAAACACTCGTGCCAGCTCCACGAGTCTGCCAGTGACTCGATGAAACAGGGAAGCGAACTGAATTCCAAAAACAATGGGAGGGGCAAACCGTTATTCAGCTATCCCCCAGATTTGTCCTTTTCATTTCGGATGATATTCATTTCAAGGCTGCCCTTCAATGGAATCGGTTGGCTAATAATACCCTACCCTCACAAGCCTCACATTCGATCATGAACGAGCATATACCGAGCTGAACAAGCACGAAGAGAAAATAAAACTGTAACAGGCGTGCTATGCATTTGATAACAGGTAAACAGCGAAAAAAGAATCCTTGAACATAACACAGCGAGACAAACTGAGCCCAAGCGCTAGGGTTAATTTTTTTGTTTGATTTCGGATCCCTCGAGATAACGTCCTCCAGACAGAGAAGGAAAGCACGGTAAAGACTAACTCTCCAAGTGAATCGATGTCTGTTCGGATGAAGTCCATCATCCCTGATTGCGCCTGCCTCTACCATGACCTCCTTCGGAGAGAAGTGCCGTGGCGGGGGGCGAGAGGCAGGCAGACAGCCACGCCGAGAACAAACACAATTAGGCTAATGCTCTTTTTATCGTCCGTGCTATCTATAGAGCGCTCTCTAGTACGGGACTACGCTCGACGAAGATGTGTTCCGGAGCTTTGAATTGGGCTTCCCGGCCGCTGTCGGAGCTTCTTTATCGACTTTGGCTTAGCTCGATTTCCTCGTCCAAATGACAGATTCTTCTTTGTGCGCGCATTCATGCGGGCTGCTTATAGGTTGCGTGCGCGCTTCTTCCAACGCAAGTTGCAGTTTCATCTGTCGCTTTTCTTTTCGTGAAGGTAGATTGGTTCTCTCAAGCGTGAGACGAGCTTATATCATGCTTCTGCCAGTCGGCTGCATCCGTCGATATACGCTTCGACCAGCGAAACTTCTGCAAAGCATGAACCTTGTTCTCGGGGTTTTCTCCAATATCTCCGGAACTAGAATTGAACTTCCTTCTATGCGGGCGTAAAATACACGTAAGCTTCAATATCCTTCATATCGCGGGCTTTAGAATTGGTTCGCATGCGAAAAGCGGATCACCATAGGCGGTTGATTGACCGTAAAAAAGAGCTAACGAAGAAGTAATAATTTACCTCAAGCCGCTTAGCGTGCGCGTTTCGAAAAATCTCACTCCAGCGTCATTAGGCCAACTTCGGCAAACTTTTATTTCATATATATATATATATATATATATATATATATATTGAGAGACAGAGCTCCGAGATGCTGAAGCACCACTTTTAATTAGGCTCCCGAGCACAGGCCACCGAAAGACGGAACTGTCCCGGGGATGATGATGGTTATACACAGATGACAGTGGCGATGGTTTGGATGGGTAGAAGGGACAGAGGGATTGACCCGCCGTGTTCCACACTGGATATAACAATGTCATGTCGCTTCCACGCATAAATATCACAAAAGTACACCCCCAATGCCCACAATATATATATATATATATATATATATATATATATATATATATATATATATATATAGGGAGCAGTTGAACTTTTGAAGATGGTAGAGAACACAAGAAAAGAAAACTTTCAACAAGGTAAAAGCCCGATTGTTGCCAACGTTTCAGCAAAGAGACTTGCTTTCGTCAGGGCTTAAAAAATCTGGTCGTTGAAGAGGCTGAGTTGGCTAGTACAGTGGTCTCTAAGAATTTGTAGGAGGGAAAGCGAAGCATTATTGAGGATACCTTGCCACCTGGCAGCTAGTTCAGGAGGGAGCTCACCAAGGGCACAACTAACTTTTAGGCGGAGGCCTTTTGGGATCTTTTTGCTTTGGAGATACCAGGAGTACGTTTTCAGATAAAATCTGAAGTTGGTTTGTTTGCCGGCTAGTTTCCGAGCTTTGAGGAAAGAGCGGGATTTAGGGGTTGGAGCATCCGGTCTACTCGGTTGTAGTCATTTGTGTTTGTTTCGAGCAGACCTCCGGGGTGACACTTTTTTGCTTGGAGTCAGTTGTTTAGGGGGGCAGCTTGGGGTGAGGTCCACATCGATGCCTGTTTGGGTGCCTGTTTGCGTTATACTGCGTGTTGGAGTCTGCGTGAACCATCAGCGTGATGTCTTTGGTGGGTCGGGTTGTTGTTCGCCTGCGTTCTGTACAGCTAGTGTTGCGGCCACGTCCACGGTTTGTGAGCTGGCGTCACATGTGCTGTTCTTAGGTGGACATGACATTTCGCTACTGTTGGGGGTCTTGGGTTGGTTCGGTTGTTCTGTGCTGGCCGGAGCGGGAGGCTGATGCGTGAAGTTGGGAGCGTCACCTTAAATGAGTTCCTCAGCCTGCGCTTGATGTTTCCTGAAATCAGTCGGACGCCTCGAAAGTTAGGGTGCAGTCCGTCCTTGGCCAGGTGTCCTAGGGGGTCGTGGTGAAGTTTTGCGTGGTGGATGATGTCAACGTTTCTTTTGTTTTGTCCAAGGTACATGAGGAAGTCGTTAAGCTTAGCTGACCTTTGTGAGTGAGCTAGAAGTCTATGTGTCTGGGGTATGTCTGGCTTGTGTTTGTTTTCGATCCTGGGAAGTACTGTTGTGAGGGTTATCTGTGCTTTGGGCCTGTTGGTCTGAACGTCGTGAACAAGAGTTTTTATGGCCTCGATGGTGCTTTCAGCGGTGTTATTCTTTAAGTCGTTAGTGCCAAAGTGAAGAATGAAGTGAGTGATGTTGCGTGGGGCGGCGTCAATGAGTTTTCTGATGTCATGGGTTGTGGCGCCGCTTTGAAAGCCGATGTATGGTGAATGTTGTCCGGAAGGGAAGTGGTCGTGAATGTACTTAAAGTGGCTATCACCGATCAGAGCTACGTGTGCCAGAGAGAGGAGAGGGGGCTTACCTTGTTGCGTCATCTTCGTACACGAAAACCAGGGAGCAGTTGAACATTTGAAGATGGTAGAGAGCACAAGAAAAGAAAACTTTCAACAAGGTAAAAGCACGATTGTTGCCAACGTTTCAGCAAAGAGACTTGCTTTCGTCAGGGCAAGTCTCTTTGCTGAAACATTGGCAACAATCGTGATTTACCTTGTTGAAAGTTTTCTTTTCTTGTGTTCTCTACCATCTTCAAAAGTACAACTGCTCCCTGAATTTCATGTACGAAGATGACGCAACAAGGTAAGCCCCCTCTCCTCTCTCTGGCACACGTAGCTCTGATCGGTGATAGCCACTTTAAGTACATTCACGACCACTTCCCTTCCGGACAACATTCACCATACATCAGCTTTCAAAGCGGCGCCACAACCCATGATATCAGAAAACTCATTGACGCCGCCCCACGCAACATCACTCACTTCATTCTTCACTTTGGCACTAACGACTTAAAGCACAACACCGCTGAAGGCACCATCGAGGCCATGAAAACTCTTGTTCACGACGTTCAGACCAACCGGCCCAAAGCACAGATAACCCTCACAACAGTACTTCCCAGGATCGAAAACACACACAAGCCAGACATACCCCAGACACACAGACTTCTAGCTCACTCACAAAGGTCAGCTAAGCTTAACGACTTCCTCATGTACCTTGGACAAAACAAAAGAAACGTTGACATCATCCACCACGCAAAACTTCACCACGACTCCCTAGGACACCTGGCCAAGGACGGACTACACCCTAACTTTCGAGGCGTCCGACTGATTTCAGAAAACATCAAGCGCAGGCTGAGGAACTCATTTAAGGTGACGCTCCCAACTTCACGCATCAGCCTCTCGTCTCCGGCCAGCACAGAACAACAGAACCAACCCAAGACCCCCAACAGTAGCGAAATGTCATGTCCACCTAAGAACAGCACATGTGACGCCAACACACAAACCGTGGACGTGGCCGCAACACCAGCTGTACAGCACGCAGGCGAACAACAACCCGACCCACCAAAGATATCACGCTCATGGTTCACGCAGACTCCAACACGCAGTATAACGCAAACAGGCACCCAAACAGGCATCGATGTGGACCTGACCCCAAGCTGCCCCCCTAAACAACTGACTCCAAGCAAAAAAGTGTCCCCCGGAGGTCTGCTCGAAACAAACACAAATGACTACAACCGAGTAGACCGGATGCTCCAACCCCTAAATCCAGCTCTTTCCTCAAAGCTCGGAAACTTGCCGGCAAACAAACCAGCTACAGATTTCATCTGAAAACGTACTCCTCGTATCTCCAAAGCAAAAAGATCCCAAAAGGCCTCCGCCTAAAAGTTAGTTGTGCCCTTGGTGAGCTCCCTCCTGAACTAGCTGCCAGGTGGCAAGGTATTCTCAATAATCCTTCGCTTTCCCTCCTAGAAATTCTTAGAGACCACTGTACTAGCCAACTCAGCCTCTTGAACGACTATATATATATATATATATATATATATATATATATATATATATATATACAGAAACATAGGTCGGCAGTCTACAACGCCAAATGAGGCATAGGGGTGTGGTTAGGCTCTATTTTTTACTATGGTTAATGAAGTTAAGATTTTTTTTAAATATAAGGAAGAAAGAAAGAAAAAAAAATCTTAACTTCATTGACCATAGTAAAAAATAGAGCCTAACCACACCCCTATGCCTCATTTGGCGTTGTAGACTGCCGACCTATGTTTCTGTATTTCCTCAACGAGCCCGTCATTTCCTTACTATATATATATATATATATATATATATATATATATATATATATATATATATATATATATATATATATATATATATATATATTATATACAGAAAGAAAGAAAGAAAGAAGAACATGCGCCCAGAGTGGGGACCGAACCCACGCCTTTCGATTAGATCTCGAATGCTAGTAAGGCATTCGAGATCTAATCGAAAGGCGTGGGTTCGGCCGTTGCATTACTAGCACCGCAGCTATGCAAATAAAGAATGATACTGAAACATAAGTATGTGTCCGGCAAGGCTCACCTTGAACAGCTTCGCCATTCAAGTCTTGCTCGTGAGTGCAAACTTCCCACAATGTTTTCTTGAAGGAGATCGTGTTTTTTGCTTTCCGGAAAACTTTTTGGACGAAGCGGTACCCACAACTTCTCCCCTTACCTGCTCCCTAACAGTGACGCACATGCATCCCAACCGGCTCATCATTCAGTGGAACTGTCGCAGTTTCTCGACCAACAGTCCTATTCTTAAACAACAAGTCGCTACACTCAGACCTCTCGCGCTTCTCCTACAAGAAACGAGAGGAGTCTGTAAAATCCCAAATTACAATACGTATATGACACCCGCCATTGTGCATGTGGGCGCCAACGCAGTGGGAAAAATAGAAGGCCAGGCAGCAATCCTGGTGCGAAAAGACTGCAAAGCGGTACAGTACCGTTGGGATCTTGACTGTAACAGGCACAGGGAGGTCGTAGTAGTCAAGGTTGATCCCCCTGGGAGCAGGCCCGTATTACTGGTGTCTGTCTATTACAGACCGTATGGCTCAGACCGTTACAGCGACACATACGATTGGATTACTCAAATATTTTCTTTACTAAGATTTGACGGCCCGGTTATCGTTGGAGGCGACTTCAATGCGCGAAGCCCCTTATGGGGGTACACGAAGACGGACGTTAGGGGATCCCTCCTTGAACAAGCCCTAGAGTTTAGTGCGTTGGATCTACGAAACGAGCCTGATGTGGCTACTCGTATTGGACTCCATTGCACTCAATCCGACACAACTCCAGACCTCACCTTGTGTACGCCAGGTGCAATACGCAGTTGGGATGTTGCCGACATAACATGGGGAAGTGATCACATCCCGATCCTTATTCAGATTAACGCCAAGAAGGTACGAGTTCGCAAGAGATACGCTATTACTTCGTGGCCCCTCTTCAGAGACTCCTTCCACACGAGTCCCGACCCGTCCCTTTCTGACTTTATCGAGGCTTTGCAACAAGCCCGAGGTCATGCAGTCGACGAAATCGAAAGTACGGTGGAAGTAGAGAGACCAGATACTTACATGATTAGTCTTATGAGGAAGGCGCATAGGCTTACCCACCGCTACCGCACCGGAGGCAAAACGCACCGCGATCTCATGAAACTCAAAAAGCATTACAGGTGCATTAATGAACATCAAAAACAACTGCAAAATGAGCGATGGTATCGTCTTTGCGAGCGCCTGGGTCAGGAAAAGAGCCTCTCTCATCTCTGGGCTATTTTCCGTAGCCTCAGTGGGAAAGCCAAAACTCAATTGCCAGTGGTAGACGCCTTACTCCTGAAAGATACTCCAGCAACGGTAGAATTGGAGATTATGACAACCTTCTTTCCGCATGCGACTCAGGATAAGTCCCGGCTGCGTACTTTGCCGGTCATTACAGTTGCGAGCCCGCAAGAGTCGCTTGACTGTCCTTTTACCCTAGCAGAACTACAGATCGCCATCATGCAAGGAAAACCCCGCTCGGCACCAGGACATGATGGGGTTACATGGCAAGAGCTCCGAAACCTACCCACCATTGGTCACGAAGCCCTTCTTTCGCTCATCAATCAATCGTGGACAACCGGTATCGTTTCGGACCACCTGAAGACAACTATTCTACACCCAATTCCTAAGCCAGGTAAAGATTCCAGCAAGATTGAAAACCTCAGACCAATATCCCTTACACCAACAATCTGCAAATTGACTGAACGTATGATTAACAACCGGCTGCAATTCCACCTTGAAAATACTTCTTGGTTTCATCCTGCCCAAACGGGATTTCGACCCAACCTCGGCACCCAAGATTATCTTTGGCTTCTCCGACGCGTGCTGAATCGCAAATCACGCAAGCATTGTCCGGACTACTTGTTAGCCCTGGACATGCGCAAGGCATTTGATAATGTAAATCAAGAAGGCATTCTACGCGAACTAGCGCTTGCCTTCCCCAGCCAGAAAGCACAGAACTGGATTAGGAATTTCCTCGAACACAGGCCGATTCGCCTCAACCACAAAGGCTATCAAACCTGGTCACCCTCAACATTCTATTTGGATAGAGGAGTCCCCCAAGGATCTATTCTCGGACCTATCCTCTTCAACCTCGCCATGAATCGGATCGCAAGAACACTAGAACAAGACACATCCGCACGTTTTGCGATCTACGCGGACGACATTGTTGTCTGGACGGAAGCTGCCGATTATCCTGACCACATGATCATGCAAGCGGAGCTTCAATCGGCTGTACTCAGCCTAGAAAAATCCCTTTCTGACTTCAGTCTTCACCTATCTGCACAAAAGACTGAATTTCTCAGTGTGGATGGCCGCACCGCAACAAATCCAGCATTCCAGATATCATTGCAGATAGGTGACTCCACCATTCAGTCCAAAAATGGGACAATCCGTTTACTCGGAATACAAGTAGGTAGCTGCAATAGTCCAAACGCGTGGATACGGCAACTTCGTTCCACATGGCGCCCTACACTCCACCTCATTACTCGGATGTCCAACAAATACGGAGGAGTGACCCAACAGACCTGCCTCACACTCGGCAGAGCAATAGGCCTCGGTAGACTGACGTACGGGTTCCCTGCATATGAATTTAGCACTCGTCACGTCAAGGATCTCCAGATACTGTACAGGTCTCTTGTTCGTGCTGTCACGGGCCTTCCTCGTCACACCCCGATAACTACCCTTGAACAAGCCCTGCCTTTACCTCCGCTTAATATATTGATCGAAGAAACGCAAGCACGGCACCGACATAGGCTTGAACTCACTCATCAGGGCTATAAGCTACAGAAATGGGACCAACTCGATAGCAAGTCGGATTTGGACACGCTTCCGTCTCTGCTTCCCCCCTGGGAAAGGCCAGCGGTTGGAATTATAAGAAAGCGGCCGATTCCACGCATTCGACATGAGGCCCGTGAACAGCTTATCAGCAAACTGAGCGCAGAACGCTTGCAAGATGAGTTGGACATCTTCACAGATGCTGCCGTAATGGGTAATGAGGCGGGAGTAGCATGGCGATGCCCAGACCTTCCGCTTCTCAATGGATCAAATCGTGTATTTAATCATTTCGGGCTAGTGGAAGAAGCGGAATTGCTTGGTATCTTCGGCGCCCTTCGAAGACTTCAGGAGCAGGAACCCCAACTCACTGCTCATAGTACCACTCACTTTAGGATCATCACCGACTCCCACGTGGCCCTTCAAGAACTGAACAAGTCGTACAGTCGCAATGGCGTTGCTAATCAGATTCTTTCACTAATTAAAACGCTACAGAAGAAAAACTTGGAAATTAGATTGGCTTGGACACCTGGCCATTCCACCAGTGCTGTTGGGAATCAGGAGGCACACGACGCTGCCCGGGAGAGTCTTCAGTCTCTTTCACCTCCCACTGACCCACACTCGCACGAAGAGCAACCCTCCAATACCTGGCACCAACAGCGTCGCCAACTGCACACTGAGAGCCGTAGGCGACTACACGATGCGTCTCCGCCTGGCTTCTTATCCCTCATAAGCGGACTGTCAAGATCGGCCGAAATTTTCGCAAACAAAGCCCACGCGAACGTGGCCTACACCCCGGACATTCTTAGGAAATGGCACTTTCCAAACGTCACTTGGTCGGCCTTCTGCCCGTTTTGTGACACGGACACCATTCCGAACTTGTGTCACCTAATCTGGAGGTGTCCTGCCTTCCCCAAAGGACGTGATACACTGATCCAGAAATTCACCCCGCCATCTTCAGAGCAAGATCACCTCGACCTACTTAGATCGGACCCCTCCGCGCTTGAGTGTGTGGCGAACTACGCGATTGTGAGTGGCCTGTTCAAGGCAGTGTGATGCGTGTTTCCAATCTATGTGCCCGGACACAGATGTGAAAGGAGCTAGGGCTATAGCCATGACTTGAACATTGAACAGTGATCTTTTAACTGTAAACTTTTTTTTTTCTCCTGACCCAATCCCCAACCAGGGCCTACGGCCTCCTGCTCAATAAAGCCATTCATTCATTCATTCTCTTCCTCTCATTTGAACTCTCCTCCTTCTGCAGCTTCGCAGCCACCTCTTCTGATACAATTTAGATGCGACTGCATCTCATTCACTCGCCTTGTCCATGCAGCGTCGTTGGCGTTGTTGTCGTCCGCCCCTCCCCGATTCTCCTCGCCGCGCGAGCTGCGCTCTCCGCCGCTCACCCCCTCTCCTCTCCGATGCCCCCCTCTCGCGAGGGGCATTGGATTTGATTCGACTGGATTGGCTTGGCTTGGCTTGGATTGGATTGGATTGGATTAAAGTGGGTTGTGTTGGATTGTGCTGCGTCATAGCCGCGGCAGACGCACTGGCGCCGGCGCGTCCCCTCACCGTTATGCGCGCTATAAAACGCGGTGCCTGCGACGCTCCGCTCCGGCGAGACCAGTGCCCTCTACCGAGAGGCAAAACTTCGCCCTGTAAATATTTTCAAGTTAATAAACACTTTCTCTCTCTCCATCGTTCGAGCGCCGTTCCTCCGTTGTCCAACGCTGCAACGTGAACCCCCTATGCGTCGCATCTACACAAGGGTTGCCGCGAGGGGAGGTGGGAGTTTTCTCCTTATTTTCATTACTTCCATTTACTCACGCTGCTTCGTGGCCCCGACTGCGACTCCTCCACGCAGATCTCAAGGAGCGCATTATCTCCGCACGCTCTGCGCCCCCCCCCTCTCTATACGGTGCAGCCAATGGACCCGTCCATTACTCCTCTCGGTGCCCTCTCCCTGTCCCTCTCACTCCAAAGCGGAGCAATGGGCTGTGGTAAATGTGGAGTCGCTGCCGTCGCCTTACCCGCCGCTCTCCTGAAGCCGGACGGAGACGTTGTTATGCTGTGAGCCGCCGCCGTGTATTGACCGCGCGGGAACGCTCCTCCCGGACTCGGCCATGTGTTGTGCCGGCGACACCGCGGCTAGGCTTTCAGCTAGGGGAAATCAAAAACGGGTGGCATCGTTCAGGGTGGAGTTGCAAACTACCGATCGCAGAAGCGTGGCTCCTCGTAGTTTTGAAATGTCGAAAACGTTGTGAAAACCAGTGAACCGTCTTGCCCTTGCGTCCTACCTGCTTGTGTTGTTTATGCGCGTTGGATTGCCTGTTCGTGAAACCGCAGGAATTCTCCATTCGCTAACCGAAGGTTTGTGCTTCAACTCCTTGCTATCTGTGAACCATAATTACTTCGTGCCATGCCTCTTCTCGTTTGCGCACTCCGCGGCCCTCGCTGTGAGCAATGCCTCTGAAATAACGGACTAGCTACCATCTGCGGACAGCAACTAGCAGCGCGGGATTGTGTGGAGAGACTAATCCGAACTGACCGGTGGCGTGATTGCAACAAAAATACGAATTACTGATTCTTTTCTTTATTAGCTAGATCTTCAGTGTGAGTGTATTTCTTTTGTATCGTCTTCTCGTCTGAAATAAAGCAAGCTTGTCAGTTTTTTTTTCCCGAGCGCTTGAACGTAGCTTGTACTCAACTCATACCAGCTCTCCATGTGGGCAGTCCAGCGGCTCGGAATGAACTGCATCTTTCATCGTGGTCTTTTCTTTGACGTCGTGCTCCAGGAAATATCCAGGTCCGTGTGTGTCCGTTTACGCAGTTTTAGAATGAATAGTTCGCCGACAGATTGTATTCTTTGGCCCCTTGGCAATGAGCACCAGGACAGCAGAGTTGGAGACCAGACTTCAAAGCCTGACGTAAGGCCTGAAGACGGGACGTTTTGTGTTAGGTGAGACTAATCTCGTAATTCTGCCCAATACAATGGCGTCCGGCACCCTCGTTTTCTCATTATTAAGGGGATATTTCCTTCCCGAATTCCTGCTTTGCACTGACCCCTATCAGAAAGAAAGAAAGAAAAAAAACTTGAATACAAAGTTAAAATCCGATGGTTGTCTTTAAATCCGAAGCACTTGTCGGCTTACGATAATTCCTCGCTAATACCTCCCAGGCATCTGGGATACCTCGATCCTTATAGGAAACATTTCTCAGGACACTTAAGTCGGCCTAGGTCTTTTGAGGGCAAATACCAGGCATACTATTGCGATGGGTACCTTCAATATGCACATCCTCCCGTCGACCCAGTGGCCACGCTACTTTAACGTCCTTATCTCCTGTACCCTTTTTAATCTCAATCCAGTTTTTTTCTTTCAAATTCGCCCTAATTTCATCTGAATAGATCCTAATCTATCTTTATTCATTTATTGCCTTTTTATCCAACTTGTTGTCTACCTTAATTCGTTTCAATCCACCCTGCCCAGTCTAATTTGTCGTAATAAACTTTATTTTATATTAATCCACCTTAATCTCACCTCACTAATCCTTACTACAATCACAAATCGTTTCCCATATTGACTATTCTGAATCGATCTTAACCAATCTCAGTCCTATCTATAGCTCATATATAATCCCGCTGCACTAATCATTACTATCAATCACTAATCAATCATCAACTTTGGAAATAATTATTCATCTCTTACACGTGGCTGTAATGCTTTTGTTCTGTTGTGGTCTTCCATGTAGTCCCGGGTGCTCAAGTCACGTGACCTATAGTGCCATGCCTGTTGACGCTGACGCCGAAGACTACTCTCCCTTTTCGCGTTTGTTGAGGCTTTGGCCATTGTAAATGTTGTTGTCCGAGCACTGCGAGTATGTTCCGCATGAAGTCTAACGTTTGCGCTCACCGCAATACTTTCCGTTGTAGGGTGGTGCACGCTTTGCAGGGAACTTCTAGCAACCTTTGCAGGATGCTAGAATCCAGCCAAGCCACCTAGGCCGGGATTCACAGGCCACGAATGCTCCCCTCAAAAAAGGCCAAATGATACGTACTTATCACCCGTCATTAAAAGTTACAGTCCTCGGTCGACAACCACGCGGAAATGAGGATGACAGCTTGAGCACACGACGCTGCGCGAAACGTGGCCGCGGTTGCCTGTCCGGTGAAAACAAATACGCTTAAGCTCTCGTTTGTGTACGCAGTGCTGGGATACGCGTGATGGGATAGCGCGCTGCGCCAAGCAATGTCGTCCATCTGGTTAAGAAATGCGGGGTGATTGTATAACATTGACTTGAACAAGGCACCGGCAAAGTGCTGGCAACGTGGTTGGTGAGTTGGCAAGTGTTCCAAACGAAGTTAGGGATAAACTATACATAGTACAAGTATAAACGTTTCCCCGGAATAAAATACAAAGGTAATCTAAAACAGCTAGCACGAAACCACTGTTTAGAGATAAACTATCTGGAATTTTTAATGTAAGTTTATTTATCTCATGATTCTTGCTCTTCTATTTCTCTCCATATGTCGGCATTTTATGCATTCCTCCTTTTCGTACGTACTTCGCGTAATAAATTGGTCGGTAATCACATTGTAGTAGCTCCAAACTAATTTTTATTGAACGATCGTGGTTCCTTATCGCTTATCTCTCTTCTTCTTGCATTATCGGCAAAACGGCCCCAAATTGCCTATAGAGGGGCAAAAAAGTCTTGAGAACTTGTACTATCAAACGATGTGCCTTGAGCTTTTATTCTTTTATTTCTTAAGGCAAAGGCTCATGTTGGGCGTCTCCTTTAGACCCAAGTCGAACCACGCGATGCCGCAACGGAATTCCGCTAGGCCCTTTTTCTGCCACCTTTTCTTAGGGAGCTAACGGTGAAGAATTGTTACCACTTCTGTTGAGCTGTTTTCAGTGCTACTCTTTACGGCCCAAATCAACGTGACTGTCGAGTATTTACAGCCCTAAATCCCCATGCACTGCATACAGTGCTTCGAGAGGGGAGCTTTCGTGGCACATTTCTGCTCTTCGGCGACGGCGGGGTGTTTCCTGTTGGGAGACGATCGTCTGCATGGTGTATCGACCGCCGGCTACGCCGAAGAAACCCGCGCCACCATGTTGAGGCAATGTTGCACCTAGCACCGGCTCCCCCCTGCGTAGTGTGAATGCGTATGTCCAGTTTAAAATGACAAGACAAATTTCTGTAGTTTGCCGCATTTTCACGCGTCGTGCTGTCGCCTTGTCGTATTCTTGTCATACATGCAGCAAAGCATACACACGGCATTCTACTATCCAGGTGCTCAACGGCGAAGTGCTGCCATACGATTTCTATCACGCAGCGTGTAATATCGGGATCTTGCTCTGCTTGTAGCTGGAAATTGAGGGATGGTAGAAATTTGAAGCGCGTGCAGTGGAAAACTGAATATTACAAACGGCCTTTGAATTTGATCCCTGCGTTGAGCACGATTCGCTGCAGTTAGGATGAAATGAAACGTGCCCGCGTCCTCCCTCTGTTACAAAGAGGCCAATAAAACCAAATACTAGCTTGGTTCATAAGCGAGGCTTTTTCCTCCCACTATGAATAGTGCGATTTTAACACAAACTTTAAACAAGGAATCTGGGTGTGTAAGAAAACAGATGAAGCATTAACCACTCCCAACCCACTTTCTCGACTGGTCTTTCTTAATTCAAGAAACCAGGTTTCTCTGATTGGCGACTGCTTGCCAAAGTCACCACCAAAACATATAGCTCAGTGATTGTACTGATGCCTACCTGTTTAGTCGTATTGGCTAAGGTGCAGCTAACACGCTTATCACTAAGTTTTCTTTTTTTCTTTTTCCACACAACCACCTTTCACTTCCCCAACCCTTTAGCAGTGGCAGTCAGCTTTAACCAGCTCCGCGATGGCGTGGCAACTCGCCCTGGTGAAACGAGCATGGGAATCAACGCAGACTCCCATCCTCCCGGACATGGGAGGCTTTTCACTTCCCTTTCCCCTTCCCCACAAGCACAAATAAAATGTTTTAACAGCGGAGGTGTTGTTAGTGACTGTAAGGTCGCCGTTGCGGGAAAAAAATACCCAGAAAATGTTGAGTGCTTGTGAGCGCGTGCCTCGTTGCGTCCACCGAGTCCCCGGCTCGCGCGGTGACTTCAGCAAAAAAATAAAAAATGAAAACTTTAGCCTTGTCGGTAAACTGTACCCCGCATGTAAAATTTCCGCAAACTCCAGCGCTAATGCGAAATATCAAAAGACACCCTGCTTCAGAGAGGTCACCGCGGCCACCGCATTTTCTAGAAGCCATTATGGATAATTGGAGACATGGCTACGAGTGTGCCAATCCTTCCCCAAACGACTTGCAGGTACCGCCAACGCTGCCTCGAGTCGATGACGAAGAGCTGGTGGAAGTCTACACAGGATGACTTTGCATCCACCACTCGCCGCGAAGAAGACGACGACCTCTTCGATACACATGAATTACTAGCACCGCATCAATGCAAATGAACAATGATACTGAAACTTAACTCTGTGTCCGGCAATGCGCACCTACAACAGCTTCGCAATTCAAGTCTTGCACGTGAGTGTAAACATCCCTGGCTTTTTAACCACCACAACTCTATTCGGCCACTTGAGACGTCATGTAGCGCGAAATTTGAATGTTGTTTTAATATTTCTGGCGTTTTTTCTGTTAAAAGCATGTTTCGTGGGGCGGATGGAATGGAGCTGACTGAGCTTCCCAAGGCCAGTCATTTCAAATTAAACATGGTAGATTTTTGCCTCCATGGCTCCCTTAAAACCTCAGATTTTATACGGGCGAACATCACGGGGAGAGTTTTTCTCGGCCAAAGCAATATTTTTTTTCCCTGTTCTCGCAACAGCTACTACACTTAGAACACGCGCAATAATCATCGATTCCGCGCGTTCTACTTCCATTCCGAACGACGGAAAATACCAGAGGGTAAAAAAAGTTTAATTTCTTTGTTAGAATTGTCACTAATATCTCTCGGGGTAACCGTAGAAAATGGAAGGACGCGTGCCAGAAAAACCCTCAGCAAAAAAAAAAAAAAAAAAAAAAAAAAGCCCGTGTCGGGACCAGCGGGAGTAAATAGGATTACGCGCCGACTGGAGGCAAATACCGTTGCGGCTCACGCCCATGTAAAGAAGGAATTGGTTTTCGCCGCTTTGCAGGGTGCGCGTGTTGGCCACGGCACAGAATGAGTTGACGGGGAGGTTTGTGCACGGAAAACAACGCACGTCCTGCGCCTCGACATGGAAGATTTGATGACTTTGCTGCTGCTGTGGGATGTTGAGGATTTAAACGGATGAAGCGAAGGTGGAGGGTGCTATAGAAGTAAGCTAGAAGTGACAGGGAGCATTACGTTGAGCAGCAGGCTGTCGGATGTTGCGCCAGTCGAGAAGTGAAACAACGGGCACCTCTCCTGGAGGACAGCTTGCTTGCGTCATTCGCAATGTACTGAAGTGTTGAATGGATACTGCATTTTTCTTTTTCTTTTTGTCTTCCGGGGTGTGATTGTCGCCCACAAAATCTTGGCGTATGTAACTTTTTAGGGAGCTTTTCAAGAGCAGTGGGAGACACTGCTGTACAGCCCCTGCCACTCGGACCAACTCCTGCTCATCGAGAGGGCAGCCGGTGCTGATACAGCTCATGGATTCCTGTAAAGAGGGAACCACTCCTACGAGAACACCGTAAATTTTCTGATAATAAACATTTTTTTCTCTCTCTCGCTCTCGGCGGCAACGTTCGAGGCAAGATTCACTCGCTTTAGGCGGTGCACATCTACAGGATAGCTGGATAGTTGCCTTCAGTGCGTCGTTTTTGCCGGCAATTCAGCGTCATTTAAAAGAAGGATTTTGTCGTTATCTGGCTGTTTTTTCTTGCTCCTGATGGAGATTCAAGGCGAAAGTCTACCCCAGTTTTTTTCAGCGATGTGCTTGATAGAATTGATGCGTAGTTTTCAGCGTCACTTTATTTCACAAGTTTGTTTTTGAAGTGCATGTTTGGTACAAGGGCATTGGGTTGCTCCAAAACAAAGCCCAAAGAACGAATGCCTCAAACAAAAGCGATACCCACCCGTGTGTCGCTTCTCTCGCACTTGTCCCAAATACCGTAAGGTGATACCGTGCATCAACTTGTTCGCCACTGCGCTATATTGAATTCGGGGTTTTAAGCGACAAATAAATTATTTCCGCTATTGTTGCCGCATGTAGCATGTATTTCAGGAAACAGTTGTTTCTTTATATTGTAAAACTTGGTATCCTCATTGTTGGAAATGCACGAGTTTTGTATTTATTATATTTACTTTTTTCTCTCTGTACATCGAGCAATATCGAACATCGACATTGTCGAGCATCGATGCTCGATGCTCTGTATATCGAGCATCGAGCAATATTGCTCGATGGTATTGCTAAGCATGCTTATTTGATTGAAACGTGTCCTGTGTTGTGAACTGCAAAGGGTCAGGAGCCCTTGTCAGGTACTATCTGTCTAGATAAATCTGTCTGTCTGTCTGTCTGTCTGTCTGTCTGTCTGTCTGTCTGTCCGCGTCTTTCGGAGCAGTATTCAGTTCGCGCGAGAACCCAGTAAGAAGAAAACAGGGGAAGAATAAATGCGTTTGTTCTTTTTTTCTTGTTTCCTGACAATGCCTTTCAGCAACTTCACTACAGCGGACAAGTTATCATCGACTGTTTTAGCGGACCTCACGCAGTCCCTAGTTCGTTCTTTCCAAACGCACGGTGTTGCAACGAGTACGTATATGCACACAGCAAAGCTGCATGCGACGCAGCAGCGAGATGCAAGGCAGTGAATGGGTGCAGCCGTTCTTATCTCCGCAAATTTTACGGCGTCGTTATACCCTTGCGTAACTCACGCACGCTACCACAGTTCCCCAAGTCGAGGCTAGGACTGGCTGAGGGGAACGTTATAAATTGCTTTGGGCAAATAACTGGAAATAGCTAAAAGTACCGAAGGCGCATTTGATGAGATACGGCAAGCTGCACCGTCAAGCTACGTTTTCCCGGGGAGAGGTAAGTTATTTAAGACAGGCGAAAAGACATGAACACAACGTCATACGGCTGCAGTAGCGCACTCGCCGAGTCAAATTACCTTTGTTTAATTCACCGGATTGTTAAAGCACGATGCATGCGAGTGGAGATTACGAAAGAGTTCAACGGACTTTGTATGTTCGGTAGATCGCTTAGCACCGAAGCCCAAATTGTGCAGAAATGTATTAAAACCTCTCAGTGTAAAGCTGAGTAAGGCAGAACGTTCAAATGCTTTGTTCACCGTCAAGTTTTGCAGGGCGTCCTAATCATCCAGTGCGTTTAATACACTTGGAATTGTTTGTGCTATCTAACTTGCCCGGCAGAGAACAATTTTAACGTTTCACTCATTTCTTACTTTTACTACCAGAACCCCTGTTGTTGCGGTGGTGGTTGCTAGTGCCATTCCTATAGAATGGCCGTCCCTGTGGTCTGGGAACATTTGCTTCAAACGGTGCATTAATGAACTCGGGGGTTCCAAACTAATCGGCGGCCTTCTACTACACGTACGATATATCCAGGTTATATTCGGTGTGTAAAACCACACTTTAACAACTGCAATGTGACGAATGGATACCTCACAGCAAGGTCATGATAACGGCGCCAGTCCGTCCATGTGAAGCTTTAAACGCTTATCGACTATGAGGTCCGTTCACCGCTAACAGTCTAATTAAATTATACAAAAAAATCCTTTCAAATTCAATCCAGTCCAATCCGCAAACTGCTCCACCGAGCGATTACCAATGCAAGTTAAGATGCAAGCGCCATCTCCAGTTGCATCGCTCTGAAAGAAAAAGGTGGTCACCTCCATCTCCGGGCACTCACGTCGTTTCTGTCTTTGGTGTTATCTCTGCTTCTTCAACACAGGAGAGAGAGAGAGAGAAATAACTTTTATTTGTCCAGTTTGTGGAGGAGAGCTAGACCTCCACCCTAGGCGTCGGCCAGGAGCCCTTGGGTCCTAGCAGCGTCTTCGGCTAACTGGACGGCCCAGACTTGATTCGCCGGGTCTGAGCTGAGCAGTACGGTCTCCCACTGCTCATTACTGCTAATTTTGCGGCTCTGAGGAGTCGCCTGAGGACATGCCCATAATATATGTGCAAGATCGGCCCGTTCCTTGCATCTCCGACATTTATCTGAAAACTGTCCAGGATAACAATGACTATACGCGACGGGGTTCGGGTACGAGTTCGTCTGAAGAAGCCGCCAAACCACAGATTGCCTTTTACTGAGGGATGGATGAGCGGGGGGGTAGCGGGCTCGTTCAAGCCGGTAATGAGTAGTCAGCTCCCTGTAAGACACGAGCCTGTCTCTGCCCGTCCAGCGGAGCGAGTGAGCGTCTGGGTCAGAAGTGTCGACGCCAGCTCGGTCGGTAAAGCCTCGAGCCGCATCGTGCGCACACTCGTTTCCGGCCAGGCCCGAGTGGGCCGGTGCCCATATCAAGTATATCTTCCCGTTCCGCTCGTCATGGGATCGAGATTTTAGGATTTGGGACGCCTCGGGTGAGATTCGCCCTCTCGAGTAATTTAAAATAGCCGACTTAGAGTCGCTAACAATGAATTTAATTTTTGGAGAAGCTGTCATCGCCAGGGCGATGGCCGCCTCTTCACCCACCTCTGTGTCCGTCGTGCGGACCGAGCATGAGGCAATTGAATCCCCACGGAAATTGACCACTGCGAGGGCCATGGCGTCGCGAGCAATGTAATCAGCGGCGTCTACGTATACCACGTCCTCTGATTTTTCATATCTTTTGTGTAGGGCTTTGGCCCTAGCCTGTCGCCGCTCTTGGTTATGTACGGGGTGCATGTTTTTCGGTAGCGGTGGTATGTGCATGCGATCCCCTATTTCCGCTGGTAGGTCTATTTTGGCTCGGGGTATCCCTGCAGGAAAAATGCCAAGTGATTTGAGGATATGTCTGCCGGTCAGACTCTGGATAAGTCGCTCCCGCTGTGATAGCCTTTGAGCTTCAATAATCTCGCTGAGGGTATTGTGAAGCCCGAGTGCCTCGAACCGTGCGGTTGGGGCTGTTAACGGGATCCCTATGGCCTGTTTATAAGCCCGCCTTATCATGGCATTTAGCTTGGCTTCTTCATCGCGTTTCAGGTGCAGGAATGGGGCGACATATGTTACTCTACTAATGACGAAGGCTTGTACCAGTCTCACGAGGTTGTGTTCTTTCATCCCGTGGTGTCTATTGGCTATTCGTGAGATAAGGCGAGTTGTTTGGTGTACGCTCTTTTCGAGAGCGAGTATGGTCTCTGAATTGTGTCCGTTGGCCTGGATGCGGAGGCCCAGGACTCGGATACTTGAAACTGTCGGGATGCGTTGGCCTCCGCATGTAAAGAGCTGGATGTCCGGAGCTACTGAGTCTGTCCGGCGTCCCCTGCTAGTTGGGCGATAGAGTAGAAGCGCTGATTTCTCTGGAGAGCAGTTCAGGCCACGAGGGATCACGTAAGTTTCTATTACCTCTATTGCCCTTTGTAGTGTGTCTTGTATCTGTCCGTCACTTCCACCCGGAACCCACAGCGTGACGTCATCTGCATACAGGCTGTATTGCAAGCCGTGAATGTTATCCAGGAGTTCGGGGAGGCCAATCATGGCTACGTTGAACAGGAACGGAGAGAGGACAGAGCCTTGCGGCGTCCCCCTGCTCCCCAGTTCCAGCGTATCCGATTGAATACCCCCTACGCTGAGCGTAGCCGTGCGGTCCGAAAGAAAGTTGCTAACGTAATCGTACGTCCTTCGGCCTAGACCCAGTTTGGTTAGGTTTTCGAGGATGGCCGTGTGTCTTACGCAGTCAAATGCTTTCGTGAGATCAATTCCCAGTATAGCCCTGGTGTCTAGGGGTGAGCAATGCGCTCCGTCTATGATGTCATGTTTAAGTCGAATCATCACGTCTTGTGTTGAGAGTTTAGGCCGAAAACCGATCATGGTGTGTGGAAATAGGCCGTTTTCCTCCATGTATTTGTTAATTCTGTTGAGGATCACGTGTTCCATAAGTTTCCCGGCACATGAAGTAAGAGATATAGGTCTTAAGTTTTCTATCTGGAGCTTTTTGCCTGATTTGGGAATCATGACTACCTTCGCGGTTTTCCACTGGCCCGGGATTTGACCCCGTTCCCAGCACACGTTCATGTATCGGGTTAAGGCCTCGACCGAATTGTTGTCCAGATTCCGTAGCATTTTATTTGTAATGCCGTCTGGACCCGGGGCGGAGCGGGTTCGCAGGTTGTGAATGGCATCTCGTACTTCGTGCACCGTGAGGGGGTGGTCCATGGTTTCGTTCCCGGTCCCTGAATATGGCGGGAGCACTTCTGCGGAGCAGTCCCCTATGTACTTCTGTCGAATTGTTTCAATTAGCTCTTTGTCGGAACCTTCAAATCTGTGAAGCAGAATACTCAAGTTGTGCCTTTGCGTGGTCTTGCTGCTTTCCGGGTCAATGAGGCAGCGGAGAAGATTCCAAGTTTTCGCAAGACCAATCTGGGATTCCATGCTGTCGCATGTACTGAACCAGTTCTGCCGCATCAGTTGATTGGCGTAGTTTTCAATGTCCCTATTGAGGGCAGCAAGACGTCGTCGTAAGGTACGATTTAATTTTTGTTTTCGGAGTCTCTTTTGTAAGCCTTGTTTGGCCTCCCACATGTGTAGGAGTTTAGCATCAGCCTGGTAAAGATCCGCCTCTACCGGGATATCCTTGGTGGCTTGCTTAGTATCTCTGTGCAGTTGTTCTGCCCATTCTTGAATATCGTCTATGTCGCTTGTAAGAGGGACATCGTTTATATCATAGACACGCTCGGCGTCCCTGATCTTGCGAAACGTATCCCAGTCAACAATCCTAAGTTGTTTCCCATTGTGCTTGGCGATCCTAGTCTCCACTGTGATAGTGATGATATAATGGTCACTACCTAAATTTTCGTGTGTGTTTAGCCACGTGGGTTCTTTGCGTGTGTTTTTGGTGAACGTAAGGTCCGGAGTCGTATCATCGCTAACACTATTTCCCATTCGTGTGGGGTGCGCCGAGTCCGTCACCAGGGAAAAACCTTCCTGGTGCGCGTCGAGCCACAGGTTCCTACCCTTAGTCGTGGCCCGCTTGTATCCCCACTCCGTGTGGTGGGCGTTAAAATCTCCTACTATAATTATCGTGCTCCCTCGAGCTAAGTCTAACACTTTACGAAAAAGCTTAGCGAATCTGTGGTTGCTTCGGGGGGAGCTGTAAATGTTTAGTACAAAAATGCTGCTTCCCCTGTGTTTTCTATCTGGGATTAATTCTACAAGGACGTGGTTCGCAGCCGTCGTGTCCTCTCCGATGTCGCGACGCACGGCCGGAAGGTTCCGCCTCACAAGAGTGGCTACTATTGGTTTCTTTTTTGGACATTCACCCGACGCGCCCTCTTCCAAATCGCAAAATGATTTATAGTTTGAGAGTTTTGTTTGGACGCCGGTTTCCTGGAGACAGATGACGTCCGGCGCTTCATTCGAACCTGTAGTTTTAATAAATTGTTCTAAGTTACCTCGTTTTTTTCGGAACCCCCGACAGTTCCACTGCCACAAGACCAGCGCGTTACTCTTTCCCTGCAGCATAATCTATGGGCGATGCATACTCAAGAGACGTTCTTGTGCCTTCCACCAATGTGGGTCGGGAATATGGTTTGGTGGCTTTAATGGGACCCGCGCACCCTTCCCGCCCAGCTCCGAGGCGCGGGATGGCGGCTTCTAGAGCTGTTACTCTGGCGTTCAGCGCTGCCATTTGAGTTCCAATACTCGCGGCAAGGGCGTCGAACTTGGCGCCAAGCGTGGCGCTAATTGTCTCGGTAAGCTTTTCACCGAATTGGAGGAGCGTTCCTTCATTAACGTATTTATTTCCACCCGACGGGGCATGGCTTTGATCTGAAGCTAATTCCTTGGCTCTGCGTTTCGATGGAGGAGAATCTGACTTCGATTCTTCCATCTCATCGCTAGACGAATTATCAAGGATCGGAATTTGCGGTGGTTCTGTTGCCCCCAATGGCTTCTTGGGGGGCCCAGTTTTGCCTGCTACCTTCCCAGAGTTGCAAGAGGGAGCGACTGATTTGGACGAGGATGGTGTCGTGCCATCGCTCGCGCCTTTGAGCTTGGATAACTCTGATTTCAGCAATTTGTTTTCTGCAAGAACCAGTTCCAGCATCTGTTTGATTTTTACAATTTCGGATTCCTGTTCTGCCCTCCCTCGGCTAATTCTGTCCTCCGTTTCTATGTTATTCGGCAGAGCTTTGCTGTGGGAGACCGCACTAGCCCAGCTCACCTTGTTTTGTTGATCGCTGCCTTGTGAATGCCTTCCATTTCGGGACTTGGATCTGGACTTGCGTCTTGCACCCTGAGTGCTGGGGCTGCGGCGCCGCGACTTTGATCTCGACCGACGTTGGCTTCCGGTAGAGTGGTCGGCTGCTAAGGTGTCGCTTCTGCTTTGTCGGTCTTGACAAGAGAGGCGTGGGAAGGAGCTCGAGCGATCACGCGTGTTGGTGTTGCAGTCTTGCTTGAAGCTGGGTGACTTCAGTATAGTGTTACGTAAGTCGTCTTCCTGTCTTCTGTAGTTTTCTTGTCGTTGTCTCTTCTCCCATTTACGCTTCTTGAGAAGGTAGGGGGTGCAGAAACGAAGTGGGCACTTTTTGTCGCCGGTCGGGTGATCGCGGCCGCAGAGCGCGCACTTTAGTTCACAATCGTGATCTTCGGTTGGGGCCTTGGTGCCGCAGCTCTTGCAAATCTTGTTTTCTGGGGCCGGGCAGACATCGGCGCGGTGTCCAAGCCTGCCGCAAGCATCACATACTTCGTGTCTCTTCTTGTGTAAGAAGCACCTGTATTCGGCTCCGCGGTAGTAAATGTAGTATGGTACCGTGTTGCCTTCAAAAATAATGATGGCCGAGTTGGTTCGGCCCATCCTCCTTGCTTGAAGGATGGTGGGATTTTTCTGGCAAACGAGGCTTCTAGTAATATCTTCTGCACTGTCATAATCCGGGATATTATGAATAACCCCTTTTACGGTGTCTTCAGGGGGTGCTGCGTACGCGGTGACTTCGTACTTCTTATCTCCGAGTCGAAGTTCTTGCACGGCAATGTATTTCTCTGCTCGCTGTACGCTGGGAGTGCTGGCGACGATGATGTTTCTTATAGAGTTGATGCGAAGAAGATCCTCCGATGCCTCCTCGTATCTGAGGCCTGTCGCGCGGAGCACTCCGTCACGTAACCCCGCGTTGCTAACCTTGGTAACGTCTAGCCCCGTTCGCGGTCGGAGCACGACCTTGATGTGTTCCTTGGGCAGGGGCGGCTGCCGTGGCATCCGCTTCTGCCGGCGCAGCTGCTGCTGAGCACGTGAAATCCTGTTCCCAGAGCGGGAGCCGGCATCATCTTGCTCGCGCTGGAGCTCCGAGGTTGCGCTTAGCTCTGTGAGGGCACGTGCGCCCCGTCGGCGATGGCTCTCGAGCCACCCGGCCTCCTTCGTGATTTCTTGAGGTGAGATGGGCTCACCTTCCACTTCGATGCCTTCCATGCTGTGACTGTGGTCCTCGGGGGAAGGTACCCGCGAGTCTGGGCGGCGCCCGGGGGCGCGGAGGGGGGGGGGGGGGGGTGCCAGCCAGCTGGGACTAGGCCGCCGCTGACGTTCCGCCGCGATGAGGCGAAGCCTTGAGTAGGGTTAGCGGGGCGGCCCCGCCTTGGATGAGAAAAGCGGCTTGTGCGAGCCAGCCGCTGGCCCGATCTTCTGAAGAAAGGTGTCCCGTAGTAGCGGAGACCTCTAGATACACGTCGTGGTGATTTTCACTGGGATACACGTAGAAATTACGCCACAAACGGTTGGAAAAGACGGAGCCCATGTGGAGTGCATACACACTATTCAGCCCCCTGGTGGCCAAAAAAACTTCAACACAGGAGTAACGACGCATTAACGATAGACACAGGAGCCATCACCAGTGCCGTAGGACATTGCAGAGCCCTATCTTCGTTCCTTACCGATGTATATTACGGTAACGTACCGTACCGATGAATGTAACGTACCGATGAATATTTTGAGGGCTGATGCAGTACGTTTCCGCAGGGATAAGAGCTAAGGTGTGCGAAGTGTCAATACATGTTTTGAAAGCGCGATGTCAGGTACTCGTCTTGTAAAAAAAAAATCTACGTGGAAATTCCGTCGTATAAAAAGTGTTTACCAGGAATTGACACAGAGGAAGTAACCCCAAATATAAGAACAATTTTGCCTACCCTTCCTAAAGATAGTTGAGAGACGCGCGCAAGCTAAACCTCCGTCCGACCTTCGCTGTAAGTGCGTCCAATCGATCGTCAAACTGTCAAAGACCCAAATAGAAAACAAAGAACGATCCCATGCGATGATTTTTCGCGCGCTAAGTAATAACATTTACGAACGAATTAAATGCGTACCGATACTAGGTTTATGAGAAAGGAATACTATTGTACTCCTTCTTCAAGATCGAAGCGTGTATTGTCTTATCTAGAACCGTTCATTTCTTGCAATAACCGTTTTGAAACAATGGAAGCTGGGATGCACGGGCTCACCATATGTCCAAATATCTTATCAGAGTTTTTCACTCGACCAACAGGTCTGTGGGGAAATTTATTAGTTCTTCGGTAAGACACAATCTTTCCAACTAAGAAAGCTTTCGCTTTAACAAGGATCAAAGACAAACGGTGTTATCAGAGGCATGCGCGGACTTATGCGTGGAGCAGAAAATCCGCCTTCCAGTGTCTGTAGCCGTGAAATGGCTCCTAAACCTGCTCGCAGTACATAGAGAATAAAAGCAAAAACCAATTGAGTTCAAAAGAAAGTTACGAACATTTAAGACTGCATTTCTGAACTGGCTAACGATCCACCAGAAAACCCTGAAGCCACTTCAGCTTCGTGCTGTGAGTGAACAAACGTTGATCCAGCTATCCTCGTTTATGAAAGCCGGCACTAAACATAAATACACCGATGATGCTGAAAGCATGCCGTGACGGAGACCGGGCAACATCTTTCATTAGGGGATTAGGTAATTCATTATGGGGTTTAACGCGCCGAAACTAGGTCATAAGGCGCGCTGTACTGGCGGATTCCGGATTAATTTCTACCACCTGGGGAACTTGAACGTGCTCCGAAATATTGAACGCACGGGCGTTTTTCACTCATCCGCTCCATCAGAAAAGCCACCGCCACGGTCGGGAATCGAACCCGCATCCCGGTGGTCAGCACCACAATGCCTTAGCCATTGAGCCACCGTGACCGGGGTGTTAGGTGATTACTCTAGAGCAGTTATACGTACCAACGCTACACCAAATGGCTAGAAAGTGATCCAAGGTAACACGAAAGTAAGTCTCATCTTCCACTTTTTCTTTTGTCAATATGACGAAGGATCCCAAATGTTCTACTGCCTCAAATCTTACGCGTTGACAGTCCGTGCCTTGGCGTAATACGTAATACACAGGCAGCACTGTTGCAGGTCGAGTAGTTGCGGGTCCAGCATTTTAGTCCGTCTTCTGAAGGTCGTGCGTCATGCAAACGTAGGACCAGGTTTCCAGACCAACCCACAGAGGGCGCAGTGGTCTTGCATGCAATGGAGAGGGCAGGGAGCCTCCCAAAACTGATGTTTGGGTAGAGATTTGTTTGCGCGAACCATAGAATTTGGGCGGCGATGCTGCTGCCGCTTTCGTGCGAGCACCATTGACGTACCAGCAGCCACAAAAGAACCACAGCTCCGCTGTTTAGCAGGTTTCATACTGGGTCGAACTGCGTTTAATTTTATTTAGCTTTATACTTCTTACATGAGTTAGTGTTTTCCCGCATGTGTCTGAAGTTCAATACTGGCCCTGTTTTCCTCATTTCCGGTACCTCAACTGACCTCCATTATAGAAATTAACAAGGGAAACTGATCTATGCTGGCACAAGCAGAGTGTCGTCATTGAGTCATCGTCGAACCTACTTCCGTGAACTGTTCGCACTCAAGATTTCGTCACTCTAGCGTTGACCCGCAGTCGGCTGAAGAGTCAACGAAGAAGAAAATAGGCGATCGTTGTCTGCACTCAGTAGATTACCAACATATGTGGGTGCCAAAACAGTACAGCCTACTCACGCCGATGTTGCATAGTTAGTGGAGCTTTCGTCGATTTGGGTTTTACGTGAGCTGCACAGTTTATATTTGCTTCGGCGCGTGACCTAAAGTGTATACGGAGAAGGGCGCTTAATGTAGGGGCAAAGCTGTTAACTGGTGTGCGCTCTTGCTTAAGAGCTCTTTAAGCTGTAGGACGGTTGTTGGCGCCTTCGAAGCAATAAAGTGTGCCCCAAGGGTGTTTGTGTAAGAGCAAGGACACCCGAGGGCAGTGCCCTCAAACAAAGAATAAATGACGACAAAATGAAAAAGCGCAATGCAAAAAAGGAATTTGAGGTACCCTGATCAATAAGAAAACGAATATAGACAAACAAAAATAATAGGAAAAGGACAAACTTTTACAGCTTTCACATTCTGAACTTAAGGAGAGCCAAGGACGAGGTAGAACCATGTTTTTTGTTTGTTGTTCTCTAAGCCATAATACAAAAATGAAATGGGGGCTTTTGGCAAGAACGGTAACATGCGTAGCCTCTGTACGTACAATAATGGACGACACAAGAATCCTAAAGCGCCTAAGCACTTCTTATGCATTGCGAATACGAACGCACATACGTCCATCTTAAAGGAGAGCTGACACGAAAATTTTATGTTCCACTGTTATTGCTTTTATCGATGATTAATGGTCTGGCGAAGCCAAAACAGCACTTTAAATACTTCAGCGCACGATAATTATTACATTGAACGGCCTCAAAATAGTTTGTTTCAAATTCCCGCACTTTCATCCCGAAAGGCGCATATAACGGAATCCCGGCATGACCTCACCGCTTTGTGTGAACGTCAAAACACTGCGGAGGCCGATGGGGGCGTTGGTTCGACCACGCCGCCGCCGGAACTGAACGGCTGAGCTGCCTGAAGGTGCTAGGCCTACCATTGCGGCAAACCTTCGATGACCGCTTTCAATAAAAGTCATGATGCGACTTCTATTGCGACTTTCGGCTATATTAGCGCTTCCTTTCCCGTGTGTGGAACTTTATTTTTGCCAACAGCGCCTTTCTGGGCAGTGGTTATGCCTGTAGCTCTGGCTACGTGATCCCGTTTGTGAATGCGCCGGCGCCCGCTCGCCGCTCGCGGGGCCGCGCGCATGAAGTGACGTCACGAGTTTTTGACAAGCGCTGTCGCGTCACTTCTTTTTCCTCTGACGGAGTGATGTCACGCTAATGTCCATTTGCTGAGTGCCGCTCCGCGCGCTGCTCCGTGGGCGCGATAAATGAGATGCCATTTATGCTCTTCGTGTCGCAGGCCGCTCATATTTCAGCCAGGGTATTCTGTTGAGTAAAGGAAGCGAACTGTGCAATAATATTAACGCCGAAAATTGGTGTCAGTTGTACTCTAATGCTGTGGTAATGACGTGGCTGCGATCGCATGTGCCGGCATCGCGTGCGTGGAGCCCAAGGAGTCGTAGCGCAGGTACAGAACCGCGCGGCGCAGTGCTGAGTGTTTTGGGTAGCTAGTGACGGCTGCGCCGCTCAGTGAGGCCAGCATATATTGCTTCGGCGGGGACATCCCACTTCCACAGTGCGCAAGCACGGTGCTCCTTCGATCTTGACGGCCCCGGTTATAATACCTATGTGTTGTGTTTGTTTTTCTCTGTGAGGTGCGTTTGCTTTGACAGTGAGCAGCCGTGCTCTTTCCCCTCTCGCTGTGCCGGCAGCACTTAGTGCTTTCGAAGTAAAACACGAGCAAGAAAACATGAACCACAAGCACAACAGAATAGACAGGTCGTGAAGCGCAGAGCGGGACAAACGTGTAAAAGAAAGTGACGAGGCAGACGCCATCAGTTTTATGTCCTTGTCCGGTTTGTGCTGCATTTGAACTATGTGCAGAGACCAGTAGCCCAGAAACAAATTTTATTGGCGAATTTGCTAAACAGCCTCGCTGTTATAAGCCTTGATTCTCGGTGGAGCCATCGTCAGGCAACTGCTCTTAATTTGGAGAGAAGCGAATCGCTGCTTCTTAAAGGAGCCATGAAGACAAAATACAAGTTGGGTTTATTAGAAAGACTGCTTAGTCCCGATAACAATGATGCCAATATCATTGCAACCTTCGAACCAATAACGGAGATATGAAAGAAAACGTTTGAAGCAGTCGTGACCCCCTAGCCAATTTCCCGCAACTTTTCTATGACGTCACGGAACCTTGTTTGTGCGATTGGCGGCCTCCTAACTGACCTGTAGCGACAACACATTACTGGACGTCTGTAATGGGGCCTCTAGTTCCATTTGACCGCATCACTTCAATGCTAGCGTGCAGTTAACGCACTGAAAAATATGTTTTATTGTTCGCCCGTATGACGTCATTCTTGCTCATAACACGTCACTGTGGCGCAAAATTTGAAAGTTTTTATATACTTCTTCCTTCTTTTTCGTTAAAAAAACATCTTTTGTTTCTGTAATGGAGCTGAGTGAGATACTGGATCCTAGTTCTTTCAAATTAAACGAAGTTGTATTTTCTCTTCATGGCTCCTTTAAAGAATCGAACGTACCTCCACTGTCAAACACTGGTCAAATCATGCTCTAACCCTGCCATGTCCAAAATTTAATCATCCCTTTCTGTAACCGCCATGTCCCGATACCACGAATTGTGCATGCCAAAGGCAGTCGTACTCAACCATACACGCTCACTCGAATAGGGGGCATGTCAGGGACGGTGAAGATTTCTCTGAAGTCGGCATCTGCCGGGACTAATTATGCACGGTTAAGATTCGAGTAGTTGGAATGCCGGTGGCCACCGTCCGCCATGTTTGGTCCTTGTGAGGCTTACAGGCAAGCGTTAACCACGCGTGCCTTTGAAGTGCCGCCCACTTCAAAATTCCAGTCCTTCCTCTCTCTCGAAGTCTGGAACCATTCTCGCCCGATGTAAAAGTTTAACGCCGCGACGGGGAAAGTTGAGGGCGGGCAAAGCACAACGGGAGATTTTCGGGAGGCCAGAGGTGTGAGCCTTTATTGATTACATTACATATTTTAAAGACTTTCCCTATCGCTTGCGATTGTCGAGACGGATTAATATGTACTGTTGATATCACAGGGACATCCTCCAGAGTAGTTATCTGTCTTGTTGTTGCTTTCAGAAGAGAGGTGCTTGCCACCGGGATCGTTTGCCTAAATTCGGTTGAATTTGTTGTGGAAGCTGGTTGATTGAATTTCTTCGGAAGTGATGCTGGCCCCATGTTTAAACCGGGGAGAGTCTAGCAGATTCTTCACCCAATTGTCTGTGGATATATTTACCTGTGACGGATATTGTTTTCGAATTTCCTGTTTCAGGGAATGCGTACCGCCATGACTCAGTAGGCAAGGCATTGTGGTGCTGAGCCCACGGACGCGGGTTCGATTGCCCGCCGCGGTGGCTGTTTTTCTGGTAGAGGCGCAAACATGAATGCCCGTGTGTTAAGATTTTGGCTCACGTTAGATCCCAAGTTGGTCAAAATGAATCTGCAGCTCTCCACTATCGCGCGCCTCAAAGTCCTGGTGCAGCAAGAAAGCGTTCAATAACCCTGAATTCTTTGCTTAAGAAAAGGACCAACTAGCGACCGTTGAGATCGGTTGAAACTGATTATTTCACATGTAGTGCTAAGCGCTTTTTATCTGAATACCGAAAGTGCTGGAACAGCAGTGATGAACCTTGGTGCGTCCCTTCATGACATCACAACCTTAGTGGAATATCTTGTTCTCGACGAAAGATAACATTGTCTTGTGGGAAATTGTTGTGGAGGCGAGCACATGTTGTGCTCCTTTAGTATAGCGGCAGCCATAAACAGCAGTGGCTACCGGTCCCACGAGTATACTTAAGGACTGTGGTCACTTAGTGGCGATTCTCACAGCGTACCAGCGCTCCACCAACCGGGAGCTTCTAACGGCTTGCAAGAATAAAAATAGGCATCAAATATTTCGCAACACAACGGCTCCAAAAATAATTCCTAACTGCACTCCGCACACCTAAAAAATCGCGAGATTCGGAGGACAACGCAATGTGCAACCTCTCCGCTTTCCAAAGTATGCGATAGGTTCCAATTAGTGGCGAAGTCAGTTGAGGCTGTTCTTGATTTACCGCGGCATGCTGCTGTAGTTGTTTTTACATATCTTGTTCCATAAACAATTCCAACAACATTAAACTGCGGTTGGCGCTTTCAGACGCTCGGTAATTTCAGTAGTTCAGCCCCATGCTCGTAATTCGTCTAAAACAGTCACATGGCGGGATCATAATTAAAGCACGATGTGGTTTCTCCAGGCACTTACAAACATTGTGCCACGAAAGTTAGTTACAGTAATATCGGATCCAATTTTTTGTCTGCACATTTTCGCCCGTGAACTCTCCTAAGGGGAAGGTTTTGAGTTTTTTTAGCACACTCGAGAAATGGAAAGATTTAAACCTACGGAATTTCGTTCATATAACGATGGTGAAAGTGACTTAGCGAACTAGAAGTGATAAGTTTTTCCTTCCAGAAGCCACACAGTCGATGCGTGTTTTGGCAGGCTGCACAGAATTAGATTGCTTCCGGTCGCATGCCGCAATGAGTGATTTCGGAGCACCGCATGAGAGGTTTCCTAAGCGCACGACTTATGCATGGTGCCAGCAGCCGTCAGCACACACCCAAAATTGAAAAGTGGATGTTCAAATAGGTTGAAATGGCCGTTATTTTCAGTTTACTGAAAAAGAAAGCCGCACACACACAGCTCGAATTTCTAGCAACTACTCGAATAGATGGGATGTTTGGTTAATTTTATTACGTATATAGCGTGTAGGCAACTAGCTTGAAAATCACGAATATGTAGATTTCTCTTGGCCCCGTTTCTTGAACTATCCTACATGAGCTCCACAGGGTAGGCTTAAAGGCAGTCATATTCGGTTAACTGCAGAACTCCATCCCTTCGTCGTCTTTCTGCGTAATGTCAGGCTTGTTCCCCGCCCACACAAAGTAGCAGACCAGGGTTCATACCATCAGGTCAAAATTAATATGCACTAAATTCAATGAAGTTGATCTGTCGTTCGGTTTTAACGGTACAACATGCACATTTTGCGAAACAACTGGCTGCTCACACATTTTACATTGGTTCATTGTTATTCATTTGTACCATTCCATTCAAGATATGGCTTCTTTTGGCCAATAAATGTTCTATGGCCTCCAGTACCTAGAACAGTAAATGAATTTTAAAACAAAGCTTTCTGGAAGGGCATCCGGTGGGTTTTATTATACACCCAACCATATACCGCTGACCTCCGCGTGCTGCTCCCCCTGGGAATTAGAAGGGACGGGGGTGGGGAAAAGGAAATTCCAATTCATGCGTGCGTTACGTTACCTTCTCTTTGAACTTGTGGCGTCTAAACAGCACGTTCATCTGCAGCAGTGCCTTCACTGCTCTGTGCAAACAGCGAATGTAAACGTGACGTTCGAGGTGAACCACATTGTCATGACGAGGAAATCTACGTCCACAGTAAAAACATGTGGTAATTTGTTGCGGTACGAGTGTACGATTGCAAGTGTGGGGCTTTGCTTTACTTCGATTAACACCTAGGTGTGAGATCCGTCGATGTTTTTATACGTGCAATAGAGGAACAAGGACATGAGCTCCTGAGGTCCTCGTAGCCCTTTCATAGTTTGAAAGTTTCAGGTCTTTCTTCTCCACCCTTCTCGTCACTGATAGATATGTCGAGCGCTATCACATCTGGTCACACACTCAGGGGCAATAGGCCTGCAAGAAATTCTTCCCTGGCCAGCCTCAGATTTGCCGGACGTTTTTGTTCCCTTCCCTATATTGTCTACTCCATCTGCCTTCCTTTTTGGCATCAAGAAGCACAGCGAAAGGAGGCCCGTATTTCAGACCAGTTGAAGCTTGCTCCTGGTGGTAAATGTCTTCGTTCGTTGGAAGATCAATTTTCTCCCCAAAATAAGCAATAAAGAAGAATATTCTTGCCTTGGAAGATTGTTTCACAGCTACCCGTATGCTTCATTACACTTTTCTTTAAGTTGCAAATGGTAGCAACTGCAGACACGTAGAATGCCAGTCGCCTGAGGCGAAATGCGGGGCGCTGCAGTACTCATAGCATATTGCCAAAAGAACAGCGCGATATGTCAGTATCATTAATTTCTTTAAGGTGCTGTCAAAAGTAGATAGAAGAGTCGTATGCTCGTCCTGAAGGTGGCTGCTCCAAGCGTACACATTTTTTCAATTAATGGTCTTTTTTAGAAGAGCTGGAGGCCTTCCAGGCGAGGCTTGGCTCACCTGTGTATTTCAGTAGCGTATGCTCTTAAGCGACAGTGTAATTAAGCGCCGATCCAAAAAGTGAGTGCAGAAATCTTCCCTAATTACGTCATCGAAAATTTTGGAAAGCACCGTCATTGCGGGTGGAAGTGCGTGTTTTCTTCCGCCGCAATTAATCATCGCCACAAGAAGAATGAATAACACCCACGGAAGCGGGGCTTCGCAGAACGCGGACTACTAAAACACGGTACCGACGCCAGAGGAAACCTAGAGAGGCGAGAACATAAGCAAAGCTTTTCTCGAGAAGCAAGAAGGGGAAGAAAATTCAACCGTCGCTGAAAGATGAAAATGGGGTATCGATTTTTCTGCTTTGCGGTGCGCATATTCGTCTGCCCCTGAAGAACATTATTCATCCATACCGAGTCCGCCTTCAAGTGAACCTTAAATATAGCGGCAGCGAGTGAATTCTGAACGAAAATAAGTCGACCACAGCCCATGTAAAATTAGAACGAGGAAATGGGAAAAGAATTCTGGGAAAATTTGAACCTACCATTAAAAGGCTGATGCAAATCATACAGGTACTTGGATCGCGTCTTCAAGAAATAGCCTTCTTTATATATAGTTCACATGGGTCAAGGAAGCAGGAGTTGACGACTTGAATTGAAATAATCCATACAGGCACAAATAAATCTTGTAGGAAAAAAAAAGGAAGGTACATGCGTGACAGAACGATCACCAGAGTGAAGACTTTAATTCTGATTATTCTGTGCTCACCACGGATTCATGGCCCGTACCGTGACAAATCTGTCCTGCCAACACCCACAAAGTTACGTGAACATTCTGATGGCTGTTGACATGTGGAGAGGATTAGACTTTGTGACTTTGCTACCCATTGATAGCTTCTGGGGCAGAAGCAATCCTCATTTAAAAGCGCCTTCAGTGCGTTCGGTCGTTGATGATGATGATGGTTTGTGTTTAATGGCGCAAGGCCGACGAGGGCAAAAAGCGCCAGAGAAGTCATTTAATGAAAAGAAGTGATTACCACAAAAGGTAGGTATAAAACATGTAAACTGGACATTGTAAGATAAAAAAAAGATAATGGTGATGGCTGGTGTATAGGGCCAGATTTGAATATGCATGATAAGAAATGAGGTTTAAAAACTTCACGTCTGACAAATACTTAAACACGCGTTTCACAGAAACCATGGCATCGTCACCCAGAAACAACGATGGGTGTAGGGGAATATGTTGTCTGTACAGTTCTCTGAAGTGTTTGTGTCGTGTTGTGTCAAGTGTGTTGCATTGTATGAGTATGTGGACTACGGACAGGCCCTCCCCACACCTGCTACACAGGGGTCTTGGAGAACCCGTGAGCAGGTGCGAGTGCGTCACATGTGTATGGCCTATCCGTAATCTAGCTAAGGTAACTTCAATGTGCCTGTTGTGTGAGTCAGTAGTGTATTGTCCCAAGTGTGGTTTTATTACGTGTAGTTTGTTCTCTGTCTGTTCGCTCCAGTCTGCTTGCCACGTTTTACGGAGTTGCTGTCTTATGTGTGGCTTGAGGTCTGTGTAAGGAAGTGTTGTTATGTTTACTGTGTTTCGGAGTGCAGCATTGGCGGCCATTTCATCCGCCAGTTCATTTCCGCCGATGCCAGAGTGGCCTGGCACCCAACACACAGTCACCTCAAGGTTTGAAGAATACGCCAGCATAATTGATTTCAAGAGAATGTTAACTACATGGTTTTTCGATGACTTTCCGGATGATAATGCACGGACGACGCTCAGCGAATCTGTATAGATGATAGATTTAGGAATATTATGTTCAACTATGTGATTTACAGCCAGAAAGATGTCATATGCTTCTGCCGAAAAAATACTTGTCTTTGCATTCATGGCTCTACCTCCTTCAAAATTGGGTCCATGAACAGCACAAGACACCGCAGTGAACGTTTTGGAAGCATCAGTAAAAAACTCTGCAGCCCTGTATTTATCCTGCAGATACATGAAATGCTGCTGAATCGCAATTCTTGGTGCCCTGTTCTTATCAAGATGCGTAAAAGACAGGTCACAGAGCACAGGGCGCAGATTCCATGCTGGTATAAAATCAGTGATGGGTGTCTTGTGAATGTCTAAAAAGGGTACCTCATGCTCAGACGCTTCCTCTCTTACCCTAAGTGAAAAGGGCAGAGAGATGGATGGACGATTTAAGAACAGTTGTTGTGAGGATGTGTTATTAATGGTGGAATTAAAAGGGTGGTTAGTCAGGGCCATGATTTTCGAGGCATACAACAAATCCATGTAAATCCTCTGGTGATATAGGGACCATTTATCACACTCGGCGTAGAGGCTCTCGACTGGGCTAGTGCGAAAAGCACCACATGCAAAAGCACCACGTTCGGTCGTTTCTGGATGGAAAATCTTTGTGCCAGGCTTCTAGAAGGGGCAAGCACATTGGTGCTGAATGTCCCTAGCAACCAATCTCTAAGTGAAAAAGTTTTTCCTTCTATGGTATGGCCGCTGCTACCTGTCTTACGTCCGTTATTTCTCGGACGAAACAATGTTAATACTGCGCGCTTTCAAATGCACAGGCCTAACATAAATATCCCAACTTTCTTAACGGCAAGCCGGGGTGTCTGCAAAAGACGTGGAAAGAGAATTTTCATGTCTCCCCCACATCAGAAATCTTGCTCTGTTACTTTTCGTGTAAATATTCGACGCATGTTTTTGAAATGGCAAGTGGCAGTCATGCCAAGGAATGAGCGAGCAAATCAGGAGCGGATTTTGCTTGTTCCACGAGTATCATTTCAACGAATGGCGGCTGGACGAGCGCAGAGACATCGCCTCACAAGACGAGGCAGCTGCAGTGAAACCACTCTTGTAGACGAACATTACATCGAAGGAATTTAGTCAATTTCGAAGCTTGTTCCCGGACCCATATTGCTACCGGTGTGCTCACGGGCTACCGATTTCCGCACGCCCATTTTATGTTGAACGCCGTGAGTTCTCTGGACACGGAAGTGCATGCCGTGATACGGGCTGCGTAACAATTGCGTCCCATATGCTTCGTATGATCCTGAAGTTAGGACGGCACTCCGCTACCTATAAAGGAGAGCCTGCCTTGGGGGAATTTTTTCGGAAGTTTTTTTTGTCTTTTTGCAGTATCGAACGTAAGACCATCTCTAGAAGTGGGCGTCTGGGATCTAGTCGTTAACGGAAACGATTTCGGTGTAGACAGCCACCTCAAGAGCTTTTCCATAAGCAGTAACAAACAGATGTCTCCAGACATCTTTCGTAGGACTCACTTTAGGCACGTCTGAGAATTCGAAAACCGATTCAGGCAGAAAATAAGCCTTCGCAAAAGCTATGCACATGAAATACTGCAAATAGACAGCCAAGTACATAAAGAATCGGTCTTTTAGCGTGTGCTCATTAAGAAATCTCGTTTCGAGAATGCGCCGTGTTTTCCTTTTGCGTGTTCTCAGTGATAAGACGCGAGAAACGCGTAAACAAAGAAGCTTGAGTAGAACACATCGTGACACATTAAAAAAAGAACAGGGAATCCACGTCGTGCGCCACGCATGTAGGAAACAACATGCAAACTTCAAGAGCGAGTTCCCGATGAAAAACCAAAGGAGAAATTGGGAAAATAGCGATATATAGGTAGAGTTTTAGCTGCATAAAAATAGATATGTCTCTATATTTTATACAGAACTACACATATAAAATGTCTATTTTCAAGAACTTGTTGGCTCTGCTAACGGTGGCAGGAAGGTAATCACCGGGAGCATTTGTGCGCAGTACGCATAAAAATGCATCGATGATGATCACTTGTTCCGGAGGAAGAAAAGATCAGTATCGATACTACAGAAAACAGAAGTACACATCGCCTGTTGAAGAAAGACTTCAAAATTTATTATTCATATAAATGCATTGGTTGCTGTCCTGTACGAATATTGACTACTCTCTGTGTGGAGGAAATGCGTATGTCTCGTGCTCTTTTGAACTTTTCATCGGCCAGTATTACTGAGGATATTTACCCGATAGAAGGACATTGAAAAATTGTCGTTTTCGCGGAGCTCAGTTTAGAGCTCTCAGAGAGTCCAGGCAATAACTGATGCGGATACTGAGGGTTTACCGATAGTGCCGTTTGAATTCGAAGGCAAAAAAAAAAGGTAAAGGCTTACGATTACTGTACTCTTAAATGCGAAATTTTTGCGCAGCGCGAACTACAGTCTTGGCCGCAACGATGCACAGCTGCTGCGTCCCAGGAAGTTATCGTTTGATCAGGGAACACACGGTGGCTGTAAATCCTGTTTGAAACTCCCGCATAAATAGCACGTGTTTCGGATAAGCCACGCAACGATGAGGAGAGAGAGAGTTGCTTCATTGTAGAAGAAAGAAGCAACGAGTAGGAAGCAGAAGCGCGAGCTGGCCTTCTGTATCGCCGCCTCGGCGTACCACCCTCCCCCTCACACTTTCGCCATGCTTTGCTCCTCCTTTTTTCTTCTCTCCTCGCTGTTTCCTTCGTTCGCTCGGTTACGAGGCCGACGAAGAGGCCAAACCGCAGTGGCGGATGCTTAAGTGCTGCTCAATACAAAGCGTGAGTAAAACACCTCGCTATATTCGTGTGCTCGTCTAAATAAGTTCCCCGCGCAGTCGGTGTTAAAAGGCCTGAAATGGCGTTTCACAGCCGACGTTCTTCGTAAAGTCTAGCCAACACAGTGAACCGGAACATCACTGAAGCGACCACTGATGCACCAACAAGCACAGAAAAAAGGCTCCGGGAGAGCAAAACAAAAAAAAAAAAACAACAATGAACAAAGGAACTGCCGCCCGGTCCGTTGAGTTCGGCCGCTGAATTGAAAGCTCCCTGACAGCATAAACGGTCTCCCTATTCTAAATTCAGCGAATCGTCACGTTTTCCCGATGACTGCTTGGACGAAGCGGGGAGCAGTCTTGCAGAAAAAAAGGTGGGCGGGCATTGGGGAAATTGGACTTCGACAAAGGGGGCAGCTCCATGGGTATAAGCCAATGCATGGTCTGCTGTTTCCTTTTCTCCTCTTGTGAGCCTTCGGAGCGCCTCCGCTTCGTAAAGGTGTGGCGGCATCTCGATGAAGATTGGGTGGCCGACGAGGTCGCGTGCTGGCTGTATTGCGCATAAACACCTGAGACCAGGCGCTTCCAATGCATACGTGCAGTTTATGCCGAAAGTGCGGGGAACAAAATGTAAGATCGCTCGAAAAACTGCTCCTGTAGTGAGATAAATCCCCTCCTCAAGGCTCTCTGTAATCGTTTTCATTAGCGCATGAGGGGTGTGCAGAGTAGAAAATTGTGCTAAAAGAAAACTCGAAATGATATCTGCTTCGCAGATTCTGAACGACGCTAGTCTCAGCAAAAGCTAACTTTGGAACGTCTCGTTGGAGGCGTCTTCTCTTTTTTAAGCCTTTGTGGAGCGGCAGTTGCGGGATGCGCTTTCCAAAGCGGTTGGTGCTCTGGTGAGAGAGGGGACTTGTATGCACGACAATTTTTCATTGATATACGGGAGAAAGCGAGGTTTTGTTTGATTCTGCACCACCAGATGACGCGGTCTATACTTTATACCTGTACATGTGTGGTGTTAAGTGCAATAAAACATGTGGCCTGCGCGGCCCACATTTGCTACTTTGAACGCTTCGTGCAGGTTACAAAAGTTGAGTGTACCACCCCCAAGGGGCGTAGCCAGGGAGGGGGAGAGTGGTGGGGGGGAGTGCTTCGATGTCAGTACACCCCGCAGAATTTCGTAACAGGTGCTTCCCTTACCTCCATTTGACCTGTTTTCTGCTAATGCTTTTAACACACTTCATCCATAAATATAAATGTAAAAAGAACACTAAGAAGAGAAAACGAAAGGAAGATAATGTTTAGGTGCAGTCTATATTCCTAAATTTTTTTATTGTTGTGGTATATTACCCTCCGAAAAATAATTCTCATTACGCCACTGCGGTGCAGTCGCCAGGGAGACTGCGCGCATGCAATTGAAGTATAACGCCTAAACCACGCCATATACTTAGTGATCTGTAGCATGTGCCCCTACTTCGGCAGTTTTCGTGAGAGCTTAGAATTTCGATTAAGATAACCGGAACAATTTTGCTATCCTTCCGGGCACCGGGTTTGCAGGTCTGTCCACCAAGTTAACCGACCGGCAATTGCACGTGAAAGGTTTCATTCGATAATTACAACAACCGCGGAGGTACTTGCGCTTACAAGAGCTGTTCCGGCTGCCGGGATTGCTGCACCAATGGGGCCTTGTTTGCAGAGTTGTGTCTCCGTAAAAAGCAGACACCCTGTGCTTCGAAATAGGCGTGTGGAAACCCAGTTGTTCTTTACCTTGACTTGCCGAAAGACCTTTAAAACAATGCTAAGCTCAACCACACTAACTATAGATCCGAATATAAAAATGAAACACTTGCATTACGCAGCTAGTAAATGTATGGGTACAAGTCAAATTTTCAACAAAGTTGAAATAAAGGACCTGATTCAATTTCTTTTATTGGTTTGTGTAGCCTGTTTGTGATCTCTCAACACCCTAAAGTGCCGATACGCATGTTTTGTGGCTGTTATTATTAGCTATGTGTACCAGTGCATGAATAGAATAAGACAGCAAAGAACACAGCAGGGTTTAACAGCGGTTGCGCACTTCCATAAAACAGACCTAAACACTCAGAACATTGCTGGCGCTAGGCGGGACAAGGACGAGGATTTACACCCACAAGTGAAGCGCACCTTGTGTGTGTAAATCCTGGTCCTTGTCCCGCCTCGAGCTAGCAATGTTCCGAGGAAAAAACCAACTAGCCCGATTTCAAGCTCTGGTGAACTAAAGAATTGGCTCGCACAAACGGCACGGAGAGCCATAGTGCAGCTGTCCTTGGTCTGGCAACCGCGTTGACTTCCTTTTTTTACGCCTCTCTTCCCTCAACTCCGGACGCAGCGAGTGGGACATTATTCTCTTCCTGGGGAAGAGCGCGAGAGCAGTTCTCGAGGCTGAGTGAAGTCAATATTTGATCCCACCTGAAAAGCTCGGGAGAGGCAGAGAGCGGAAGATCAGCTGGTCACTTTTCCGTGGCGCTTCCCCGCAAAGAGCCATTTACCGGAGTAGAGAAAGCTGGCCCACACAGTCGCTGTGTTTGCGGTGCTTTTGAATTTCCTTAAATTGAGCCGAAGCTTTCTTTGGGAAGCATACTAGCCCTCACTAAGAGAGAGGAAGGGGAAAGTGCTAATCCCGGTTGTTCAGTGTGGATATAAGGGGGAGAATGGCACCGAATATCGTGTGCAGCGCCTTGTGCTTGTGACGGGTTTCACCGACATAGAATGACCGCAGTATTGTCTGCAGGGGCGTCGGCAAGGGAGGGGGGTGTAAAAAGGGCACCTTCCCCCCCCCCCCCCAAACCCACACCAACACTTGCACCCCCATTTACCACCCTTTTTATGCCCTACTGCTCGATTCTTGCTTGCTTATTTTCCCACTGCCATCGTTGATCATAAATTTCCCGGAACGTTCATTTGCAACTCCAACGTCAAAAAGAAATGCGTACGTGGGGCGATCTGTGTTTCTGTTTGTCGACTTCAGGGGGAACGCAGGTAGACACCAGCAACACAGATTCAAGCCAGCCACCCCTGGATGCCTTTGCCGAACAAATTGTGCCCCTACAATTTTTCCTAAAAAACTGATATTTAACCTCTGACGAATGCGAGACCTACCGTCTCCATCACAAGATTAGGTTTGCCTGGATGATTTTGGCAACACTGTCGCCGAACGGCAGGTTTCGAGCCACTCAAGGGCCGTGTCATAGTGTTCGAAAGGCTGGCTTCTGTGCACCTTGCTCGGGCGAAATATTCTGGTCCGGAGCCGGTGCCTAAAGTCGGAGCGGGTACATTTACTTTTGCCACTCAACGCACAAAAAAAGTGTGCGACTCCAAGAAACGGGCTTTGGTGGATATGACAATTCTTTCCGACCCCGTGGGCTCACGCGATGTTCAGCAAAAAAACAAGAAGGGCCATCATCATCAACAAAATAAAGGCATCCGTCCATGGCTGGGTGCTCCAATGCACGCCCTCCCTTTTGCAACTGGGGCTAAGTGCCTCTGGAGTGTGCTCGAAAACATTTGCTGACTGCCACCACCGTAAATTATTTTAGCCATGCTTGACACCCCTCTCACAACTAGTTCCCCTCCTTAAGGAGACAGACGAGTTCGCTGCGTAGGCGAATGGCGCCTTGGCAGTAATTCGTCAGAATACACGTCACACGAGTTAGGCGTTTCGAGTAGCCCGTGCTATCGATATACATATTTGGAATCACATCTCTCGGCGACCTGTCTCCCATTCCAAAATAGCCGGCTCGAATACGACACCTATCACTCGAAAAAATCTTTTCACGTTAAGCATGACTGTTGTGCCCAGCTGAAGACGTCATCACTTCCACCCCAAATATACTGTGCCGCGGCTGATGGATGAAACGCGCCCTATGCTCTCATCCAGCGGACGTGGCTGTACCTTGGTTCCAGCTCTGTGCAGCCGCGTCTCATAGGAGACTGCAAAAATCTGCAAACGTTTTTTTTGGGGTGCCTGGTTTTCTTCTAAAATAAGCGACGCTTGTTCATATTTATACACAAAAACAATTAGTAATATCTGTACTTAATCCTGAAGGGAATGGAAGAGAAGAACCATGTCAATGGTCCGAGGTGCAAATTGAGTTTTGTAAGATGAAGCTTATGGACACCGTAGTAGTATAGATAACTGGACAAGAATTACTGCAAAATAGGCACCGGCTTCGGCGTTGGTGGAACAAAAAGCTGGGATCCACGACGATTAAAGGCCTTTAACAAAGGAAATCCAGCTATAGATCAGCCGTGGGATTTATGTTTACCTTTACTCAGATCCTCCGGAGGACAACATCCTGGACATGACTCAAGTCGTTTAAGGCGAAAGCTTAGATCTCTATCTTTCAAGCATGCTTCTTCTGAGGTTTAGAAATGGATGGGGCAAGAAAAGATAAAGCTGTGATTCATAAGTGCGCGAGCCTGGCATCGCATGGGGCTAAAGTGGAACAGCAGTTGCTGGATGGGGTTGGAGGAGGGCTCTCAGAAAGGGCAATGCCCCGCGCTTCGCAAAAAGAGACAGCCGCGCCCAAAAAGGGTAGGTGACTGCCGCACGTGGAGTATGAAACACCTTGATGGGTAAAGGTACTGACGGCGGCGAGTAAGAGGCTCATGGTGATGGCGAGCGAGCGGCACGAACTTCGAAGAGTGCTTTCCAGGAGCTTGTCCCGTGGTGACAACAAAATTTACCGGGAAGTTACACGATAGATCAACAGAAGGTCCAACTAGGCTTTTGTCCTCCCACTATTAATAAGGTCTGAGCATCCGCCGTAATTTTTTAACAATAAAGTGTTTTATTCCGGGATTCACGAAGATTTCACTTACGTCATATCCGTCACGGAATTGACACCAGTACAACGACGCACGCGGCAGTAAAGGGTGCACCTCGGCACACAGGGTCTTTTTGCGGGAAAGCAACCTTTAGTACTAAGATTACGTTATACTTCAGGTTGTTCGTTTTCGGGTTTTATATTTTAACGCGAAAGTGTTTTATGCCGGGATACACCAAGATTTCACTGACGTCAAATCCGTCACGGAAATGACGCCAGTACACCTTTTTCGAAGCCACCCGCCAGTAGGACGTCGCTCGCCTAGCACAGCCACAGGACAACCGCTAACCCGCAAAGCAGGCGGAGCTGCAGATACTGCTGCACATTTCACTTACGTGTTTTACCGATTCCTATAAACCACTGTTCTTCAAAAATGTCTTTATCAGCTTCTGAGTTGACCAAAACACTCGTAGACGACGCGTCCTAATCCGCTAAGAAAACGAAGAGGCGCGAAAAAGACTGAACTCTTTATGTGTTGAGTTTGAGAAAACCAACTTTTTTGACATTTCTGTTCTTATGCAGAAAAGTGTTCTTCGCGGTGATGTACGTGATAGGTGACAAGAATACGCACCGAATAGCGGCCTTGTAGGGGTCTGTTGCAATTGTTTTGTAGTATTCTCGATTCGTTGTAGTTGCTTGAAGCATGTTTTCGTTTTGGTGATATTAATTCGAGCTTTGAATAAAAAAATGGATTTCATAATGTGAATTAATTAACGTTGGGAGATTTCAGAAATTTTGCGTATTCTGCCTTATTCGTATCAAGAAACGCAATTACAAATGGGGTTTTTCTGTTTCGATAATTATGCTTCCGAACTGACTCCTCTGCCGCGAAAGACGCCACCTTAATGCAGCACATCCAAGAATTTTCTTCGAGGAACAAAACTTCTTTCGTGTGCAGCATTCGTGTCTTTAAGAACAACATCAGAATCATGCCGCAGCAAAGAAACACCCGCGAGAGACAGGGACTGAAAACTTGCGAGTATCGTACGGGTTCGTAAACGCTAGACGCTGTTTCTACAAGCGTTTCGCAATAGTGTTAGGGCCAAGTCTGGCCCACGTTTGCTTTACTGCGAAATCGAATATCTCGGCGTACTTCTGCGAACCTAGCGCCAGCAAAGGCAGCGACAGCGAGACAGAAATGGACAGCGAGACAGAACTTTACAGCGTAAACGAAATAAGCAGAGCAAACACCGACAACATTTGGAAATGTTGCAACTAAGGTAGGGCAGACTGACTCGCGGAGGAAATTTTCTGTTCAATACCCTCATTGCAAATATTCCTGTCATTGGCGCTAATTGAACAACCCCCAAAGGCATGCATGCTCATATTAGAAGGAGCGTTAACCTGCAGTTGGTGTGGTTAAAACAGGGGGGGGGGGGGGGGGGCATTGCTGTGTATTCTGAGTCATCTGGTCGGTGCCCTGTCTTTACCGTTACCGAAGTATCCGGCGGAAATCGTTACCGACGGAAAAGTTGCGGGGGAGGGGGGAGGGGGCGTCTTTGCGAGTTTTGTCCACTTCGGCAACACACGCGGTCGTATCTCCCTTACGGGACCATCGCGAATGCAGTTCCTTAGTATTTTCTTGCAGACGTGGGCTCTTTAAAGTATGGGCGATGTGCTACACTCGAGGAAAACTTAAGAATGGCAGCGATGATGATGATGAATATGACGACAATGATGGCTATTGGTTTCCCCTCTGTAGGGGGGTGACGACGTGTCATCTTACCAAAAAGGACTAATATGTTTTATAATCATGGTTTAATACTATCGCTGCTTAGGGCAGGCACAACAAGCTTATTAGGCACAAAATACTTTTTTTTCCTGTTACAGGTGGTAACTGTCCTAGGCAATATTCCCCTATCTGCTTTTCGTCCACCAGCATTCTAATCTTCTTTTCGTCGCCTCGACAGCCTTGAAGTTAACTTGCTCTGTTATACCCTTAAATCTTAAGGCTTCTGGAAGCCGAACATTTCCATCATGTAGATTTGGATGGATACCCTCGCATTCTAACACTATGTGCGGCATAATTTCTGTTTCTTCTCCGCAAACAACGCATACCACATCATTTTGTGAATACTTCCCCACAAAACTCTTAGTTCGCGAGCAACCTGCTCTAGCCTCAAAAGCAAAGCACTGCCCTGGGAATTATCGTAGAAATTTTAAGTGCGAATGCACTTTATAAGCGACCCTGAATTCCGGTGACCGCCGTCCGTCCACATAGCAACAGCTGCGGGTGCGCGCGCTCCTCGTCTTCCTTGGCAACGGGGGGAGATGGGCGCGCGCTGCCTGGCCGCTGACATGGCACATACCCACGTGGGGGATTGGCCAGGAATCGGGCGTGAGAAGGGCTAATGCACCCGCTTAAAGGAGTACTGACACGAAATTTCAAAGCTGAGATCCGCTCTAGCAATCAAGTACAACGACAGCACAAATAGGTGTCTGTGAATAAATGCATCTTTCTTTCTTTGTAGTTGTGTGTGTGTGTGTGATCTCTCTTTCGCGAACATTACCGAACCGCGCAAATTCAACTCCTGCATTCGCACTTTCACATTCTTCCCCTCGGGGAAATGCGGGGAATTTTTCCTTTCTAATGTCCAATTTCTCAGCCTGTAGATCTTTAACGACGTTTTAGCTTCCATTTTTTCTCTCCATTTATTCGTTTCTATCTGCCTTGCCCCTTTTTTGGTTACCTTGGCTGTTTTGGATTCTTCACTGTTCTTTCCGTATTTCATCGTTAGCCTTCTAGTCTTCCTTAAACAGAGCGTTTTTCAGCAGGATTTAGTGATTCAGCACGTCAACGTCCTTCGTGTAGCTTTGAAGCAAGGGCTTGACCCGCTGTAGACCGTTTAGCCAGTACAACAACCAGAGTGCGCCGTAACCTGAACGCGGGTGCTGAGACTGGCCCAAGGAATAATGTTTTAATTATAAGACATTCAAACAAAAAATAGGTATAGACAGTGAAACCGCTAGGTATAGACAGGTATAGACAGGTATAAACCGCTAGGTATAGACAGTGAAACAGTGAAACCGCCGGGGGACTGATATTCAGTCCCCCTGAATACCATTCGAGTTCGTTGGGCCGCTTGGGTCGCCTCTCTCTGTATTCCCCAGAAGCTCGTCTCCTGTTGCGTGAAGTGGTTTGTAACTAAAAACTTCATAAATGACTTGGCCACAACGTCAACTACGGCCTGCTCCCACGTGTCTCAAATACACATTGCGGTACTTGCTAGTAAGGGGGTGCTTAATTTCGCATGCGTACTTTTTTCTAACTTTTTCCCGTAGAGTAGAGGAGTGTGCTTAGAATCGAGGCGTGCTTAGAATCGCAAAAATACGGTACTTCAAGTAAAAGTACGCAAGCATCTGAATGTTCTGACAGCGGGTTACTACCTTTTGTATTCTGGTGGCAGTAAGCTCATTTTACTATTTACTTCCACTGATTCATATCTTGGGTGAAGTAATGTTTTTCTTTCTATATGTTTCGTTATGTAAAAATTTAACGGTATAGGGAAGTTGCTTAAGGGGGCATGCATTGGAAGTTGACGTGAAGTCCCCTTGCGCGCTGTTTAGAAATAACGTTTGCCCTTTCGTTTATCAAATAAAAGTTCCGGCGTCCTTCACCTTTAAAGGTGGGGCATTGAGCTTACTCCCACCGTGAGCTTCCATAGATACTTGAGCACCTCCGATGACGTCTTCATTTCGTACCTTCATTCTTTTTATGCTTACTACGATGTGTTTCTTACTTGAGTTCTGTTTTGTTCGGTTTGCTTTGTAAAGGAAAGATGAAACGCGAATCCGCGGGGAATCAGAGACGGGGTGGCTCTCAACGAGGGAGCGAGAGACGATGTTGAGAAAACGTTTCCTTTGTGCCCAGTGTCTGGAACCGGAGAGGTGTGAAATCGAACGGTTCAAATGGTGAACAGTGGGGAGCGGCGTGGCTTTTGTGCGTCTCTGCCGGGAAGTTCAGACAGAGAGGATGCCAAATGGGGAGACTGGGGGAGAAGGGGACAATCCCACCGCCCCGCTCCGATGGCCGCCGAAGATGGGGGAGGTTGGAAGAAGAAGCTTGCGAAAACGGTGCTCGTGGAGGTTGGCAAACCAACGGTGAAAGGAGAGGCCACTGCGCTGCGATTTCACCGCCACCAGGGCGGCACAATGAAGCGGAGTCAGGAGAAAGCGAGCAGCGGCTGCGCTTGAATGCGGACACCGCATGTCCCCGCGTGTAAGGGGCATTGCTTAAATCCTCGGTACTGGAGGTGGGCGCGTTAACTCCTCTTTTCGGTGGAACCAAAAAGCAATCCTGGCAAAGAAACGACAAAATAGGAGACTGCATCGACGTTAAATGGTCATTCTTGCTTAATGATATAAAAAAAACATTTAAGAGTTCAGCGGTGTATTTTGTTAAGTATAGTTTCGGCTTCCTCAAGCTGCAGAACATCCGTGAGGGTGGTACTAATCCACTCAGCTTGTACTAAAACTTGCGTGTCGCTGCTTCGAATTGGGGCATCCCACTGGGAATTGACTGAGTGCTACGCTCTCAATGGTCTTTTAAACGCTTCGCTCAGATGCGGTTCGCTGTGCTTAATGGCGTTTTGATGCAGCCCAATAAGGTACATTGTCCCTTCGTCATCTCCGCTCGCTACATGCCAGCCAGCTCTAAACAAGCGAAAATGTCATCTGAACCCAAGTGTCATGCTGAAGTCTGAAATCATTCGAGATGCTATTGATTTCACGCCGAACCTCCTTTGCGCATAGAAATGTAGGCTAATTTAAATACCGCGTGTTTTACTGCCGAGTTGTACAACAAAATACGCAGACCTGCATAGGATGATGTGGAAGGTTTTTAGGTGTACGTGTTCACTAGAAGAGGATTTCGTGCACTCCTTTTCTCTTGAGGTCAAATATACGGCCTGCGACTGCACATTCAACGAAGACATTGAAACACTTTCGGGGTTACTTGGAGAATTCTTAAAATTCATTCCACACTCTTAAAACAAAAGCCTTTTACGCATCAGATATAAAAATTTCTATCAGTGGACCGGCTTTTATACGGGAGACACAAAGGCACTGTTCATTATATCTGCAAACGAGTTACACCCCAAAGTTGAACAAGTCACTCACCATGGTAAATCAACGGAGACAACGCGTCTGCGCATTTGTGGGCAATAGATTTCCAGGAATATTTGATTTCTTTCATAAGCGACCCGGTAGCGTAAATACGCACATTCCATGTCTTGCTCCAGTCTAGAAAAACCGCCAGTTTTTAGTGCACTCATCCACCTTGTACACGGAAAAACTCGGCACTCGGTTGTAAGGCAAAATGGCGACGATTCACGGCCGCCGACACGGAACGGCATACCGAGCGCTGGGTGTTACCCGCTGAGGTGGCCGGAATAGCGTCGTGGAGCTCGTAGTTGCCCGCACCCGGGCACAAAGAAAGCGGCCATATTCACCCCTAACGATGAGAAATAGCAAACGTCTCAACGGCGTCCCAGAGCGAAGCCTCTCCCCCTTCCTAGCGGCAAATAAATTCGACCTCCTGCCTCCCCTCTCCAATCCCACCAATCGCTCCGCCTGCTCCCAGAAGCAGCTCCTGCTTGCAAACTCCGTCTCACTTTCCACCGCGGTAACGCCCAAGTCACTCTTCTCAAGCGGCCAGTGCAGAAAAGGCATTGCGAACACCCTTGAATAAGACAGTTCAGCCCCTTCCTTCAAGCAGTAGTTTTATTTTAATCCCTCGTTGTCAGGGCTCTCCAGTATTACGTAGACCCCGTAAGCGTCTTCTTTGAGGAGGATAGCGACGGCTGGCTTCAGTGGGGAGGCAATCCAAAAACTGGAATAAAACAAAATACCTACCGGGACCAAACAACCCTTGCAACAGGAGTCACCGTTCTATTTAGTGGTGGGAGAACTATCACCAAGAAACGTTTACTGTGTGATTGTAGTGGTGCCTCTAGTTTGTTTAACTGTATTGCTTGAATGCTAGCGGGAAGTTACTTATAACACGGTTTTTACTATTCTCCCTATAACGTCACGGCTGACGTCGTGTAGCGCAAAATTCTAAAGTTTTAAAATATTTATTATCTTCTTTCGTTAAAAAAATCACCTTCCGGGCTAGTATTGGATTACATACTGAAGAGTAGTATTTTTTACTGTACAATTCTTTCAAACAGCTGTACTTTGTTTTCATGGCCTTGAGGGGTAACTGCGGTTGTGATATATCGCCTTAATTTTTTGCTGTCTTTCAGGAATCCTCCCACTCACGCGAGCACAGGGAAGAAATCAGCCTGTATTCCACGCTAATTGTTCTTCCTACGTCGTTGGGCGCGGACAACCTCTGCAAGTCTCTGAAACTAACTTGCTCTACGTCATTCTTTTAGATACAAATAATCAATTAGAGATTAACTACTGGGCAGTGCTGTACTTAAAACCCAAGGCAAGCGTACAATTGGGCGGTTTATCTCCAGGGCGTAATTCTCCCTTGTGTCCGTTTCATGTCAGTTTGCAATTTCATTTTCAGTGAGCCGTGATTGGCTGAAAGCAGACGATCTTGATATGACTCAGCGCAAGTAAGGTGGGGCGTCAGTTTCTGTACATGTAATTGGTCAGAGGCCTCGCAAGCGCAACTACGTCACAATTAAAATGAGCGCGAAATGGACATCTTTGAAACAGACGCCACTGAGAGCGGCACCGAATTTCTATTGACGCAATAAGAAACGTTAAAGAGAAGGCAAAGAGACTCTAACATTAACTACACTTATGCAATCAGGGCTAACAGCTAATGCTTGGGTTGTCAGGGCTCTCCAGTATTACGTAGACCCCGTAAGCGTCTTCTTTGAGGAGGACCGCGACGGCTGGCTTCAGTGGGGAGGCAATCCAAAAACTGGAATAAAACAAAATACCTACCGGGACCAAACAACCCTTGCAACAGGAGTCACCGTTCTATTTAGTGGTGGGAGAACTATCACCAAGAAACGTTTACTGTGTGATTGTAGTGGTGCCTCTAGTTTGTTTAACTGTATTGCTTGAATGCTAGCGGGAAGTTACTTATAACACGGTTTTTACTATTCTCCCTATAACGTCACGGCTGACGTCGTGTAGCGCAAAATTCTAAAGTTTTAAAATATTTATTATCTTCTTTCGTTAAAAAAATCACCCTCCGGGCTAGTATTGGATTACATACTGAAGAGTAGTATTTTTTACTGTACAATTCTTTCAAACAGCTGTACTTTGTTTTCATGGCCTTGAGGGGTAACTGCGGTTGTGATATATCGCCTTAATTTTTTGCTGTCTTTCAGGAATCCTCCCACTCACGCGAGCACAGGGAAGAAATCAGCCTGTATTCCACGCTAATTGTTCTTCCTACGTCGTTGGGCGCGGACAACCTCTGCAAGTCTCTGAAACTAACTTGCTCTACGTCATTCTTTTAGATACAAATAATCAATTAGAGATTAACTACTGGGCAGTGCTGTACTTAAAACCCAAGGCAAGCGTACAATTGGGCGGTTTATCTCCAGGGCGTAATTCTCCCTTGTGTCCGTTTCATGTCAGTTTGCAATTTCATTTTCAGTGAGCCGTGATTGGCTGAAAGCAGACGATCTTGATATGACTCAGCGCAAGTAAGGTGGGGCGTCAGTTTCTGTACATGTAATTGGTCAGAGGCCTCGCAAGCGCAACTACGTCACAATTAAAATGAGCGCGAAATGGACATCTTTGAAACAGACGCCACTGAGAGCGGCACCGAATTTCTATTGACGCAATAAGAAACGTTAAAGAGAAGGCAAAGAGACTCTAACATTAACTACACTTATGCAATCAGGGCTAACAGCTAATGCTTGGGTACCTTTTATGGTTGTGCCTAAAAGAGCACTCACACGTATTGCGGATAATCCCGAACGCGTTCTGTGGAATTCAAACTGAAAGTTCAACTTTCCAACCGGACATGAAGGCGGCCATTCCTGTTCGCGTTGCACGAACGGCCACACCGGTGTTTTCAATATGGTCCGATTAGCATACAATAATGTAAATCTCGTAAACCCGACGGTAGTATCCCTGAGCTGGAAATTCTCTTCGCTTCCGCTTTCGGTTCCCTCGTAGTCCACACAAAAATGCCGCGGCTGCGGGCCATAAATCAACGCGACTTCGCACTGTGGAACGACTGTGTTTTGGTCGTGTAAAATTTTTTTTACAAAGGTTATTTGTCAAACGTCGTAGAACCGAAGCACAATTTTGACTGATTCAAGCCGTACTAAGGACTGAAACCAAAACAGGAGTTTTGAAACCGAAGTACGGTTTTTGAAGTGCCAGTTTTGAAGCGGTATTTTTTTCTCACCAGGTATACGTTCCGCATTTGTTCCGTGCTCTGAATTGAATTTGTGTGAGGCGCGCGTAAATACAATGATGCGTTCCGTGATTTTTTTTATTCATCCCGAAGAAGTTAGAAAAACCTGTTGGCTAAAGGCATGACCTGAATTCGGCGGTGTGATGTGAAAGCCAACCGGGGCATATTGGCCATTTCCACGGCTTTCCATACCCGGCTCACGTGGTAATTTGGGAAGATTTGAACTACACTCCTTTTCGAGAATAACAGAATAACAGAATAACCGCCCGACGCATCATGTTGGACCACACGTTACCGTACAGTTCAATCAATGTAGGTTGGGGATGTCGTGCGAGCTATATTAGTCGACCTATGACCGCTCTGCGTATTACCAAAATATGCACAGAATACTTCATCACGTCTTTGACTCTGTGTCTCTCTCTATACCCATGAGTGAAGTTAATTCAACGGACAACAGCTTCATGGTCTCCCATTTCTCTCATTACTCCCCAGGGGATTACCTGGTTGGTTTGTTAAGAATAAACCGACAAGGTATTTTTCTCTGACAATCTGGGGAAAATAATTCTCCTTGAAATAAAACAAAATTTCTGTATCCGTGACCTGAATTAATTGAAGCAGTTATGACGGGCATAATTACACCGTACACACCTTGGTATATGTAAAAAAAGAGAAAAACGGCAAGAAAAACCCAACCATGCGAGACAGAATCAGGGCAGAAAGAGCTTAGGGAGGCAGTGCAGTTGAAATTGAAGGGGAGCCTTCTTATTTTTGTTTACTGAACGTGGCCATTGCTTGTGAACAGCTAGCTCCTACATTCAGATTGTTTGATTTCGATAACATCGACCTGCAGTTTTAAATGCAGAGCATTTCTTTAACTCACGATGTCACCCGTTCTAGGCGTCCGTAGTAGTCCGCATCGCTCGCCCCCTACACTATATAAAAAAATAATACTTACGGGCGCCAGGTTTCGATCCAACGACCCTGCGGGCGGAACGAAAGGTACATGGTGCTCTACCCACTGCGCCACAAAGCCGACACAGAATGGAACGCTACGAACGCGCCTTATATCCTTGACTCATTCAAACTACGTCAAGAAGCTGCTGATACAACGCATTCACTACCTGTGGGCGGAACGCGAGGTACATGGTGCTCTTCCCACTGCGCCACAAAACCGACACAGAATGAAAGGCTACGAACGCGCCTTATATCCTTGACTCATTCAAACTACGTCAAGAAGCTTCTGATACAACGCATTCACTACCACCAACTCCCCAAGCGCTAAACGGTAACGCAGTACACCCACCCCCTATGCCACGCATTTACTCGAGTCCCCCTCGCGGGGAGATGGGCCCTTTTTACGCAAGCCGGCCTTGTGCATGTCCTGCTGCAGAGGTGGTCTGTTCTGCTGTCTTAAATCAATCAATCAATCAATCAATCAATCAATCAATCAATCAATCAATCAATCAATCAATCAATCAATCAATCAATCAATCAATCAATCAATCAATCAATCAATCAAACAAACAAACAATCAATCAATCAATCAATCAATCAATCAATCAATCAATCAATCAATCAATCAATCGATCGATCGATCGATCAATCAATCAATAATTATTTATTAATAATTATGAAAATGTTAAATAATTAGTTAATACTCGATTCATCAAAATTTACTACACATACAAAGCAGGTTTACTATACTCGGGAACAAGTTAAGAACGGCAATAGCTCATGTACGGTATCACTCCGCCTAAGCGACGGACCCGGATGTCAACGAACGCGCGCGTTTTGAAAGGAGATTGCTTGAATGCGTGATATCGTCTGCCTTTTTTCACGTAGCTGGCTTGTCGCGCTGAGGTAGTTTATAAGCATATAAAGTCCAAAAAACCACGACGGCTCGTGCCATGTTCAAAATATTCACAGTAATGCCTTACTTGCGCCGCTCGGGGTAACATCCAGCTGCTGTGATAAGGCGCAGCGGCAACTTCCGTTGCCATTCTTAAGTTGTACCCCAGTAAAAGCTCCTCTTGACGCAGATCACCTCAGAGTTTAAGAAGGCGTACGTTACTCCCATGCGAAAAACGTTCTTCGTGTTCGCAGAAAGAAACTTACTAGATGCCTTTAACGCCTAATTTGAGGCAGGATTGAGTTATGTTGACCAGGACTCGGACTGAGAAAAGCGATAAGATTTCAATGTCCCTGGCTAGCAAAGAAAAGGAAGAGTTACCAGGAAGGTTCAGTTGGCAGGAAATTGCTATTCCTGTAACTTTAAAAGTGTACAATCACAATGGTCAGTCTGAGAAAAAGTAATCGCGGAACTGTTCCCTTTATAGGGAAAACTGCCATATAGTTAAAAGTGAATGCCAGGTTTCACGTTCAAAGTAACAAAAAACTGAACCCTGCTTGTCACCCTGCATAGTCATCCTACGATGAACTTCCGTCCACTATTTCCACTTCCATCCACTATTTCCACTAATATATAATAGGAAATAAAAGCATGAAAGATAATTGCTAATAAGTGAGACGTTTTTTGTGCGGTTTTGAACTGTACCACGCTCTGCCTCGCTTGAAATCGATACTGAGTTATACACGCGTCTGGTTTGAGTAACAAATATAAAAATTAGTGCGACACCGGCGTGCCAGTCCCTTTCTACTGATATTGACAGAGTTCGGGGTAGCTTATTTTCGAAATTTAGCATCGCTTGTCACGCCTTGGCTACCGTTTCCTACTTTCGTTGTTTATTGCCGGCCGCACTTTGTTTGGCAGGCCAACATTCTCGCCACCCTGTTGCCTGCCTCACTCACATCGCGCAAACAGATTTCTTAAAAAATTTCGTTGAGTTTAGGCCCTAACGACCATTATCCTGTCATGCGCATCAGGCTCACAAAGTGTCCTGGCGGGTTTTTTTTTCTTTCCGTCTTGTCGCGCCTTGGCTGGCGTACTCAAGAAAACCGTCGCAGGGCATCGCTACAAATATAAAAGCACGAGTTAAAATCAGCGACTCCTCCTCCTCTCCAGTTTTCAAACTTGTGACTGCCACGATTGTCTTGCCGTTTGCCTTAAAACTGACGGTCGAACGCTTTTGACCTACTAAGTCATGTCGCTCGCTAATAGAGTTTTTTTCCCGTAAAAGATAAATTGCCTTTGATGTCAACAAAAACCTTTATGAGTTGTATCAATCATTCACGGAAGAAAATAAAAACTTCAAAGAATTTCTCGAAAGTAACTTGAATGCGCATTGGCGCTTTTTTTCAGGTGCCGATTTATCTTTATAAATGACAATAAAAAATTAATACTTTTCCCTCTCCCTTCTACCATACGTTTCACGATATATATACTTGTTTATATCGTAAAACTTGTTGTCCCTAGTCTAAGAATTGAAAATCCCCTCATCCAGCAGAGGGTTTCCAAGAACAATACTATCTTTGCAGCCATGGAAGTGTTCACAACTAAATTAGCGCGTAAATTCATTAACTGGGATACGCACTTTGTGCTTACTTGTCTTGAACGCCAGATTTCTACAATTCCCGGTGATATAGAGCTATGGTAGAGCGCAGAGCCAGTGTCGGCACAGCACGAGGTCCCGGCGGAGTACCACGACCATCGCAAGAGCGCAAAGGAGGCGGCACCAGTTGTGCGCATGCGTAGTGGCGCCGACGGTGTACCGGGGGTTGTACTTGAGCCGGTTCTCCGTTCTGCCATAACTCTCCAAAGGTTTGAGCTTAATGTAGGCAGTGGTTCACCCGACTCACAGCACCGTTGAACAGGGTAGGCAGAGACGACTATTCCTTAAATTGTCAACAACCAGTTCGAGCCACTTTCATTAGCTTGCGGTCATCGGATGACGAATTCAATGGGAGTGGTGGAACCGTAAAATCGAGACACTATGAAACATCTTGTTGCTGTGGGCTGGATGCAGTCTTTATGAATACATTTTTATTCATTGTGAGGTTTAACGTGCCAACGCTACACAGGTGATGAGGCGCGCCCTATTGTGGAACACTCTTAACAAATGGGTCGTGGCACTTACTATCAGGACACTAACCAGTTACCTGTGAATGTATAAACAATGCATACATTGGCCATGCATAACCTAGTAGAAAACTACGCCTGACAACGTGGATCGGCTTAGCGCGCAGTTCGACGTAGACACACTCAACACGCACATACCTCAATTATACAAAATATAAATTGAGCAATACAACCAAAGCGGTGAAAAGAGAATTTATTATAAAAAGTTCCTGAAAGGATAAATTTATTATGAAAAAAAATTAAACATCCTCCCGTAGGGGAACCCTGAGTAGTATGCGAGGCAGCCATGGGGTCGACTGAAGTTCCCATTAGTTTTCAGTTCGTCGTTTTTGTTAACGTTCAGCTTCGCGTGCCTTCGTTGTATCATTAGCTACTTGACGTAGTTTGAACGCGTGAAGGACATAAGGCGCGTTCGTAGCACATGCTCCCGTCTCGATTTGTAGCGCAGTGGGAAGAGCGCCACGTACCTCCCGTTGCGGCCAGAGAGTCGTGCGATCGAAACCGGGTGCCGCGTAACTATTTCTTTTTATAGTGGACTGCGCTGACGTCAGCCCAAACGCTGACGGGGCTGAAGAGACATGCGCAGTAGAGTGCGGGTGGCGGACAACGACAACAAGGGAGGGAGAGACACAGCACCGAGCATGAGATGCTTCGCATCTAAAAATCATGGTATCAATGGTGCAGCGTAACAACCAGAAACAATTCAACAAGTACAGCGCCTGTTGCTACAAAACTAACCGAGCCCGAAAGGCTGCCAGTTACAGTCACTTACAGAAACACACAAAAACAGCTTCAAGTTGAGTGTAGACAAAAGATTAACATACAAGAGAGAGAAAGTAAAGGAAAGGTAGGAATGTTAACCAGGCTACGGCCTAGTATGCTATCCTGCACGGGGGAAAGGGGAACAATGAGGAAAAAGAGGAAAATAGAAAAAGAAGGGAAACGGTATGGACAGAGCGTGGAGTGTTGTGCCCAGCGGTAGGACACTATAGACAAAAAAGTTCAGACAGTTCGTAGAGAGTAGTCTTGCGCTGCAGTCTTTTGTACAATTCTGTCGTTTTGAGGAAACACAGGAGCGCTTTTGTCGTCTTGTCCGCAGACGACGGAGAAGCCAGTGGCCCAGGGCTGTCTCCTCAGAGTGCACGTCAACAGCTGCAACCATTGCTGTGGCTCGTGATCACCCCTTACCCCCTTACGTGACAAATGAAACACTCAGGGCGCATATTAGGCACCTAACCAGGCTGCCGGATCATTAACATACAAACAATTTATAGTTGCCTACAGGCAACAGATTAACATGCGAGGGAAACAAGGATACAAAAACATTCGCTTCAAGACTGCAGCAATATACAGAACAAAGTCGGTGTAAATGTCACAACGAGTACTCTAGCGCACTAACACCCAGTTATAAAACGAAGATCAATATTCACATCGAAACTCCCTAAGGACGCAGGTCGGGAAAGCTCGCATGAGTAATAACCCTTTTGTCCGAAACCTCAATAAACCGGGTCGACGAATGTCGCAAAAACTCTTCCTCACCTGTTACGCACGAGAATAGCGAGTACAACTTAGTTACTTTCGAAATACATCTGCTCTTCTTGCTTGTTACAGCCAGCAGCGGAAAGTCCTGTGATATAGTCAGGGGGCGTGTAACAAGAATCACATACATTAACGATAATTTTAGAATTATGCCTTTTATTTCGCGCATATACCAGTCGGCATGCGGATTCGCAAAAAAAAAAAAAACATTTTAATCGTGATTTCGAGTGTAAAAAGTGCTGTAGGTATTATGTTCTATAATTCATAGGATTTTGTTACTATCAGTGAATGTTAATATCAAACCAGCAGCAGTTGCTAAGAGCACGGTCTAGATTAGTAACGGCAGCATTTAGGTTCCACACTTAGTGGCCGGACCTATACTGTTCGGCGGTATACTCGGGTTCAAGTTAAGAACGCCGAGGGAAGTTGCAACCGTGCCGCATTACCACCGGCTGTCACTCAGAGAGGCGGAAAGACTGCGTTACTGCAAGTATTTTAATTGGGCACCAGCCGTTTCCGTGATTTCTCACGCTAAATCTGCTTACAAATTTATGCGGCAACGAAACAATAATGAGGTGTGAAAGAGGAGACGAAGTCACGCTTTCAGCACAATCTCGATTGAAAACGTGCGCGCCCGTTGATATCCGGGTCCGTATCTTCGGCGGAGTGATACCGAACATGAGTTATTGCCGTTCTTGTACAATACAATAGTAAAGTTCATGAGAAGTTAGCAAATACAACCCGTTACTGCCTTCTTACTACCACTTTTTTAATAATGAAGGCTAGAGATTAATTTTGTCCACCTGCATATCTTTAACGTGTGCGGAAATACCGCATACACGGGCGTTTTCGCTTTTCGCCTCCATCAGTATTAACCCTTTGATGGTCGAATTGTTTAGCCAAATGCGACCGCCCAGGGTGTATTTTTGTTACTGCTCATTTAAATTCTTCGGATGAATTTATTTCGAGAAAAATATGTCGTAATTTTTTGGGTGACCATAAAGTGACAAAAAATCGTTGATGTTGTTACACACATGTGGTTTATTCATGAATAACACAAGGAAAATTCTAAATAAAAACTAGAGAGTAACAAGCCGGCACCTTTTGAGTGAACCGAAATCAGATAGACATCAGTTCCGCGGGCGCAAAAAGCGGGAAGCGCCCGAAGGACGATACCGAAACCAGCCGCTGCGGGCGGGCGCGCTGCCGGATGGAAAAAAAACGAGAAAAGACCCTAGCCAGTTTCGCGGACGCCCTTGGTCTGTGGCAGGTGCAAGAAGCGAGAGGCGCGGGCGATACCCAGCGCACCCCCTCGTTACCAAATGCGGAAGCGATAGTCGGTGCGCCAGTGAAGTAAATTATAAAAAATGAAAAGATCCTTTGGCGCAAGAAAATAATTTGACGTATGTCCGCATTGTACCAGAACATGCCAAGCAAGAGAAGTTGGCGAAAAAGGGGGGTTTTTAAACATACCAGCGATGACGTACATATACGTTATTGACCCTTTTGAAGGTGTTTGCAGAGGACGTATATGTGCGTCCGTTACCCTGAAAGGGGTAATAGTGTCTTATCCAGTGAAGTTCTTGCACTCTGGTGCGCAAAGGACACATTTTACGGGATCCGCCATCTCTTCCCTTGCACTGAGTGTGCGTTAACCATTGTAGCCCACCTTGCATAAAACTCTTCCTGTTTTCGTGTTATTTTACGTGCTTTGTACTCGTTACTTCCAGCTTTAATTATAACATTACTCTCTATCCTCGTTCTAGGGTCGTTTCGGGGGAAGCTTATTTTTATTTCGGGTTGATGAGGTGAAGCAGCGAAAATTATGGCGGCAAAAATATCCACACGAAAGCGCAGGAAACCGCCCGACGTGCACAGTTCTTACTTGCGCGCTGCATAGCACCGGCGCTGGGGAAATGAAGCACGGCTAAGCGCCTGATATTAACTTAACTCCTGCAGGTTTCCGCTTTTGGGATTTCGGCGAAGCCCTCGTGCATAAAGTGGCTCTCGGTAGCGGCGAGAAAATGCGAGAAGGGGGGTCGCTCAGGGCGACCGGAGTACAGTCCGCTGGGGCTTTTGGCTACACATTTAGAGTAGCAGGCCGTGAAGCCTCGGAGACAGGAACAAAGACAAGAAAAAAATAGCACCGACGTTAAGCCTACATGCGCGTAAAGTGCGCAGCTTTGCGCGTGGGCTCCATCCAATCGGTGGGCATAACCCAAGTTTATGGAGCGCCAGCAGCAAATGGGCCGCCGTAATTAAGTGAACCGTGTGTTCGCGTTGTCGTCTTTTGGTACGCTGCATTTTAGTCGACTTTTTGTTTCCTTGGAGTTTACGGTTCGTTGCCCTTGAGCGGAATTTAGTATTTTTACGTAATTGTAGATCGTGTTTAAACCTAGCTGGGTACACATTGCTCTCTTCGTGGCTTAACTTAGCTGCCAGAACTTTGCGGCTTAAATGCACCAAGTTTGGCCGATAAGTGAGTTTTTGGGTGTCGAATATGAACGCGATCAACTACTGAACTTCTTCGCCTTGGTGACCGGGCTGCCAGCTGCTACATGCTTGAGGCAGTAGAAATTTACCGCCATAGCATGCGTGCAGTCTTTCTGTTAATTTATAGACAAACTACCTAATCACTTAGGCTAGAAAATTTCCAGAGAACCAGCTTTTATTCCACTATGACGTGCTATCTTTTTTTAAAATTCTAAACCACATGCCTGGGTAGTTAAAAAAATTTTCACAGAACCTTCTTGGAGCCCCTATCTATCACAAAGAAATATGGTTAAGTACCGCTTATAATTTCAGTCGGACTAATCGCCAAGCTTTATCGGTTAATTTATCGATTAATGCGTGCGTTGGTTTAAAATAGGTTATAGTCGCACGTAAAATATAATAAATATTATCAATATGCTCCTCACTCTGTTCAGAGTTAAAAATGTGTGTAGTTGTTACAGGGAAAGTAAAAGTAAGGGAAATTCACTGGGGTTATTATTTAGGTTAGCTGGGAACGCACCCGCATGAGATCCACTGCGGGGGCGACGAAGTACAGGGGAACCAAAGGACAGAGCAGGGAGTTAAAGAGAGAGAAACAGAGAAGAAAGAATAAAAGATGGGGTTAAGTCAGGCTAGCACATTACAGACATCCCAGATAAGATGAGCAGATGATCATCATGTTGCTGATGTGGGCGGGATGCTTATCACAGCGTTTGTGACTAGCCTGTTTCTAGAATCAGGATACATGTGTCGCTCAATGCGTATACCATAAGTGTGTCATTGAAGCTGCAGTAAGCATGATAACCAAGCATATCCTAGATAACCAGGCAAGCTAAGAATAACCAGTTGAATTTTAACGCACGCAACGCATATCCCGGCATAGACAAGCTAAGCCACTGCTAAGTTTTTTGCGATATGCATATTTTTATTAGGAATAGCCATTTTCCAATATGTCTTGACTTCCATCTAGCGGTTTAAATCACTCTCATCTCTGAAGATAATTTCATAATTTTTTTGTGTGACATAAAGTCCGTTATTCGAACACGAATATGATCCTAACGCGCTTGCGCATAATTTAAAGATTACGCCATTGTTTGGTTCGCTCACGTGACTTGAACGGAATAATTGGTTAAAAACACTAATCGCGACTAAAGCGTTAATCGATTAATCGGAAAGTTAAACGATGAATTTCCTACCCTACAAAGAAATAGTATATTTCGCCACATTTCTGCGTAGAGTATTTTGTTCGCGCGCAAAATTGGATGTTTTGCACGGCCTTCTTGGAGTATTTTAAGGCGACAGCTTTAAGGGACCGAATGCGCCAAAAATCGCCTGTGTTATTTTTCTTGTAGTTGAGCACATAAAATACCACCTCTGTAAACAGTGCATCAAAAACACTTTTTGAGTTAGTATGGGAGCTTCCCCCGGGTCCCCGGAGTAGGGGCCGAATGCGTTACTACCCCGCTACCTCAGTCGCCATCACCGGAACAAGGGTCGGCCTAGTGTGTTCGGTGCTGGCGTCATACGCACGAAAGATGAACGTGAAGGCATGTGCGTATAACAGTTGACGTCCAACCCAAGCAGAATCCTGTTTTAGGGAAAGGTGTAGCGTGAAGCTTTACCCGTCTGCCTGTAGAAGTAATTCGCGCCAAAAGACAAAGAAACGACGATGAAAGAGAAGTAAACAAGATCTAGAAGCAAAAAAAATTCCCGCGCCTTCTCGCGAGGGGAACACGAGTAAATGCAGAGCATTGGGGCCTCAGTACTGATTGAAGGCAGTGTTGCTTCCATCGCTTCTTCCGTGATGCTGGAGTAGCAGACACGAGTAAACGTGGGCACGAGCGTCAACCAAGGAAGGAAGGAGCAACGCAGTGACTGAAACACGAGCGACCGCTAGCCGCTATATTTGCAGCGCGCGCAGTAGACGGAGAGCAGTACGGGGAGGAGAGCGCGCATGCGCAAGCAGCGCGCGCCCTTCCACGCCCCACCGCGCTGCTATCACGCACCTGTTACGCCGAGACCGCGATGGAGTGAACGGGCTGACTACGACGCATGCGCGCGCCAGCTGCTGTTGAGAGAGAGGAGAGAAGGAGGAGAGGCGCACCTGCTGCGGACGCGAAACTGTTGACACCGTCCGACGCAGGAACAGGCGAGGCTAAGAAATGCTCTGCATTTAAAAAGTTTCTGACCACCCGGTGCTCCCCTTTTTAACCCAACTCCCCTCCCCTCTTTCCTTAATAAGCGTTTTCAACAACAACAACATCAACAAGTATCGCCTGGGACGCCCTAGTGCTTTTCACTTCAAAGCACGTAAGCATACCTGAGGTGAAAAGAACGTTTAGTGCGCAGTACTTTGACAGCCGCTGCGGTTGCTTGGCGGCGGCGATGGCGTTGTAACCGAGCGAGCAAGGACAGAAAGAAAACGCCGGTGAAAAGTGTGGTGAAAGTGTGAGCGGGAGGGCGGAAAGCACTGCTGTGTCATCCTCTCTCTCGCTGCCCACCCCTCACACTGTGTAACCTAAATGCTGCTCCGTTCGTGGCTCATCCGAACCACGTGACATTTGCGCCGGAGGTTCAAACACGATTTTCAACACATGCTCGGTGGCAGGGGTGCGCTTGCGAGATAACCGCACAGTTGCACGCGACACTCTGCGTTCGCTGATCACGCGCTCACTTCCTGAAACGCAGCAGATATGCGAGGGGACCGAGGAGACCGCCGTTCGCGCTGCGCACAAATTTCCCGTTAAGGAGTATCGTAATCGTCTGTGATTTTTTTATCCTGACCCCACATGAGCGTTCGCGTATGTCCGCAGAGAAAGGACGTTTTCCCCCTTTGATAAATAAAAAAACCAGTTTCACACTGGACGAAAATCTATGAAGAAAATGTTGCAAAGCAACGAAGGGCCACCTGTCACCGGCATACTGTGAAGCTTCGCACCTGCTCTCACGTCTGAGTATAGTTTCTCTACATACGCGTCAGTCAGGTTTAAGAGTGTCCTTCTTTTTATTTGAAGCTTATTCAAACCAATGTCACGGTATTGCCTTGGCATTATAGGGCTAAACGCTGCAGTTCCCTTACTGAGGTCGTATCACACTTTAAGCAGCAGTGATGCGACAATGCACTAATAAAAACAATAATAAAACGTGCACCTGTAGTATAGCCCCGAGGCACACGTAAACGGAACACAAATTCTGCGGATCATCTACTGATGCGGAATATTGCTAACGCCGCTGCTTCCTTTCACCAGAATAGCGTTTCCTCTGTTGCAGTGAAGGAACCCAGGTTGTGTTTTTTAAGCAAATTTCACACTTAACGCAAATGCTAGTAAAAAGGTAGTAACGGGTGGTATTTACTAACTCCTTGCGGACTTGACTACCCCAAGAACGGCACGTAGGTCCTGCCACTAAGTATGGAATCTAAATGCTGTCGTTAATAATCTAGACCGTGCACTTAGCACTTGCTGATTGTTTGATGCTAACATTCACTCATCTCAACAAAATTCAATGAAACACTGAACATAATAACTGAAGCACATTTCCCACTCCAAATCAAGATTAGAAATTTTTTGAAAATCCGCATGCTGACTTGTATATGGTCACACTAAAATACATAATTCGAAATTTATCGCTAATATATTTGATTTTTGCGACAGGCCCACTGATTCTATCAGAGAACTTTCCGCTTCTGTCTATAAAAACAAGAAGAGCAGATGTATTTTAAATTAAGTCGTACTCACCTTCCTTGTGCAACTGGGGTGCGGCACTCCGGCGCCAAACCTCCCACCATCTGACAACGCTAAGCAGGTTCTTTGGTCTTACACTTAGAATAAGCACACGTTCAAATGACGTCTTGGCGAACTTCCTAATGTGTGCTGGTGCCTTTGTATTGTGGCGAAATCGTGGTGCCGCGTGTCTTCACGCCTGATCGCAACGGGCAATCTTTCCACTGCTTTGGCGTGTGCGGTCGACCCTTCTGAGTTGCGCCGAAAATGAGTTGGCAGCTCTAGGTTAAAAAGCCTTCCTGTTACGCTGGTCCACAGGCTTCATAGTGGTCAGGAACAACATTGTGAGCCCCACTATTGTACCATGTTGAGTTTCACCTAGTTTTTGAACACTTTTTGTGAACACCTGTGAACTTTTTGTGGATTGGATTTGGTGTAGCTTATTTGACCACCCCAGACATTTGTTGAGCAAATTGTTGACGGAGTACTTCGAAACTGATTGGGTTTTCTCTGTTTTTAGGACAGCGCTGTTACCACTAGTCGCTGCGTGCTGATACGTGGTTTTATAACAAATTCTATTTCCGCATCCCTTTGGTTTTCTTGCTCAGTTTTTTTGTTGCCTAAGAGTGATATGTGCGTGTTAAAGAATGTGCCTATGTCGAACTGCGCGCTCAGCCGCTCCACGTTGTCAGGCGTAGTTTTTTTCTATAATATGCATGGCCAGTTAGTAAAAGCACTAAGTACCTAGTGGATAGTGTGACAAGTAACTGTTTACTAAGTGCCACGACCTTTTATCTAAGAGTGGAGCTTTACTAATCACGTCCAGCGGATTCACCGTCGGCCGCAAGTTGACCTTCATTTGACCTCATTTGTTACACACCCCTTGCAGCGCATCACGTGACTTGACGGGCCCTTTTTGACCACTGCACACAAGGCCCCGTTTTCCGCCCAAGCTAAAAACCTGGTCCCCTAAGTCAGCACTTTATACATCGGCGGCCGCTAACGCAGTTGGCATACGTAATGAAGCTCTAATCTGCATCCCACAAGAGCACTCAAGCGTGCCGCCATTTCTGTCGGGGTGAGACTGTGGTCGCCAGAAAGCGTGCTGGGAGCAATCAAGCGAAACCCCCGAGCTCGTCACATGCTCGGGCAGGTGTAACGGCATACCGACGCATGTCGTCGTTAGAGCATGGTTTATTTTTAATTTCGTAACGGTAGGGACCGCAAACCGCCCCCCCCCCCCCAATCCTGCACTTAGCGCACCACCATATAATGTCATCCAGGATGTCTGCATGATAGAATTCCCACAAGCGCCACTGAATAAGCGCGTCGGTATTTTCGTGATGTCGCAGGAGACTTCCAAAACTCTAGATTAACTTGAGACAGTAGTCAACGCAACATCTGAAACTCTTCGGAATGAAAATTGTATAGTCGAATCTACATCCAGTTCGCTACTTCGCGTGCATGTTCCCCCACGTTCAGCCATAATGAACGTGAATTGTTCTCCTTCCAAAAGGTATTCGCTTGCTTCGTTCCCTGTTTGGGGTTTACGCTTCACTGACTGCTTGCTCAGATCCTATGCCACTTCTGTCCCCCAGACTGTCATAGCACATTTTTAGGGGCTAGGCCCCTTAGGTACTCGGGATGTTCACGTCTCCTGTTATCGTCGCTGTCGCAATCGTCGCCTCATGTAGTCACGGTACTAAAACACCGGGAAACTCGCTTACGCCTCGCGACAGAACGTAATGCGTACTAAAGAAGCACCGGGTCACTCGTTTACCCCCGCGCTGGAGCACTTGGCAACGCGTATTAAAAAAACGCCGGAACACTCGTTTACGCCCCGCGCTAGAGAGCTTCGTGCTTCATAGACAGGGGACTTTTATAACAAAGCTGTATACCTATACCCACCAACGGTTTCATCTTCGTTGGCAAAAACGCCAAGGTGCCTAGAATACAATGATAAACGCATGCCTCGCCACCCCCTTCCCCCAGGGTTTACGTTTGTGGAGATCGCCTGGGATTTCTCATGCTCGCATTCTGAGCCACTTGTTTAGCCTCGTCTGCACAGGAAATAGCGAAACTCTCTTTTCTTGAGTTCTTCCCGTCTTGGAACTACAATAAAGGAATGGAACAAGTCCGATGTAGATGGTCTGAGTTCCACGACAAGTGATTTCAGTGCACTTTGCAAATATCTTGGAACATTACGGGGTCCCCTGGAAACTCAGGATTGATCTTATGAAGAGGTTAAGAAACGTTAATGCTACGAAAAGAATTGGTGTGTTCTTATTTTGTGCACTGGTGGGAACTCTTCTGTCGCAGCGCTCTTGCGTTAACAAAAGGTCAATGTTTCTTTCCATATTGACTAATAAGTTTGTAGGTTTTCCACATCGACATGTGATTGTTCATTTGTTTCGTTCCCAGTCACAAAGGTGACTCGCTAAGTCACATCGAGCTTTGCGCTTGTGTTGCATGCTGCTCTTTGTGCTGCTGTGGGCACTTTTTCTGACAGAAGAAACGTTTCATAACGACACAAGCGGGAACACTTGGCAGGCCTCATCTGCAGTGTGTCCATGCTTGACAATAAAGGTTCCACATAAACCGCACGCAATATCTGGTTCCCCATAAGATCCACGCAGTAAGCAGAACAGTTTTGCGAAAATAAATATTTAAGCTAGTTCGAGTGAAACTGCGTGTCACATAAACGTGAGGAACACCGTTGTACATTCATATGTGGAAGACTGTTTCGTGCATACGAATGGTAAACCAGGTAAACACGTGGAACAATATTTCCGGTATTTATGTCAAACACTATTCCAGGTGCCGATGTGAACTTGCATATTAGATACCTGAATGACTTCGCCAACCTTGTTCGAATCGAAGGTGCACGTGATTCGCGTGACTACCATGTCTTAAGTGTTAAGTTATTGTTACCCAAACACGAGTAAATCTGCGTATCAGCACACTGGTTTCAAAATTTTATGAGAATTCATTAACATGCGTTACTTCTAACAATACGTTTTTCCTGTCTCAAGCTTCTCATTTATAATTTCAACACAAACATTTGAATCGGTGCTTCGTTCACGTGCGGTGTTCTTACGCCGAAAAGACAAGGAACAGGCACAGGTATGCGTGCACATGAGTGCTCGCGTGCACACAAATGCGCTCATGCGCACACGTAAACGCACGAACGTAAACAAATCCGCACACACACGCACACGGAAGAGTAACTTACAGCGTTGATCTACTTTTTCGAAACCATAGTTTTCCAACGAAATAAGACGCTGCTTGTTGAATCCGCCTCGAGTTATGCGTAATGCTTTTGGACTAGGCTTCTTCTCAAACGTCCGCGAGTGATTGCCGCTCTCTCTCTTCCTCCCTCTCTCCCTATCAGCGTTTTGAGTTTCGAAAATTTCCACAGCGGTTCGCCAAAAACCGCCCTCTAATGAATCCCCTCGAGTGATTTTGGGACCAACCGGTTATTTTGTTAAGTGAAGGCCTAAACAACAATGGTTCTTTTATGCTGACCACTGTCTTGCTCTCATTAGCGGGAATGTATGCGCGTGGACCGGAGTTCAATTTGATAGGCAATTCAAATAGTCGGGCGCACAACATTCATGCGTTTTGTGTTGTTATTGATTAAAGTTTCGAACAGATCACCGTTCTGCTATGTGTCCAGTGAACGCAACAACCGCTGGAGGCCAGGTACCCTGCATAAAATTTGTAACTCTAAGTTATCTGTAATGTAGCGCGGGGTCGGGTAAACACAGGGTGTGATTTGCGGGCTTGAGTGTAAACATATTGAGTTGCATACATTTTCCGCACATGTTATGTTTCAGATGATATATTTTCATAGCTTTAGTACGGGTACAAAAGGGCCAATGCCATATAAAACTTCAATGTTCTTGTAGACTGAGTCATTTAAAATGCCCTCTAGTTACTACTATAAAGTTCGGGCTACTGGGACAATGTGATTCCACGGAAAGACATAATCTGGAATATAAAATTCCAAAGTTTGTATACAAACGTTCAGTAGACGACTAAAAAAAAGTAGTGGGAGAGTAACCGCACTTCATTGCGCATCATGAGACGCTTTTACTGGAGGAGGAGGAGAAGGAAAAACTTTATTAAAACGCAACATTAAGCGACGAGAATGTCCCGGGCCAGGTTCACCAACGCCAACTGGTCTTTGAGCTGGTCCGAGGCTAGCCAACTCCGCCACGTCGAAGGAGGAGGGTGGGGAAAATGTGGGGACTGAATTGCAATGGGGCAGGAGAATATTCTGTTTGGAGGTCGTTTCACAGTATCAAGTACCCGATAGCAACAGGGTCAACCTAAAGCAACGTAATTTGCCTTAAGTGACACCTTCGATAATTTTCTTCAATAGACGCCTACGTGAAGGGGCAACACTTTCCGCAAAGAGACATAGCCGCTTTAACTACATTGTAATCTCTGAAGCAAAACCTTGGCAGCGATGGCTCCTGATCACATATGCACACAATATGTCATTCCCTCAATGAAATCTCAGCCAAACGTTTTATATTCAATCTCCTTTCCGCATTCACCACGTGCACCGTCCAAAGTGCTGGCGCCTTGGATACGGATGCTTGTCCTGCTGTGTGTTGTTCTTACACGTACTGCATCCAGCCCTGCTGCAGCACTTCGCAAACACTACAGCAAGATGCTAAGCAGTGAACAGCCCATTTAATTTAGAGCTTGATTGACGATGTCATCTCAACCCTTTTTAATTTAGTATCGCTGTTGCGCCTGATCCCCGAGGCCAGGATGTCATACTGTGGAGCCCCTACTTCCGTCGAAGAAGACGTCAGCGGGCGCCAGCTGGCGGCAAGATGCAACGTAAATGATCATCCGTATTTATGTTTCCCTCGGTGGCACCGAGGGCATTACTGGAGCTACGTTCTGCAACTTAATACGTGTCACGGGTGTTTCCTAACACTTCGAATGCACTGCTTGTGGACTGAACTGCCAAGTGCGCTCGACACGGTGAACAGGAAAGGCCATCGAGCTTAAAGACCACCGACTGCCCTTTCAACTGAAAGTTTCCATGTAGCGCAGGTATAAACGTCGACGATACCTTTCATACTGCAACATAACTCACGTAACCGTAATGTTCCTTTCGAAAAGTGTTGCGCTCAGTAACAATTAGTTACGTTAACATAAAAGCAACGATGAGGAACAATTGTAAAATATAAGCCACAGTTTTTTGTAACGTAGGTCTCAATTGACTGAAAAATTTTATTTTCTTACAAAAAAGTTGATGTTCCGAAAAAGACTCAAGCCCTGCCAGCCTGGAGCTGTGAATAAGAAATTCAACCTGGAAGACTGGCACTTAGCATCTTATAACAGGTGAAGCTTTTCTTGGAGGTCACCGTGTCGCACCGTTCAGTAAATTTAACTCATAAACTTGTGAATGCTTCACGCAAAACCCCATGAATGGAACAACTATCTGAAGACAATATTTCATGCATGACACACTAAAGGTCTATCGCTGAAAGAAGTGTGGAAATACGAGCACGGCGATGTGCAGCGTGTTCATATGTACAGGTGCCCCCCAAAGTAAGCGAACCACGGCTTCGTGAAATTAGAGTATTTTCTATTTTAGGCCACTCCAAGCGTAAATAGAATATGTGCGACCCCATTCTATTTTAGAATGGCTTTCTTGTGAAGTCACTCATAGGTTGCTGGATAGGCACCTAGCGGAGAAATACCTTCAAAATCTCCAACCCGTGCTTCGTTTACTTTCTGGGGAACCTGTACATCTCGTGCTGTGGGAAGATGGCAGTATAGATGCACCATACTAAGGCATCGGCGTTGCCACGTCTTGTTGGTGTCCGGTGTGCGCATGTTGTCGTACGTCCACACGAATGGCTGTGCAGTGCCATCGGGATATATTTCTCCAGTACGCTTTCTATTTGAATCGCACTAAGCCTTCAGGATTTTTTTCTTCCGCCTCTTGTACCTTGAAACAGGCCACAAAATTTCAGCACCACGCATCATTACGACAAGGGCGAGGCCTTCAATCACGGATGAGGGATCTGGGTTGACATAGGGAGCAAGTTAGTCTAGCCAAGCCAAGGTGTTTTTCGCTGGATCCATCCGTCTGCGACATAATGAACTGTCGTCCTCCAGGGCAACGTCATGACTCCGACGCCGTCGGCGTGAAGGGACAGCAACACCTGTGCAAGACGGGTCTCGCCTCTTTACCGTGGTTGCCTGTCTTACGGCGTTCTGCTGTAACGTGCTACGTGATTAGAATGACAGCCTCTGTTAATTACAGCTGCCTTGGTTATTAAAGGCCATGATTTTTGCAGCGCCGGCACTGCATTGCCTTTCGCTACCCTGTCGCCGCGCAATTTTTTTCTTTGTTTTAATGTTTGGCAAATGCGCGATGCTTTGCACTTGAGGGCTGAAAGTTCTTAACAATTCGGACGTGGTGGAAGATAATTTAAGGCTTCTTTTTAGGGGCAGCATTTTTGCTTAAAGATGTAAGCAAGGTTACCGCTTGTCATTTACCACCACACTCAGGGTCCAGAAGTTTTGAATGCTTGGACTATAAAAACTGCGACAACTAGGGGGTGCGGCTAAGAATACAGTGGTTGCAGCTATGCAAGTAGCAGTATCCTAATATAAAAAATTAATTGAATTGTCATTTTAATTTTATCGTTGTAGGTGAACCAGCAACTTAAATTGCAAAATAAAAATGTTGTACTTAAATTTTTAATCTTTTGGGCTCTAACCTTAGGTAAACCGTATCACGCCACACATGTACCAAGAAAAATGAAAGCGTATTGCTATAACCGTAGGATAATAGTGAATATTTGCTACGGAGGTATACCTCACAGAAAGCACGGCTACGGTCAGCTATAGCTCAGGCATGAAAGAGAGAGAGAGAGAGAACGTTCTTAGTCACCTTCCAGAGTGTCCTTGGAAATAAATTGTTCATGCAAATAACTTTTCCTACGTATAAAAAAAAGAAAAATACACAAGGACATCACACGGAAGCACACTTCATTCTGGTCTACGTTCTAGCTCTGTGTGTAGGCGGGCTGACAAAACAAATTTGAGCTGCTGTTTTCATAGCCGTGCATATTTCTCTCTGTTGAAGCGTAATTCAGGGTGTTCAAAATGTCTTTATGCCAATTGCAGTGGCTCTAACGTGACAGAAAATGCCGCCAACAACCTCGCCAATCCGGACACCATGGTTTGCTGTATAAGTTGATTTTCGATTGGCTCACATTAGACAGCTGGGTAGCCATGTCTTTCCGCATCCCCAAACACGTGTTTGAAGTGCCTTGATTCGATACCACACGCATACGAAGTGCTATAACAACAGCTTTGAAAGCGAAAGAAGAATTATTAAATTTGGCATAACTTTACGCCGAAGCAGAGACTTAAAGGCGAGCGTGTTCCATCTTTTCCTCTTGACGAGGCGCTGTTCGTCGGCGACTCTTCAAATCCTCAGGTGATTAGTGCAGCTGAGTGCGTGCATGGAGTTAAAATGCTCCGGCACGCTTCATTCATATTTATTTTCAATCTTTCTTGCACACATCGCTTTTCCTTAAATAGGTTCCCTACAATCAACGCCAGTGCGTTGAAGTGGCCGCAAATGAATGCATTTCGGCTCTCTGCACGGCCTTCATGATCAGTAACCACGGGCTTCCCCTTGATCTTACTTGGCTGTTTCTGGCTAGGATGCAAGACTGGCTTTCAAACCATGCAGGTCGGGACAGCCGATCTGAAATATTTTCTCACGTGCGTTTTTCTGCCAGCCACGGTACTACATGTATAAGGCTGCACTGAAAAAGGCTTCCGTAGTTATAGTCGTGTTGGCCCTTCTCTTTACTCGTTAGGGAATACCCAGGGACTTTGTTCTCGCTTCCCCCTTTTCACTAGGTGATAAAGGAAGCGACTGGACCTGTGTCTAGGAAGAGCGATAGAAAAGTAAATAGCGTTGGAGGCAGCAAAAAGCCTTGTACTCCGTGCCCGGTTTCGCAGTCTTATCTTGAGCACTGCTTCCCAAGTTCATTCCGCGAACAAGGCACGTGTGGAATACGCTGGGTTATGTGTGAGAGAGCTGGAGACTTGGTTGGAAAAATGAGGATGGCGTTCTCTCACCGCCGCGTAATTGTTCAAATCTAATGGATATTCTTGCCTCCGTTCCGCTCCGGGGTAAGTTCACAATGGCTCCTAGATTTCCTGTATGCGCTGGGAAGTGAGTCAGAGTGGCGACTGACGTAACGTAGTTCTGGTGTTGAATAGAGCATATCAGTAGGAAAAAATAAACAAACAAAGAAAAACAACGAATCACTTCGTGGACGCGCAAACTTGCTAACTTTTGGCAACTTCAAAGGAGCGCTCTTCCGAAGTTTGTAATCTGTAAATAGCAAAAACCTATGGGCATTGGTTTTTCGTTCACCCTCAAAACTTTCTTATTATTGACGAAAATATTTCTGCAGGGAAGTTTCCAATTATTAGTGTCTCGAAAGCCGTTTCAGACATCCCCAATTCTCAGATTTATTGTACGCTTTCTGAGATTGATATGCTTCTTAAGTTCATTGATGATAGCTACACAGGAGCAACAGTTAGAACGTGGTCATCTGTGGATTGAACTTATTTTCGTACGTAAACTGTTGGTAAAAGGATTATTAACAGTGAACTGGAGCCAACTAGCGCCCATCATTTGCAGGGCACTTTGAAGCATGTTCCTCGTTGCGCCACGTCAGCAAGGTGAAAACACTTTGAGCGATACAAATATGATTTATTTCTGTGCTCTTACAGGTGTGATGAAAAAGATATTTCGAAAATAAAATAATTCGAGCCCCTAGAAACAAAGCTTGCGAAGCTACCGATTGTGTTCCAGTGCAACATTGTATCGCCGAAACCGGTTGTTTGGGAGCATATTTCACCTGTAACACAGTTATTATCTGCAAATTTTGTAATGCTTACGGGTGCACAAGCTTTGGGATTTAAATCTGAGCAAATAAATTTCTGTTTCGACGAGCGGGCTTTGCACCCTGGTGGTAATTCCGAAATAACCTGGAATTCAACTAGCAACAGGTTCGATTACCACTTTAACGTACTGGCTAGTTGTAGCAACCAAACCATAGATACTAAGAATGCGTTCCACTTAAGGAAGCAGCCTGAACAGCGCCATCCCAGGCTTGGGACACGCTGCTGTGCCAGTGGCATGAGGGTCTTCACACACGATGCATTTAGGCGTACACGGATGATTTTCGGTGGCATTTATTTTAGCACTTAGAGCTACCCTGCCAGATAACATACTAGAATAGAGGCTTCGGCAAGTTGGTTCATGGTTCTGAATAAGGGGAACAGCGCAGAATTGGACACACAAAGGAAGAGGGAAACAGCACCGTGATGTCGTTTCCCTCTTCTCGTGTGTGTGCAATTTTGCATTGTTCTCCTCCTGCAGATACCGTAACCATTACTTTACCTTTCATTATCCGAAGATCTATTCTGTTAATCATCCATCCACGAAACCACGGCCAACCCGGCTGAAGGAACGCCAAATCAATTTCCTCCTCTTCTAAGTTCTTTCCGCACGAATTCTGGCGGCTCCTTCGACTTCGCCTTCCTTTCCGATCTTTCTTCTGTCGGCGTGCATCCGGCACCTTTCTGGCAAGTTCGGAGGAGGCACTACAAACGCAACACCTTCCACATGGCCAGGCCAGTTAACGGATCTTGTGAAGTAAATGAACCCTACCGTTCAAATTATCCGGCTCGTTTTGCTAATTTTTATTGTGTTGATAGCGCCGATTTATTTGTCAATTTTGGCAAGGAAACCACAGATGCTGCCACAGCATTGACGCCTTACTTTCTGGGTGGTGTTACCGCATCCTTTGGTAAAGAACGGAACAAAGTCAAAGACGCGATAAGGACGGAAGAGATAACGTCTGGAAGTGAATACGCGGAGATCACCTTGGCTAACGACCTCCCGATTGCTTTGCACGCGAAGTTGTGCGATCGATGACGTCAAGCTGCAGCTCCAACGCACTCCGTGGGCAGCCCAAACGTATTCTGGGTTCAATCATGCGCCGCAGCCAGGATCGAAATCCAGCACGAGAAATACACAGGAATGTAAGCCTATACAGAGAACACCTTGTATTACTTTGACCTCGTAGCGGCAGCTGGTAAGAGATCAAGAGAGCTGAGGAACGGCAAACTTGGAAGAGTTTTATGTTTCTATCTTGGTTCTAGCTAATCACCCATAAGTTCTTCACAGAAATATTGAAATAGAATCAGGTGGGCACTCTTATACTTCTAAGGTATTTAAAGCCCAGATACGAAATATTTTAGTGAAGTACGGTAGGCTTTATAAGATGGACGAATCTGATAGGAGTGGACACGGGGCAAAGTAAAGAAGCATAACGGAGGCTGAAAGCACCCACAGCACTTATAAATTTCTGTTAGGATAAAAGTTCTTTACCTCAAACAATGTGTTATACCTAAATCGCTGCACTCTGCGCAACAAGCCTGAAAGCCTGCCCCAAAGACCTGAGGCTAGGTAATGGTTTAAAAGCAAGTTTTCGTAATTGGGTAGCGCGAAGAAGCTAACAGACATTACTGCATGGGTACCTATAGGCCGTTATTTATTTTTTGTTGCACTAAAATTGTACGATCTACGAATTTCACACTCCAACAAACCGAAATGTTTCGGAAACTTTTTCTCGCTTTCCCTCATTTAGCAGACGTTCTGCTGGGATAACTATGAAAGGTACGTCAAGCGGGCTTTGCAGACGACAAGAACTGTTTGCAACGTGTCTACGCGTAGAATACCCGTCGAATAATAAATGACACCTGGGAGCCGTGGTGCACCTTGGCGTGGTTCCCGTCTGGCACAAAAAACAAGCACAGCTAAGAAGATGCCGCACAAGGTTCCAACGCGAGGTTCGTTAGCAGGGGAGTCTGGCTCCACGCTTCGAGTGCTGATCACGTCCAGGTCTTCCACCCGGCCACTGGGGGACGTCTCGCTGTACGTTCCGGTTGCTCAAGTCTGCACCCCCCTTCTTCCTTGGACTCTCGGGCGAAGTTGCTGAGTCTGTCTGCAGTAAATGCCATGCAGGCGAGACCAATTCATGGCCCCGTGTGCGTATTCCATATATGCAAGTCGGGTCGGTGGCCGCACAATTCAGTTTTTGTATTCATTCAAAGCGTGAAACGAGAACAAGAAGAAAATGAGTTTGACTCCCTATCCGCACTTTCAACACCCTGTTGGAACCTTCTACTGGAGATCAACCAGAAGACTAGCAGAATGAGGGGCGAGTAGCATTTACAACTAGGATCGACGATCATAAAGAGGCACGTTACCGAGTTACAGAACACCACGTGAAAGTTGAATCTTCACATATCGTCATGTACGATGATTGTTTGATTATGAGGTTATGGGGTATATTATGCCTCCCTTCTCTCTCACCCCCAGACGCGGCGAGAGTGCAGAGAGCATTGCCTAAGCAGAAAACTATCACCACCGAAAACATTACGGGAGTGCAATTATATTCGCAAATACTGAAGTGCCGAGTTCGTGGCTTTGTGAACTAGCATCCCAACGGGTCCTTTATGAGCTGCATGTAACGAGCAGTCGCAACACAGTCGTCGTCCCACTTGGCGACGATTGCTTCTTTTTGCTACCACCCCATCGCTTAGATTAAGGGGGATTTGATGCCTTTTCCTCTGCAAATCATCGAAAGCTATATGGCGGCGGCATGGTCGCCTCCTGACCCCTTAGTTTCTCTTCTAGAAAACTGCGTGACTACCCTTTTTATGTGTTCATCCACCACGGTGAGGATGCATTTTAACAGGAAAAGGTGAACCACCAGATAGGTGGTACTCAATAACTATAATTCCGAGCACTACATACAGAAGGGCACCCCATTGAAATAATTTTACAATCTTCTCCCACATACTCAGTATTGGCATCTCTCACCTATCCAGTGAGAAAGTGGAATACTGGAATTTATTTGACCCCATTTCTTGTCGCTTACAAATACCACACATAACCTCGAAAAAAACTAGTTCTTGAGTTCTAAACTGTAATGCCAACAAAGTCATCATGTGTTCTACCGTCCCCGTCTCAACTTAATGCGCTAGCATGCTGCCACAATGGCGGTCGCTTTGCGCGCACGCACCGACTCCGCCCAATTTGAGGCTGCTTCAGAACACGAGTTCAGTCGCTCACAGCTGACGCCTCATGGGTACCGGACAGCCGCATGGGACGGCCGAGCGGCCGGATTTGATATGCAAATTGGATAGCGCTATGTTAATTAGCACCTGGCGGTATTATTTCCCTCCAGCTTTATATACCTTACTTTTGCTGTTTTTTGTTTTATCAACCTCTTACTTTTGCTGTTTGTCTTTCGTTTTCGCAGCCCTGAGTACGGTCTTACTCCTCCTTCGACCTGGATCCGTATTCGTACAGGCGGTTCAGGGATTTCGAGATTCTGGTGGTCGCCGCAATATATTGCAAAGCGCAGTAACTGCGCGAATGAAAAACGAACACCACACCAAGACAAGTAGTGAGGAAAGACGAAAAAAAAGAAAGCACAAGGAACGCGGTACCAAGGTCGTGCCCCCGGCTACGGCGCCCAGCGCGCGCGTCCACAGGACGAGCTGTAAACGGCCTCAGGCAAGTCGGAAGCTGCCAGCGACAGTGGCCTGGGGCCAAGCCGATCGGTTGAAAAAGAAGAGGGCGATATACGGGCGTGGAGTGCGGCTGGGACGCATGGTGGTCGGCCGTTTGGAACTGTGCTTTGCCTCAAGAGGTCTTCCACTACTGAAACCTCCAAGATGTCTCCTCTGAAAGCCACTCGTGTCGCCGGACATCAGAAGATGATGTCGACGCTCCAAGACAGCTGCATTGCACCTTCGGCGACGAGAGCTCGGAGCGCGTGTTTTGAGTGAAACACTCTGCTGGGGTGCACCGGGAATTATTGAGCATATTTACAGTGACAAGAATTGTCGCCGTGACGGGTATACACTAGCACGCCGACTGCGTCTTTGTTCAGCCGTGATCGTCGACACTAGCAATTAGTTTTCGCCGCCTTCACACGGGAATACCCTCACTCAGTACCTACTGCTTCTAGGAGACCGCTGCTTGCTACTGTTAGCGGGCAATTCTTGTGTTGGACTTTGTCGGCTGATATTCAGGGTTTTGTGAGAGAATATGGGGGAAAACGTTTTGTGAGAGAATATCGGATGTTCTGCAAGAAATAATTAAGGGTTCAAGGTAATATTATATGTGTTAACTTTATTAAAGTAACGTTTCCTTTCAAAGTTGCACATCTTACATTCAATAAGCACTGAAGGACAGATGACTGGCCCCCACATCGATGACCCCGTGGCTTGTTCGTGTCAGTCAACAGGTATGAATTTGGGGTGTATGTGTGGCCCATTCTAAGCCTGCATAAAGTCACTTTTATGGCTCTAGCATGTTCCTCAGCAGGAGCATTCTCAATTTTAGGTTTATGATGTGTAACGTATTAGATAATGCTTTCCCCCACTGTTGTTGCCAATGGCCTCGCAGCTTCCTCCTCACAAAAGGTTTTAGGTCTTGATATGAAACAAGGTTTATGTCTATGATGCCCCTGATGGCAGCTTCTGCAGCATCTTGGTCAGCGGCTTCATTTAACGCAATGCCACAATATATGTGTTCAAATAATCCTCCTTACGTCGCGACAAAAAACTATTCAAGTATTCTCAGATTCTGTTGCTCAGCACCAGGATGCGGGTTCAGTACGGGCCGGGCCACGGTGGCTGCTTTCCAGATAAAGGCGAAAAGCTAAAACGCCCATGCATAGACTTTTCGGCGAATTTAAATATCCTCAAATGGTCAAAATAAATTTCGAGCCATCAACTACGACGCTCCTCCTAGCCCACGTGTAGCCTCGATGCATTATACACCCGTAACCAATTAATGAAAAGCGCTAAGAGATGATAGCAATTAAAACTGTAAGGCCATATTCAAGACAGATGGTATAATGGCTTCTCTTAATAGAAATATACACTGAAGAAAAAACTTCGATCGGGCCCTCACACACTTTAGCCGTTATATAAACTAACTCTGCCGTAAGTAAACCATGATTAATGGGCGCCCCCTGTAACAAGGGCGACATCCAATCTTCCTGGTTGTAGAAATAGTGCTAAGAATGAACGCGCTGATAAGCGTTCAAAACATAAAGACCACACACAGAGCACTAACTTCCAACTTTCTGTGTGTCTGCATTATGTTTTCGTTTTTCGTCTACTGCAGGGCATTTCAATATCGACAATCATGTACCAACTTCCCCAAGATAATACCCTGATAAGCGTACAGTCCGCATGCATCAACGCCATGTTGGTGATGGTCTGCTGACCTCATTTTCAATGGCACTGAATGGGCCGGGGAGCGCACTAATATTAATTTTTTATTACAGGGAACTCACTTTAAGACGAACTCGAAGGGACCATGGATGTAGAGCAGTGCATGGGCCCGGCCCGACCCGGCCCGATAGAGGCACGGCCCAGGCCCGGCCCGGGCCCGAGAAATTTATAAAAATTGTGCCCGAGCCCGACGAATTTTTAAATCTGAGCCCGAGCCCGGCTCGAGCCCGACAAACTTCTAAAATATGAGCCCGAACCCGGCCCTAGCCCGCTAGTGTGTTCTTAAATATCATCCCTAGTCCGACAGTATATTAACACGAACTTGAAGGAGTTTGCTGTTAACCTAAAAAGCGTAAGCACAAAGCGAATACGACTACATTAGATTTAAATTTTCTCTAAACTTGTACCGAACTTTGTACAACTTATCCTCACTTAGAAGCTGTATTTTCGGTAGTCGTGTAACTTCATTTGCCACTTCATTTGCCAGTCTTAAATCAAGGCACACCAGAGGATACCTTAAATGATTCCGAGTGAGTGGATTTTTATGATATTGCAATTCTTCAACAGATATTGAACCTTTCGTTCTTCTGTTCCTTGCTGAAATTTGATGAGACGATACGTCCGGTTTCACCATTTGATTTTCGTCTTTCCATCTAGTTCCATTGGCAATATAATTTTATCTGCGCTTCGGTTCTTTCTTGCCTTTAGTGAAGGCTGTAAAAAAATTCTTGCGCGAAAGGACCATGGGCTCTGCTTAGAAAATTGGTTCTTCAAACTCTGCACACCCTGAAAAATCCAGGTCACGTTTGTTCTGTTTGTTTTAGTTTGAAAAGGAGAGAAAAAATACAATCCAATCATGTTGTAGTCTGTGGCTGGAGTGCTCTCGTTTTCTGGCCCGCTCTCTCAAATAAGCTGACGGGACGCAGACGTTTCTTTTATTGATATGAAGGCTTTCTAAGTGCAATCGTCTTTTTATCATGTCTTTTAACGGTGCGGTAGTGAATTAGCACTTTAGAAGAACTGCGAGTTGGGCTTGTTGATATAGGTTCATAATGGTAAACAGCGCAAAAACAAAACTTAGACAAGAAAGACAACGGGACGAAGCGCTACTGGCAACTGAAACGTTTAATCGTCAAAACACACAAATATATACACACAATCTAAGCCACCGCCAACACAAAAGTACAGTACAATCTACAATCTTGTACAGTCACGGGGAACAACCACCAAAAACACTGCATACAACCAAACCGCACGTGTTCATACTCCGAAAGATGCACGGTACACTTTATCAGCCCTTATCCAAGAAAGCAAACTCGGCATCTGATAGCAAGACAGAAGGTTGGCTGACACATGTTTTTTCCTCTTTTTTGATATAAAATGCTTCCATTATCTCTCTTGTTGCCCGCTTACGGTGTTTGTCAAGAACGATGGTGTGCGGTAGCTCCGGATGGCACGCGCATTCCTCGTGGGTTTGGTTTCCATCAGTGAGCGTGAGTGGCAACTCCGGACGGCCCGTGCACTTCTTGCAATGCATGGCCAAATGAGAATACGGTGCCCCTTTCAATGAATACGGTGCCCCTTTCCGGAATGCGCGTGCCATCCGGAGCTACCGCACAGCATCGTTCTTGACAAACACCGTAAGCGGGCAACAAGAGAGATAATGAAGCATTTTATACCAAAAAAGAGGAAAAAACATGTGTCAGCCAACCTTCTGTCTTGCTATCAGATGCCGAGTTTGCTTTCTTGGATAAGGGCTGAAAAAGTGTACCGTGCATCTTTCGGAGTATGAACACGTGCGGTTTGGTTGTATGCAGTGTTTTTGGTGGTTGTTCCCCGTGACTGTACAAGATTGTAGATTGTACTGTACTTTTGTGTTGGCGGTGGCTTAGATTGTGTGTATATATTTGCGTGTTTTGACGATTAAACGTTTCAGTTGCCAGTAGCGCTTCGTCCCGTTGTCTTTATTGTCTAAGTTTTGTTTTTGCGCTGGTTACCATTATGAATTAGCACTTCCTTTTTTGTTTTCACTTTGTCTAAAATATCAACAAGAAAACTTTCTCTTGCCAACAATTTAGAATTTGCGGCACAGGATAGCCGGGCCTCAGGAACTGCCCGGGCCGGATCGGACCGGCATGGCCCGACAAAATCTTGCTTCACGCCTGAGCCCGGCCCTGGCCCAAGAAAATGCATGCTAGCCGGCCCGAGCCCGGCCCGCGGGCCGGGTCGGGCTCGGGCTTTCGGGCCGGCCTGGGCCCATGCACTGCATGATTGTTCGTTCGTCTTTTCAAAAGTTCCTCTTATCAGAAGCCTGCTAAAAAGGGATTTGGAAACACCCCAGGAGCATGCGAATATTTTGCTTCAAGACGTGACTGATGTAGACTTATAATCTATAAAAAAGACTAAAATCATTTATTTTAGAGCGCAATTTATATAAGACTGCCTTTAAGTGCTCTTGCGTGGTTTTATCCACTTCAAGCGGCGACGGAGAAAGTACACCAGCTACCTCAAGCAACAAGGCAGCAGAGAACGAGAGGAAACTCTTCGCTTTCTCGGTGGTGACGCGGTGGGACTCGCCACGCGAACCAACACAAACTCACATGCTCCCGCTGAGAAACGCCGTTCGTCAGGAGAGCTGCTACGATCGCGAACAGGAAGTATCCGTCGTGGCTCTTTTACTTTTTTATCCTCCTTGTTTTGCGCCTATCCTCTCCGGAGCACAACGACCACAAAACCCGCCCTCTCCTTTTTTTTCTTAGCATTTCCACGGGATCCGTGGGTTGAAGGGTGGGAGAAGTGGTAACTTTATCCGCGTGCCTTTTTCTCTCTCCCTCCCTTCTTCCGCAGCACGAAGCCGTTTCCCGCTGTGGTTTTGTTTCTCTTTTATTTCCCTCTGGTCGCGTCAATGTACCGCTGCAGCTAGCCAAGACTACCCTGTTCGTTACCAAGAATCACCAGCAATGGTAGTTACCCAGATAGTTGTTCCCCTTAACCGAAGAGTACGTTCAAGGATGTTCGCCTTAAGCAGATTTCTTTGTGCATTGGTTCTATGTAAAACCAAACATTCCCACGCTGTTCGGCATACGCGAGAATTCGTCTTAACCGAGTTTGTCTTAATGGGAGTTGACTTTATATATTAATATTATTGCTGAAAACTTATTCTCTTTCTTGTTTTTCTTAAGCTGACGCAACCAAATATTTTATTAATTAACCAATTAAAGACTGCCGACTAATCGGGTTAAACCTTTAACCGCCGAACAGGCCTAGTAACTGCAAGACGGTACTAGTCCCTTCTTGAATACCGGCGGCATTTAGTTATACTAAGAAAAGCTACGCATGAACAGGAGATGTAGCTTTAACATCCTAACTTGTATACAAATGCGGCATGTTCAATCACTGCTTAGACGAAATGGTAGGTGAGAAGCGAAACCTTAAAAACCGAAACCACAAGTAGAGTTTAGTTGAAACAGGCGGGCATGCATTTTGTCAACCCGTGTACTCGCGTTCTTCAAATAAAGTGAAGCTCTCGTGTTCTTGTTGTTTTCCTTTTCGAAATTCACCCAGGAACACTTCCTTTTCATACAATGTTGAGCAGTGTTTTTCTTGGACGTGAGCAACACTTCTAGGGATCCTTTGTAGCTGGCACGTAGGCGCGTTTGCAATGCAAACACTTGCTACTCACCATATCCCTTTCTCTGAACGCCACCGCGTGACAGAAGCGCTGGGTGCGGCAACGTGTTCCTCATTACGGAACTCTTCAAACGAAAACAGCCCGGGCTTCCTCGGTGAGAGTTCCCGTCTGCGTCGAGGAAACCGCGCACGCGCGCTGATCCTCCCTCCATCCCCAAGCACTGGGATGCGTCTCGGCATTCCCGACCGACTAATGCCTCCGTCCCTAATATTCCCTCCCTCCCCAGAAGCAGGCGTCGCTACTAACTAATGGATACCAGACTTCAAAGACGCGATGAAGGCTGAACTCCGGCATCGCGTCTCGGTAGTTGTAGAGCATTACGAAGGGGCGCGCAGCTTAAGGGATACGAGGAGTGTGGTCCCTGGATGGCGATGCTGGAATGCACTCCTTCCCTCCCTCCCTTTGTTGGGGAAGCCCGGAGGAAGCCAAGAATTCTTCGCTTCGAAGACAAAGTTTAAAAATCAGGCGATGTAGGTAGTTACATTGATTATTTTGTTGCAGTAATGGTATTGAGGCGAGGAGGCTTTCAGAGCGGTTCTTCAGCACGTTACCTGTTTGAAGACACCTACGACGTAGGCTCCTCCTCTACGCGTGCATGCTCTGTCTGGGGAGGCCAGACGTAAGCCTTTGCCGAAGCAGGGCTGCAGTTAAACGACGTGACGGTTTTGTAATGGAGGGATTTAATTATCAAAGCTTCCCCGAGATCACCCGCTCCATTTCGTTCGGATATGCACTGAAGGTTTCTGCGTGTCCTACTCGCCTGAGCGGACAGGTTTCCCTCGCTCTGTTCCACTACGTGGCTCAAATCACGTGGTACCGTTTGAAAGGTCCACCTCCTCTTCTTCGCTGAACTAGGAGTATAGGTAAATTCGTAATAGAATTTACACCGGTGCCCTGCAACACAACAGATGGGCGCTCGTTATATGGTGTAGATCATTTTGTAATGCCAAACCTTACAGAATTTCCTGGCCGCGGCGGCCGCTTTTCTGATGGAGGCGAAAAGCAAAGACGTCCGTGTGTACGAGATTTCGGCGCACGATAAAGATCCCCAGGTGGTCAAAATTAATCCGGAGCCCTCCACTACGGAGCGCCTCATCGCCTGCGTTGCGTCGGCGCGTTAAACGCTACAATCAATCAATCAATCAAACCTTACAGAATAACCGCATGGATGGACTTCGCAATGTCCGGTTCCTTCACAACAACATCATCGGCCTCTGTTTGCGCGCAACATGGACACATTTTGTACCATTTTCAGGACGGTTTAAGCATCTTTACCTGGTCGTTGAGGTGCTAATCAATGCGCGCATACTCTGTTGAAAGGGTAACCATTGATGGGATCCAAGGCCACTGAGCACAACAAGTAGTGCCGGCTAAAGCACAGGGTAGCCCAGGACAGGACAGGATAGCTTAACTACACTCCGTTGATGTGGCTTCATGCAAACCGGAACATTCACCATAATTTGACGTATGCTTCGCAACAAAGCACTTCGCGTGTTTTACAGCAACGCCAGCAGAACACCTGATTCTTACACACGAAGGTGCGGGCTAAAGTCCTTGTACGCATAGACAAGTTTCTGCCTTGAGCGCGTAGTTAGAGGTGATGCCTTCATGGCGACGTGTGCCACACAGAAATGGCCCATCCGCTGTGTAGTCGAAAATCCAAACTGTGAAATAATATTGGAGCTATACGCTATCTGGGCACGACATACAGAGTTGGATCTCCCCAGAGAGGGGATTCAATTCCCTGTTTTTCATATCTGACTGTACCCGAAAATGAATTTTCGATTCGCTGCGGTGAGGGGTGGCGTACTTCCCTGATACCAAATCTCGATGGTTTCTTTTGTTTACTTCCGCGTCATCTTCCATTCAATTTTTCTAGTTTTAGTTTTCGCCTTGCGAGCCAACTGCTAGAATATAAAAAAATCGAATCCCGGAAATCGAGGTGCAGCATAAGCTCATTAAGGGGATTTTTGAAAGGAGTAAACACACCGAAAAAGAAGGAACTGAACTAACCGGAAATTCTATGAATAAATTTGCGAAGTCCCGATCTCCTCACACCTGTCAAATGTGCGGTGTAAACTTGAAAGTTCCGACTTCTTCAGTTCAGGCTTCCCTCAACTCTTTTTTACTACAACTCATTTCCAGGCTTTCTGGTACCTTCCATAGCAGTCCTGAAATATGTGCGTGGGTGGGCAGCAGAGTAATTAATTGGACGTATGCGGCTCGCTGGCTAATCATGCTAAATGCCTGTCATGTGTATATCTGCAGGGATGCATGAACCAGAGAAGTTAGGTCTCACCAAAGTATGATGTCAAAAAATGTAAGGATTGAGATTGAAATTACCATGATCTTTGCGCCTTTCTGTATGTTAATCAGCAGCCCGTGCTTCGTGACCAGTTTTCGAACATCCGCCCACACACCGTGAAAATGGTGTGTGCGCTCATGAACCGAGTACAGGGAAGTTGCCATAACCTCCTGCCCAAGTGAATTGTCGAGCCGAGCTTCCTGAATTGCAGTTCTGCCGTTTTGCGGTGACAAATGTCCCGGCTGTAACAGTTTATTACAGTCGATAGTAGTTATCGGGCTAATAAAGCGCGGACGATTCGGTGCGTCTGATGGTCACTCGAATCAACCACCTCGCGCGAAAAAAAGGTGAAAAACCCCCAAGAGCTGTAAAGAGCTGCTGCCTTTTCGTCCGTGTTCTTTCCCGGCCCCTCACCTTCCACGTTTCTAGCCAATCGGAATGCCTCACTTATTCAAAATGTTTAAAACACCCCTCACCCGCGACCTCTCCCGGAGGGATGAGGGGAATGACCGTCTCTCACAGACAGTTTTGTATAAAGGCGAAATGTGAGAAATTAAAAGACAGCCCTGAAGAGGGTGTTTCTAACTCCGAAGCTGCTGTTGGCAACAAAAACGGGAAACGTGTCAGTCGACTTCTTTCACTATATATATATATATATATATATATATATATATATATATATATATATATATATATATATATATATATATATATATGTATATATATATATATATATATAGAGAGAGAGAGAGAGAGAGAGAAAATAAATAGGGTTGATAGTCTAGAAAGCCAAGTAAACAAAGGGGGAAAATGTGGTAAGTCAATTAGGATCATTGAAACAAATGCAGTTTTTTTTAAAGAAAGAAGGAGAGTGGAGAAACATGCCCGTCGGGTGGGCACGTGGACATGTCGGTGTTTCAGCAGCTACATCTGAGGAATTCTTCTCCAAAAGCATTGCTGCTCGGAATCTTTTGCTTTCTCTTGAAACATCCCCAATATTTACTTTCATAATAAGAAATCACGGAGTAATATCTTTCAAGATTCTTATGTAAAACTCTAGAAACTCCTTCCCGGAAGTCGTGTTTTCGATACCGGGAGGAATGGCCAGCATGTTTAAATAAATAAAGACACATATATACCGGCTTAGCACGCAGACGAACACACACACGTGCACATATTCTTACTGAAAACACCTAATAGCAGATAGGAAGTATCTGGTATTTTCCTTCAATTGAGGATGGTCTACAAGTTGGAGAAGAACGCTCGCTTCTAGAGAAGAAATAATCACATTTAAGAATGAAACGAAGTAAAACGTTAGCAGACAGCACATCTGTAATACACCTATATTCACGCGTCCCCCTTTTTTTTTGCATAATCTTCGCGTCATCCGTGAAGGAAGTGCATAAATTGAAAACCATTATGCTTATCTCCCGTCCGGGTGCTGACGCTTTCCATATTGAGAACATTGAGTCCCTTTTTCTTCACATATGCTTGTGTGACCCAGGCTGAAAAAAACATTAGTGTTATCATAGCCCAACTTTCTTCAGCAGCAGCCCACCCGCATCGTAACGACAGGCACCGACTCCCCGACCATGTGCGGAAGCTCAGTCGTCCAGGGAGGATGGTTTTAATAGAATTTGGTTTTGAAAAAGTTGCACTTTCCACATCCCATAGACTTGATGGTTTCGCGCTTGCCTTTATAAAAATTTCCCCGCACCCTCTAACAACCATGCAAATCATTCCCACATAGACCCGTTCCACTGGCTCCTGACGCACTTCATAAAATATCGTGGCCATAGAATTGCCATAAAACAGTCATAAAATAACGGCCCAGCAGGGATACTGGGAATTCTGGGCACAAATTTGATTACTGAGTACTGCTTCCAATACGAAATAAAACTATTAACATTGCCATGAAACTATCTACGCCGATGACAGTTTTTGACCTGCCGATGACCTGCCACACAAAAACGCAGGATAAAGTGTTGACTGGTTGTTCGTAAATACTATCTGTGAATTGAAAAGGCGGATTTCGTAACGACGACGGGGATAAAGCGAGGCAGTTTTAGTACCTCGTACCGGTGCGAAATGTTGCTCATCTCGTCTCAACATGCATGGTGTACAATGTGCCCCAATAATTTATAATAAGGCACGCTCGCATCCTTACAGACCGAATTCATGCTGAGCACAGATTTGGCGGTAATCCCCGGATGCCTTCAAACTTGCCGGTTTTTCTTCAGTGGCGATGCAGACAATTTTCCCACGGTGTTACGTGGTTGCACTGTACTGTGTCGCCACTAACTAAAAGTGCATGCAGCAAACAGCAGCCTGCCTTTGAAACGTTTGCAGTCGCCTTTACATGATCTTGGATCCTCCACTGTAGCAAGGTGGCGAGTTGGGCTAGTTCGTGCACTTGTATCTTGGGGAACAGCGCGAAATAACTGGGGCAAAGAAAAAAATTGAACAGGACAAGCGCTTGTCCTGTTAAATTCATTATTTGTGTCCCGGTTATTTCACGCCATTATCCTACTGCAGCTATAAAAACGAATGCAACTCGCTTGACACGGGTACTCAACATCGCTGGTGAACAGACGTTACTGTTGCACTTATTACGCCATACCTGGACCACAATGTAATATACACTATTAGGTGACGACACAGCTTGCAAAACAAACGTGCACTCGTCGTTTTAATAAAGTCGGCAAACTGACGCCGCTGAGACCGTTCACTGCAGCGCCCTCCAGCGGCAGAGAAAAAAAGTTGTCAGAGCGCCGGCCACTCGGAGCTGTTGGGATCGTTCCGCCTGCTTGTCGGGCCTTCCCACCAGCTTCACCGGTCGTCTGTTCGATGTCTCCTTGGCGTTGCTTGGCCGGTTCCGCCGGCTGGTGGAGCAGAGGATAATTTCAAGAAAGCCGTGCGAAAGCCTTTGCGCTCGCCCCAGTGTTTCAACGTGTTCTGGACATGTGTTTTGAGTGGGTAACAATCAAAAGATGACATAAAACACTAACCCGAAGAGAATGTGTGCCACGGTAGCCGTTCAGCACTCACACAAGTGAGATTTCAAACTTGCGCAACCACCAAATGGGATGCAATTGCCTTTGGGTACATACTGCAACAGCTGCCAAGAAAACGTGACATTATTTAACTTTCCCTGCGGTCCTAAATGAATGAATGCGTGCTCTGCAGCCATCCCCAGACGAAACTGATGCTACTTGCAGTCAGAAATTTTCTGGGACTGCGGTTGTGTGAAAGCGTGCTTTTCGGAGCTTGGACTGGAAGTACTACCGAATGTCGAAGAGGCGCGCGCCCGCAAACGATGCAGTGCCGTCGATATCACCGTTGGATACAGCCCCTAGCTACTCAGTACAAGAAACGGCAAAAAGAAAGCGTCCGCTGCTAGGACAACGCACCGACATACAAGGAAAGCAGCCTGCAGTTTCTCAAATGAATTAAACTACCAGCGAGTACGCTGATGTTTCTTCGTCTTAAATGGCGTTGCACAACTGGGGTAAGTTCACGCAAGAAGCAGCGGAGACGAAGCGATGCTGTCAAAGTCACTGCCGGTGTCCAATGTTCAGAAGAGCTGCGCGCGCGTCTAAATGAGCTAAGGACGCCGGAACCGTCGCAGCTGTTTCAACACTGAAATAAATTACGTGTTAAGAGCGCGTCGTGTGCGCTCACACAAAGTTGTTTTACATGCATGTCGCTGGTGCCTGCCAACCACCTTGCTTCGGACAGTCGTTGGTCAAGCCACTTCAAGCCTAGGACACTGCGAAGCTCAGGTGTACTGCCGCAAGCTGTCTTTCAATCGAAGGTCTACGCGTGGCGCCACCAACTTTATTTTACAGATCTTTGGGCTGCTGTGTACACGCCTAAAAGTGTATCTTACACCGTGACCTGGACCATAAAGGGCGCCCGGGATAAACCGAAATTTTAGTACCTAGTACCGGTACGAAATGTTGCTTACTTCCCCTTCAACATGGTGTACAGTGCGCCACAATAATTGATAATAAGACTGGCTCCCATGATTACAGAACGAATTATTTCTGAGATCAGGTTTTGTGGTAAACATCGGAAACCTTCAAACTTCCAGGTTTATCTTTCGTGGTGATGCAGTCGATATTCCCACGGCCTTACGTGGTTGCACTGCATTGTGTTCTCGTTTACTGAAAGTGTAGCCAACTACAGCCTTTGAAAAGTTTGGAGTCGCCTTTACACGATCGTGTCATTCTTCTACTGCAGCTACAAAATGAATGCCGTTCGCACGACCCGGTCACTCAAAATCGTTTGTGAACTGACGTTACCGTTGCATACCGTTGCAGGTATGGCGTAATCGCCATACCTGGCCCATAAAAAATAAACTCCAAGGAAAGCAATGCACCTCTTAAAGCTGTGAATGCGAAAGCGTTATTGTGGATTTGAACGTTGCGCGCCGTGCACTGGCTTTGAACGCTGAGCCGCTGCTTGAACAGAGCAGAGGCACGCGGCGCACTCCTTTTTTGGTGTTTGATATGTGAGTAACGCCCAATCTAAAACGCTGCCAATGGGAATTCGGCGCGATATTTAAACGCCGGAAAACGGTGACGCCGGCTTTTTCACTCAATTGGCCGTGTAAAGATTCGCAATATTAATTTGCAGCGTCGTACGCGCTTTTTTTGTCGCGATATGGCAGGCGGAAGCCACCCCCTACCATCTCACAAGTACTCCTCGTGTAATAAATTCCCCTTGCATCGTTTATGTGCTTAAGAAAGGGTGCCTAGCCCCACCCACCTAGCTTGTATTCAGTCCCTCCGGCTCCGGCCTTTGAAAACTTATCTTCAAGCATGCGGTTCCCTGTAAACTTCCAGAGCACTCCGGTCCTCCTATTCCGACGGGCGTGGGTTTCGGAACTGTTGCAGATGCCATAACATTTTTGACCGATCCGTTCATAACGACGTGGTTCAAACAGCACACGCGTTGTATTACGCAGAAACATTTGCAGCTCCAAACAGAATACATAAATTGGCGGCATCTCCACTCCGTGGATGATGGCGAGGGTGCGGACTACGGGGACTCTAAATGACATCCAAGTTGGGCCCCGAGTGACATCCGATTGACATCCCCGACCGTCATTCGATTTGAGCCGTGAGTTGCACCTTGATTATTCCTTAAATGAAACTGCAACTCACGGCTCAAAATTTCGCTTGATTTTCGCTTGGTGGTGGTGTGACCAAGGATGGATGCGGACGGACATTGGGAGGTCCTAAGGTATTCCGCACCGTTACAGGCGAGGGAGTAAGCCGTTTGACTCTCGGGTTCTAAACTCACGGTCGTAGCCCAATGGGTAAGACGACTCTGTCTGGTCTACCAGACACAGTCTCGAATCCTGCCGGTGCCTGTGGGATTTATTGCAGTTGTAAATGCTACGTGCACGGACGCGGACGAACATTGTACGGTCCTAAGGTGCTGCGCACCTAAAAGACGGTGCCATTCTTCGGTATGACGGGAAAGCTTCTCGTCATTACGGACGTGTTTAGACGGAGGTGCGCGATTGTTGGAATTTTCGTCCAGAAATCTGTTATTAATGTTCTTATACTTTTGCACTGCTGTTGCGCAAAGTTGGAGAGCACCTTTGTAAGAAATATTAACCTCCTAGCACAAATAGTTTTACAGATACAGAAGTTTTCTTTTTTTCGACGTGGGGTGGCCGCGTTGAGTCACAAATGATGTCATGGCAAGTAAAACAAACCTAGCTAAATTGCGGGAGAGGGTAACCCCTTAAAGGCGGTACTCGCGTTATCACGGGGGCTGTTTCGATATTTTGACAAGTTACATCAGCTCGCTAGGCGCATTTCCGGTAATGTACACCCGCCCAATTTTTTATCAATATCACGGGAGTGTCGACCGTTCTGTTAGTCCGCGCCGTATGACGGAGCGAAACGGCAAACTCCGCGAGAGTAGCCGCATGCGTACTAAGCGCTGGCTGCGGCGGCCGTCGTCTGCTAGGCTGTTTTCTTTCTTTTATCACACTGCCTGCCGAGCAGCAGCAGACGGTAACTGAAAGTAACTGATAGCAGCAGCCTAAGCATTAAACAAGCAAATGTCGAAATCTGCGTTATTCTACGAAGAAAAAAACGCAAGTTCAGTGCTACGTCGGAAACGCTGCTCCTATACCGGGCTTTGAAAACGACGACCGCCTGGGAGAAACAGGCAGCATCGTTGAAATACGAATAACTACCTTTGGGCGCCCAGAAAAGTACAACCACTTGCCGTGATAACCAAACAATCGCTAGCTAGATATGTCATCGATTTTTGTGTAGAAAATACGGAAATAGTCTTTGGACAACTGTCTTGGTCCCAATGTTCCCGGACTTTAGAGAGCGCAAGGTTGCCCAACTTTTTCGCATCCCTGCCACAAGGTCACCGTTGTTGCCGCAGTGCACGATAAGCAGTTTGTCGGCTTGGAATATTATTAAAATGGCAAGTAGTTATTCTCAGTTTCAACTAAGTTTTAAACTACCCATTTTTTCATAACTATACACTTGAGCTTGGAAGTGGCTTACCTTCCCTACGGCCAGACTCAGTGGATCTCATAAGTAACCCAGTGTCTCAGCTTGTTCCTTCAGAACCGGGCATATAAAAAGCGAAACAGACAAACACTAGTTCAATATCACTGCAGGCATGCGAGGCAACGTCGTTCGCGGGAAACGTCTCTCGCTCTCTCACCCTTTTTTCGCCTGGCTCTCTCTGGCCAACCCATGCACGTATGGAGGTATGGTTACCAGCAGGTATGGCTGCCTGTCCCGGAAGTAACCATCATGCCGGATGCCTGAGGGGCTACACTGGAAAAGTTCATCCATGCTAGAAAGCTTCTTAGGGACATAACAGCCCTCCCTCACCAGAGAAGGATCTGGTCACCCTGGTGTTGTAATCGTCCGCCACCTCCCATGACCGATCAACTCAACTCTCGGCTTTCCGTCCCCAGCAGCTGTAGAGCACCTGTTTACGGCGGGGGTACGAACACCGATACAGCGGAGGGGCTAAGAATCTCTTGGTCCGGACAGGCCGCTTTTGGAACTTTACCCTGGCAACGTTTAACGCACGCCTTCTATCTAGCGAGGGAAGCTTAGCTGCACGACTAGAGGAGCTCTCGGGCATTAAGTGGGATATTATAGGGTTAAGCGAAGTTATAACGCCACCAGAATGCTTCCTAGAGCTCACTAGTGGGCACATTCAATGCTACAGTGGACCCCAAGAGAACGAAAACACAGGGTGTGATTTTTAATGCACAGAGAAATAGCAATGAACGTAGAGGAGTTTTTCTTATTAGCGAGAGAGTAGCGGATGTTGTGATCAAACTGTACAAGCGATACAGGTTAAAGATTGTACAGGCCTATGCGCCAACAACCAGCTGTGATGACGAAGCCGCATACGGCTTCTACGAAGACGTCGAATCAGCAATGAAGAAGGCAACAACGCAGTTCACGATTGTGATGAGAAAGTTTAGCGCAAATGTCGGTAAGAAGCAAATGGGAAAAGGTCAGTGCGAACTATGGCAATACCGGGAAAGAAAGAAAATTTTAGCAAGTTTTTAAGCTTTCCCGTGGGCATAGAGCAGTGATATTTGGCTGTGGTACTCTGTGATGTACGACTTATTCTAATGCTGAACGCGCTTGCTGAGTACATTCTGAAATAATTTCAGATATACAAAATGTTATAAATTGTGTTGTAGGGTCCCTTGAAGGAGCACGCGCTGCTGCTTCCTGTACATGCATGTAAGGGTTAGCCCCTTTTGTTACGAGGCCGGATCAGCTATATGATGGCGGTGCCCGAAGAATTTTCCACATTGAAAGAAGCATGCACGGGTTTCTAGAATAGCTCAGTTCTGTGTAAAGCAAGGTCACCCTCTGCTCGAGCGAAATTTTGATTTGAAGTTCAAGTGTAGCTGCACAGAAAAATGAATGCATAAGCAGAATTCCTCGAAACTTTAGGACACTACTTTGTGTTTTGCACGAGGTATCTGTTTCGACTGCGAAGGCTGTTACTTGATTTACCTGTGCGTGATAAGTAGCTTTCCGTTTTGGTTGATTCAGCCAAATAATCGTAGTCAAGAGTAATCGGCGTCGTAAAGCATGATCGAAGCCAGTTATAACTGTTTGTTCACGTAGCCCGCTGGAACCTTTACAGAATCACCATGTTTAACTTGTATAGAGACAAAAATCGGACTCACGTGTACCACAATAATTCGGCATGTCTTCATCGAGATTGTACTCTGATGTGCTACTGTGACCAAGGCAAGTACACTTACAGAAACGAAAGTTGTTAACTTCATTGTTATTTTTTTGACGTGGTATCGACTTTTATTCATCCTGCTGTACAAGTCATGTTTTGACAAGTAATTGTGCCTTAACCATAGTAGCGCACAAACTATAATGAATGCGAGCCTGCTTCCAGAAACGGAAGTAGTAAGTAAGAACCCGTTGCTAGGTTAGTTGGGGAATTCCTGAGGGCGTGGTTTAAGCGCTACAAAAGAATTACATATGAAAGGTTACACGCGAAACCCCTGTCCTGCCGGTTTCTCGTGTCCATCTTTTTTTAGCGCTTAAACCGTGTGCTGAAGTGGTAGTACACAGCCCGTTCTTTCTGCTTTTCACGCGCGTCTGACTTTTCACTAGTGTGATAAAGGTACGTTTACTTGCCGAAACATAAGTACTACCCATCGTAGGGATGATCTTCTGTGTGTGTCTGCAGTACGATCCCCCCACCAGCACGAGGTAAGAGCTTCCTAATATCTAAGACCGGCGTTCATTGCTCCAAAATGCGCACCGTACATTCGGCGCCCCAACGTACCACATTACTGCAACGCGGAGTATCCCCAAGGACCGCCATAAATTTGCGTGAGTCATCCTTTCGGGTGCCGCCGCAGACGGCGTCTCATTTCGCTTGAACGACATGCGCTCAATCTCAGAGGCGGTAAAGAAGCGTCGTTCCCCTTGTGCAAAGGTCTTCGACACTCCGTGCTCTGTACGTCTGGACATGGAAATGCTTTCTGGACGGCCGCCACTGCTCCAGGCGATTTCCAGGTGAGGAAACATTCGTTCCCCTGGATTTCTTAAGTTCCTCTCAAGTTCCTCTATTCGGCTTAGCTTCGGTGCCCCTGTGGGCCCGCTCATCAGCTGGTGTCGCAAGAGGATGTAACTTAAGGATTTTGACACGGCGGTCATATTTCCTCGAGATGCCCGCTCTTAACGTTGCCAGAAAATTTTAGTTGGTCTGCTGTCCGGTTTAGTCCATTCTACCTCGCTTTCTGTCTGCTCAGTTTGAGACTTCAGGAAATTGAGAAACTCCGGCTTCTAGTTGTCGCGTGCTCACAGGTGGCTACTTTAGAAGAGCTGAATGAGCTCGTGATTTAGAAGACACAACATTTGCTTTCACTACTTTGGGGATATGATACACGCTATCCCGCTGGATTAGACAGGAAACATGGTCTACGCTTAGATCTACCAGTGCACAAAAAACATGGAAGGCTTTCTTGGTATTCAGAAGATGAGATGAAAAATGAAGTTTGAGATGTTTATTAATTTAAATAAAAAGCAAAGGTACCAGCACAATTTCACAACAACACGTCCAAATCCTAGTATAACTGTAGAGTCGCAACACTGAAACATGTGTGCTTTTCAAGTGTCTTTACACTGTGGCGCTAAAAATAAGTTTCCTGTATATCGTAAATGTTTTATTAAGCAAGTAGTTTGCTACTCTAAAAGTGAGTTAACGGTGTCATTTTGTGCATAATGCTCGAACAGATAACAGCACTCAAATAGTACTGAGAGAGACGAAAGGCTACAACACCCCAAACTGTTCGCTGCAAAAAGTTTGGTTTTTAGACTTCAGTTCCTGGTATTATGTCTGATAATCATTTGGTTTCAATACTGTACTTGGCTGATGAATACTAGCCGAACTCCAAAAACTACATTGGTCAGTACTTGTCCCGGTACTATAAAAGATGGAGAAGAAATCTCACAATCGAAGACGAAAAATAAAACACGTTAATACTTGGTTGCATGCAGATGGTTGAGAACAAAAAAGCACACATATTAAAGTTCGCTAAATAGATAGCTATGAGTCAATCGATTTTTGCGAAACTAGCCCGTAAATTTTCTCCAAAATTCATATCAGTCTTCCACGTCTGACTTGTCGGCTTTCCCTCGCGGAGTGCGCTACTGCTTCCTTCTGTTCACTGCACGCGTTACGCTCTTCTGACAGGCTTAGGCCTATAACTTCTTTTTTCGGAGCCCTGCACCGGACGAAAAGCTCTCGTACAAGCTTAATCTAGTTAGAAGCAGTGCCCCGCTCCTTAACACCTGCCACACACGGTGCCGGTTAAAATCACCAAGGGTTTTTTTTTTTTTTTTGCTGAAACTTTCTTGGCGTTATGTGCGGCCCGGCGAGCGTTAAAAAACGGGTTAAGGGCTTGACGCTTCGATGTAAGCTTCAGCATCGGGCGGTACAGCTGGCGCCTTACTCAGCGTTCTCAGGTCTGTTTCTCTGGCGGCTAGTTTGGTTAGTTTGCTCCTGCTTGTTATTATTCCCGCGCCGAGTAAGAATATGGAGTTCTTTGGTTGCCTCAGCTTCACCTTCTTCTAGAGGTTATTTCTTTTTTCTTTACAAAAAAAAAGAAAATTATGGAGCTGTCAAAAATTGCCTCCACTGTCAAAATGTCAGCCGTTTTGTAGCAGATAGTCTCTGCCGTTGTCAAGGTACGCTGTAGACGAAAAGCGCATTAATGGAACCAAATGCTTCCGAGAAATGTTGAACTTCCCGTTCGATGTGCCCCAAAAAGATCCGCAAGGTTACTCCTTCACCCAGTTAACAGCGACCAATTTTTTTTCCTGCCGAAGTCTTTCAACTCCGGTAATATAGTTTTCGCCGAAGCACCAGCATTTTAAAGCTGCTCTTCATATGTGACACCTTATAACTATTCCGGGGGTACAGGTGTCCCCTTTTTGTGCCTTGATTTTTTATTGTTTGTTAGTGTATCAAAGGGTGTACTACTTCTCCTCGCTCGGCCCTCTCCTCAATGAGACCTGGGCGCCTGGTTGGAGCGATTCTACATTTGGCGCTCCTATCTTATCTCTGTCGTTGTTTTTGTCTCGAGAGAGAGGGGTGTGAACCCTGAATTCAGCGTCCTAAGGGCAAGGGGCTGTAGTCGTCCCCAGCTTCTGTTGTGTGGAGTCTTCAGTAGCTCTGCTGTTTGCACGACAAGTCTGAGCTCACCAGCGTCTCCTCTCACTGCTCCTCATTTATTTGTTCATTTATTTATTATTGGATTAATTGAACGAGTGATTTATTGAACATATCGCGAAATACACAAGTCCTTGTGAGAAAAGCGAATAGGGTGGTGGGAAAAAGAGCATTTAGATTATTTAAAGTGACTTCCTTATTTGGTTATAGCGAAGTACGTTTCAGTTATTGAGAAACACTGAAACGAAAATTGTTGTCCAGCTTGTGTACATTCTGTTTTAGTTCTCCCAAAGGACGCACTGAAGAAGCCGTCGTGGTTCACGTACGAGAGGGAATGCACAGAACCAGAGCACGATGAGGAGGCAGCAAAACTAGTTGAGAACGACGTTCCTTGGCATACTATAGATGTCGGGGCCCCGGAGTCATTTTACCCAGCAGAAGGTATTCATCGGGACAATACCCATGAAAGCCCAAAGGGTCTTGATAGTTTTTCCCTTGTCTATGATGCGGTGTTTTTGCACCACTCTTACATTCGGCGACCTTCGTTACTAAGATTATAGTTAGTATTGAATAGCCTGATCACCTAACTTATTAGTTGATCTATAAACAGATAGAAACTTTACTAGTTATAGGATGGTGGGGTCACGGTGTAAACAATAGTTCTTACACCATGGGTGGGGTGAATCGGCCGCCTACGCACTGGCAGGCGCTGAGGGCTGTGTTGATTGTGGCCGCCAGTTCTCATTGTTCGTTGAGATTCGCCTCAGCAGCAATTATTTCGCAAGAAAACAATAAAAACCCAGCTTCGAAAAAATCTGTAGAAGATAAAACAAGCCTGTTTTATTGCCCGTTGCCCTTACGTATGGCGTTATTCCCGAACCAAAACGCCGCCCACCATCGCAGTAAAGAAAATGAAACAAGATCCCAAACCCAACACTTTTTACGACCTAGCGGAAATCTCGCAGTGCGACCGCGCAGATCATATCAGCGTGCACAAGAGCTAGGATTAAATATGAAAGAGATGAGCGCTCGAGAGGGACTCCATCAAAGTTGCATGCTCCGTTCTACGCGCGTCCAGAAAGGAACCAAGGAGTGGCCCCTGCCGTATATCCACGCGCGTAAGAACAGGAGCAAGAACCAATACAGCCACAACTCCGCAGGCGCAGTTCTTTGTGTAGCGTGCGCTAACAATACTGTAACGACATTTCCGCGTAGACTGCAATGTGCAACATGCAATGCCTGCAGGTGTGATGTGACGGTGGTCAGGGGACACGTGGGTATATTGCGTGTGTCCTGCGGCGTTCAAGAGAAAAACAAACGCGAGATGGCACGCTCCAGACTAGACAAAAACGGTCGTAAGCAGGAGAGATAGGCACGGAGATCCATGATGCGTTCTGAATATTTCAACGGCGGACGACCGGGAAGACCTCTTAGCCACGGCCGCTGTCCGCACGCCCTGCCGTTTTGACTTGCAAACAAAGAAAGGGAGGCCACCTCGCTTCTTTGAGTGTTTGTTCTTTACGTGTTTCTTGAGTCGTATCGTATTTTCTCGTTGTTCCGGCCGCGAGCTTGACACGTTACCGGTCGGGCGTGTGTTCGTGCGAATACTCCGGCTGCCATTTTGGGATGAGCGGTCGTCTTAACAGCCGGCTTCGGCTTCTGCTTCCGGTGGCTTGATATTACCTCCATAAAATGTGCAGAGCCGGAGCGGAGGCTATGACTATACACTTCTTCTAGAGAGGAAGGAACGCCATGTAACCACTATTTTTCTATGGCTCCTGTTCTGGGGACGGCATTTTTTGTTCGGCTTCTCTGCCTGCCGTCTTGTGTGTTTCCCGTTCCCCTAGCAGACGAAGTAAACCGACCTGCACTCCTTAGCGAAACTTCGGCAGTTACTGTTGGTTCTCAAAATTGAGAAGCCTGCTTTGACGACATGGTGGCAGACAGAGACCCTGGTTCGTGACTGGAACGAGTAACGTATTTGTTTCTAAGGACAAGAAACTGTCTTTCCAACAAGCAAGTTACCACGCGACTGCGAGGCGATTATAATTGTGTTGCGTTTACAAATTTATTTTGCCTCAGTGATATACGTGGGTCAGCCCTGATTAAATGAAGTTGTTGCACACGGTCGGCGTTTATTATTGCGGAGCTGTTTACAAAACTGCTGGCCTCGTAATAAAATAAAAAAATTAGCAGTGGCTTATCTCGGCTATGCCCGGGTATACGTAGTGTGAGCTAAGGTTCACGTGGCTATCAGCTTTCCTGGTTGTCTAGGATTAGCTTTATTATCATGCTTACTGCTGCTTCAATGACGAACACACGGTAAACGCATTATGTGAGACATGTATGTTCATCAAGCGGCTACGGCGCAGTGTCACCAATCGCCCCAAAGCTAAGCTGGTTCCACAGGCACATGCCGGGGTTGTTGCGACGCACGAGCCATCTGTTGCACACCCGGCCACCCCTCGCATGATCATCAAGTGGACCGGGCCGCCACGGGCGGAACGGAGATCGCCGAAGACGCTGGGCGTGTGCGGTGTGTGAGAGACGCCGGGCAGCGAGCAACATTCTGTGCGCCCTGTGACGTCACTGCGCTTCGCGCATGCGCAGCACGGCTCTCCAGGAGCCACGCGAAGCTGCTCAACCTCGGCCGTGTAGCTCAAGCTACAAAAAAGGTTATTTTTCAACAACCCAGGCTTAGCAGGGGATTATGCCATTTTGGAAAAATTAGCTAGAGAAACAAAAAGATAGAAGTCAAACAAACGACGACACACCCAAAACGTCAGAATGCACCAACTGGCCCAGCAACGAATACAGGATTATTCCATACATAGTGAATTATAGTGTCAATAGTGCCCGGAATGTGGAAGTACAGTCTACTCTCTCTAATATCAAATCGTCTAATTGAAGTGTTCTGTTATTTGGAAGTGACGGGCCAATCCCGGCAAGTTTACATGTAATTTAATGAAAAAGTCGCTGGATAATTCGAAGCTAAAACCCGTTATATCGGCCATTGGAAATTACTGTGAATATCGAGCATCGAGGTGACCGTCATTCCTCGATAAAATTGAAATTTGAAAGTGTCAAAACACCGCCTGCTGCGGATTATGCCGGCGCCATTGCAACTGGGGCAGCGCGCAGTCAATGAATCGACAGGCCAGTTGAGAACAACGACAGAGTACGCATCCCATAAAGTTTCATACTAATATACACTAGAGGGAAATATGGCGCCACTGTCTAGGGGAGCCGTGCTTCTGCGAGCGTTCTATCATGTAACGGGCAGGCAGGTTCCACTTGTCCTTGGCATGGCTCATGAACAGTCTAATAAGTTGGCTGTGGTTGCAAAAAGCAACAATATTACTGTAGAAGGTTCATGAAAGTTGTTTTATTATTATTACAAAATGGAACCTCCAAAAAGATTAATTTGTCAGTAAGTATTTGAAGCTTCACGTACGATGAACAATGAGAAAATGTTACCCTTTTAATTGATTTTGGCTTCCAGGCAAAAAAGAAGCCGCATGGCTAGCTAAGCCAAGTAGGCGAGGAACGTCGCTAGCGGCAATGGCGCCGCTCACGGCGTCCCGCGACTGCAGCGACAGATTTCTCTCTAGTATATATTAGTATGGAACTCTACGACGCATCCCTCTCTTTTCAGTTCCTCAATTGTTTTCTTTTCTGGTTTTTTGCTTTGCGCACAGCGCCGTGTGAACAGTGAGCGTGGTGGAAGCGTCGGGCTTCGAATTTAGCTAAGTCTGAACTATCAGGGCTACCCGTGTTGTGCGCTCGAATTGGCGACGAAAGTCAAAGATTCTCAACGAAATCAAGATGAGAGACGTGATGCCGAGTAATAACAATGCTCTTATTATCCTTTTTTTAATTGGAATATTGGTTAATTCAACGTTTTTCGCAGTCCGCGTAGATTTCGTACCAACGGGAGCAGAGTGTGATTATAATTACTGGGGAGGCGCGCGCTTATTAAGAGGAAGGGCTGCAGGCCCGTTTGGAGAGACGTATGGGTAGGTGGGAGTGCAGGTCTCCGTTCGTGAAGAGCTGGAAATGAACCGTATTATACGGTGCTTCTGAGTTTACCACACGCAATGTATCAGCTTAATATCGACTTTAGCCAATGCTTTCTGAGCTTGAAGCAGTGATGAGCAAGTTTGTAAATAATCACTTCTTATTGTCGCTAATGTCCTTTTTTCTCTCAACAGTTATAATCATCCGCACTGAATTTTCCAAAAACACCCTGTATATTATTACTTACGAAAACATTCTATTCCTATTCGGCGCCTTAATCGGTTCCTGTTAAAATTGCTGGCGTCTGCGAACTGTATCTCAAACCTTGCTGTCCCTTTAGACTCCATAGTATTCGAGAGTAATCACAGGTTATAAAGACTGGTTAGCATAACGAACCGAAACGTGGGTCTTTTATGAAGCTTTGTGATTTGCTAAACGAAGCACAGGCATCAACTACTAACTTAAGTAACTGAATAAAGTTAATCGCTCCACTTGTTCTGCCTTACTTATGGCCTCGCATAGGAACTGAAAAAAAAAATCGATTTTGAGCGTCGCTCCAAATTGAAAAACATGGGGCTGCTTTATACACGCCTTCTGAGAGCGGGAGAATAATTCACACCACCCGGTAATTTTTTTGCTGCCGTCTTGCTAATCACCACCTCTCGCTCTTACCTCGGCCCATTCTCTCTCCGAGGCTAAACGCAAAGCACCCGCCAGGGAGTATAGTAGGAATCAGTCCTTCACATCGCAGAGTCACGTAGTAGGAGCAGGTCTCCAATTCGTCGGTTTTGCTGCACTATCATCCGCAGAAAAGCACGTTGCGCATGTCGCAATTAAAAAACCATTAGCGGAAACCTTTCCCGTATTCCCCCTTGGGGCGAGCAATATTACGAATACGTTTTCTTAAAAAATGTTTTTCTTTGCGCAGCCGAGTGTCTCTCGGGCGCTGAGTGGGGAAACCAAGCAAGGATTTAGGTCGTGAACGCAAGCACCGTGCGCACCCCACCTTTTCTCCATCAAAAGTTGGGGGGGGGGGGGGGGCATGCAAGACAAGCAAGACTCTAAAAGTCTTGCTTGATGATGATGCTGATGTCCTCAAAGATTTTGGCAGTGACCCACAAGGGGGTATTGGCCAGGGCTAAATCGGTTGTTAAATACGTGGCGACTTCAAAATACTAAGTTATTTCCGGAAAGAGGCTGTACAAGGAAACTTAGTTATGAATAAAGCCCGAATTACTCATAAATTTGAAACCTTCAGCAATTCAAACAACCTGAAGCAGAAAGAAAATTTTTGCTTGTGGCTCGCTTCGTGCTTCATCGTCGTCGGCATCGTCATCATCATCATTATCCTCATCACTCGTTTGTGCCATACGAGGAACGAAGTCCTCTTCCACGTTCTCCCAGCCGTTCTTGTCTTGCGACGACATAGCTCAATCTTTTGCCTCTAAAAAATACGGATTCCATTCGACGAGAACGAGTTCTGGTTGCTGCTTCTGCAACATGGCACTTTCATTTGTACGCTGTCTTGAAATAAGTTACTTAGTTTAGAAAACTCAGTGTCCTGCGTTACAGATGTTGTTAGCTCTATAGCAATCTACGAGCCAGAACGTCAATTTACGAAGAAAAGGGGGAAATTCCTTCTGTAGTTACTCGGATGATCAGAAGCGAAATATCATTGATCGCCTCAAGAAGCCTGCCTTAAGGGATCGTGGTACTGATTTGATCAAGCACGTCTGCCGACACAAACGTTTGGGTGGATGGGGCTGTCGCTCGGGGCCTAAGAGTAAAAAAATCCAATGCGTAAGTGTCCTTGAAACCCTTGTACCCTGTCCTCCAAACATCTTTCTCCATTCTTTCTCTGCCTCTGTTGAGTCCAAAGACGCGGATTCAATCTTGGTAGCGGGGTCTGCTTTCCTGGTGGAGGCGAAAAGCGAAAACGCCCGTGTCTAGATTTAGGCGCGCACGTTAAGGATCTTCCCGACGGGAAAAATTAATCCGGAGCCCTACACTACGGCGCGCCTCGTAGTAAAGGTGTAGCTTCCTTTCATTCGACCTTCCTCTTCCTTTTTTGCCGTTTCTCTGCCTTTAGATGTGTTTTTTTTACCTCGACGTGTAAAACACATTGTCCGTTAGACTTTACGCGATGCATCTATGGGCGAGTTTAGTTTTTCTGAACGACAGTTGACGATGAGCACATTTGGTCTTTATAACACAAAGAACGACATTTCAAATCCATGACGCAGCCGCAAACATGAACTGGATTAGAGCTGTGAGTGAAGTGTTTTCGTTAGTGTCCCAACCAATACCACAATGTGAGGAAGCAAATGCCGAGTTCGACTCTATAACCATGACGGCGAACCCACCTAACTGGACTTCGGTGGAGTGGTCCACACGCTTTCGTATCGTTTTCCTCTGTGGAGCTTAGAGTGATTTTTCCGCCTTCGCAGTCCAGTGCTTTCATGGAGGATGAGGGAGAAATACAAACACAATGGCACACTGAGGCAGGGCGCTTGCAAACTACTTCGCCCAATACTTACTGCCCGCAGAAGATTGCGTAACCTGGGTCCGTGTCTACGGTCACTTCCTGGGAAGTGATCATCAAACTTTATGGTAGTCGGAGGATGTGTAAATATAAAAGGCGATGTCGGATAGCTGTGCTTGGAGAACAGTACTACCGTGTCTACCCTCAACTCACAGTATCGAGCCTGTCTGCACTTTACGCTCGGTTACAGGGCTTCCCCGAACCATCTCGCAAGAGCGACAAAAGTGAGAGCTGAATGCAAACCGGCCACAAGCAAAAATCGACGAAAAAGCGATCACATGGCGCCGGTATCGCGCATTTGATGGGTCCGCTATCCCGGAAAGACGGAAGAGGTCTCCGCAATAAAAGAACACGGCGCGGCGAAACGAGCTTGAAGGAGACCGTAACGATAGGGGAGAAGAACATGTAACGACGAGCGGATCAAGCAGGAATTTTGAGGTATTCTTCGGGGGCATATCACTCTATTACCCCAATTTTTTCTGCAGGCGCCATCTTATCTGAGCTCAATTTTGCCAACAGTTCTTCTCTGTACGCAAGGTGCAGCCATTGCGTGTTTTTTCCTCCAGCAGTGCCCATTTTTTGTTTCTTCAAGAGTTGTGTTCTTTTACTTATCTTGCACTTGGAACAAAGAGACATTAGAAATAGCGCTTCGATACAGGTGGCAGGCTGCGGACTTGTTTTATGAAGAACGGGATGTCGTAAATAGAAAGACTGCTACGTTTCTTTCCAGACGAACGTAAGGGCTGTTCAATAAACTCTTCCTTGTGTTTCTTTCCCACCATGGTTGTATCGGTACACCAAATGAGGCTTTTAAAACACACGCTTTCTTAGCGGAGCGCTGACGATGGTGCAAACCTTGCGAAATGTCTTTTTCAGTGAAGCATGTCACTCTAGTAACTAGAACTAGAATCTAGAGTCTAGATTCTATTCTAGACTCTAGACTCTAGAATCTAGAATCTAGAGTCTAGAGTCTATTGAACTATAGTCTAGTTCAATAAATGAACGAATGCCGCTCGGCTGCGAACGAATGCAGCGGCTGCTGGTGCGTCGTCTGCTTGCGTCATTCACACCAGCTTTGTCCCTTACCAAGCACGGCGATTATTTGGAACTAGAAGAGGCTCGATCTGTGACCTTGTTACAATCAGTCACTCCACGTCGATCAGGGGTGGGAGAATGACCTCACCATCGTAACTCACCCCAAATTTCAAGTATCTTTCACAACATCGCCGTCAAGGATGAGGTTCAGGTAGGCAAACTTACCTCAGCGCGCGGTAAGCATCATAACATCCCTTCAACGTCATCCCACCTCTAACCTCACCCCTAACTCGACGTCACCTCAACCTGAAGAGCTTTCACGGTGCCCATGCGGGAAACCAAATGCACTGATTTCTGACCTCCGTTCAACCACCTCAATTCCAGTCCCAACCTCACTCAACCCGGAATCGGTTGGATGAGGTTGATGCCGAAAACCCCAAACTTTATGAGGTTGATGCCGAAATGAGGTTGATGCCGAAAACTTTACTCAATCAATAAGTCGCAGTCGTTGACGTCAACTGAATCTCATCACATAACTGAGAAGTTGAGATCGAATGCGACGTTGACTTCGACCTCATGAAGCAGCCCAGCCTTGATTTCATAAGAGGACGACAGCGTTCCAACATGCACAGAGGACGGCAGTATGGAGCATAGGTGAGCGCATATATATATCATAATTCCTGCTTACGTCAAAATAACAAATAAAAACCTTTCAGAGGATTCTCCAGCATATACTCTTTAGACGAGGGCGTTTCCTTTGGTCATAGGTTCGTCGAGAGTCCGCTACCGATATGGACTATAGCCCACAACCACGATATCGGGCTCACTGCAACTACCTGTTGCAGAATTACTTATGCCGCAGAGAAGTTCGTTGACACGCCTCATTTATTAATCGTAACTGCTTTTCCTCATACACCGGGTGGTGACCAATGGTGGCGGGTGAAATACGACAGTAGGCAGATCGCCGTGATACTTAACGCCCTATTGCAAGAGAGTGAGCTTTCTTACAGTGATGCCTCGGCAAGATGAAAACCACCTGATACGTCGACGTCACGATAACAAAGCTTGCAAGTTTGCAACGTCAGCTCGCAACAGTGAGGAATAAAAATAAACGGCGCAGCAACTGAATCAGCTCTGGCAGCCAGCATAATCCCATAAATGTGTTCGAGAGTTCAGTCGCCATTACAACTGGGCGAAAGGAAATGTCCAGCGAAGCTTTTGAAAATCACTGCATTTCATGGGAGAATGGCATGCAAAACTTTGTTTAGTGTAATGGTATCAATAATTGCGTTGCGGATGCTGCGGTGCAATGCAGTTGGTTCTGAAACAACTTTGGCTACTTTCTTGGACAATACAAATCCGAACACTATCTCAACCGCATGGTTGGTTGATTGGAATTATTGCATATAACACGCGAGAAGAAAGTTGTCTCCGATAAAGGCCAAGAACCAGTCCGGCGTGTCGCGTATTGCAATGTCACAGTAATGCCGCTGATGATAACCACTTGCTTGCCATGTTTTTCTATAACCCATGCAAAGTTTGCATGAAGTTCTCAATGACTGTTTTAAGTGCTATGTTGCTTAAAAACTATGTTGCTAACATTGGGCGAATTTGCGGGAATCGCGTGAAAGGAAGAATCTCTGGAAGAACGTTGGTCGATATTGCTCTGTGGAAATGTATTTATCCGTGAGTGTGTAACCGCGTCAGAGACAGGGGCACGCAAGAATTATAGGAACATTTGAGGGTACGCCTAGGCCGCTACACTTCGCGCGTATGTGCTATCCCATTTTTAGGTTCAACAGTAGGTAGCCCTAACGGCAAAACGTTGCGCCTACAAACGCGCCAGGCGAGATCAAAGACATTGCACGTCAAGCTGTGGGTACCTATTAACGTTGTTAGACCTCGAAGCTAAGCTTAAGCCTAATGCACAGAAAATACCGGTAAAGAGTTGTCCAATACACGCAACATAAAACTCAATGTACGCCAACCTGCGGGTGCCTACTGAGTTTTAGACCTCAAAACGAAGCGTTAGGCCTAATGTACGAAAATCTTTGGCAACCGTTGGTCAATCTACCTCTCCAAGCGGTTTACTGTGGGGATGTGTCTGTGTGGGAATTTTCGCTGACGTACACAGGCCGAAAATTCCAACCAAGTAAAGGTTGGCTGCTTCCCTGCAAACCTCCGCTGATAATATACTAGCATAGTGTACGACGCTATGACAGCTGTCGACAGAAACGATTGTTTGTTCTTCTGGATTCAATACTGACAGATCCGCTTCATTCTTTCATTTCTGTGAACTGGTATTGCAAGACTGTCCTTGCGTTTACTAACAGAGAAAAACACCGCCAGTAAGCATTGCTTTAAAATACAAGACTATGAAACGCAAATATCATTTTTCTTCTTTCGTCTCTAGAAGCGTTTCGAAAGCATAGTTATTCTGAAAAAAATTTTCTTTCATATCGATGTATGCTTTGCGTTCTCCCACCACAGTGCGCTCAAGTGTGTGTACATATGTGTGATGCAAAGTGAAGCGCATATTTCGTTCCCAGAGCGGTTTCTCCTCAAAGCTTGTTGAAAAGTTCGGTTTGATTCAAAATAAGGCAGACGAAACCCTTTTATCTGCCAGGTTGCGTAAACGTCGACGAATAGACATTCGCCTCCCATTCCGTTACAACCTTTGCAAGCACGGTCAGGGTTAAGCACATCTTGCTCTTTTTTCTTTCTTCCCAGAAATGCTTGCTCGCATTGCTCAAGCATGTTACGCATTTGAACTCAGGAAATTGGGATTTCACAGCGCGAAACTCCCTGCTTTCTTGTATCATTTTACCAGGTCGCGACCACGCTCTCGTATGCATACCGAGAGGAAATGGAAAAGAAGGTGTCTGCCAAAATAGAAGGTCGAATTCCGGGCCTTGCGCATCATTGTTCTGGTTCCAAAATAGTTATTTTCTCTTTGCATATTTGGCTCTTTTCCCATTCACTAGCAACACGATCTGTGTGTATCGGGCGAATGAGGAACATCGAAATGTGAGATCTATTGAGCAATCTAATTTGAGAAAGCGCGAGAAGCGAATGAGCAAAACGGAGGAGCTGCATGATCTACTGAGGCCTTTTTAAATTCTTAATCCACCGAAACTTGTTACCTTACAAAAGCAACAGTGACTGGGCGTCTCTTGATGCAAAAGAAGGCGCGTTGCATCAACTGGTCTCCTCTCATTTTCAATTGATCGGTTGCTACTGGGCTAGAAGACAACTACAGTGTAGATATGCTTTTTTAAGGTGTGAATAACAGTGCTGCGGCTGGTTTTCCATGGTTTTTATTAGCGGTACATTTATTATCTGAGCTGGTGGAAATAAAAATGCAGATATGTTTATTATATAAAACGAAGCTTTAGCTGAAACCAGAATGTTTTATGAAAGTCTGGACGCGTGCCCTCATTCAAAACTACTGTTCATACCGTGAAATCAACTCGATGACTCATTGGACCTGCCCTGAACGGCAGTCGTTTCTACCTGACAATCGTGTTTGCTACTGACTAACCGATAGTTTCCTTTCCTATATTAGCAACTCCCGAAAGAGGAAGGATCGAATCATACTTCGCCAACTCAACGCTAACCCCTTCTTTCCAGAACACGCCCTTGCATTACATATTCGATCCGCACCCAAGACTCACCACGGTCAATCTTTTCCACCTTATCTGGAGCGCATTATTGAAAGGTTTGGGCATGCCCTAACACAAAATACCTTCCTGCTAATCCTAACCTTACCCCTTCATGATGGGTGGCAATGCTGACCAGCTCTTACCGCTGCACGCGGTTTCAGCTGATGGAGTACGTGGATGGTAGGCTACAACTACGGAGTCCTGAATTGTGCCCTCTTCAACGACTAGTTAGGAGGGACCACAATCAAACTGGATGGAGATAAAGTTTACTCGCTGTCTCATCAAGCTGTGGGAATTCCGCACAATTATGAGAAACATGCACTCTCTTTTCAGCGTTTTGGTTCTCACAAACATGTTTTAATAAATTCGCGACAAAAATCCCTCGTGAGCTCGACACCATCCACTCCTGCATTCCTGGTGGCGTAGTCGCACGCATGCCGGCTCAAATCACACCAAAACAACACAGGGGAGACCAAAGCTTGGGCGACGTGGTATGTAGTTAAGAGTCCCGTGCAACACTTCGGGTACACACTTTCACACATTCCTTTGCGCTCGGAACCACTTCGAGAGCGTAGTTATCACTGACACAGACTGGCACAGTGATGTGAGCGTCAAAGTAGATTCACTTTTTATCCTACCTTTTGCTCCTTCAAATCAGCTCGTTTCCCATCGTTTTGTGAGAAGGGGAGGAAATCATTTGTGCCTATTTTCAATATACCAAAAGAGTTTACAAGAAATACCAGAAGGTTAAGACGCGCACATGGTACAAAAGTCAAGGTACATGCAGGGACAACTGTGCTTGGTGTTGGGATGTTTCTAGGTCCATAAACTTTTATTGATGCACTTACATTAGGTGCCGCCGTCTTCCTATAATACGTAAAAAAACAGTGTTGGATGAGCAAGAAAGTTTGAAAAGTTTGACCGCATGTGTAGAAAACCAGAACTAGGTTTCGTGCCTCACCGATTCAAGATGCGACTAGCACCTTTTCTCTCGTATTTAAGAGTACGTTTCTGAGATATTTCAGGTAACCTCTATTGTTCTACCGAGTAAAACTGGCATCACTGGCGCAACCTTAACAATGCGCAAAGGGGCATATCAATAACAAAGGTCCAACTAACACATCAGTGTCTGGTATAGGCAACCGATTGGAAATCGATACGAGGGATAGTGTTTACCCCTTTTCGTTTTGGATCGGGTGTTTGCTGACCGGTAGAACACAGTGCGCCATCGTGATTCTTTTATTTTATTTGAAGGGCGAAAGATCCCTGTAGCTGCGAATATTTCTTTGGGAATGCTGTCTCTGCTCCGGCGGTCTTCACTACACGCTCAGTGATGCGAAAACAGTTGTGCGAACTCGGTATTGAGCTGTTTCTTTGTGTCAATCCAGTTTGGCTTCTATAGTAAATCCAATCCAACTGCGCAGAGGTTTGACTCTTTTGACTTACTTTTTGTTCGTAAGCATTTCCCGGTGTTTTCTAAGGGAGTGATCCGACTGGATGTTAGACCGGGACACGCAATTCTCACGCAAATTGTTCTAGGTTTTATGTTTGTTTTGGGAATTTTCTTTGTTCAATGGTTTTACGTTGAGATGCTCTCGGTATTTATTCACGATCTTCTAAGGGCGTGAGGTTTTAACGCGTTGTAACAAACAGGTGAATATGGGGCGTGAAATTTCTGACAGAAACAAGAGCGAAAATCACTTTGACAAGGTTCGCCACTGTTTAAAATATTTACGGAGTAAAACTCCCACAAATTTTAAGCCACGTGTATCTCATTTGCTCCTTTGAGCATGCTTTTAAAGGTAAGTTGCGCTTGATGTGAACCACGAGAACACAGACACGGACATTGGAAAAATACGTATACTTTCACGAGAAGACGGCCTTTGATCAAACGCAGTAGTAGAATAACTTCAGTCCTAGTAGTAAAAGTAAGAGGAGGAGGATGGGTTTCTTCTTTTAGCCGTTTTAATTGTTGGTTGCAGACATCACAAAAGCAACAAGCAAGCGTACATGAAACTTTACGCTTGTAGCTGACGAGACAACTCATCAGGAATGGGCATAATTATTGCACTTTGCCACCGGTTTTTGATTATTCGAAACATTTCTGGTTCGGCGTGCGACTGTGCCAGCAGGAATACAGGAGTGGTTGGTGTTGAGCTCACGAGGGATTTTTGTCGCAAATTTATTAAAACATGTGTGTGAGAACCAAAACGCTGAAAAAAAGACTGCATGTTTCTCATAAGTGTGCGGAATTCCCCCAGCTTGAAGAGACAGCGAGTAAAGTTTATCTCCATCCGGTTTGATTGTGCTCACTCCTAACTAGTCGTTGAAAAGGGCACAATTAAAGACTCCGTTGTTGTAGCCTACCATCCACGTACTCCATCAGCTGAAACCGCCTGCAGCGGTTGGAGCTGGTCAGCATTGCCACCCATCACTGTGCTCTGCCCGTTAAGGTTTTGTATAACAGCCCTATAAATTTAAAATCAGTGGTTGTGAAAGTGAACCTGGTTTTCAGCTCATTTTCTGTGTCCGAATTGCAACATACAGCTGTGCGAAAGGCTTTGTATGGCATAGTACATTCGCAAGTACGGCAACCTAATGAAATTAAAGTTCTACATCAAACCCTTTTTTAAATTAGTGCCTAATGATATTAAAGTGCAGCCACACCTAAATGTAGACTCTGTGACAGGTCCTTTTCTCATAATTAAAACCAGGATTTAATTCTAGATCTAGACACAAGATACAAATTCTGCCCCCGAACAGAAGCTGTTTAGACCGCAGAACTAGAATGCAAGACTACTAATTATAGTAATCGACTCCTAAACGGGGCTGTAAATTCAGACTGCTTCAAACAAAAACAGATTATTTGTAGGAGTCAGAAGCTAAAGTAGAAACAATGTGATGAAGCGCAGCCATTTTGTTTCTCACAAAAGGCTCCACCAAGTGCCACAAGTTCGCCGCAGGAATTGTTAGTGCGTAGTGTGAAGGTATGTGGTAAAAAATCACCCACTAAGGAGATGGTTGGCCAAGGGCTTAGCAAATATCTCGTAATTCTCCTAGCATGAAGAAATCGGACGACATCGTTCCACTTTCAACAACGAATTTTCGTTGTTAGTTTAAAATTATGGCTAGGCTTCTGACTCACGAGGGTACCACAGTGCTCGATTCTGATAAAGTACACCGTCATGAAATGTTGTGAACCATGTTAGCGCTGTTTTAAACATGCCAATGATAGGCACTTTAAACACTTTGTCAATAATTTAAACAATAAAACAGCGACGCAATATAATACGTGCAAGACACAAGTAACGCCAACCAAACGCAAGTCATTCATGCGTGACAGTTTATTTCCACAAGAAAGTTAGCAAGGCAGCCGAGGTAGCGAGCAAACAGACCTTGAAGCCTACCCATGGCACGCAGATTTTCTTTGTTCTTCTTCAATCGCCAGCGTGGGCGTCTGCCATAATATTTATGCGCAAGATTGCCCAAGAGGTCACCGAATCAAGGTGCCAATTGGCCTTGTCACTTTTTTGGACACCACATGGCATGATACGTGGTCTGAGTGACATTTGTGCATTGTGCATCTGTAGTTCCTACACCACGTTTGTTTTCGCTTTTTTTTTTG